>NC_062288.1:76270616-76895616 GCF_902655055.1 Lutra lutra
ACAATGACGCCTCCTCTCTTCTCTTTCTGGGAACGTCACGGCACCCCTTCTTGTCAGCTCCCTCTTCTGCACCTCATCTGTCTGCAACCCGAGGGACACTTCTGGTCTGTAATGTCTCATTATTTCTGCCACTCTCTTCATCCTTTACCTACTCTATCTTCCTGCCACCCATTTTTTCATAACTCTCAATCTTCTCTATGTTATTGCTAAATTAATATTCAACCAATAGAACTGATTGTTTTGCTCCTTTGTACAAAACATTCCAGTGGCTTTACTCTGACCAGTAAATAAAGTCCCAATTCCTTAAAACGTCACTGACGCCCATGCAGTACTATGAAACCCCCAGTTCCATCTTATTTCTCACTACCTCTCATCAGCTTAGCCGGTGCTGTTGCCCACCTCCCTCCTTCCAGGCTCTGTTCCTCCTGGGGCCCAATCTCACCTACTTGCCAACGCCAACGAGAAGTGGCGAATGTAACCTACTCTGCAAGGCCAAGATCACTTCCATTGCCTCCTGAAAGGGCCATTTCTGAGCCTAAGATCCCTGTGACTCTGCTCTCTGAAACAGGTACATTCTCTTTTTTCAAAAAATAAAATAGGGGAGCCTGGGTGGCTCAGTGGTTAAAGCCTCTGCCTTCGGCTCGGGTCATGATCCCAGGGTCCTGGGATCGAGCCTCACATTGGGCTCTCTGCTCAGCAGGGAGCCTGCCTCCTCCTCCTCTCTCTCTCTCTGCCTGCCTCTCTGCCTACTTGTGATCTGTCAAGTAAAAATTAAAATAAAATAAAATAAAATAAAATTTGCATTTTCATACTGTTCCAACCGCATGTCCATTACCCTTATTTTAATTTGTTGTGTTCTCTTGTCTATACTTGTCTTGTACCCTGTTCTCTTGCCACTGAACTAGCAGTTAGTTGCTCGTGTAAACAATCCAGGCAGATGTCAGCTTACACAGTGCCTTGCACTCGGGAGCTCCCTAAAAGTTTTTTATTGCTGAAGTACATTACTGCTAAACTGAACAAAACAGAAAAAAGCATGAGAGAATGGCCTACTATTTCCTTAATAATCAGAATCATTTTCTACTCTAACTGATGAGTGAAATCTTGAGACCACTTATCCACCAGTAAAACAGCCCAGCAAGAGTGTAAGTGAGGTAGTTCAGAGTTGAGAGCAAGCATTTCCATCCTGGCCCTCCCTCTAACCAGTAGCATGGCCTTGGTCCATGAATCAAACATTCCAGTTGACTAAATCAACACCAAACTCCTTCTAATCTTACACAAGATTAAGAAAAATAAAATGTCTGAAATTACTCCCACATTTGCTAACAAACTCCAAATATGATTTTTATAGAAGTCTCAGGGTGACTGGGTGGCTCAATCAGTTAAGCACAGGATGTCAGCTGGGGTCATGATCTCAGGGGCCTGGGATTAAGCCCCACAGGACAGGCGGGAAGTCGGCCTCTCCCTCTCCTTCTGCCTCTTCCCCTGCTTGTGCACGTTCTCTTACTCTCTTTCCTCACGAATAAATAAATAAAATCTTATTAAAAAAAAGAAGTCTCCTATACAGTTGACTGTAAGTACTATTGGTCAGGAAAAAGGTCAGTTAATATGGGTAGTTGACTGTCTCCTGCAATGGTATCACTCAATCTCCAATCATTCCATTGAAATACACTCAGTCAATAGCAGACAACTGTGTCACTCATCAAATTACAACCAGGTAATGACGCCAGCTGCTACCAGACACACCTTAAAACCTTTTGAAGCAGCAATATGGGCAGCCGTCCAGCCTTCTCTGTCAGCGTGGTTAATGAGGTCTGCAGGAACGACAGGCTTGGATGTGCCTTCAGGACTCTCTTCTCCTTGATCCAAGTCAAAGACACCTGACTTGGGTTCCTCTTCATGCAAAGAGTTTCTCCGAGCTGGTGCTCTATGGTACATAAGAAGCTTGAGGCTGTCCACATTACCAGCATCCACAGCTGCGTGAACTGGTGTCCAGCCATCCTAAAGATAAAATGACCAGGAAGAAAAGGGTTGATTACAACATTAATGTTGAGAACAGTCTTATTTAAAGTTCACCTCTAAATGTTCTTGGGCATGAACCAGTGAGCAGGGAAAAGCAGGCATTCCAATCCTGAATATCATTGATGAGCTAAGTCAAGTTCTCAGACCTCTGTCAATTACTGTAATTCCCATTGCTATGACTCACGTTCGCTCTTCTGTAAGAATTTCCATTTAATGGTTAGCCATTTGGAGTTTAATAGTACAAAAAAGAATGAACTTTAGCATGAAGATTTTTCAATATTTATATCCAAATACAGTATTATTAGTAATGTACTAAATGAATGCGGCTATAAGCCAGTTTTACATATGAGGCAGAATCTTAACTGGTGCTCTTAAAATTTTATGCCAGTGATTCTTGAAGGAAAAAATCTAGGTAATATGGAAAAGGTGGACATATAGGAAAAGCAAGGCCAAATTCACTTTGTGAAATGTCTATGGACCTCTGTTGTGAGCTCTCTGATTGTGGTTGGAAACATAAATGCAAGCTTAGAAAATGTTCCAACTAAAATTATTGGGCCCATTCTCTAGAATGTTACTGTGAGGTCTTCATTATCCACTTAGCTTGTTGACAGAGTAAATTCAGACCTCTCTTCTAGGGCAGTGGTTCTCAAGGGTGGTCACCAGACCAGCAGTAGCAGCATCACCTGGGAACTGCTAGAAATGAGAGTTGTTCAGCCAATTGAATGAAAAACTCTGGAGGGGAGGCCCAGCAATCTGTGCCCTCACCAGCCCTCCGGGGGATTCAGACATTCAGAAATTTGACAAGCACTTTTCTAGGGAAAACCTTTCCATCTCTCAAGGGTCTTCCTTCCACTCAGGTACCAGTCTTCATTACAGTTGTAAGACTTTCATAAAAGAACAGAATTATTTTGTTGATTTGTATCTTTTACTTTATTTTCCTTTTTGGCCAATTTTTTTTCCACAGGGTATTTCATATTGCTCTATTAAATATATTGAAGTGAACTAAAGCACACTTTTAAAAAAAAAATAACAGGAAAGACAGTAAGTGGCAACAGTGTACATTTAGAGGTCTCTGATCATTTGCTAAAGCCGTCTCTTGATGACGTGGGTTTTTGTCTGGTTCTGTACTTCACACCAGTGAAGTCGACTCGGCTAAGACAAAACCATGGCTAGGCAGTAAATGGAATACCTTAGAGTTCTCAGGCATATACTCCCGCTAGGCAAAGCATTTCACGGCTTAGACTTTGTTGGGCTTAGTCTTCACTTGGGTAAGCCTTAATCAGGCACCGGAGTGAGTGAAAGTGCTCCTGACCTTCCCTAGTCAAACCTCTTGACTTTTTCCTAATTTTTACATTACAAAGGCTGTGTAATCATTTCTGAAAAACTTTCAATTTTCCATTCCCCCTTTGATTTATTAAAAATCATAGGAAATAATTATTCCCTTAAGTTCCTCTAATTCAAATATACCGTTTTCCTCTGTACTTTGGAGACTCTATTGTTGCAATTATTCAGTTCATCAACAAGTAGCTTCAGAGCATGGACTTCTGTGTTCTCTTACAGGACGTGACTTATATTTTTATTTTTGTGCTGTACTACTTACTTTTCATTCAGTTTGGTAATGTGAAATTCATTCACTTTTTATATATAAGGTAGAATTTTATATTAAATATGTGTAGTATCACAGATTTCTTAAACTGTATAAACTAAGTAAGTATAACATTGGACTATTTTCTCAGATTCTCAAAAAATAAGTAAAAAGGATTTTTTTTTAAAAGCTCTAGCAATAGGACTCAATGGAAAATGTTTATACTTGGCTTATATCCCTGGTTATAACATTAATTGTTGGTTCTCTTTTAGTAAATTATTTAAGAAAATCCACCATCTGATGCAGGTGCTATGGAAAACAGCCTGGGGGTTCCTCAAAAAGTTAAAAATAGAACTAAACTATGACCCAGCAATCACACTACTGGATATTTTCCCAAAGAATACAAGAACACTAATTCACAGTGATGCATGCACCCCTATGTCTGTAGCATCATTGTTTATAATTATCAAGATATGGAAGCAGCCCAAGCATCCACTGACTGATGAATAAAGAAGATGTGAGATATATAATCTATTACATAATGGAATATTATTCAGCCATAAAAAAAGAATAAGGTTGCCATTTGCAACAACATGGATGGAGCTTGAGAATATAATGCTTAGTGAAGTCAGTCAGTCAGAGAAAGACAAGAACTTTATGATTTCACTCATAGGTGTAATTTATGAAAAAAAACACACAGAGGGAAAAAAGAGACAGAAATCAAGAAACAGAGTCTTTTTTTTTAAAAAGATTTTATTTATTCATTTGACAGAGAGAGAGATCACAAGTAGACAGAGAGGCAGGCAGAGAGAGGGGAAGGGAAGCAGGCTCCCTGCTGAGCAGAGAGCCCGATGCGGGACTCGATCCCAGGACCCTGAGATCATGACCTGAGCCGAAGGCAGCGGCTTAACCCACTGAGCCACCCAAGCGCCCCAAGAAACAGAGTCTTAATTAACAAATTGATGATTACCAGAGGTGGGGGGGGTGGGGGAAGGTGGGTTAAATAGTCAATGGGGACTAAGGAGTACACTTGTCATTAAAAAAAAAAAACAACCCAGAAAAGAAAACATAAATACAACAATAATCCAGTATCTAAGGATGACTTATAAAATAGAAAATGTGCCTTTTTATCCTGGGAAACTTTAAGGAGGTTTCCTATGATGGAAGCATGAGCTTCCATCATGATCCACACTTCACTGAGCTCAGGAATTACCTTATTTTTTGTTTTTGCAGCTTCCCAGAATAATAAATGTGATGGAAGCTCCTTAACTCCTCTAGCCCAGGGAGGGAACCCTCTGAGAAATGCATGTCAGTGTGCACAGGGTTGATCCCCTGGTCTTCAAGTGTTTCACAACAGGTTGATGAAGACAAATTTGGGAGGGCTAATTGAGAAGTTTTAATTCAAATGCATTTGTGCGTGGCTGAGCCAGAAGTGTTATCCAAGGACTCTTCCATGCATCAGACTCTAATTGTCTTCACTTTCAAAATCACGGACTTTTTCTGTGCACCTTGTACAGGAGATGTCAGAGCTGTGTGGGATGCAGTCAACAGTGATTTGGGGTCCACAGTGGATTTCTGCATATAGTGCTTCCAGTTCTGGGGCAAATTAGACAATGACCCTGAACTCCATGAGGTGCTACACAATCTTACAACAACAAACATTAGTCATAGGGGGAAGAGTGAGCACAGATAACTCTCCTCCGGCAATGGGCACTACCTTGTCACAAACATCTGAACATCTGTTCACTGCTTACAATTCCCAGGCACCATACCAACTATGTTATATAGATTACCTCATTTCACTTTAATACCCCTAACCATGACTACCATTATTAGACTCATTTTGTAGAGGGGTCAACCAAGGCACAGCAAAGTAACATAATTTGCCTAAGCTCACACAGCTTTGTGAAGGGATGGTTTGAGCCTCACAGGTTTGATTTCAAAGCCATTACGCAGTAATTTTAGATCACGGTTACTGCCACCACCGTAACAGGGGATCCTCCTGCAGCTCTTCTATAAAATAGACATTTTGAAAATATATCCAGAATCGGACAATTTACCACCATTTCTACCCCTCAACCTTGATCCAAACCACTATTACTTCTTCCCTGGACCCAAAACAATTCCTATGGGTCTCCCTTGCAGCTGCTCTGCCCCACCTACATTTTATTCTCAAGTCTGCAGCCAAAGTGGCTCTTATAAAAATGAGTCAGTTCATGTCCTTGCTCTCTTCAAAACCATCCATCCAAAGGCCTTATTCCAAGTGCTCGCCATGGCCCACAAGACCTTCTATGGCTGCCTCTAGCCACACTGGCCTGCCTGAGGTGCCCTGAGGGTACCAGAGTTCTCCACCTCCAGCCTGGCACACTGCTCCCCACATCTCTTCATGGCCCACACCCTGGCTTCTATCAGGTCTCGGCCCCAAAATGTCACATTTTCAATGAAGACTTTCCCCACCAACTGAAGGAACTCCCCCAGCCCAGGCACTCCCATCTTTAAAACATCCAGCCACTATCTGTTTGCTTACTTGCCTATGGTCACCCCTCCCATCCCATGAGGATGTAAGATCCATGAGGACAGAACTGCTTGATTTGCTGCTGTCTCTCCTGTCCCGAGGACAGCTGGTGCTCAGGTAATACTTGTCGAATGATTAAAAACTTACACTTCTATTATCTCCCCTGATTCGGAAAATAGCCAGGCTGCAGGTACTCATTTTTCTCTTTTACAGATGAATAATTTGAGATTCAGAGGATAAAGGACTGGTTAGGCTAACGGACAAGGCTTTTCATAGCAGACACTCCAACGGAAGTCAGAGATCAGACCCTGTCTGTGTTCGAGAGCCTAAAAGCAAAGAAAAACAAAGCAGCCTCTATTTTAATATATTTTGTTCTAGCTACAGATTGGCAGACAGGGTAAATTATAGGACAAAGCCCCCCCAAAACTGGTACTTACTCTGGTTTTTACACTGCGGTCTGTTCCGGCTTCTAATAAGTGTTTGATACACTCTTTATTTCCATTTTTACAGGCCAGGTATAGAGGTGTCTGTCCTTCATCAGCAGCATGATTAATGTTGGCATCGTATGCAATTAATAATTCTACACACCTAAACACAAGATTACAATTAATCAGACTAAAACCAGTTTGATTTCGGAAGGACCTGACCCAGATATTAAATAAAGGAAATAATGCTAAAGCAATTCTGTATCTTTCTACATCAACTGTTTTTACTTATATATGTATCAACTACTGTGGATCTTATTATATGGATACAGTTTTGTAGCAAGGCTAGAAGATATATTTTAATCACAAATTTAATCACGTCTATGGAAATTTAAGACAGCAGCATTGAACAAGTGTTTTGACACTTTTCTGTAACCAACTTGTAAACGTGGAGTCCTTGCAATGTATTTAACTAATTGGGATGAATGGCTGAAATGTGAACTTATATATATATATGTGACATACATATTATTTGTGGTTCAAAATAGCTTAAACCTTGAAAAAAGTCAGACTGCTGAGTCATTTTGAGATTTTTCACTTGAGAAAATAATTATAAATAGCTCAGACAGCAGGGCGCCATGCGCCTGCACTATAAAAGGCAGCAGGGAGGCTGAGCAAAGGGCTACCTTGGGGAGAACAGACAGCACAGGCTATCCTGTCTCCTGCAGGGGGGCTATTCACAAGGAAAAAAGATGGCTAAGCAGAAACTCACTACTCTGAGAATCAAGGAGGAAAGAAACAGGTGAATTCAAGACTCTGTGGCATTTGTGCAAAGAGCTTGTAAAATGAGATGCAAATAAGTGGAGAAAAGTAGGTTAAATCATAATCAAATTAAGAAGCAATTTACAACATCTTCATTTTCTCACATCAGGTATATGCTTTTTTCCCCCCTGACTTTTCTTGAAAACTTTTGGTTTATATATGTATTTTTTAAAAAGTTACATATTGATATGTGTTTGTATCTCATATACATTTAAACTAATCAATGCCCAGGGTTCTTCTTTTTGACAAAGCAACCCATGCCTGCATTCCTGGTACTCTAAGACTTTCCAAGTAAGTGGCACTACTCATTGCTGGGTGACAATAAATGTAAAAGCCTAGGCCTGATGAAGAAATCCCTTCTGGAGGATTCAGGACATAGGCACAATATCTATGGTCCTCAACAATACACTCACGAGGTCTGCAACTGACACACAGAAAAAAACAACGTACGCTTTAAAGATGCATTTTGAATATTTAAAACGTGACAATTAGAATCAATAACATTAGTGTGAACCTTAAAACCCGTATTATAGGAATTATGAAATATGTTAAGAATATTTCTATCAGATAGCTAATATTAACAAGTCAGGAAATGATAGATGTTGGCAATGATGCAGAGAAAGGGGAACCCTCTTACACCATTGGTGGGAATGCAAGCTGGTGCAGCCACTCTGGGAAAAGTATGGAAGTTCCTCAAAAAGCTGAAAATAGAGTGACGCTATGACCCAGCAATCGCACTAGGGATTTACCCCAAAGATACAAATGCGATCTGAAGGGGTAGCTATTCCCCAGTGTTTACAGCAGCAATGTCCACAACAGCCACATTGCCATTTGCAATGACGAGGATGGAACTAGAGCATATTATGCTGAATGAAATAAGTCAACCAGAGAAAGACAAATATCATATGATCTCAGTCATATGTGAATTTTTTTTTTCATACGTGAAAAATAAGAAACAAAACAGAGGATAATAGGGGAAGAAAGGAAAAAAATAAGACAAAATCAGAGAGGGAGACAAACTATAAGAGACTGTTAATCATAGGAAACAAACTGAGGGTTGCTGGAGGGGACGTGGGGGGATGGGGTAACTGGGAGATGGGTATTAAGGAGGGCATGTGATGTAATGAGCACTGGGTGTTACATAAGACTGATGAATCACTGAACTCTACATCTGAAACTCTTAATACATCATATGTTAATTAACTGAATTTAAAGTTTAAAAAACTTAAAAAAAGAAAAAAAGAATGTATCTATCAGGATAGTTAGATAAACAGCTTGCATTCCCTACAGGACATTTCCGCATAGGACGAGAAAGCAGGTAGCTTAGTGGCATTCTATTTTATAAAACCATGACTCTTAATTTTAAAAAGCCATGTCTGTGTTCAACAGACTTGGGAGGCTCCTGAAGAAATCACTGTTAAACTTACACATATTTCAGTTGGTAGGTTCTTTTGGGTTTGTGCTCTAATTACTTTTAGTATGAAAAGTTTCTGCTTCAATTTTTTAAGATGATAAAACAAGGTGAATATCCTGGGATTTAATACTGAATGAAGTGCCACTCGGAAGTTAAGATTCTCATAATCTAATTCTAGAATTTACTTTTAATGCCATCACAAGTAAAAAAGCTTTCTTGTGTTGGGGGGTTGGTTAACAGTGAATTACAGTCTTTAATAGTGTATGTATCACTGCATACATGCTGATAGACAATAAATCGATTTTCTTCAGAAGCAAGTTCATTCATGTGAGGTCAACACACAACCCATTTCTCTTCTTCACGTTCCTCATACACAACTATTCTCCTTTAAAGAAGAAGAGCAAATTCAGGATCCTACTTCTCATTTAAATCTTCAAATATATTTAGTGAATTTATTTGCCAGTGGATTTTAAGCACTAGCTTACACATTCAGCCAGAACTGAAATATGTGTGCAGATTATAGAGACTCTTTTCACTGGGGGAAAAAGGAAGAATTCAGAGCCCCACTTACTTGAAATGTCCCTGAGCAGCTGCAGCACACAAGGGTGTGAAGCCATTTTTATCAGCAGCATTGACTTGGGCTTCTGCATTCAGCAGCAATCTCACACAGTCTGTGGATTTTAATAGAAAGCCATTTAAATTCCCCATTTAGAGTTATGGTGAGCCAAATTCTAAACAAGCTCTACATAGATGCTAAACCTAAAGGACCTCTCCCGTGCGCAGTCCACCTGACAATTCTAGCATGGTGGATATGAGACCCCACAGGCTATATACAGAGAAAGTAGCCTCTTTTCCAGAAGATGCTAACGCCCCAGACTCACCAACTAGGTAAGACTCTGTGTGTGTGTGCGTGTGTGTGTGTGTATGTGTGTGTGTGTTACTTTGGGAAGAGTTGCTGATGAGAGAAAAGATTGTTATATATCAGAAAATGTTTTACCAGATTTTTCCACCAGTCTATACCAGGAGATAATGTTATTGGGTAGAGAACAAAATCTACTTGCCAAATTGAAACACCATTCTTTGTATTTAAAGAGTTAAATTCTTACTTTGTGATAATTAACCTTTGAAACACTTCCATGTGATGGTCATCCTACACGTAATTCCATGGGTAAGGTAAACCCACATAAAGTCACCTAACTCTGGCATAAATATCATCTAGTACTCGGGTTCCTCATGCTATTTACTAGATTTAATTTCTCGACATTAAAGAAAATTCCCACAGGGCTTTTGAAGTAAAGAAGAATCCAAAAGTACTTTTAAAATCATGAGCTATCTTCTTAGCTCACTGGATTCTTCCAATTAGTCCACTTGAACACAGTGAAGCGCTGAAAACTTCTCCAAAGTACTCAACAATCATGCAGCTTATATGAGCAATGCTATTTGATTCTGGATTTGCCGGCAAATTATCTTTTTCTGCACAACCATATGTTTTAGCAAATTTGACCACAAGACTTGAGAAACAAGAATAATTCCCAGACTTCATCAATATGTCGTTTGTAGCTGTACAACTCCTCAGTTCTCTTAAAAAATCCAAATAACTATAAATTGTTCCAATGACAGAAGTTTCAGACCCATGACCTTCTAACTTCTAAAACTTGCCCTCACTGTAGCATGTGTTAAGCCCTGTCACTTTGACTTTCATACACAGGTATTCTAACAGACAAATTAGAGCTATTTTGTCCTGACTAAAGTGATTATAGATGGAAGGCTTTCTTCTAAAATGTGCTTCATAGTACTAGACCCCAAATTTTAACATCACAATACATATCATTGTGCATAAAACAAAGATCACTTTTTGCTAGCTGCAATAAAATCTACTTTAAAAAGAGATTTTTATTTATTTGAGAGTGAGTGAGTGAGCATGGGAGGACAGGCAAAGGGAAAGGGGAAAGAGAGAAAATCTCAGGCAGACCCTGCGTTGAGCCTGGAGCCCAATAGGGGGTTGATCTCACAACCCTCAGATCATGACCTGAGGGGAAATCAAGAGTCAGTTGCTCAACAGACTGAGCCACCCAGGTGCCCCTGAAATTTTACATTTTTACAAAACTATAGTTTGGATTTTTCTTTTTGAACAATATTTACAAAATCGTTAAATCACGCAAAAAAAAAAAAAAAATTATCCACTACTACCTGTAAGAGAAAATCAAAACCAAAAGAACCTTTTGCCCATGGCAATGGTTGCCAGTGCTTTTGACTCCCCATCCTTTTGCAAAAGGTAAGATCTTGCCATCTTTACCTGTATGTCCATTCTTAGCAGCAGAATACAAGGCAGAATGGCCATCTTCACAGGAGTAATTAATGTCCAGTCCTTCTTCATTAAGCAGCATTGATAATAAAGTGACATTTCCCTGGGCAGCAGCTTGCTGAAGAAGGGTGGGCCTGCCAGCCAGGGGGGCAGGACCACCACTCATTAGCAAAGGGGTTAGGGAGGGTGACCAGCCTGTGGGTTAAAGTGACCCTAGTTAGAGTAGGAGCAAGGACAAGAGACAGATATTACCCACTTGTTTCTGAATTACACACACACACACACACACACACACACACGCACGCACGCACAGACATATGAATATGTATCCTTAGAGGATTATGTGGTTTCTAACATTATCAATCTGTTAATATTTACTTAGCACAAACCTGTACTGTTATTTCAATCTTGTATCTGCTAATTAAATTAATATACACGGTGACACATTATTTTTAGTTGTCAGTCTTACACATATAAATGTTAAAGTAGTGGTCAGTTTTAGGAAACTAAGATGGCTATCTCATTTTAAAAGTTCAAATTCCACTTCAAGGTTTCAAAACAATTTGAATTTTAAAATTACGAACATATTTCCTCAATTTCAATATCAGTCTGAAAAGTGAACTGACATCTTTAGGTATAGAAATAATCGTAAGAAATAGAGATTTTCTTTTTTCAACCATGTTTCCAAGGTATTTAACTAAAAATGTATACAGATCACTAAGAGGGATCAAATATTGCCAAGAAATCTATTTACGTTACTTGAATTCCCTTATTTGGGGAAAAAATAATGAAGGGACCCAAGTGCTAGTCATATCAAGAGCTAAAAGAAACACAACATATATAATTGAATCTAGAATACTGTGTACCAGTACAAATATGCAAGACATGATTCTGAAGACTTTGTCATCTGGCCAATCTTTACAACTTGTGTACCAGAAACTTTTACTAGCCAACAAAACAGGACACTCTACCATATAGTTTTAATAAGAATCATAAGTTATCATAGTTAGATATTTCTCATCAGTATTTAGCAGCTTTAGAAGAGAATCTGTTAAGTGTGTGAAGTCGGCTGCATATAGCATGGAAAATTTTCTGAATTCTTCCTTGGTCAAAAGGCTGTAAAAACAGTAAAGTAAAAATGTTTATTTAACGTGATATATAGGTATTTATGTGCTTTAGATACAATTAACTTTCAAAATAAGTCATTGTACTTTCTTCTTTTTGAAGCCCCAAATACCTCAAAGTAATCCCAGTGTATACGGTGTATACGGAGGGGCCTATGTGCACATATTCACTCCTCAGAGTACACTTTCTGCATAAACCCAGTAACATTCTCTGTAGTGGGACACAATAGATGATCTTCTTATGTTTCCTCCACCTTGGTATCAGGATGATATTCTACATATATGGGTATTACATTAATATGTAATAAATTTATATAATTGAGACCTGAATTACTTTAACAAATATTACCAGCAAAAGATTTCTTGGTATTTTAAAAATTATTTGTGAAAAAAAGCAGTTTATACATATAAAACTAGTCTGTTTATTAAAAGCTGGATATTACATCTTCATAATTAAACATTTGGGTCCATGAATAATTTATTGTTTTTACCCTGTTAGACTGCAATGACAAACAAAATTCAAATGCTTATAAAATTAAATATTTATCTAAGCTTTATGGTATTTCCCCATTGATATTCATTAGCTCTTCTTACAAAAGTAGTATTTTTACTTCATACTTACAAGAAGGCTCCTCTCTGGTACATTTTACCTTTTGTATTTTCTTAAAAACAAACAAAAAAAACAAGCCCACAAAAATTAAATCAGTACTTATTAGAAATGGATGATAAACAGAGAAATTATAAACACCAAGGTATGACACCTTGACTGCAAAGCAAACACAAAAGTAACATAAAGGCATTGCAAGGTGGTCCTCTGTGGAACAGAAGGGAGTGTGGCTCACAACTCACAAAGTGAGTTTCTTCCCTTGAGCTCCTGGTGCGCTCTCCCAACCCTTCTCCCTCCTCCACCCCCACTGTCCTTCCAGCTACCTCCACCTTCTCTAGCTCCTCCAAACAGTCTTTGTTATTGATATCCTATAAAGAATAACAACACCTATATAGCAAATGGTTTGCTCTTCTTTTAGATTTGTCTTCATTTTTCTTTTTTTTCCAATGCAATTCTAGGCTTTGGGTGACAATTTAAATGCAGATATATTTCTAAATGCCTTCTGCTGGAAACTTGGGATATAGTATGCTGGGAAACTCTATTGTTAATGCTAAGCTATCTGAAAGAGAAAATACTTATTCAAAAATTTTCTCAATCTTTAGACCACTCAAGAAATCAGTTTTCTGTCATACAAAACAACAGAGGAATATACATGAATTTTTTATTTTCTAAGAGGTGTGGAATATATTTTTAAAAGGAAAAATGCTTTATAAATACCAAGTATTCTTAAAGTTTAAATAAAACTTTTATCCCCACTACCATTTCCAATAGCTTAAGTTATTTAAATGAATCCTTCCATCCATATGGGATAAAATAAAATTTTGCCATGGGCCTTTATTGTTCATTTGAAATTCCCAACAATGATAAAAACGGTAATATTTATTGACTGCTTAGGTAATGACAGAACAGACCTGCGTCATACAGCTACTTTAATGAGGTTAGAAAAAGGTCATTCAGCTTGGCAGCGTCATGTGCAAACATTAGTAAAGGTGAGCATCTTGCAGAACATGCGGTGGGTGACAAAGGGAACAGAACATGCAATGCAAGAGGGAACAGAAGTTGAGAACAGCTTCTGGCATCAGCTTCAGAGTGTGGAGAAGGTTAATGTCATAGCTCAAATAGGTCTCATTTCCAGATTTAGACTTTAAGCCAATCTTACAGGGAGGATCTTTTTTTTTTAATAAATGTTTAAGGAAAAAAATGTCTGAACCAAATTAAAAAAAATGTACCAAACCACTACCACCCTCCCCCCCAAAAAAACCCAAACCAAAACCAAACCAGAAACAAGTTTCCAAGGGTATGAAAACTCAGCTGCCTAGGGTGATTTCTGATTTAGACGTCTATTCATCTAACAGTTTAAATGCATTCATTGGATAAGTTCAGGAGGACAAGAAATTTTGATTCATTTAGAATTTAAAATGCTATTTAAAAATTTAACATTTGGCCATAAAAACTGCTAATAGAGAAATTTACAACATAATTCATTAAAGTGGTATCTTCTGTCATTGAAATTCTCTTCAGGAGTGCTTTAGCTAAATTGTAATTGTTTGCCACAGATATAAGCGGATACAGAAACTCAGAATTTGAGAATTTTAAAGGTATGGGATCTAGTGATTCTCCAGGAAGGGAGAGGTAGTGTACTGCTGTTTGAAAAATTCAACAGGCAAGTTTAATAAATCTTTCTGGTCTGAAACTATTTTTTTTTTTTTTTTGGTTCAATGATTTCATTTTTAGATGAAAAAGCTAATGGCTCAGAAGAAAGAGGCAGAAGTGGACTAACCCCGCCTTCTTCTTAGGCTCAGTCCAGAGCTCTACTCCTCACTGAATTTGGAACAGACATCTACCCACCAAGGATTTGGCAGATGTGCTCTATCCTCATGCCCTGCTCCTACCAACCACAATGGCATTAGTGGCTATTTAGAAGATTAATAACCTTCAATGAGCTTATGATCTGGAGAGACCCAAGTTCACCTAGGCACAGATAGGTTAAGAAGCAAGACGGAAGGAGCTCTGGTGCTTCTTGACAGCTAGGGGCATGGCGGCAAACATAGGGGCAACCCAAATGAAAAGCAGTTGAAATCCTGGATCTCATTTGGAAAAGTTAGGCTGACTTGCAACCACAGTTGATTTAATCACCCTTCTTATGTTACTGTAATAACTTTTTTATTCCCCAGACTAGATGCTCAGGGAAAGCTTGCTGAATGACTATTCCTCCCCATAACCAAGTAATTTAGAAACTTATCATCCCACTGGGTAATTCTGGAATCCTGAGATGATTTTGGCCAACTGGAAACCAGAGAACAGAAAATGAGGTACCAGTTTCACCTATCTTCAGTGGCTGCTGTTATTACTCTGGTTCCCTCATTTATCCTGTTTTGCTCTGTAGACACAAGCAAAGGGCATTTTTCAGAGGGATCATAGCACCTTTATCCAAAATTCCACTCTATCCTAGCTAGGTCATTCTGGCGAACATGTAACAGTCTAGGAATTCTCTTGTCTACCGAGTTTAAGATCCTGCTGACAAAATGTTCCTCAGTTATGGACGCTGATTTTAAAGCTTTTCCACTAAAACCAAGACACTTGAGGCTGAACCTCGGAGCACAGTCACGACTGAGGCAATAATTGGCGAAGCATCATAGTCCAAAGCAAAGATGGTTTTATAGTTTTTTTAAAAGCTGACAAGGGGTGCCTGGGTGGCTCAGTCGTTGGGCATCTGCCTTGGGCTCGGGTCATGATCCCGGAGTCCTGGGGTCCCTGCATCCAGCTGCCTGCTCAGTGGGAAGCCTGTTTCTCCCTCTCCCACTCCTCCTGCTTGTGTTCTCTCTCTCCCTGTGTCTCTGTCCAATAAATAAATAAAATCTTTAAAAAATAAAATAAAATAAAATCTGACAAAACAGCAAGTGTTTTCCGTTTTACAGTTTGTGCCTTTATGTCAACAGCACCGTTGGGGCTCCCAAGGGTTTTGGAATCTCTGCTTTGAGATGGCCCTCAGACCTTACGGTACATTCTCTGGTTCTCCTGAATGGCAGCAAAAATTCCTACTTTGAATGTGGATTTAGCTCTGGAAAACAGCTACCATCATTCTTATGCCATGGGAAGGGCTGTTCAGCTCAGTGATACCGTTTTGAATAAAAATATGGAAGGTTAAATGCTGTAAAGATATCACAAAGTACGAATAGTGACATCAATTTTAAAGCAAATTTTCGAAAATGCTTTAAGCAACAATATCAATGAAGCAAGAGTATCACCTCTATTTATTCATCACTCATGCTGCTCCAAGTGCAAGACCAAGTTCTTTGCACGTTAAGGTAGTTAATCCTAACAGCCACCCTATCTCATATGAGAAGCATAAACTCCACATGAAGAATGAGAAAATTTGCTCAGTCCAAGAGAATCACCAAAACACACAGCTATAAACTGCAGGCCTAGATTCCAGCGCAGATCTCACTGACAGCAAAGGCCATCCTGTTTCTAATTCCCAATTATGCACCAAAATACGAAGAGCAGCCTCTCAATGAGCACAGTTTCAAGGAACAGTTTATAATTAGGTAAGTAAATGCTGGCATATTGCTCTCATTACCTGACAATTAGCAAGAACAGTGCTCCCTATTTTTCTCATTCCCACTCCCCACACTCTTGAGTTTTAAATATAAATAACATTACTCAACCCTTCACTTAATTCTTAAAGTTCCCTCTCATTAGAACCCATGGTCTCTGGTAGCCACTAAGACTCCACGGTAAGAGAGACTGCTGTCAAGTTTCAACATATCTTTGACACTCTAACATTATTTTAGAGCCACATTTGCTCAGGGAAGAACTAATCCAGTCATGTTAATAAAAAGCGATGCTTTCTCTAGCACTGCATAACAAAAGGGAAAAACCCAGTTCTTTATCAACTCCTTCGTTTAAGAGTCACGTACTTCACAAAGCACATCTGCAGTGAAAACCTTCCCCACTATACCTACACGTGGTTACCCATCTGTGCGTGGGGGCTGGACGACAACTGCTGGTAACGGAATAAACAGCCTTTAAAATAAACTTAGAACAGGGACTTAAAATTTACGTACTCTATTTTTGAGGTTGAAAAGAATACCAAGCCACTACTAAAACTTAGAACATACCAATTATGGAGCAAATCTGATCAATTTGACAATTCAAGGTAGACTGAAGCATTCATGACCACTTGAAAGGATTTTTTAACGTTCTCTCTGAAGGGACAGAACTGAGCACAGATTGTCTGGTGACAACCCCCTACTACTGAAGCCTCGTGAGATAAATATTTAACAAGAAGGAACAGTCTTTTTTCCCATGGAAATGCTTTAGTGTCTCTAAATTAATGGTCTCCATGTGCTCCAAACCACTACTTTCAGGTTATTTTAAAAAAGAAAGCACTTAGCATTAAGAAACCACAATTCATGTAGCAAGATGAATCACCATACCCTGGAGCCATTAAAGAAAAATACAAAAAAAAAAAAAAAAAAAAAAGAGAGAGAGAGAGAGAGAGGAAAGAGATAAAGAAATAGGGAAAAAAGTATCAAATAAAAAAAAAAGTTCCAAGGCAATGTGAAGGAAATTAAGGCAAGTGAGAAGACAGGCCACATTCTTCAAAAAAGGGTATAATATTTCAATCCCTTTACCTGATGCTGTTACCAGGAGGCTGTCTGAGGCACCTGTTCTACAAGATGAGGCACTAACAGGGTTTATGGAAGAGCAAAAGGCAATGGTGGTGGGAATGACAAGGGAACTTTCTGAACATGCAGGTTGGCTCAGTCCAGGGGTTTCAGCAGGCCAGGCACCCACCTGAGACGTGGCCAGGGCTGAAACGCCACAGCCTGCCGGTGCCACAGTTAAATCTATGGATGGTTTTGGTGGCAGCTGAGGGGAAGATGATTTAGGGAGATTCTCCTCATTTATTACCCTGTTCCCTTGTGGCAAAGTGGAAGGAGGCGAAGCCATAGTTTTGTTATCAACTTTGGCCCCAGCGCTGGAGGCCCTGCTGCTATCCATAATAACCTTGAGTTGGGGGTGTGGTGGAGAAGGAGTCTGGGAGAGCCCTGGCTTTTTTGGAGGGATAGGAGGAGGGTTTCCTCTGTCAACTCGTGCTACGCCAGGAGTCTTTAAACTGGTCCGACTGACTGGAGGGCAGGTGCCAACGTCTCCCGTAGGGGGCGCCCCAGGCCTCGGGGGCGCTCCTGCAGGAGGGCTCGTAAATCTTGACAGTGCTTGGGTCACAGTATTCCGAGCTAGCTGTTTGGCCACTAGGCTGTCACGACTCGTTGGAGAGACATCTCTGGATGGAGGACTTTGGGTGGTATTTCCATTTTGGTCTGGGTCATTAGCATTGCCCTGAAATCGAAATCTGGCTGCTTGGATTCGAGGGTTTAGACCTGGATGCAAAGCTGCATTGGCACACGGTGAGTGTAAACTGTGCCCAGGTGCTGCCTGTGAGTGGCTCTGGGGAACTATGCCTGGCGTTTGCACGGTGGGAGGGGCAGTGCTATTGGGAAGTGGGGGGGTGCTACTCGGCGAGCCAGTGCTTGGTCCGTTCTCCTCAATTTTGCTTGCACTTGGAGGTGGGACAGTAGGCAGAGAGGAGACAATCAAGTCACCGTGGGAAGCCTGCCTGTCGATACCTGGTCTGCCCAGCGCGGCACTGGGGCACACATTTCCTTTAGTGTTGGCGGAAACTAGGGGGCTCCCTGTGGGAGGCTTCACAGGCACATTCAAAGGCAACTTCTTCACGTGGTCAATGCTTTCTATCGCTGGGTCAGTCTGGCAAGCAACAGACCTTGTCACAGGTCCTTCTGTCCCCACAGATACGGACACCAAACGCCTATCTTTTGTCTTTCGCGGGAGAGAGAGGCTTGGTTTGCTGTCATTTCCCCTTTTCAGCTGCTCGATCATTTTCTTCATCTTGTCAATCTCCTCTTTGAGGTCAGTGGTGTGCGCTTCCTCGCGGTGCAGTTTAGCACGAAGCTGTTCCCGTTCCGTGTCGAACTCAGAGAGCTGTTTCTCCATCTGAGCTTCCATTTCTGTGCTCCTTCGTTTCTCGGCGGAGAGCTCCTCTTCTAACGCACCTGTCTTCTTCTTTTCCTCTTCCAGTCTGACCAACACGTCTTCGAGCTTCTGGGCCTCGTCTAGGACTTTGCCCGAGAGCTGTTTGCACTCCTTGACCAGCATCAGGACCACGTGCTTGTTCTTGCCGCGCTCCTCCTCCAGGCGGGCCGCCAGCTGCTTGTGCTCTTGCTCAAGGCCCTGCAGCTGAAGCTTCTCCATCTCCAGCTGAAAGAAACCCACAGGACAGCTCTGAGTAACACGCAGAGAATCCTTTCAGCCAAAGAAGTGCTTCTTGAGAGATTTTTATTGTGTTAATAGCTATGTGATTTGGGTTAGCTGAAGGGCCACATTTCTAAAATTGTTGTGATAGGAAAGATAATATTTTAGATACTCATTAAATGAGAAAATAGGTATAAATGGTTTAGCGAAAACCATCTAAGTCACAGCAATAGAGAATTTTAAAAAACCTATTAAACTACAGAAAATGAATAGAAACCTGACACTTCAGAACACAACACAGAGTTCAGAAAGTTCTGTTTTTGTAAAAATAGAACTCTGTATGGGAGCTGATGTTCTTTTTTTTTTTTTTTTTTTTTTTTAGGTTTAATGCCGTAAGGTTGTTAATGAATCTCTGAGGTACAGTATAAGGAAAAGTGCTGAAAACAGAGGACTTCAGTTAAATTCTAAGCTTCTGTATTTGCTGTGTTTCTTAAATTTTAACCTCAAGCTTCTTATCACGGGTTGCTGTAGAAATCATACAAAATCATATCTGAATCATATTTTACTAGAACTATGATCTTCACTGATACTGATCAGTGAACCCAAAGTCCAACCCCATCTCCTCCAATCCTACTTGCTTGCTGAGCTCTCACGACATTGGCCTCCCTGGTTCCTGCACAGTGTCCTACCTCAGGGTCTTTGGCTTTCCCGTTCTCTCTGCCCAGAGTTCCACCACACACCTTCATGCAGGGTTCCTAGGCTAAGCAGCTCATGCGCTGCACAAGGAAGACCAGCTGGATAGGTGAGTGGGAGCCCAAACCCAGCCCTGTCTACTCACCCACTGTCTGCCCAGGCATGGGGTTGCATCTGCCTAGAAAGAAGGGCACCTTTCCCTTCACAAAAAGACCCTGTCAGCTCACCAAGCCATAGGCCGTTAGGATTTATGCTTTTCAAAGAAACATTTTTCTAGCTGATCAATGAGGAGGAGCTTTAAAAAAGAAACCTCTGTGGGGCGCCTGGGTGGCTCAGTGGGTTAAAGCCTCTGCCTTCAGCTCGGGTCATGATCCCAGGGTCCTGGGATCGAGCCCCACATCGGGCTCTCTGCTCGGCGGATAGCCTGCTTCCCTCTCTCTCTCTGCCTGCCTTTCTGCCTACTTGTGATCTCTGTCAAATAAAAAAAAAAAAAAAAAAAAAAAATCTAAAAAAAAAAAAAAAAAAATCTAAAAAAAAAAAAAAAAAAAAAAGAAACCTCTGTGTCTCCAGGTGGGGTTTTCAAATAGCACAAAACCACCCAAAGCACCAAAGTCTCACTTCTTTTCCTCCAGGCCTCTGCTCAGCCACTACCTTGACCAAGGCCTCCTTCTCACTGTCCTGGGGAAAACAGTGGTCCCTCCCACTGTACTGGTAACCCTTTGCTTAGCACCTACCTGCCCCCACTGAAATGTGACTCCATGAAGGCAGGGACTAGATCTTCTTTGCTGCTGTTCCCAAGACCTAGAATAGTATCTGGCACACAGTAATTGTTGTCTGGATGAATGAAATTAATGCAGTTCACAGAAACAACGAACTTCTGCACACTGGTGGCCTTTCTGGGTACCTCTGAGATGCCCTACTGTAACATGTTTATACAGGTTTCTCACTTCTTTCCAGAGGAGCACCTACTGCCATGAGATACTCATGAAGGACAAATGAGGGAGGCCCACATACTTCACCTTCCCACCTAGAGAAGCATTCCACTGGCAGTCCACCCAAGGGCCTTAAGATTCATAAAGGTTAAAGCAGATCTACCTGATAAAGACAGAAAGGACTCCCCCCACTGACCACCGCCCTAGGTGTTAAATATAAATAAACTCTCATAAGATCCAGTAATTATTTAAGTCAGTAAGTCAGTTTTTAGTCATCAGTACCAGAGGAAGGAGATGCTCAAATGATCTATCAGTTGTGAGAATGTGCTCCTGTCCCCCACCCTGCTGAGAAAATCCATTGCCTGCACAGTCAGTCACGAAATCAAGAGGACAGAATGGCTCATTAGAATCCGGGATATCATTAATTTACTCTAGGATGCTTCCTGCCTTGAAAAAGTTGAATGGCATTGCATGGGTCCTATAAATAAGTGATCAGGAATACAGATAATTCCCCAAGAATAATTAGTGACAACTGTTTATACATACACACTCTATTCTACTATACACAATTTTAGGGGTGACTTCATAAATAGATTAGGTAAGATGTGGGGAAAAATACTGTTATCATATAACTATATTTATATGCATATTTTAGTCATCTAGATGCTTCACAGAAAATTTGACTTCTAAATAGTCAAAAGACATTTAACTCTTCTAAATGCATCAAATAGTAAGTTTCTGCAGAAGGAATACACAAAGTTAGAACTATTAAGAAAAATTTAAACTTTGTATTCACCACTGCCCCAAATTCTTATAGCAATGTTGGAAAAAGCCAAAGTAGGTCAATTTTCAGTTTATTTTAAAAATATGAGTTCCATAATTTACCTTGGAAGCCAGAAAAAAAAATGTTTTGTGGAACTTTAAGGGCTATCTTCATTTTACATAACAACTAACTAGAGGCCAAATGAGTGATCTCACACAGTAACGTCATCTCCTGAATCAGTGTCAGCATCATGAAACTCCGGGTTCCACTTGTCTCAAGCTTTCCTCACCACATCGTGCATCTTGCCCACATTATTTCTTCTCTAGGGATCATCAGACTTTATTTTTGAAATGACTTATATCTCATACTTGAGAATCAAACTGAAGAAAGACTTCTAACAGGAGATCAACTCAACAAATTTCACATTATTTATACAGAAAACTATAGTACTATAAAAGCGCCCATTATTCTTTTGTACCTTTGTTCTTCCATCACTCAGACCTTATAAGTCCTATCTCAGATGAACATATTTTTAAATCTTACCATAGACAGTGGAACACAAAGGAAGCCACCTAACCAATGCACCTACAAACACAGTGAGTTCTGAGCCCCAGTCATTTATCACTCTCCCTTTGTTTAGCTTCCTCTACCATTTACACTTCAGGGAATATTGAAACTTCTGCCACTCTTCCCAAAACATCACCCAATTACCACTCAACTAACTCTCAGTCTACCCTAATTTTCTTTTATCAAGAAAATTCACTCCCTCTACATCCCATCTCCTCCCTTAAGCATTTTTTTTTTTTTTAAATAACCACACCAATCTCTATTTACCTCCCTTCACTCTGAGAGAGGAAGATTTCTATCTGTTCAAGGTCAGGCTTTCTTCAACAATTAACTTCACTCTCTCCTGTCACTTGAGACTTGCTCCATCAGTTATCACACTGCTCTTTATAGATAATAAACATATAGGACAGTATAAAGTGGTCTGAAGTCTACATAACTAGAGTCCAAAATGGAGAGAGAACAGGGAAGAAAAATATATTAAGAGATAAAATAGTCAAAAAAATCCACAGATTTGGTAAAAAAAAAATCTAGAAAGTTCAGCAATCCTAAAGCAGAATATATCTATGTTACAAAAAAATCATACCTAAGTACATCATACTAAAACTGCTGAAAACAAGGACAAGAAATAATCTTGAAAGCAGCCAAAGGAAAAAAAGAGACATTATAAACATAGAAACTATAATATAAATTATGATTGTATTATTATCTCTATTTGGAACAGAATACCCCAAGGCTATAAAAGATACAGTCTTTTATATGCACTTTTATATGCACTTGCTGAGCTATTGAAAACCATCAACAATTTACAGATGACTAAAATCTTCTCCGACAACAGAATTATATACAAGTCACAGTATGATATGAACAGCCCAAAATTCAAAAATAAAATAACATATTTCTAAGAAGAAATCACAAAGGAATTTAGAATATATTTTGCGCTGAATGAAAGTAAAAACACAACATATGAAAATCTGTGGGATGCAGTGAAAGAAGAGAATTTAAAATATCTAAAGCAGAGGATGGAGAGAAATTTCTATCTTTAATTGCATATATCAGAAGCGTTTTCTCAAATCAATCATCTAAGTTTCAACTTAAGAAGTTCAAAGAAGTAAGGCTAATGAAATATAGTGAAAGGAAAGACATAACAAAGGTAATAAATCAATGAAATAGGAGACAAATACTAGAGAAATTAACAAGGCCAAACTTTTTCATCTAAAAGATCAATGATACTATTAAACATTTAGGAAAAAAACAGACTGAGCAACATAGAAAACACAAATAGTAAATAATGGGACTAAAAGAGGGAATATTACTACAGAAGGAATGTTAAAGAATAATTTATAACTTTGTGTCAACAAATTCAACAAATCAAATTCCTTTGACACACGTAACTTTCAGGATTTATATAAACTGGCATAGAAAATTGGAATATGGGCGCCTGGGTGACGCAGTCAGTTAAGCATCTGCCTTGGGCTCAGGAAATGATCCTAGGGTCCTGGGATTGAACCCTTGGCATCAGGCTACCTGCTCAGCTGGAAGCCTGCTCTTCACTCTCCCTCTCCCACTGCTTGTAGGCTCTCTGTCTCTGTCAAATAAATTATAAAATCTTAAAAAAGAAAAGAAAAAGAAAACTGGAATGGCCTCATATATTTTAAGGAAACTGAATCCACAAATAAAACTTCCCCTAAAGAAAATTTCTAGCTCATATGGCTTTACCTGTGACGTCTACCAAACATTAAAGAAATAGTGCCAAACCCATACATACCCCTTCAGAAAAGAGAGAAGGAAATCTTCCAATTCACTTTATGATCCCAGAATTACCTTCAATTCAAAACCAGTCAAGTATTTTCCTTAATTTACAGAAAAATGATCACTCATGAATATAGGCAAACTAAACCCAATAATATATTAAAAAGTGACCCTCTGAAGTTTACGTCAGGAATCCAAGTTGTTTCAGTATTTGAAAATAAGCGTAATTTGCCACCTTAAAAGACTTAAGAGAAAAACCATGACCACAACAATAGATGCAAATAAACCATTTTACAAAATGCAAAACCCATTCATGACAAAACTTCTCAGTATAGAATAAAATCTCAGTGACATAAAGAACATCTATGGAGAAACACAGCTAACATCATACCTGATGATGAAATACACACTTTCCTCCCTGAGAAAAGGAGAAAACACTGAAGTCTTCTCTCACTACTTCTATTCAACAATACACCACTGAAGGTTCTAGTCAGCGCAATGATGGCGGTGTTGGGAGAACAAGACAGGGAGGCAGATAGGCAGGCAACTTAGGAAGTGCTAAGATGGATTCTATTCACAGACGATGTGTTTGTTTACCTACAAAATCTTAAATAATATACAAAACAACTGCTAAAACTAACAAGCAGGTTTAGCAAGATGACAAGATACAATGTCAACATACAAAACCAATGTTAATACCTGTATACTAGCAATAAATATTTGGAAAAAAGTTTTTAAACACTGTGATTTGCAATAGCATCAAAAACATAAAATACTTAGGAGTAGACCCAGCAAAAGACATTTAAGACACTACGCTGAAAATAATAAAACATTGTTAAAAGAAATTATCAAAAACTAATGTACAAATACACTATGATAATGAGTTGGAAGACTCAATCTCATTCATGTCCATGCCTAACAAATTAGTGTACAGATTCAGTAAAATTTCAGTCCCTGCAAACTTTTGGAAAAACCAACAAACTGATTTCAAATTTGTATGAGAATAGGCAAAACAATTTTAATAAAGGAAAACAAAGTTGATCTTTCCCCACCTGACTTACTTCACCTAGCAGAATACCCTCTAGATCCTTCCATGTATATCCTTTGATTTCACTTACATATGGGATTTAAAAAATGAAAGAAAAGAAACAAAAACCAGAAACAAACACATAAATACAAAAAACAAACTGATGGTTGCCTGAGGTGGGTGGGGCCAACAGGTGGGTGAAGCAGGTGAAGGGGATTAAGAGGTACAAACTTCCAGTTAAACAGGTCACAGAAATGGAAAGTACAGCAGAGGGAACACAGTCAATAATACTGTAATAATAGTGTATGGTGACAGAGAGTAGCTACTTACCATGGTGAGCACTGTATGATGTACAGAACTGTCCAATCACTATGTTGTACACTTGAAACTAATATATATTGTATGTCAACTATACTTCAATGTTAAAAAATTTTTAAAAAAAGAAAAAAATTGAGATTTACAGCTCCTGCATTTAAGGCTTAATATTTAACTACAGTCATCATTTACCTGAAGTTCAGGTATACAGATAAGATCAATTCATGATGAAAAAACTCAGAAGACCGTTCAGTGATTGCTTGGACTGGGGAAGGAACTTACGGGGAAAGTATTCTGGGAAAACTTCTCTGGTGATGGAAGTATTTTCTATCTTATAAGAGGTACACATTCTGGGGTGCCTGGGTGGCTCAGTGGGTTAAGCCTCTGCCTATAGCTCAGGTCGTGATCCTGGGGTCCTGGGATCAAGCCCCGCATCAGGCTCCCTGCTCGACAGGGAGCCTGCTTCTTTTTTTCTCTCTGCCTGCCTGTCTGCCTACTTGTGATCTCCTCTGTCAAATAAATAAATAAAATCTTTAAAAAAAAAAATAGGTACAGATTCCACAAGTCTATGCATTTTTTAAACTCATCAACTGTATACTTAAGTTGTATAAACTTTACCTCCTGGAAATATATCCTTAAAGAGCAGTAAACAATGGTGAATTCCAGATTTGTATATTTGCTTTTTATCATACTATGGATTAGCAATTCTGAAACTACTCTGTGTGTTCTAGGCTTGAGTAAATGAGTAAATAAATTGAAGAATACTGGGAGACACATTTCTCACTACTAGAGAAGTTAGCTTTAAATAGAGAAAGAACAAGAACATACTCTGGCTTTGGTTTAGAATCAGAGTTATCAATATCAGTATGAATTCATGGTTAATAACAGAGATACATAAAAATAAAATACAAATATATGTGTTTATAAAAATATATATGATTATGGGAAATATACATAATTTCCTACTCTAGATTTGTTTCTAAACACCATTTTCCATTAAAAAAGAGACTAATGGTCCTGGGAGTATAGCTAATTCCAGAGGTTGGGATAGGAAAAACACAAGATGAGCCTGGAAGAGAAGGTAAGGAAGTACTCAAAGGATGATGGAAATGTGTCAGAAGGAGTCAGCTTAAAAGGGCTCTCACTGGATCAGTCTGGGACAGTTTTGAGCAGTGATCTAGGAGCTGTGGACCTAATGAATCAGGTAGGGACACCCCCACTCCCAACTCAACCACATACTACTATAATTGTAAAGGAATGTTGTCTCCTATATATGTAGATTATGGAGTTCCAGTTTATTTTTTTATATTATTGTCCAATATGTATCTACTCACAACCATTTTCAAGTAGTGGCCGAATTTTCGGGGAATTCTGCATGAGCAGTATCACCAAACTCTTTTGCAAAAAGCACTGGATTGTGTGGAGGAGCTTAGGAGAACTAGGACAGCTTCATTGGTAGTGAGAAAGTGGGTGGGTGCTCCAAGAATAGCACCCAGACTGGAAGCCATGAATGAAGAAGAACCAAACAACTGTTTTTATAGAATGAAAGGGAAAACTATGTAGGTGGGAGCAGAGCTGCAATGTAAAGGCAATTAGTTTTAATTCAAAGTGGAAAGCAGAGAGGAAAGCAATTATGGTCAATTGCAAAATGAGAAAGCGGAGTGCATGTTTGTCACAACCACAAAATACTTCTGTGACATTTAACTATATTCCTCATTGCTCCCCCACATCATTCAATACTCAGTGCATCCTGTTCCCTTCTCCACCTGGCTACCTCTACCCAAATGCCCAACCCTGGTCAACAAATATCTAACGATGAGATGCATTAAAATATCTTCTTTAGGGGCGCCTGGGTGGCTCAGTGGGTTAAGCCGCTGCCTTCCGCTCAGGTCATGATCTCGGAGTCCTGGGATCGAGCCCCGCATGGGGCTCTCTGCTCAGCAGGGAGCCTGCTTCCTCCTCTCTCTTTGCCTGCCTCTCTGCCTGCTTGTGATCTCTTTGTCAAATAAATAAATAAAATCTTTAAAAAATATATATATCTTCTTTATCAGTCATGCTCCGCAGTTCTCATCTGACCCTTCCTCTTCATCGAGGGTTTCAAGAGAGGGAAGGCAAGACATGGATCAAATGAACTACCCTCTCTTCCCAATCTCTGCTCAGAGCCGCAGACCTCAGTCTCCAGTTCCCTCCTTAACAATGTTCCTGGGGAGTCAAAATGAATTATACAAGAAAGATTCATGAATGAGCTAAAAAAAAACACCATTTTTGTACAAGGTGTCCTAAATACTCTTTCAAAAAATATCACTTTAGCTGATTCTCTATCATGTTATTCTTGAATGTCTAGAAAGCAACTTAAATTGCATTTCTATGTTAGAAAGCATATATAATGATATATATTGATATAATGATATTATACAATGAAGAAGAGAGTTGAATACAAATGGCAGACCCAAGTACAATTATTCATCATAGGAAGAAAAGGCATATGAAATAAATTAGAACAAATAATTTGATTGCTCTTTTCCAACCCATTTGTCATTTCTTTGGTCGTCTAGCACCTGAAACTCCTTCCTATGTTAGGCGATTTCTCCACCTTATGATTCCCCCCCGTCGAAGCGAAACATGCCCAATAGCTGCTTTCCTATCTTCCCGATAGCTGGACAGAGGGTGTGGGGCCTAAGCCTGGCCAACCAAATGTACCTGCTCTTAGGCTTCAACTTGGAAATGAGTGATACAAAAAGCAGGGCCAGGGGAGGCACCACTCAAGACCCAGAGTGTCACGGTAGTCATGCTGTCTGGTGTCAGCAAGCTGCAGTACTCACCTCCCATCAGCAGAAGCCTTGCCCACTGCAGACTAGATCGATAGTGATCATTTGTCAGTGATGCTGACGGATTAAGACCTGCTCCCCTAGCTTTCCCAGCCATGCTGGGAGCCAACTCAAACACCTTCCTGCTTAACTCCATGAATACTGGCTGTACCAGCTCACAACTAAGAATCCTGCCTGGCACATCTAGTGCCTTTCAACTGACGCTCATTTTACTAAGCTGCCACCTAAAAGAAGCTATAGCTCATACATAGAATGGCTGTAAGTTTTTTCACTGGTTAAAAAAAAAAAAAATTGCTCCCCTCTGAATTTCCTAGTAATTATTTTGGCTTCTGACTTTTAAAGGCTCTGTTCAAATTTAAAGGTCTTTCCTATTTCAGGGCTGGAAATTATACTTTATAAGTATGAATACATGATTGAAAATAAATTAGAATAGAAATTCCATTAATATATGAGGCACATGATAAATAATAAAAACCCAAGTATCATTCCACCCTAGGTTACTGGCTCTAAACAGAAAGTAGATTACTGGAGGCAAAGGTCCGTATGATGATTACTCATTAGCTTATTCAAAGTGGCTTTACAGGCTTAGTCCATTTGCCAAATTGACTCTTGCCCAAATTTTCCTGGCACACAAATTACCAAACAGTTAACCCTCCTATTAGTAGTCTCAGCAGGAATCAATGCATGAATGAGCATAGAGCCTCGTCTCCCGCCTTGAAAGGCCAACAAGAGCAGTGCTCAGGCCAAATGTCTTCGAATTACCAAAGAGCTATGTCCAGTGTCAGATAATAAATACATGAATTGTAGATAATGGGACTTCTGCTTTCCCCGACTTCTGCTCTGGCAGTAATTTAAAGAACTGGACTCATTTAAAATAATGGATTTTTCGTCTTTCTGATTTTAGATTTCTAGAGCTTCAATTTATTCTATGTGCAAGAGAAGTGAAGATGTTTATTTAAAATATTTACTTTCAGGACTAAAGGTGACAGGTGACTTTGGTGTTTTTGCTCTTATCAGCTGATGTGATATTTTCTTTTTAAGGAAAGGTTCAGGATAAGACTACAAAATCTAACTTCTCACATGCTACAATCTACCAGAAGAGAATATTCTTTATGGACAAAGAGCAGCCCTGCTTATCAGAGCAACCTTTCACTGAGACTACACAGGCCAATGAATTTGGCCATAAAGGACTCCTGTATTCCCCTTATACGTGGGAGACAGATCACTGGCTCATTTTGTATAAGCCTCTCAGGACCCATAGGACAGAAACAATTTCCTTTCACTCCCAGCCAGGTTGGAAACGACCCAGTCATTCAGAAACAAACAGGATGTAAGTTGATTAAAAAAAAAAAAAAATCAGCTAGATAATAAAATCTTTGATTCAACTTGAAATGAGTTCCTTCCTTTTTCTCCTACAAGAGAAATGACAGATAAAATGCAAAACTGAAGTAAAATGTAGGAAAGCACGCATTTTTATACATTAAATGCAATCGCAAAGAAAAATTTTTTCCTGACTTTTGATAACACAGCATAAAAGCCAGCCGCATACTTTATTATGAAATAGAGCATCTGACACGTTAAGAACATAATTGAAACGTGTCTCATCCAAGAAATATAAATGAGCTTCGGTGACATCAGCTGAAACATACTGGTTCTTGCTTCTGCGGTTCCTGGGGGGATTTCTGAAAACCTCCAGGGACATCAGTGGTTGCTCTGCAGGGCTTTGTAAAAGGGTTTGCAAAGTCCAGAGTAAAACTGTTTGATTTTTACCCCATAACCATGGAAGGTCTTCTAGACTTCCGTGCTCTTTTACCCAGTGCTTTAGTTTTCTACCACGTGACATACTGAAGAAGAGGTTTGCTTTCATTCAACACCTATACCAGAACATGGGCACACACAGGTCAATGCAAGGATATAATTACAGGGGCAAAAACACACACAGTAAATGACAGTATCGTAAATATTTACAGTAATTCTGCATTCAGGTTCACCGTCAACCAGGTGTTACATGTGAACTCTAACAAGTTCTCTGGAAAGGACAAAAAGAAGAAACACTGAAATGTATGCTTGAGGAATGGTTGGAAGAACAGAGTACTTTTAATTCTAGTTATACTAGACATTATTAGCTTCTCTACTTCCTCATTCTCTTCTAATAAATGGAATCAGTAGTCTGGGCAGCCCATCAGAAGGACAAAAGTTGAACTTCTGTTTCCTTTTGGGTGATGGCAGTAAGTCAGTTTTTATCACTTAGGACTCTTGGAAGCATGTACTCAAGTACAATTAACAAATATGTGTGTGTTCTTGGGGGAGGTGAGAAAGAGCGAAGAGGTTGGTTTAAATGAAACACATGTGAGTAGGAGCCTAGAGGTCTGCAGCACACACAGTCCTCAGACCCCAGAGACGAGTTTGAGACTAACCAGGACTTCAAGATGACACGTTGTAAGACTACACCTACCACAGAAATTTCATTCTATTCTCCTCATGCTAATTTCATTGTCCAAAGACATAATTTACAGAAGTAATTTCTAGTTGCAAAGAAATAGTTGCTGGGGACGTCCCCATCTGATCAGCGTCCTGGTTGCAGTACTGGATCACAGGCCTGGCAGTAGAGTATGTCTTACGGCACTAGAAAAGGGAAGCCCCCCTCCCCATCGCCGCCCCCAAAAAAGCGTATTTTAAAGAAGCATCAAAGTAACCTTTATAGGAAACATAAACTCTTTGTTATACGCATTTTAGAGCTTAGTGTTATTTTTGAATTATATTTGGAAAGGGCCACCAGGATCGGTCAGCATTTTGCCTTTTGAGACACTTATCCCATTTAAGAACACACAAGCCTAGAAATGGCGTCTTCATCCTACACTGTGATATAGGAAAAATGACTGAAAGTCTCAATACCTTCTTTTGTCTGCTTTCAGCAGCAGCCAGCTGAGTGGACATTCTTTCTTGCATCTTCCTGCAGTGGGCCATGACTGCTTCAAGGATGGAGAGGGGGTTGGTACAAACTGGCTTCTTCTCTTTATCACCAGCACCTGCCTCATAGTCTCTCTGCAGTGCCAAGAAGGGGTCATTCAAATTAAATCTCCCATACCGTTCCTGGATAAATACCTCCTTCCTGCGAGCCTAGAACAAAATCAGAGGAATGTATTGAAGAAAGAAATAAAAATATACAGAAAAATATTTATAAGAAGGTTTTGTGATTACTTTTCCAAATGATATTCACAACTGTTTTGAGTAATGGCTTACGTATGATGTCAGGCGTTGAGTGAGGAGCGAAGGGAATGTGACCCCAATCCCTGACTAGCCTGGCATGCCATTCAGCCTACTTTCAAATTTTCTTCCTTAAAGAATGTCTTTTAAATTACAAATGATGCAAATACAGTTTTTTCCCATGATGCTCCCTCCTTCAACGATCTGTGTTTTAGGTACAGTCTCTTTCAGTTTAAAAAAAAATCAGAAATACCAACTATTAAAATATCTTCTAGTGAAAGTTCAAAAATAAAATTATCTCTATCTTGATAGAACTTCTTTTTCACCTAATACTTATCAAGCTAAATCACAAAATATAAACCTCCTACAAGTTTTGTTGAGCCACAAAGAATTGATAAGGGTATTTGCTAAATAATAAAATACCTGATGACATTTTTATGTCAAAAAGTCACAACATTCATATTTTGTGAAGTTGGACTAAACTACCAAAAAACCTCCAGAAAATTTAAGAAGATGCAAATATCTCATTGTTGAAGGGCATGAAAATAGAGTTCACAGAGTCCCAGAAAAGAATGTAACCTCATTTCATTCTCAGTGTCAGTCCCTCAGCGTCAAAGTTAATTTCACATCCACATGTCACTAAATGTAATTTTCTATAATTAGCCTACAACAGTCTTTGCATAAAATGGAAAATAGTAGAAATATATTGAAGCTAGCAACATTTTCAGAACTCAGGTCATGTGGACTAGCCACTAGAAAATAATTATTCTATGTCGCTGCCAGTGGAAAAACTAAATTACTTTACAATGAATCAAGCTAATTGTCCAAAATGTTAAATGTGTTTTCTGAAGAAATATTACATAAACTTCCTCACTTTAAAAGTAGCTGCATTGAACAACTAGACTTTTCCATTTTTAGACCACTGTGAGCAAGCCAACAACTAGATAAACACAAGTGCAAATGACAAATGGGCAAACCTAACTATTTTTTCCTATTACCAAGTTAGATGAAGAAATACAGTTTACAAAAAGCCCAATTTCACCATGAAAATTAAGCTAGGATCATCTCAGAGGATCATTTTAAACTTAAAAGTCAACATGATTTATGAATCAAAAGGCATTTTATAGTTCTGGATTCTTCAAGTTCAATTAAGTAATCAATACACTGAGTAAGCATCACTTTCAAGATGCAATTTCAAAAGCAAGTACATTTTGCCTTCCTTCACTTCTCTCTTCATTTTTATTGAATGTAATAATTCATCCCCCACCCCTGGATGAAAACCTGAGATACCCCTATGGTTTTTTTTTTTTTTCCTCTTACTTTTCTCTAAATACAAGTCCTATAGTCATTTTAAGACATAAACCTGTCTCAATTTGATTAGAATATCCAACCTGAGTGTAGGACAGCTTCCTTTCCCCAGCAAAGATCTGTGGCAGGGTAACACATACCACTGGGAAAGGAGGGTTTACGAAAACACCTCTCCCTTTACACAAATCTTCTCCCCCTCTTTCTAAGTGGTTTCCATTCTCTCTGGGTTAGAAGGGCCTGGATGAGGGAAGCAGGACAATTCTACCAAACTGGTTCAGTTGGAAGACTATCCTTACCAACTGAGTGTGGTGAATATTTAAAGCCTACTGCTTCCCTATGAAGTGCCTGGTGACTTTAAAGGGCCACCAACGGGGCACCTGGGTGGCTCAGTTGGTTAAAGCCTCTGCCATCAGCTGAGGTCATGATCCCAGGGTCCTGGGATCAAGCCCCACATCGGGCTCTAGCCCCACATCGGGCTCTCTGCTCAGCAGGGAGCCTGCTTCTCTGCCTGCCTCTCTGCCTACCTGTGATCTCTGTCAAATAAATAAATAAAATCTTTTAAAAAATAAATAAATAAATAAAGAGCCACCAACCCCTTGTCCCACTGCTGGGGTCTCTTCATCTATAGTTTCCCTCAATGCAGACCATAAATTTAGGATTACATAACCTGCAGGACCTGGTGCAAAATGAGAACATAGAGCCCTTTGTTCAAAAATTTAAAATTTCAAGATGGTGACAGCATACCATTTAATCAAGCAGGGGAGGTTCCTAAGTGCATGACCCTCTGCCAATGCACAGGTTGCACACCCATGAAGCTAGCCTTGCATCACTCCTTACACAGCATCTAGAACCTGATTTTTGTCAGAAGAGGTTCCACATTCTCTAGACTTCTCTACTGAACAGCACCTGAATCAATCTTATTCTCATCTTTTGGTGCTTATGGCCCAAGGTAGTGTATTGGAAACGCTCAAGAAACTTCATCTGAACATAATTCTGGGAATGCAAGACGACAGGACACCCAGTTTGCAATCTCTATTATGGGAAGAGTCCAGTCACTCTGGGCCTGGCAGGACTGTCTTCTCCTAAACCTTTGCTCTGAGCTCCTTTAAAGTAGGGGCACTTTTACTCAGCTGACATCCTGCCAACCCATCAAACACACAATGGGTGTGTAATGTATTCTTGCTGCACAGATAAATGTAGCATCCAGTGGCTTTAGGAAAATATAATTTTAACTCAGAGCCTCCTAAGGAAAGAGCTCGGGCCATTTTCTCCATTACAGGAAGTTAGGTTTCCTCACAAAGGGACCAACCTTAACAGGAAACTGGGGAAGAAGTTAGACCAATGTCAGACTCCTCTATGCAGAGCTCATTCCTGAGAAAAGGATGACCAAGTATTAGTTTACCCACTATCTGAGTCAGAACTAGGGGATCCCAGGAAGGACTCAATTAACTCTCTAAACTAAAACCAGGCAAGAGCATTTTCAGGAAAACCACAGGGGTAGCAGATGATTTTCCATGATTCATGATTTTTTACACTACTCACACCCCAAACCTAGATTGTATATCATAGAGGCACTCTGCTAACCAGAGTTCTCAGAATACCTTTCCTAAGAAACCTCAGTCACTTTTCTGTGTAAAGGCCTTCAACATTCTCATAGTTATTAAGTGCTCTCTCCCCCCCATACCTTTGTCCATGTGATGCTGGCAGGCCAGGACACCCTCCCATCCTTCGCCTGTATAACTTCCCACTGACCACTAACCCTCATTGCCATCTCCTCCTCTTTTGCTCATCCCACAAGATTCAGAGTTTAGCTTAATTTGGATTTAGGCAAGCATTTATAACAACACATGCCCAAGCCAATAGACATCCCTTAATTTTACCTACTTTTCAACTAACTATTATTGTTTATTCTTTTAACATCCTTGAAAAAATGTTTACCTTTCTTAGGACATCTTACTTTATAACAAGAATATCTGATTCTTAATATACTATATTACTTTTGCCAAGGGCAGATCAACAACACATACAAGTTTTAATATTTAAGGAAATCGCCTAACAAAAAATGACTTGATGTTTATCATACTGGGTTTGAAGGGGCCTTTCCCTTAAAAAAGGAAGAGCTGAATGTGCAGATAACTTCTTGGTTTATGCATCAGAATTACTTGAGAATAAAATGCATTTCAGGGAAATGAGTCATTTTAAAGACACGGATTATAATTATGAAAACAAACTTAAAGGAACCCTTAAGGCTAGCTACATTGATAGAAATGTAATTTCAATCAGAATCTGAAGTTTTATAAGATCTATAAAGATCTTTTATAAGATCTTTCTCTATTGAGAAAGAAATAAAAACATGCTATTACTAAGAGAGGTTTTGACAAATACAGACTTCCTACTTGGGGCTTTAATTGTTCAACCAGATCAACTTAAGTGTGTTGGACCTAATTAGTAACAATAAAAAGAAAAATATTGGGTGTCTGGCTCAGTTGGTTAAGCGACTGCCTTCAATAGGGTCATGGTCCTGGAGTCCCGGGATCGAGTCCCGTGTCGGGCTGCAAGCTCCATGGGGAATCTGCTTCTCCCTCTGACCTTCTCCACTTTCATGCTCTCTCTCGCAAATAAAGAAAATCTTAAAAAAAAAAGAAAAGAAAAATACTTAAATGTTCAACTTTTCCTAGAGTATGTAATTTTCTTAGAAAAAATCTAATACTTACATTGTGGGTCAAAATTAAAACATACCACCAATTAATTTTAACACACATTTTATTTTTCTTTATTTTTTTATTAACGTATAATGCATTATTTGCCCCAGGGGTACAGGTCTGTGAATTATCAGGCTTACATACTTCATAGCACTCACCACAGCACATATCCAATTTCCGTAACCAACCACCCTCAGTTTGTTTCATGAGATTAAGAGTCTCTTATGGTTTGTCCCCCTCCCAATCCCATCTTGTTTCATTTTTTCCCTCCCTAGCCCCCACAACCCCCAGCCCTACCTCTCAAATTCCTCATATCAGCAAGAGCATATGATAACTGTCTTTCTCTGACTGACTTATTTCACTTAGCATAATACACTCTAGTTCCACCCATGTCGTTGCAAATGGCAAGATTTCATTTCTTTTGATGGCTACACAGTATTCCATTATATATATAATGGAATAGATAATAAAATAGAATAATAGAAGTGATATATATATATATATATACACATATATATATATCAATATATCACTTCTTCTTTATCCATTCATCCATTGATGGACATCTTGGTTTCTTTCCATAGTTTGGCTATTGTGGACATTGCTGCTATAAACATTCGGGTGCACTTTCCCCTTCGGATCACTACATTTCTATCTTTTGGGTAAATACCCAGTAGTGCGATTGCTGGGTTGTAGGGTAGCTCTATTTTCAACTTGAGGAACTTCCATGCTGTTTTCCAGAGTGGCTGCACCAGCCTGTATTCCTATCAAGGTTTCCCTAGGAGGGTTTCCCTTTCTCCGCATCCTCACCAACCTCTGTCGTTTCTTGACTTGTTAATTTTAGCCATTTTGACTGGTATCAGGTGGTATCTCACTCTAGTTTTAATTTGTATTTCCCTGATGCCGAGTGATGTTGAGCACTTTTTCTTGTGTCTATTGGCCATTTGGATGTCTTCTTTGCCGAAATGTCTGTTCTTGTCTTCTGCCCATTTCTTGATTGGATTATTTGTTCTTTTTTTTTTTTAAATTTTATTTTTTTATTTTTTTTTTTTAAGAATTTATTTATTTGACAGAGAGAGATCACAAGTAGGCAGAGAGGGAGGCAGAGAGCGAGAGAGAGGGAAGCAGGCTCCCTGCTGAACAGAGAGCCCGATGCGGGGCTCGATCCCAGGACCTGAGATCATGACCTGAGCCAAAGGCAGAGGCTTAACCCACTGAGCCACCCAGGCGCCCCATTTTTTTTTTTAAAGATTTTATTTATTTATTTGACAGACAGAGATCACAAGTAGGCAGAGAGAGAGAGAGAGGAGGAGGAGGAGGCAGGCTTCCCACTGAGCAGAGAGCCCGATGCGGGGCTCGATCCCAGGATCCTGGGATCATGACCTGAGCCGAAGGCAGAGGCTTTAATCCACTGAGCCACCCAGGCGCCCCTGGATTATTTGTTCTTTGGGTGTTGAGTTTAATAAGATCTTTATAGATTTTTGGATACTAGCCCTTTATCTGATATGTCATTTGCCAATGTCTTTTCCCATTCTGTCAGTTGTCTTTTGGTTTTGTTGACTGTTTCCTTTGCTGTGCAAAAGCTTTTGATCTTGATGAAGTCCCACTAGTTCATTTTTGCCCTTGCTTCCCTTGCCTTTGGGATGTTTCTAGGAAGAAGCTGCTGGGACTGAGGTCTAAGAAGTTGCTGCCTATGTTCTCCTCAAGGATTCTGATGGATTCCTGTCTCACACTGAGGTCTTTCATCCATTTTGAGTCTATTTTTGAGTTTAACACACATTTTAAAACTTATAGCTAAAATTATTTTAACTTATGAAAAGCCAAAATGATTCTGTAATATTTTAAAAAATGATACTAATAAAAGACAACTTTTAGTGAGATCTTACTATTATTATAGGTGTTTTATATTCATTTTCTCCTAAAAATAAGTCCAAGAGATAGCAATTATTTTAATTCATAATTTAGAGACAAGCATACTGAGGCTTAGAAAGATTAACTTACTCTCAAGGTCACTTCAACTGGAGCTAGTATTCAACCCAGCCAGTCTTACTCCAAAGCCCACACTGTTGAGTACTACAAGATTATTATGGGGGCACCTGGGTGGCTCAGTCTATTGGGCATCTGCCTTCAGCTATGGTCATGCTCCCAGAGTCCTGGGATAAAGCCCCTCACACTGGGCTCCCTGCTCCCCACTCCCTCTGCACCTGCCCCCCACCCTATGCTCTCTCTCTGGCTCTGCTCTAAAATCTCTAAAAAAAAAAATAAAAAATTCAAATAAAAGATCATTATGACTAGAGTATTTTTGGAACACTAAAAAAGGTTCAAAAATAAGTCATATTTACAACACTATTCAAACCAGTACAAAGAAATGAAGTTTAAAAGACACATATACGCCTTCATATTTCAAGAAGTTAAGAGTATTCTCAATGCTCTATATTTACTTTCATTGTTACTGACCATATGGTTAATAAGATTTAATAAAACTTAAGGGTTTTGTTCTTTTCCTAAGATTCTTCAGAGAGGGGCACCTGGGTGGCTCAGTCATTAAGCATCTGCCTTTGCCTCGGGTCATGTGTCGGGGTCCTGGGATCGAGCCCCACATGGGGCTCCCTGCTCAGTGGGGGCCTGCATCTCCCTCTCCCTCTGTCTGCCTATCTACTTGTGATCTCTCTGTCAAATAAATAAATAAAATCTTAAAAAAAAATTCTTCAGAGGGTATCATTTAAATGTAAAAAAAGAATTCAACAGGAAAAAATGGTTTACTCATTAACTGAAAGTATCTTTAAAGCATTAATACTGATCTATAACTCCAAGACTAAGAAATTCTGTCCTCAGCTCTACCCTACTCTGCCACTGTCTTGGGTGCCAATGACATAAAACCACAAGGGATGGCTGAAGTCATGAGCCCAATCTGACGAGATGGACTTTCTCAGGAATAAATAAAAGTCAGTTCTTGAGTATAAACACAGAAGCAAGTACGAAAAACCTAGGCTTGAAGTCAACACTATTTTCAAGGCATGAACAGTGAAATGGAAACGGTCCTCCCCCACACCTTAAACCAGAAACTATATTCCAGGGTGCATTAATTAATAGAAAAAAGATATCAGAACTAGACAATTCCTGGACTACTGGGCTCACTTCTGGGTGAAATATTTAAATAGTGATCAATAGGAAAAGAGCCTGAGGACAGAACTGAGGGGTTTTTTTGGGTTTTTTTTTTTTTTTTTGAGACTTTATTTATTTATTTAACAGGGAGATAGAGAGAGAGCACAAGTAAGCAGAGTGGCAGGCAGTGGGAGAGAGAGAAGCAGGATTCCTGCTGAGCAGAGAGCCCGACGTGGGACTCTATCCCAAGACCCTGGAATCATGACCTGAGCCGAAGGCAGCCACTTAGCCAAATGAGCCATCCAGGTGCCCAAAGAACCGAATTTTTAAGAGCAGAAGGAAACAGGGGAGCTAAAAAGACATACAGAGGCATGACTGCATTCTTTCAGTATCTGAAGGTATCTGGGGTTTAAAAAGGTATTGGACTATTTACATGACTCCCAAACAACTGAATTAGAGCCATAATCATAAAAAACTTTCAAGGGCAAAAGCTGTTCTAGAAATAAAATAAGCTGCAATGGACTGGAGTGAAGTCTCTGTGTCTGACTGTATTGCAAACAGAGGCTGAAAAAACATGTGGCCGACAGGGCTCTTAAAAATCAGTAAGGTCCCTGGGTTCTAAACTGTTACAGTCCTCTGAAATCATAAAAAAACTATTATTTAAAATCAATACGGATGGAAAAAAGATTTTTCTGAACAGTCAACATAAAAATTTACCTATCTAGCTCTAAAGTTCTGTCTTAGCGGAAAAGAGTTCAAACAGACCACGATTAGGCAAACAACCCTCCCCCCAAAACGTAAGAGCTCTTCTAAGAAGAAAGAAGGAAAAAAATCCTACTTGTAAGTAAAAGAGAAGGGAAAACTAGAGATAAGCCATTGTCCTCAGAGATCATTCTCACTCTAAGAGGGGTAGAATAATCTAGGATCCAGTTTACACATTTATACAACACACGTGTCCACACATGCATGCGCGCACACACCCACACACACGAGGAGGGGGAACATGGACAACAGAGGGTACAAAAGCAATGTAAAAATTACATAGTCTTTTGGAGCACAGTCACTGCCCTTCAATGGTTGCAAAATCTTAGAAATTCACTAGCCAGGAACAACAGAGAACTTGGAATATGAATTAAATGCCAAAAAGTCTGAAAAGTTCATTTCAGTGAATACATTTCAGACACCATATGTGGCAAGACATACACAGCAAAGAAATGAAGGGCTGTCATGGCATCCCATGATCTGCCTGCCATACTGGCTGGAATAGTCAACCAGAGAAGAGGCACATTTTCCCTGCTTTTTCTTCCCGCCTCCCCCCGCTTCCCCAACCTTCTGCCACCTACAATGTCATAGTTGCTAAGGAACATGATCACCTGGATGTATGGAAACTGTCATGCCAGGAATATACATAATGCATATTATGAATCATATATCAAGATAGAATTATTGGTTCTTAAGGCTAAAATTGAGATGTTGCACTTCAATAGACCATTAATTTTCTCTCAAAAATGTAGACCATTATAACAAAATCCATGAAATGGCTTGGCTTCACTGAAATCGGAGCCAGAAGTAATCTATTACCAAACCCTTTATTTTGACCTCATATGCCTCTTAGAGCCTTGCACAAATCCATCTCAGCCAGATATGTGGGCCACGCACATCTGTAAAAATAGGATTACCTTTATTCCCTAACTAGGTCAAGAATGGCACACAGGGCTGCACTGTTCTGTCCTCTTGCTCAGAGTACACATGATTAAGTTATCAGCACACATGAAGCTGAATCCAGGAAAAGCCTCACAATTTGTCCTAATTCATCTCTGCAGGCAGCCACCAACCATCAATCAGAACTGGATCCCCATCAACTTACCTGCCAGTGTGGCTCTAGGCATTTAATTGCTGTGATCAGCTGTATCTTTATCAATACCAGACAGTTAAAACAATGACTTTTACACCTCTGTAACTTAAAGAACAACTAAGCGTGTACCCCACACATACCAGTTAGTTATTTAAGGTTAACAGAAGTAATGGTTTTCTATTACTAGGATTAGTCATGCCTATGACTAAATGAACTTTTCTTTTTTTTTTTTTTTTTAAGATTTTATTTATTTATTTGACAGAGAGAGATCACAAGTAGGCAGAGAGGCAAGCAGAGAGAGAGAGGAGGAAGCAGGCTCCCTGCTAAGCAGAGAGCCCGATGCGGGGCTTGATCCCAGGACCCTGAGATCATGACCTGAGCCGAAGGCAGAGGCTTTAACCCACTGAGCCACCCAGGCGCCCCTAAATGAACTTTTCATATAAAAAAACAAGTTTTAAGTTTCATGAGAAAGGCACTATTATTTCAACAGTAATAAAAAACTAAGTGTATTTATTCAAATCTATAAATATATTTGAACTATTTTATATTTTTATTTAAAATAATGCATGTTCACTAAACAATGCGGGAAAATACTGTTAGAAGGGGGAAAAACTACCATCCATAATTCAATCACTGAAAGGCAGTCATCATTAAATTTGCCTCGTACTCTATATTTTTTTAAACAATGTACTAAAATAATATTTTCATCAAGGACTTAAGGGAATACGTTTAAGTAGCCTTCCCACTTAATTTGCTATTTCCTGGGATGCCTGGGTGGCTCAGTTGGTTAAGCCACTGCCTTCGGCTCGGATCATGATCCCAGGGTCCTGGGATCAAGTCCACATCAGGCTCCTTGCTCAGTGGGGAGACTGCTTCTCCGCCTCTGCCTGCCGCTCGGCCTGCTTGTGCTCTAACAAATAAATACGTAAATAAATCTTTAAAAAAATTTTTTTGCTATTTCCCACTTCAATAATCTATTATCTATATTTTTTGAAAAGGTTTGTGTATATTAACAGTATTTTTTTTTTTTAATATTTAATAGCATTTACCAGTGAAATCATCCAGGCCTGGAGTTTTCCTTTGGGGAAGATTTTTCCTAATGAGTTTTTTAAATAGATATGAAGCTGTTTGGGTTTTTTCTTTCTCACAGCAATTTTGCAAGTTGTATTATCAAAATATTTGTCTACTTCATGTAGGATGTTCAAGTTGTTCATAATATTCACGTAATAGCTCTATGATGTCTATAGGATCTGTAGTGATAATCCCTTTTTTCCTTCCCAATATGGTTATTTGTCTACTCTTGTGTTCTTGCTCATTTTAACTAAGAATGTGTCCATTTTCTCTTAAGCCCACCCCCCCCCCTTTCTTTAAAGTAAGCTCCATGCCCAACATGCAGCTTGAACTCACAACCCTGAGATCAAGAGTCCCATACTCTAGGGGCGCCTAGGTGCTCAGTCGTTGGGCATCTGCCGACGGATCAGGTCATGATCCCAGGGTCCTTGGATCGAGCCCCATGTCAGGCTGCTCAGCAGGAAAAAGCCTGCTTCTCCCGCTCCCCTGCTTGTATTCCCTCTCTTGCTGTCCCTCTCCATCAAGCATTTAAAGCAGTAAATTTTCCTCTAAGTACTGTTTGAGCTGTATCTCAAATACTTTGATGTATTTTTGCTGTCATTCACTTCAAATTATCGTGATTTCGTTGTGATTTTGTCTTTGACACATGAATTACTTTTTTTTTTTTTTTCAGAAGCTTCCAGATATTTGGAATTTTCCTAAATAGCTTATCCTTATTGGTTTCTCATTTAACTCTGTTGAGGTTACTGAATATAATCTACGAATGTCAATTAAGGTGTTCATAGTGTTATTCATATTTTCTACGTTTTTACTGTTTTTTCTCCCCTAACAACTACTAGTTCTATCAACTACTGAAAGAGGTATTTAAATCTATAATTATGAAATTGTTTTTTCCCCTTTAAATCTGTTTTTGCGTCTCGTATTTTGAGGCTCTGTTACTAGTCATATAAACATTTATGTCTTCGTGAGGAACTGTCCCTTTTGTCATTATGAACTGTATCATCCCTACAATACTGGGTCTGTTTTTGAACCTTCTATTGTTTCCTTTATCTTTCCATTCAGAATTTGCCAGTACAAATGTTTTAATTTGTATTATTAAATCCTACCAACCAGTAGGACAAGTTTCCTTCACAATATCAGTTTCTAAAACTTTGTTATGCTACCAGCTTATTCTTCCAGACGAAATTCAGAAATTGATAAACCTAAAAAAAATATAATTTTGATTGGTATCATGTATAAATTAGACATACATTTGAAAAGAGGACTTTTTCATAAAATCAAGTCTTCCTGCTGAAAAGTAATCTTGTCTCTTCATTTATTAAAATTTGCTGTTGTATCCTACAAAAATTGTCTATTTTTAAATCAATTAGCATAAATTTGAGAAAAAGGAAATTCTTTTCCATATTTTTGGCAATATCTGCACTTTCCTAATTATCTCTGTACATATTTTATCTTGATTAAACTTCTGGAACAGGACTTCTCAATCTAGGCTGCTCGTCAGAACCATGTGTAACTGTGAACACTCAGCTTTGGGACAACGTTCAATGAGGAGTCTACCAAGACTCCCCTAAGTACTTCAACGCCCCAACCAAGGATAAGGAGGACCAATTTCTTCTTTCCTATTACAATTTTATACCATTATTTCCATGCTTGACGCTTTACGCTTATTTCCAATTAGGTAAATCTTTAGGGCATTTATTTTTCAAAGCAGCTTTTGGATGAGTATATTTTATTTCTCTGCCAAACGAGAATTTTCATTTCCTTCTTACGTGAACACCACCATGTCTGAGTGAAAAAGTGATTTGGTGGTAATCCTTAACACTGGATAGGGTTCCATCACCTCCCGTGTTCAATAGTGCACAGGAGCAAGTCCGAGGCCAGGTCGATTTTTCTTCCTTCAAGGGAAAACTTCTACTTTTCTGCCTAATTAAATCAATTCCTTCTCCAACGCTTAAGGCTGGCATTTTTCCTGCCCTACAGCCTTTTTGACCTAAAGATTCTGCTATATCTTCTTTACAGCATCCATTCTATTTGTTCTGATCTTTTTGAGGAACATCAGACTTTTTCTCCACTCCCTGTCTTCCACATACATGTGTCTTTGTTTCTGCTTTATCACTGTAATCTTTTCTTCTGGGCTCTGAGAGAACCTCTTAAATTTGTTATGGATTCAATTTTTTAGAACACTGATTTTTCACCATTGCTTCTAATACATGCTTTAACTCTCTTAGTACCTTTTAAATCCTGACAAGTATATCAGGTTGGTATCATCATCCTCACTTTACAGACGAGAAACCCAAAAGGGCTATGACCCAGGTGGAGGGCTAGAAGCAGGGGAGCCAGGACCCAGGCCAGAAATCTGCCTCCCACATCTGTGCTTTCTGTTCCCCGGCTCTGCTGCCAGTTCACTCTTCATCATAGTCTGGGCTCATCCACCATTCAGCCTCACTCCAAAGTCTATGTTTCCTTGAATTTTAAGACACAAAGCAGATGGTGTCTAAAAATCACTTTCTAAAATTTACTTGTTTCTCATAATAATTTTGTCAGATGTAGGTCGTTCCTTTGCATGTTAAGTGTTAGGTTATCTTCCCTTTTCTTTGCTACAAAATCTTTCACAAACCGTGTGTGTTTTTTTTTTTTTTTCCCTTCTTTTTTCTGTTTACTCCATCTTTGGACCAGGAGGAGTCAACCCAGTGCTGGTGTTTATCCACAAGCAGGGCAGGTAGATTCTCCGAGTATCTTTAGTCTCCAGCTGGGTGCCATTAAAATGCTTCTCTAATATGGGGAGCGAGTGAGCAGACTGATGCCAATTTACGTGGCAGAGCTCCTTTCGGCTCAGAGGGGAGAAGACGTAATCAGAGCCACAGCCCCTAGGAGAGAAACAGGCTCTCCTGTTGGGTTTTTCCCTGCTGCCTTGCGTGTCAAGGACAAAGAGACTCTCCAGCTACATGTGGCCACTGGGGACAGGAGCATGTGTCTATGCAATCCCCTGGGCCGGCAGATGATCAGGGAGTGGCCCTGCTGTCCAGATACCTTTCTGGTAGTTGCAACAACACTGCTTTCTAGTGCATCTCCTTCACATACACAAAATATGTTTCAAGCAGCGACTCCCTACCTATCCCACAGTCTGCCCTTGTCTCTCCAAATCCAGGAAGGTACCCTTTGGCTGGCTCTTTCCAAGTTACAGTTCTGCCTCCTGAGAGAGCATCACAGGGTTCCAGGAAGTGAGTCGATGCTCATTTATGCCTCAGTCTGGTCATACAGACATTGCCTCTAGCAGGTATACCTTCATGTTTTAGGACATGGGTAATACAGTAATGGAGAGGATGTGCTCAGAGATCACACAAAACAGGTCTGATGTATTCTGCTACTTCTATGTTACGTACACTTGGTCTGGTTACTTTACTCCCCTGGGGCTTCGCCAGTAATGAAAGGATAACAGAGAACTCAATCCAGGGTTTTGTTGTTGTTGTTTGGAAGTATTAATGAAATAATGCATGTAGGGCACTTAGCTGGGTACCTAAAAAACAGTAAACATCTAACAATTAGTAGCTATCATTTTAATAGTGATGACATAATTATCTCTTTCTCGTTTTTGCCTGCTTTTAGATCACTTAGGCTATCTCATTAGAGAAATGGGAATTTGGGAGTCAGATGCCAACGTGCCCAAGTTTCCACTCTAGAATGCTTGGCAGCTGGGTGATTGTTTCCACAGCTTGACAACTACTGCATCTCTTCTATCACATCACACTCCTTCAGGAAAAAGACCTGGGCTCCTAACCGTCCATGAATCTAGAGCCCCCTTCGTGCATGTGGAAGGCCAAGCAGTGAGGGCATACTCAGGAGATATAGCCCATGAGATAAAAGAGAATCAACATGCTCCTGGATGGAAATGAACTCATCATTATCCAGCCTGTACAGAAACACACATAAACAAGACACTCCACCAGCAGAGCCAATAGTAATAACAAATTCTTTAAAGAGATTTGTTTTAAAGGATTACAGAGCAAAAAGCAAAGACTCAAAACAAAATACAGCAGAATCCTATTTCAAAATCACTCTTTAACATATAAAATCAGTTCTAATGTAAGTCAGATGATGTGTTCGGAAGCACTACATTTAGAGAATGGAGAGACGGCTATGGTATTAAAATTTATAAGCTTCGCCTTTATTAATGGCTGTGTTTTTCAGCTTTCAGTGTAAATTTAGACATCCACCTGCAGCCCTAAAGTAACAAATCTACACAAGCCATTCATTTGTTGAAGTTCTAAGTCATAGTCTTTATATGAAGTTTTCTAAAGCTTCTAGATACTGAGTAAATTGGCAGAATTTTCCAACAAAATAAGTAATCCCATCAAAAAACGTATCAAGGCTTTTGACATTATAATGGACTAGCAAAATAGTCCTTTGGTAAAGAGGCAACTTAGAACATCTATAAGAAGGGCGCCTGGGTGGCTCAGTTAGTTAAATGACTGCCTTTGGCTCAGGTCATGATCCCAGGGTCCTGGAATCGAGTCCCACATCAGGCTCCCTGCTCAGCAGGAAGTCTGCTTCTCCCGCTGACCTCTCTACTCTCATGCTCTCTCTCTTTCATTGTCTCTTTCTATCTCTCAAATAAATAAAATATTTTAAAAAAAAAAGATCTGTAAGAAAATAGACTTCCAATGATTAAAAAGAGTAAAATTTCATTTGACCATTGATTTTAAAATAAGTGAAAAATCACACTTCAGCAGAGTAGACCGATATTGTTTCGAGAAGCAACTAACCACTTGGGGACAATCAATATTCCTGTGCCAAGGCCACTGGCAGGACTTCGGCAGGTACTCCCCACCCTGCTTCATATCTGCTGGACCAAATTCCTGTTTCAGAAAATTCCCAAACAGGTTTTTCCCCCACTTTCATATTATTCACATTGTCATGACTGCACAAAACCATTTTCTCATTAGGCTTTAGTCATCTAAGGGTTTTGACTCCTAACAAGGGAAAACAAACAAACAAAAAACCCGGGATTAAACATCTTTCCTAAAATGAACATAGGAACAATTATCCAAACAGACCACCCAATCTCAAAAGGATCCAAGGTAGCTTCCTTGACATATTCCAATATTTCGTGAATAATGCAGTGCTCCAATAGGATAATTCCCGAAATACCTATTTATTTGCGACTGGAAAAGAGAAATGTGGAAGCAGCCGTAGGTGGAGGGGTGGGGGGTAGGAACGCTGCTAACAAAGCATCCTCATCCATAAAATTTTCAAGTGAAAAACAAAGAAATAAAGGCAGTCTCTTGTCTGCTGGGGATAATATAACAAATAATGTCTGTGGGCAGTGGTTGTAATTAAACATTTTAAACGGTCCTTTTCATAACTTCAGGAAACCTAAGTTGGCTTGGTTAAAAATAAAATTCCCCAAGACACAGAGAGAATGGTGGAGACAGTTTTGCTGCGCCCCCTCCCAACTCCCAACGGAGCCAGCCTGGGACACTGAGGAATAACTCACCAAATGCAAGAACCTGCTAAGCATCTGGAAAACTTAAACAAAAAGTTCTTAATAGTCTCACCTTCTTCCAGCTGAAGATGACTCACTCCATATCAACAATCAAGGGAAAAGGAATGTCAAGGGTTTGAAAGCAGCCTTTATTCAAACCCTGCCAGTAATTTTAACACCATTAGATGTTCCCCAGTCCTTGCAAGGATGTGTGTACCTACTGCTGCTCCCACAGCAAACAGAAAACCACTGTAGCTGCCAGGAAAGGATCAGCACACAGATATCGGGGCAACCCTGGGAGGAAGCAGAATCCCTGGAGGGTAACTTCATCATCCGCCTACAATAAAGATGTGTGTCCATCAGACCAGTGGCAGATGTGCAAACTGCAGGTCCGATAGGTCTAGCGACTCTTAAGTCAGAGGCACGGGGACCTATGCAACAGGGAGGGGAAGACCTGATCTTGTTCAGGGAACAGACGGACTGCAACAGGACAAGTGTCATTTGCAGGAGCACTGAAAATCTATTTCGGATCATGTAATTTTGTTTTCATTGTATTTGATGCAAGAACAGCTGTGAAAATGCTGTATAAGCCATCGACTGTGGTGCATGCGTTGCTTGTATTAACATAAGATCAAATAGGTCATTCATCACAGGCCTATCCGTCTTGGTTCACATTGGTGAAAATGCTCAACTACTTATGTTTCTGCTAGACTTTTTGGTTTCTATTACATCATTTATTCAGTGAGAGCTCAAGTTTTGTCTATGTATGGGCCAATTTTCTCCAGCAACCAGCTTCCCTTGTCTTATTCCACTGGGCATTTGTGAGCAAAATGGGAAGGGGGTACTGTGTCTTAACAGTCTGCAGTAGAGAATAAATTATAGAAAACTGTAGATACATGCTACACATTATGAAACAGCGAACTGTAGCATCTTCTCCAACAGAGTTTAGATCAAGACGAATGGCAAACATATCCTCAGTCTCTAACACAATTTATGACTGGCTGTGGTCAAATTCTGAAATGAGTAGACATGAACTATAGTTTAAAGCCTATTCTGGTTAATAATCCATTTTCTCAGGGTGCCTGGGTGGCTCAGTGGGTTAAAGCCTCTGCCTTTGGCTCAGGTCATGATCCCAGGGTCCTGGGGTCGAGCCCCGCATCAGGCTCTCTGCTCAGCAGGGAGCCTGCTTCCTTCCCCCGTCTCTCTCTCTCTCTGCCTGCCTCTCTGCCTACTTGTGATCTCTGTCTGTCAAATAAATAAATAAAATCTTTAAAAAAAAAAAAAAAGAAAGAAAAGAATCCATTTTCTCTTCTCCAAGCTCAGCCACCCACTTTCTCACTGAAAGTGGAGCATGAGTCTGGAAGCCTCCGCGGCCTCAGAGCAGATGACAGCACTCATCTGCGTAGGTGGCACATGACAGGGCTCACTGGAATTTGCTGCAGGAAGGAGACCAGGACCCTGCCATCACCACCCCCTCTATCCTGGACCAGCTACCGAAGGCATCTGTTTCTGTCCTTTCACTCCTCAGTCTCCGATTAGTACTCCTGGAGAACACAAGGATAGCAAAAGTAACAGGATGGGACTGAGGTCATCACTCTGCCAAAACGTATCAGTTCTTAAAACACTGGTCACTTACAGAGAACAGTTGATTAGATAGAACTAAAGCCTGTGATCACAGTCCCTCAGTGAGAGTAAAAAATAGTACCATTCATATTAAGGGTGATCATGTCCTTTTCATCTGAATGTCTTTGCTTTATATTTTGTATTTTATTTTACAAAATGACGATGCTATGAAACTTCCCCAAAGATACACATGCATAGGAGCAATTGGACTAGGAATGCGGCAACCACACACACTCATTCCCACATTCCCATGAGTGCCGATCTCCCCACATGGCTGGCCAGCAGGAAGGACTCGGGTATAATTTAACCGTGTCTGTGCTACAGTAAATTCCCCAAAGAGGAATCACAACCATAGCCCTGGTCACAACAGCTTCATGCTCAAACCAACAGACCTTACTACACACCAGAATTCATAAAAGGGCAGCTGTCGGATACCTAAGAGGCATCATAACTGAGTGGACTCAATACACTGCATGTATTTGGAAGATCCCTCTAAAATCATCTTGTGCTTGCCAGTGGATATACAGACTGTTTTGCCTGTGAAGTCTATTTTTAAATATTGGTACAAGGCACATGGATCCTTGCAGCTGTGCTTAAAAAGTAAAGGATAGCATGTATTGGAGATTGAGCCTGGCATTCACAAAAATAATTCCTACTCTAGTCCATATAAATAATAGTATCAACAAGGAGTCCACCAAAATGACAACAAAATCAGCCTTTATAAAGAAAAACCTTAATAGCCCACTTCAAAAATAATTTTTTAAGGATTTTATCTATTTATTTGTCAGAGAGAGAGAGACAGCAAGAGTGTGAGCGAGCGCACAAAAGCAGGCAGAGTGGCAGGCAGAGGCAGAGAGAGAAGCAGGCTCCCTGCCGAGCAAGGATCCCAATGTGGGACTTGATCCCAGGACCCTGGGTTCATGACCTGAGCCGAAGGTAGGGGGCTTAACTGACTGAGCTACCCAGGTGTCCCCAAAATAATTCTTTTTGAAGCTGATTCAGTATTAGTAACACTCCTAATTTTATCACTATTTCTCAATATTAAAATGATCGACAGATTAAACATACAAGCAACTTATATGGAGTACACAACATGCAACCAAGTTCTCTTTATTTCAAGGAAGATAATCGAATAAATGCACTTGTAAAGGTGATCTATGTTATAGTATTTTTGCTATGATGATATTGAGCCACAATATCATGTTAGGAGGCCAATAGCAAGTGCTCCCTGGATACCTTCCAAGCTCAAGAAATTGATCAGCACCATGGCAGACTAAGACTCTACCCTAGGATTCATCAAGCCATTGGCCCCATCTGAGTGAAAGGCCCGGAGACACACTGGAACATATCTTGCATCTTGTATTCCTAGTGTTTTCCTCTCTTTCTTCATCAAGAACTAGATTTGGAAATGAGAGTCAAGAATTTAGAAATCCAGACAGACAGCCACTGGCAGGAATGTTGTCTTTAGAACAGATCCATTATTAGGAGGAAGAAGGGACCCAAGAAGGCATTAGAGCCACCAAACAGCTAATGGTTTCTACAACAGCATCGGGTTGTTCTTCCTTCATCACGAAGGCGTGTCAGAGAAACAACACCACTCTATACGGCTACATGGCCCTAGAAAGTGCCAGCTCCTCACAGGAAATAAACACCTCCCAGTCTGAGTTAATTGAAAAACAAAAATGACTGGTTTTGTTTCACAAGGTATTAATAGGAATTGACATTTGAACTACTCTTTGGGCATGACGAGTCTAGATTACCAAATGATCAAAGAATCCTACTGGTTCAAAAAAAAACTACTGATGTTTCCGCATATAAGCTTTGAGAGAGAGAGAGTGAGTATGTGTGTATGGTAATGAACTGAAAAGTAAAGTATAATTCCAACTGTGAATGAAATATTTATTAGTTGTTACATTTTCATTTTCCATTCAAACACTCAGAAAAAGAGAAAACATAAAAGTGGCTTATTTAAGGTTTAATCCCCTGTATTCACTTAGGACTTTGCCAGTAACCCAGAGTACATGAATCGTATGGTTAAGAAAAGGGATCAGAACTCACAACTTCTTAATATCCTTGGCTCCAACAGCCTTCATCAGAACTCCCCCCTCGAAATCCTTGTATCCTTGGCCTTCATCATGACTACACAAAGACCTCCTTTTCCCGTAGTTCATCTCCCACTCCCCAAACACGGTTTTTGTCCAACCAGTGTAGAGCTCGTATTTCTCCAGATGCTTCAATTTCTTCAAATACTTATTTTCCAATGCATTAAGTCTGGGTCTATCCAGCATCAGTCACCTGTACTCTCTCAGGATGCCAACCAGTGCTCAAGCACATTAGCAGCTTGCTTTAAAGCCAGTACACATTTCTAGTCTCCAAGCTCACCTGGGCCCTAGAAGCCAAGACCATTAGAGGTTCAGTGAATCATACTAGTGAGAAGGAGGCCTACCCTCCCATGAGTTCCTGGTTCCATGGTGAGCATTCCAAACCTTCACTAGGCTCCTCACTTATCCTTCTCCTCCTTGTGCCATTCACCCTGGCTTTCCTCTTCATGCTGGTGATCTTTCCCAATACTCTCAAAATTATCCATTACTCCCTTTGTCAAAGGAGACTGTTTCTTTGCCTCTGTAAGACTGTTAATCCCATCTACACCTCGTTTTCTCTACTTCCTTTTATCTCTAAGCTGCTACCAATGGTCCTATACAACCAAATCTACTTCTTCCAGAAACTTAAATTTAACTGTGTGCTAAATTACCTACCCTGGTTTTTCAATAAGGCCAGGAAACTCACTAAGTACCAGACTGAACTCTTCATCTTCTCCCTGGACAACTTTACCTCACATCTTCCCTATCTGGGCTGTGGTACCACCACCCTACAACTCACTTGAGTGTCAAAAGAGAACTGCTGCAGTGCCTGGGTGGCTCAGTGGTTAAAGCCTCTGCCTTCGGCTCAGGTCATGATCTCAGGGTCCTGGGATTGAGTCCCGCATCGGGCTCTCTGCTCAGCAGGGAGCCTGCCTCCTCCTCCTCTCTCTCTCTGCCTGCCTCTCTGCCTACTTGCGATCTGTCTGTCAAATAAATTAAAAAAAAAAAAAAAAGAGAGAGAGAGAGAGAGAGAGAACTGCTCTCACCCCTCTAGTATGTCCAGCCAATCAGTCAAGGCTCAATGTTGCTACCTTGGATTACTGCTACTTATCCCCTCCTCTCTACCCCAGCCACCACTGTCTTTCTTGAGCCCCTTGTCCACCTTACATAACACTAGCAATAATCCCCTGGTTGGCCTCCACATCTTTACCTCTCCAATCAATCTTATCGCACTGCTAAGGATTACCCTGAAATGCAGGTCTAAGGTCTTGTGGCACTGCTCAAACTCTCTCAAGAGCTCTTTATTATTTAACGATAAAGCCCAAATCTTCATCAAGGTCTTCCATGATCTAACCCCTTATTCGATCTCTACTCTCATTATTTTACATACTAACACCTACCCTCCTCCTCTTGACCTCTAAGCTTTGTATTAACTACATTTCCTTATTTTCTGCATTCACATTCTGGCATCTGAGTCTCCCTCGCTAGGGAAAGAAATCCTTCCCAAGGCTAGCCAGTTCTTGGAAACAGGCAAGGACTCTCCTGTGAATGTGACTTTCACATGCAAACCAACCAATGCAGGCCCATGGCCCCTCTGTCTACCTCCTTTACCAGAATCTGACTGGCAGCCACGATTCCCAGCCTTGATCTCCCGCCAAGGCCAGGTATTCAACAACCAGGGGGCAGTCTCTCCATCCTGGGGCCTCCTGACATTATTCAAATTACCAATATTAAGTCTGCTTACCTTGCCTTACCCCTTCCTTCCCATTTAAACCACAATAAAGGCTTTTGCCCCTGCTTTCGTGCACTCTGTCTCCAGACTGACCCTGGTGCTTCCTTCCCCATGTGGTCTTGTGTGGCAGTGCTGTGCCTACTTCCAGAGATCGGAGTATAAAAACTTCCCCAAAACAAAACAAAGCAAAACTTACTCCTCCATGACAGTCATTTCCACGTTTATGTGTCTTACCATATGTGATTAAAACAAGTTTCAACTACAAAACTATGTATAAGGTCCTGAGTTCACCACGCTGTTTTAGGTCTCTGAGCATATAGCTGGTAACCTTCTTCTTCCCACGAGAGACAGTTTCTAGTTTGTCCTTCTATGCAAAGCCTTTTCTGACCACCCCAGTGCTGAAACCCTTTTCTTTGCCTTCGCTTTACACTGTCTGTGGCTCTTGCCTGAACATTTCTGTTCCACCACAATGGGGTTAATTGCTTCAAAGTCTCTCTCTTTCTCCCTCTTCTCCCTTCCAAAGCCTAGGAGACTGGGCCATACTCAAGTTTATCGAGAGCACTGAGCCTAATATCCAATAATCAATTCTTTATGAATTTAAATGTACATCAAGAGTGTTAGTACTGATTAATGCTAATGACCAGCTTTGCTGCTTGAAATAGAGCTTTCCAATTAAGAATTTCCAGCTAGAAGGAAAAAAAGTTAATCAGTAATACATCTAGACATAATTTATTCTCAGTCATTTACACTACACTCTCGCCACAGTAAATATAGGTAACATCTTAATGGTGGCCCAACCAAATGTACTGACTTTGGAATGTATTTTCGTACATATATTTGGCTAGGGGGTATGTGATATAACCTTAGAATCAACAATACAGTACCTTCAAAAAAAAAAAAAAAAAAAAAAAAAAACCAAGAAAGCCAATCTGATTCAGAAGTGGGAACTTGTGCTAATTTCCTTTTTATTTCCCTACTTAAGATTCTTTTATAATTCCCTCCAGTTAGGAAATGATATAAAGCACAGATCTAAACAAACTGATCTTTCTTTTCTTCCTCACAAAAGGCAATTTAAAATTTCAATGCTAGCTTAGTTGAATTCAAGGTAAGTACATAGTCTGAGGAAAAGAGTATTTACCTGTGTCAATTTATTAAATTAACACTTAAAAATGAACAAACATTACCTTTCACTACTTTTTCAACCGTCGGTCATAAGTTTCTCCATCTTAGTATTTGGAGAAATCTCATTTAGACCATTTAAGTCTACTGCTTTCAAGAAGTGATGAGCTTGTGTAACGTGTTCTATTTTGTTTTGAGCACAAGAACAGGGATACACGGACTAATTCAGTGGTCCACGGGGAACCTGCTAAGCTGGCTTTACTTATGCTTTCAAAACAAAGTAATCTTGGCCCTTCAAAAAAGCTACACAAGCAAAAAAAGGTTCAAGCTTTGTTTATTTAGAGGTGCCTCTTGGAAATGCCTCAAAGTTATGCAACAGCATTCCAATTTTCCTACTCTCTTCACATAATTGCCATCATCAATAAAGGGAAAACAGCTTACGATGCTCACTTCCTTAGGTGAAACTGTGAACCTAACCAGGCCAGCGGCCAGGCACGGATGGATGCTCTAACCGACAAACCCCACAGAAGGTCAGCTGAAAGTTGCTTTGAGAAGTATTTGCTGGGGCAATCTTCTCTCTGGGCCCAACCAAGGACAGCCCGAGGTGTTAGTGCTGTGTTTTGTCCGCATGAAAGACAGGCACGCTCACTCACACGGCTCATATTGCTTAAAGCTAAAGGGTCCAGTTGAGCATCTGCAAAGAGATTGGAGATCCTAGAGATGCAAAGCCATATAATTCAGTCCAGAATGGACACGCTGGTTTTCGACAGTCTGGATTTAAATTCTGGCTCTTGCTAACTACCCTAAGCCTCAGTTTCTCATGTGTAAAACAGAGCTTATGAATCGCTTCTTGGCCTTTCGGCTAAGATCAAGTGAGATTATGACACCTAGGTCACAGGTTTGTTGAAAGGCTTAAGGAGATGATTAATGTACTGTGCCTAGCACGATGCCTGACACAAGGACCAGTGTTCAGTTCTCTCACTCCCAGTAAGAGAAGAAAGGTAAACTGCACACCACTTATAAATTACCTGGGCTACATCTAGGCTGGATCATGGGTCAGAGGCTTCATTGCCAAGACTGATATTCCTACTTCCTCATGTTACTTCAGGTTTTACGCACAAGTTGTATCTTTGGATTGGCAAGCTAAGAAGCTACTGCTAAATATTTTTTAAAGACTATTTTTAAAAGCATTTTTAGAGTCACAGCAAAAATAAGAGGACAGTACAGAGATTTCCCATCTGCATCTGCCCCTACACATGCATATCCTGCATTACCACGACCCCCCCCCCCCCCACTGGAGTGGTCCATTTGCTACAACTGATGAACCTACACTGACACATCCTCACCCAAAGTCCACCATTGACCTTAGGGCTCTCTTGGGCTTGTGCATTCTCTGGGTTTGGACAAATGAATGATATACAGCCACCATTATGGTATCATACCGAGTCGTTTTGCTGCTCCAAAAATCCTCTGTGCTCCACCAATCATCCCTCTCCCCCGCCTCCTCATTCCTGCCAACACCACAGATCCCTTGTTTCTGTTTTGTCTTTTCATAATGTCATTGAATTAAAATCATGCAGTATGTAGCCTTTTCAGATTGGCTTTGTTCACTTAGTAACATGCATTTAAGGTTTCTCCATGTCTTGTCATGGCTTGGCAGGCTCATTTCTTTTTAACACTAAATAATATGCCATTGTCTTCATGTACCATAGTTTATCCACTCACCTACTGGAGCACATCTTGGTTGCCAAATGTTGGCAGTTATGAATAAAGCTGCTATAAATCGCTGTGCAAGTTTTTAGGTGGACATGAGTTTTCAACTTCTTTGGCTAACTACCAAGAAATGTGATTGCTAGATTGTACAGTAAGAGTATCTTTAGTTTAATAAGAAACCTCCAAACTGTCTTCCCGAGTGGCTGCACCATTTTGCATTCCCACGAGCAGTGAAAGAGAGCTCCCACTGGTCCCCATCTTCATGAGCATTTTGTGCTGTCCTTGTTTGGACTTCAGTCATTTTTTTTTTTTAAAGATTTTATTTATTTATTTGATAGAGATCACAAGCGGGCAGAGAGACAGGCAGAGAGAGAGTGGGGGAAGCAGGCTCCCCACTGAGCAGAGAGCCTAATGCAGGGCCCTATCCCAGGACCCTGAGATCATGACCTGAGCCTGAAGGCAGAGGCTTTAACCCACTGAGCCACCCAGGCACCCTTGGACTTTGGTCATTCTAACAGGTATGCAGTGCAGCTAAATTTTTTATCATTTCATGGAGTTTTTTTCCTTCAAATATATCTCTTTATGAAATTGGAGAGTGTTCTTTAAGAATACTGCAAGGGTTAATAAATGTAAATTCTTCTAGAAGATACCTTAAAAGACATCTTAATCTACCAGTTCTACCAGTACCAGACTTTTCAGAGAAACCAGAGCCAGTCTTGTGCTTGAGAAGAGTTAACATGAAGAAATCGGAGTTGAGGAAACAAGAGAGTGAGATGGAGCTCTCATCAACGTCATTTGAGTCCTTGGGTCCAGCTAGCCATTCCTAAAGGCTAGACTCACTTCTGTGATTTTTTGTTTACATGAGCCAATATTATTTCTTGGGAGATACTTGGTTTTTTGTCACTTGCAACCAAAACAATTCTCAATAACAAGGCACTAAATTCCACACTTTTATAACAACAATGCCACCAATTTTACAACAAAATATTTACTTGTTAACATCTGTGAGCTTAATAAACTTTGACTGCTTTCGTCACCACCACTAACCCTCAATGACAGTATCCTTCTCAGATTCTGATTTCTGCTTCTCCTCTCCTGGTACACCTGGCTACCTTCTTTGCTCCCTACTCTTCCTGTCATCTGCCCTACCCAATCTCTCCCAGTTAAGGAAATATCGAACACCTCTATACAAAGGATGGTCTAGAGCCCCCAGAAAAGTGGCATCCACCACCTAAAGCCATTCCTCTTTCCTCTGACCTCTGTCGTCTCTGCCTCACACTACCACCCTATTCCCCACACTAGCCCAGGTGAAGCCAGCCAACCTACAAAGACCATGACAGGAACAAATCATTACTTAAAAACAGAAACTCTGGGGACGCCTGGGTGGCTCAGTTGGTTAAGCAGCTGCCTTCGGCTCAGGTCATGATCCCAGCGTCCTGGGATCGAGTCCCACATCGGGCTCCTTGCTTGGCAGGGAGCCTGCTTCTCCCTCTGCCTCTGCCTGCCATTCTGTCTGCCTGTGTTCGCTCGCTCTCCTCTCTCTCTCTGACAAATAAATAAAATCTTTAAAAGCAAAACAAACAAACAAAAAAAAACCAGAAACTCTGGGTGTAGCTTGTGATGTGGCCATAGATAACTGGAACACTGGCCTGAGGAATACAGTCTCCTAGGATGCCTGGGTGGCTCAGGGGGTTAAGCCGATGCCTTCGGCTCAGGTCATGATGCCAGGGTTCTGGGATCGAGTCCTGCATTGGGATCCTTGCTGAACGGGGAGCCTGCTTCTCTCTCTGCCTCTGCCTGCCACTCTGCCTGCTTGTGTTCTCTCTCTCTCTCTCTCTCTCTTTCTCTCTGACAAATAAGTAAATAAATAAAATCTTAAAAAAAAAAAAAAAAAAGGAATAGTCTCCTGAGGGGAGATACATCAATTCCACCTCGGGGTAAGTATGACGTTAACAAGATGCTCAGTAACACTGCACAGCTTATTGCTTTCTACAACTCCTCCAAGCATCAGAAATCACCCTTGGTGTTAGCAACAATCATGGTGAGATGGGGGAAAAACCAGACTCGGAGCGCAAAGATCAAAGTTCTGCCACTCAGACCACTGGAGAGTTAACACACAGAGCTCAGTTTCCCATTTAGTAAAATGGAGCAGGTTATAAAGAATGCATAGCACAAAACATGAGTGCGGTCTGTAATGCTAACATTATTATTGAAGGGCCTTATATGATATCTGATGCCTTGTTTGAGGGCATAACTTAGACTATAGGCAATTCTTCTATCATATGCTATTTAATCATTACAGAGAGAACAGAAAGAAGAATTTTTAAAATTCATTAACATTTATTAACTCTGCATTAATCACAGGCCCAATCTTTGAAAACCCTTCTAACTATTAAAAGGATTTATAGATCTGAATGCAGTCTTCCCCCCACCCCCCAAAAAATGATAAGCTGTCTAACAAGTGATCTAGCTTGAAAGATTTGAGGCAGAAATTCTCCAAAAATGTACGATTTCGTTTCAGGGGTTCAACAATTATATATCACTTTTGATTCTGTCTTAAAAAAATTGTTAATGAGGGGTGCCTGGGTGGCTCAGTGGGTTAAAGCCTCTGCCTTCGGCTTGGGTCATGATCTCGGGGTCCTGGGATCGAGCCCCACATCGGGCTCTCTGCTCAGCGGGGAGCCTGCTTCCCTTCCTCTCTCTCTCTGCCTGCCTCTCTGCCTACCTGTGATCTCTGTCAAAATAAAATAAATGAAATAAAAAAAAATTGTTAATGAAAACAGTGGCATATAAAATAATGAAATAATTCTGCAGTAAGATAAAGATTTCAGGACTTACTATCATTTCTCTAGGTTTTTTCTTATGAATCTTTTTAATAATAAGCACTTATGTAACAGTGGGGAGGTACTGAACCATCTTATTATTTAGAATTTCTTCGCTTCTTTGAAGAGTTTTCCACATTTTGTTTAATAATGTATATGAATGTTCTAAATGGGAGCTTTAAAAAAAAAAAATCCTCTAGGGGCGCCTGGGTGGCTCAGTGGGTTAAAGCCTCTGCCTTCAGCTCGGGTCATGATCTCAGGGTCCTGGGATAGAGCCCGCATTGGGCTCTCTGCTCCACGGGGAGCCTGCTTCTCTCTCTCTCTCTCTCTCTGCCTGCCCCTGGTTGCTTGTGATCTCTGTCAAATAAATAAATAAAATCTTTTAAAAAAAAATCCTCTAAAATGTAATTTCCATAGGTTCATGATGATGTCCCAGAGAAACATGGAAATTCATTTTAAAGCCTTCTCTAATCACCTTATCTAAAGTAGGAACCTACCTATTATTCTTTTAGTACAAAATCTTGTCAAATTAGTCATTCTTTCACAGTTTTTCCTCTGCCCCCTCTCCCTACCCACATCATGAGGGCAAGGTAACTGTTAGGTATTACTACAAGAATTTACATATGTAGCCTCATTAAAACCTGCCAGCCACATTAAGATAGCTATTTATACTCTATTATCAAAGTGGTAAATGAGATCTAAGCTATGGGAATATATTTCCTAAAGTCTCACAGCTATTAAAGGCAAGGCCTGGACTTAGTCCCAAAGCCCTGTATTAATATCAGAAAACTGCCTTAATAGTGCATCTAAACGGTTAGCAAAAATCCTCTAGAAACCGCTAAAGGGATCACAATAAATGAAAAATTCAACACACTTACAATGTGAAAACCATTATTTTTACTATACCAGCACATTATTCATTTTAATGGTATCCAAACACTTTACTCTTGTTAATGTGCTCTTAGGAGCATGTTAGCCACACAATTTAATAAAAATGCTACTTCTATCCAAAGAAGAAATAAGGTCAAATCTCTGAATGATGAGGCAAATCCCAGGTAATCAAAAGAGACTGCTTGGCGTGGGGTCCAAAGCAACAACGGGTGCACGCGAGACACAGGTGAACATGAGCAAGTTATATTTCAAAAGCCAAATTATCTTACCAGTGGTTCTCTTTTTGGTCTCAGGACCACTCTTCAAAATTATTAAAGACCCAAATAAATAACTTGCTCACGTGGGTTATGGCTGTTGCCATTGATCTTACTAGCAATTAAAACTGAGAAAATTAAAATCTATTCATTTATTTTAAAGCAACAAACCCATGGCATGTTAACATAAACATGTTTTACAGAAAAAAAAAAAAATCACTATAGTTTCCAAACCAAAGTGAGAAAAATGGCATTATTCTATATTTGTGCAAACTGCTTTAATGTCTAGCATAATAAAAAATAGTCAGATTATTTTATCTGCTTCTTCATTTGATCTGTTGCCTAATCGTACGTCACATAAGCTCTAGAATACTCCCATCTAGACTCCTGACAGGGTTAGAGTGAAAAAAGAAATGCTGTCTATACTTATTATAAAAATTGTTATCTCCTGGACTTAGAAGGGTCTTGGGGATTCTGAGGACACTGCACCACACCTTGGGAGATGCTGGTCTAGCTTCCACTACTGTCTTCATTTTACTCTCATCTTCACCCTTTCGTTAAGTCCTCTCCAACATTTCTTCCTTGTATCAGTTTTGCTACAGAGAATGAAGAGCCCTCTACACCCTCTTGTGCCAGAAAGTCAATGAGAGAATAACAACCCTCACATATCAAGGTGCTGGTAGGCTTGGGACCCTAAAATGGTCTACACCTCTCCAAAGATAAAGTAGATTTCAAATACAAAGCTAGGGCCTTCTGGTAGGATTTCTTCTTTCCACCAAAAATCACATGCATGGAATCCAAAAGAAGGTAGGAAAGGATGCTGAATACAAGGTTGCCTGCCATGTGCAGAAGGTTAGAGACACCAACTGCTGTGGTCAGATAAAAGACTTCTTTTCCTGTGATGGTTAAAAAATCATGGGGTACTAAAAGGAACAGAAAGTCAAAGCATTAAAAAAAAGAAAGAAAGAAAGAAAGAAAGAAAGAAAGAAAGAAAGAATAGTAGCAACTAGAAGTAGTTGCCATGAGAACCCACAACCAGAACAGCAAATGGCAGAGAAGAAACAAAAGAAACCACAGTTCCCCTGGCTTTAGGGAGAACATGGGGAAAAGGGACACCTGGTTGGGCCACAGTTTCCCAAAAGCTCCTCCAGGCTTTGTGGCACCCCTCTAACCACTGATTTATGTCATAGGGTGAACAAACAAAAAGCTACAATAAAGTACAGAAAAGTATTCCAGGCTCCCTAGAAATGTGCACTCAAGTAACACTACAAAGTAGTACATCAAAACGGTCCTCTATGGAAAAAGAAAATAGAGGCAGGAAAAAAAAAAGGATTACCTGAAAATCAGAAAATGTATATTTCTGTGTAACACGAAAAAGATACAAAACAGACTACAATAGCATATGTCTTTGGCTATGCCATATTCATTGATCTAATTTCCTGGATATGAAGATGCACCTCTATTTCACAGGAGAAATTTGGAGTCAATCGAAATCCATCCATTGAGCCAGATGCAACAGAGCAGTGAACGAAACAAAATCCCTGCCCTCACAGAGCTTATATTCTACTGGGAAAATAAACACAAACTTACATATGTTAAGCATGTAATATAAAAAATATATAGCATATTAAATGGCAATAAATGCAATGCAACTAAAGAAAGCAAGAAAGGAGGATGGGGGTTGCATGTGATATTGACAGGGGTGAGATTTTAAAAGAGGATGGTCAGAGAGAGCCTCATTAAGATGACATTTGAGCAAAGACCTACAGAGGTGAGAGAAAGATCCACAGGTGTGTTCAGAAAAACTTTTTCCCAGGCAGTGGAAACAGATGCAGGAGCCCACTGGAACAGGCAAGGGAGCCAGCAGGGCTGTGGAAGTACGAGGAGAGGGACAAGGGAGACAGAAGTCAGGGAGACCATGTTGCCGAGAGATAGTGATCACTAAAGGTTGTGAGCTGAAGGATGCCATGCTCTGCCTCCTGTTGTAAGAGGACCATTCTGGCTGCTCTGGAGAAGACGGACTATGTTGGGGCAGCTGCAGAAGTAGAGGGACCACTGAGGAGGCTATCAAAATAATCCAGGCAAGAGGGTTTCAGTAGACAGAATAATTACCTACAAAGATGTCCTAATCTCTGGAACCTTTGATTATATTACCTTACCTGGCAAAAGGGACTGCACAGATGTGATTAAGTTAAGGACACTGAGTATCTAAGATTATGAAGGTGAGCCAATTATAGTCATGTGGGTCCTCGAAAGAGAACCAGAAGTGTCAGAAGGAGAGGAGACTATGGAAGGAGAGAAGGGAGGAGAAATGACTTAGTATACAGCTGGCTTTGAAGACGGAGGAAGGGGCCAGAAGCTAAGGAATGTAGGCAGCCTCTAGAAGCTGGGAAGGACAAGGAAATATTCTCCAACAGACCCTCCAGAAGGAACCAAGCCCTGACCACCCATTTTATACTTCTGACCTTGGAAATATAAGTTAATAATCTGTGTTATTTTTAAAGCCACTAAAGTTTGTGATAATTTTATTATAGCAGTGCCATACTAAATGTTTGTGTCCCCTTAAAATTCATACATTAAAACCTAATCCCCAAGGTGATGGCATCTGGAGATGGAGCCTTTGGGAGGTGACTGGGTCAAGAGGGGAGTCTCTTTATGAACAGAAGGGTTCCCTTGTACCTTCCAACATGTGAGGACATGAACATGGGCTCTTCACCAAACACGGAGTCTTGATCTTGGACTTCCCAGCCTCCACAACTATGGAAACGTTTGTTTTTAGAGTCACCCAACCTATGTACGGCGTTTTTGTTACAGCAGCGCAAAAGGACCTAGACAAACAACAACAGGAACTAATACAGAGAAGTGTCAGTGGAAATGGGAGCAGCAGTCAGACTATATCTTATAGTTAGAGCCAAAGAGATTTGCAGAGAGACTGCATATGAGGGTGGGAAGAAAAAGAGGAACCAAGTCTTACTCCAAGTTCTGTTTTGTTTTCTTCTCCTGGCAACTACAAGAATGGACTGACTTTTGGTTGGGCTAGTACTAGAAAAAGCCTAACTAGAATAGGACCAAGAAAGAATGGAAGACAAGGGATGGCATCAACTAGTAGGCAACTATTTCAATGAGATTTGCTATAACAGAGGGGGGAAAATGCAGCTGCAGAGTGAGGGAAGACAGGGTGAAATGAAGGATAAAATTTGATGACCCACAAGGGTGGGATAACTGCTGAAGATGTAACTGGATATTTGAAAAGGCACAGAATCAGGTGCACAACGGCCAGCTGAACCAGAGCCCAGCACATGGACAGTTTGCCCTCAGTGACAGGAGATGTGAGTATGTGGTGCAGATGCCAGTGAACGGAGTACCATGACACTGACAGACTATGCAAGTTCTGATTGCTTCTGGCTCCCAGTGAAATTGAAAGAAGCTGAGAATGAAGCAAAGGGAGGACGTGCTGAAGGAAGATTTCAGAAGGCAGAAGTGAGAAAGAATTTAGGGGAACAGGTGACCCGAGTGTTAAGAAATGTGATAAAATGGGGCTGCCTGGGTGGCTCAGTGGGTTAAAGCCTCTGCCTTCAGCTCAGGTCATGATCCCAGCGTCCTGGGATCAAGCCCCGCATTGGGCTCTCTGTTCAGCAAGGAGCCTGCTTCCTCCTCTCTCTCTGCCTGCCTCTCTGCCTACTTGTGATCTCTGTCTGTCAAATAAATAAATAAAAAAAAAAACCTTTAAAAAAAAAAAAAGAAAAAGAAATGTGATAAAATGCCAACCAGCATAAAGTGTCCAGAAGAGAATACTGTGTGAATTTAAAGTAAGACCAGTCATCAAGGTTGGGTGGTTTTTCTCCACCCTGCATAACCCTGCTTGTATGGGCATGAAGTAGGCAGAAAGTTGAATTTAAATAAGCATCAGGTTTTTGCCAAGTGACCGGGCAAAGTAAGAGGACCAAGGGAACTGGGGGTGCCTTCAAAGGAGGAGCCACAGCAATAACTCATATAATCTAAGATGGTGAGTAGATTTTGGACCACTAAGGTTTATTAAATCCATGATATGCAGCAATTAAAAATCACAATGTTGAAGAGTATCTAGCAATATGTTCACAATATATTAGGAAAACAGGTTGCTGAGGGGTGCCTGGGTGGCTTAATTGGTTAAATATCTGCCTCTTTTTTTTTTTTTTTAAGATTTTATTTACTTATTTGACAAGCAGGCAGAGAGGTAGGCAGAGAGAGAGAAGTGGAAACAGGCTCCCTGCTGAGCAGAGAGCCTGATGAGGGTCTCGATCCCAAACCCTGGGATCATGACCTGAGCCAAAGGCAGAGGCTTAACCCACTGAGCCACCCTAGGCACCCCAAATGTCTGCCTCTTGATTTCAGCTCAGGTCATGATCTCAGGGTTGTGAAATAAAGCCCCACAAATGGCTCATGCTTGGTGCAGAATCTTCTTGGGATTCTCTCTCTCCCTCTCCCTGTGCCCCTCCTGCTCTGCACACTCTCTCTAAAATAAATAAATAAAATCTTACCAAAAAAAAAAAAAAAGAAAGAAAGAAAAGAGAGATAGAGAGTGAAGGAAAACAGGTCCCCAAATTACTATGTAGAGCATGATCCTGTTTTAAGAGAGAGAGATTATATCTGTTCATTAATGCAGAGAAAAATGGTTACTTCTGAATGATGAAAATATCATTTTGTGCCTTTTTAAGATACTCTACAAAGAACATTTACTGCTTTAATAATTAGAGGAAATTATACATGTTAAATAGTAAAACTGTTAAAATTCCTTGTAAATTATGTCATTTAAAACCATTCCCACTTAAACTATAGGTTTCATCCTATATGAACAGGTCATCCTGAAATCATTAGCAGGTGTTACTAACGTGCATTAAGAGGACACTGACTTTTACAAGCCAGTGCATTTGAACAGGCTGCACATCTCCTAAGAAGGCTTTTTCTAAGCTAAAACATTTCTAAAAGATACCCATGGCAAAGGCTCTTGTTCAGCCAGTATGCGTCAAGATGATGTAATGGGTGTCATCTGTCCTGGTTAGTTAGGCATCCTTTTTGATTCATAGTGCCTGTGTGGTTTCTGCTGAAAATCACCCATTTACATAGCTAGCAGAAAAACAACAGATGAGAGAACACAGAAAAATAATTAAGTTGTAGTTCTTCAACCATATGAAATACTGTAAGTCAACAAGGCTACAATTTATGAACATTAGAAACATGGAAAATATTTAAAATGATTAAAAAATGGAGAACATGAAACAGTGTTGAAATAACCTAGTTACATCTATGTTAGGATGGTAATATTTGGGGGTAAATTTTTAAGTCAAAATTTAACAATCTGGTGATACAGGTTTCCATTAAGTAAAAGTAGTATAACTTTCTGGTCCATGATGGATTAAAACCCAATTATTACTGAGAAAAACAGCCACAGAAAAATAGTAATCCTGTGGATCCTATAAATCATGTATAAAATTAAAAAAAAAAAAAAAAGAGCTGTGACTAAAGCATCACATAATGCTACCTGTGCAGTTAAGACAAAGACCAATGAAGAGACATTTGAACAGCTTGTAGAGGAAACTGTTACATTTTACAAAGCTTATATAAATTCTCAATTCTCATAAATAATTATTTTTACTAGTAAAACTGTTAAAAGTCTGCCCCATTATTATTGCTATCTGGTCATCTTCACTCCTCTGTTACATATATCAAGATAAAAGCCAGTTTCTTATACAGTGACTTTTTTTTCTTAAACAGACATTTATATAATTTAATATTGCCTCATAACTAAAAATAATCCCATTGTAAATGGGGTAGCCTAACTTGCTATGAAGCAAAAATGGCAGTGAATGTTTATCATAAGTGATACTTGTTTAGCTACAATTTAAAAACAAACTATCGGGGCGCCTGGGTGGCTCAGTGGGTTAAGCCTCTGCCTTCGGCTCAGGTCATGATCTCGGGGTCCTGGGATCGAGCCCCACATCGGGCTCTCTGCTCAGCAGGGAGCCTGCTTCTCCCCCTCTCTCTCTGCCTGCCTCTCTGCCTGCTTGTGATCTCTCTCTCTCCATCAAATTAAAAAAAAAAAAATCTCATAAAAACAAACTATCCACTCAATGATACCACAGAAAGCAGCAACAAGGGGATGAAAATCAATAGGCAACTCACTGGGCAGGAAGAAACAAATGAGTGACAACACGGTGTGTTACAGGGCTGTCAAAATGCAGGTAACACTTTAAACCATTAGAGCTGTTCCAGGTGTGGCAGAAACTGGTTGTCAAACCATAAAGAACAAAGAGAGCTGCAAAGTCTGAAACCAAACATGTTGAAAACTGATAAGCTTTCAAACTGATGAACTTCCAAGTTGAAGTACATTGACTAAAGGCCTTGTTTTGCAAAATTATTACAGTGCTATAGGAAAATGCTTAACGTCAACTAACAGTACTTAAACCACAAAGTATATTCACAAAATCCTAACAAACAATGTCTGTCACAGCCAGACATCATAAATTTGTAGAGAAAGTGTTATAAGGCAAAATCATTTAACACTGACTCTCATTTTCTTTTGGAAACCCATACAAGTATTTGCTTTGATCCCATGTTCAAATTTTTACAGGTACTGCTTAGCCTAACCATATCTGAATATAAGTGATAGATAGACTTGTTCAGTCTGAAAAGCGTGTACATAAACTGACTGGACAAAAACACCAGCAAATGATATGAGATCATCCTGGCAAATGGTTTGAAGGTCACACAGCCCATCTGTTTATTTGAGGATCTAATGCACGCCTCGTCCCCAGCAGAGTCAGAAAGCCGTGCGTTTAAAACCCCACTGTCCTGGCCAGCCCTCACGGCCACCCAACGCCCTTCACCTTCACCCCAGCTCCTTCATCCCGCCTCTCACTCAGGTCCCTGGATGATACACCCTTAGCTATCACACTTTACGTGGATGGTGCTGAAAACAACGCACACTACCCAACACCTCCAATTTGAAGAGGCACAAGAGAAATTTTAGACCTCAGGACCAAGAGTTTGCCTTCTCCGGAGGAAGTAACTGCCAGGCAGTTTTTCTTATGAACAATACAAATCCTGTCGTCCTATTCCTGTTTGATTTTCCCTCGCAGGAGGCTTACAGCCCCAAACTCTGCTTCCACCCAGTGGCTCGGCTTGTTTTCAAGGTACGGCCCCTCAAGTGACACCTTGTTAGAAGAAAGCATCTTAGGACTCCAAGGTTGGTAAACTGCTGTTCTGGTTCCAAAATCTTGATTTTCACACACTCCTATTTTTCTATTTTGCTATTTTATATTCTTGTCAGCCACCTTAAATCCCCTGTGGAACACACAGGGATATAAGAAGTAAATAAAAACGACAACAACTGTAACAGGATACAGTTATTGCACACAGTTCTTAATGTCTTCATAACTGATGTTTTATTTTAATCCAAGAATTAAAGAAAGCTCCTTGAGCACTATTTCCACAGACTTCTTTGAGAACATGTCTGGACAGAGTCACTTTGAGGCACTTAATGATGGCTTTTGGAGAAGCTGTCCTGAGACTAGTCATTGGCTGCCTTTTCCTCATCAAACTCTCTTTACAACCAGAACCAACATCAGCCACCAATTTGGCTGCCCATTCTGCTGACTGAGCAGAAAGTCTTTCCAGCTTTCAGGGATTTCAATCAGCAGTAGGGATTTTAAGTGCACCCTGATGTTATGTTACCTAAACACACCGGCTTCACAACAAATGACCATCCTTCACATCAGTGGTTCTCAAACTGGAGCCCACCACCACCTGGAGGGCGGGTGAAACCACAGAATACTTTGCTCTATCCACAGAGTTTCTGAGTTAGTCTGTCTAAGGTGGGGGTCTAAGAATTTACATTTCCAGCAAGGTTCCTATGGGATGCTGACGCAGCTGGTCTGGAAACCCACTTTAAGAACCAATGCCTCAAGTTATTAGTCCATTCTCCTGCTCAAAAATCCTGAGGGACTCTGCCCTATCCTATTAGGCAACCAAATGTATCAGCTTGACATTCCAAACCTGCCTGATGCAGCCTGTCCTATCTCCTGCTCCACTGGTCCATAAGCCTGTGCTCCAGGCCAACTTACCTCCCGTGTCCAGAGCACACACAGACCCTGTGCTCATGCTGCTCTTCAGACACACATCCATTTCTCATTTCTAGTTATTAATGTACTCATTCCTCAAAAGACTCCTGGAATGCCACCTCTTCCCAGAAGGCATCCACAGTTCATCTTCATTAGAACTCTTTCATCTGTTATTTACTCTTACATATAAGCCGATCTTGCATTCGACTTGGTAGCAAGTACATTGCTCTCCTGCCCTAGATTACTCAGGAGGATGGTTAAAAAGATGCACTTGGGAGTCAGCAAGCCTGGGTCCAAGTTCTGGCTCCCCACTTGTCAGTTGTGTGACAGAGAACATGTTACTTAACCATGAGTCTGAAAGCGAGATAACATTAGTATCTCTTTCAAGGGAGACCTGTGAGGAATAAATGAGATCATCCACGTTGAGTGCAAAATAGCAGTTTTAACAGATAAGGCTCAGTAAATGACAAGTAGCAGTTTTCTGGAGTTTTAAGAACATTATCACGTTCTTTGACGTTCCTTCCAGGTGATCAGGTCTGTGTCTCTTCCCCCTGAATCTCAGTCCTGTAACTGCTTAATAGAGCGAATGGAGTGCAAAGTAACTTTGTGACCCAGATGTTAAAGAACTGGCAGATTCTATCTCCTGCTTCTTAGGATGCTCACTGATGGGTTCCAGCCACTTTGTGACAAGGAAGCCCAAGTGGGGAACCCAAGCCCCCAGGCCACAGTCCCCACAGAGCTCCTAGCAGACAGCCGGCATGAGGGAGCCGTCTTAGAAGGAGATCCTCCCCTCCTCTCAGTCTCCTCCACTGCTAAATGAGATGCAGACTGTGAGCTGCCCATCCCAAACCCCACCTAAACTGACAATTTGTGAGCAAAATAAATGTCTGATGTTGCTTAAAGCCATTAAGTCTTGGGGTGGGTTTGGAGCATAGCAATGGAGGACAAAGTGGGAGCACGTTATTACCTTTGCATCCTTGATCTCTTCTCTGGCAGGCAGGATCACAGGTAAGAACCTTAGAGAGTGTCCATCGCAAGATGCAAACTTGTCTAGATAGAAAATACTCCCAGAGGATCTCTTTTTGTGAGTAAACACAGGACTTCCTGAGAAAGAATTCATTTTAAGGGGCGCCTGGGTGGCTCATTGGATTAAGCCGCTGCCTTCAGCTCAGGTCATGATCTCGGGGTCCTGGGATCGAGTCCCACATCGGGCTCTCTGCTCAGCAGGGTGCCTGCTTCCCCCCCCCTCTCTCTCTGCCTGCCTCTCCATCTACTTGTGATCTCTCTCTGTCAAATAAATAAATAAAATCTTTAAAAAAAAAAAAAGAATTCATTTTAAAGTGAAATGCCTTAATCTTCATCTTGCCTAACCACCACCAGAATTGTGGCAGAATCCTACAGAATTGATAATAGGATATATATAAGTAATAAATGGGGCTTAAAAAAAAATCTCAAGTCAGTAGTACAAATAGCAGTACTGCTTTGTAATCTCATAGAACTCAATAATGTTAAATAGGGGAGACTAGCACCCACTTTGAAAAGCAAAAAAAATACAGGAAGCCACCATCTGCATCTAAGAAAGGAGCAGGAGACAAAGCAGAGCAGAAGATACCCCAAAACAAACAATTTGGGGAGGTGCTGCATACAATCTAGGGAACACAATAGGTAGGGAGCAAACTGGGGAAGCACGGCTATTTTCCTTTTATTAAATACACTGGAAAATGTTAATATTTTGCTTAGTGACTAGTATGCTTACTTTGACCCTGCTTTTACATGGCCTTCCATGGTGAGTCCGAGAAAAACAGCAGAATTATGGGACATAATCTTAGTGCTCAGTACTTGTCCTTTGCTGCATTTGTCACAAATGGGACTTGTTAGTCATGGTTAGTCTCCTGTCCTAGACAGTAAGTCCCATGAGTGCAGGGACTGCCTTGCTGCTACTCTCTTCCCAGTGCCCCGCACCTGGCATGACAGAATATATTCAATAAATATTTGTTGGATGAATGTTGAAGGACTAGCACTATTGCTATAAAAAAGCTATTGGGAGAACTGCAGCTGATGCCGAATTACTTAAGTATGAATTCACATGGGGCACAAACACAATATCCTTTAAAAATAAAAAGGGTTTATACCCTGACACTGAAATTGCTTTTGAAATTACTGGTTGCTGTCACGAGTTAGAAAATAATGTGCTCTTATCCTGGAGGAGTTATTTTTATTCACAATCTCCTCTCAATCTATTCAAGTCCTTGTAATACTCCCCAATAGCGTATCACCTACATTTAGAGCCATCTCGCAGAATTCAGAGTTTTACAGAACCTGTACTTTAATAAACGTCAACTGTAATTGCCTCCTCAGATCCCTTCTCTCCCTTAGTCTGTCAATCTACGTTCAAAAGTGGTTAACATAATCTCCCTTAAACACTGTTTTTGTCATATCCTTTCCTACCTCAGAGCCTACAGTGAATTTCAATCCTCAACTATTTGAAATTTAAACTCATTAAGAATTTCACATATTAACAATTCCCATGAAGGGTCTCTAAAGTTCTTCCTTTAATTGTGCCACCTATCATCCCTCCAAACCAAACTCACATCTTATTGCTATCCCCCACAACAGGCACAAAAATTCACGGAACCTCTGAACCAGCCAAGCAGAGAGGATGATGGAAGGTTTCTTCTCAATACACCAGTGAGGTTTTATTATTTGTCAAGATACTATAGAACAAAATCCAATGCACCTTCCAGAGTGTCTATGTAAGATTTCTTCCCAGTTGCTCATGGGAAAAGACCCATCAACAGAAAAATCACTGTCATCTCCAAATTAATTTTTAGGGATTAGAGGTTTATCTAAAATCTTTTTAAAAACGATATGATTCTGTTGATTTAGCCTCTGTGAAAGGAAAGCTAACAAGGTCAATGACATATCTGTATTTTAACATGCTAATTATTAAGAATACTGAACTCTTTATTGGTAGTGAATCTATTATTACCTGCCTACATAACACACTCTCAGGAACTCCCTGCATTCACGAATTCTACTGATTGGGGGGAAAAAAAGAATCAAAGGATTATATAACTCAAGGAAATCAGTACAACACCCTTTCATGAAAACCAAACTAAATTTCTATTTAACGACTCAATTTACCACCTGCCATTTTTTAGATGCAAATGAAAACTGAAAAAACAAGATGATCAAATACCAAAAAAAAGTCAAAAAATGAAATAAAATTAACTACAAGAAACAGATTTAATAATGACTAAGAAGCGGGACAGTAAGAATGGAAATGGCAGTTCCCTAACTATCGCATTCTTGTCCATTTTATAAATCTTCATTTTCCTAGAGTAAATTTGGATAATACGGCATTCAAATGTTCCAACATGTTCTCATCCAGAAGATGAGAATATCCTAATTACAGAAAAGTACAAACTTTTTTGCACTTGGGATGATAATTAGAGGAAAACATTTTAAGAAATCAATGATGCTTTTCTACATTATCATAATTGCCATTCAATAAGATCTTAGAAGTCTTGCAGGATTTACTTCTGTTTGTAATTACCTGCAGTCAATCGGGAGGGAACAGCAAATGAATGATTACACACTGAAGATTGCCTAACCATTTCCGCATAGCTTTTGATATTTACAATTGATTACAGGTGCGTGGGAAATGTTCTGGGAATTCATAGCGTTTAAAATAAAGAACCCACAAATGTCAACCAGCTCTAGTTTCATTAATGCCTCCTTTGAAGCAGAGGAATCGTGAGTTGAGGTTAGGAGTCAGACAGAAAATGGCTTACTCTCTCAGTCTGTTTCTCCATTCCTACAGCGGGGCATGATCACTGATTTCAAGGGATGTTACAGAGATGAGAGGAGAGAATATAGGGGAAGTGCCTGGCACATGATAAAAACATCACAATGTTAAATCCCTTTTCATCTCTATGTCCTGCTCTGACTTCAACCTACAGGAAACGGCCCCAAACCTCACCACTCCTGAGCAACACAGGCCAAATCCAACAGCCCCTTCGTTGGATTTCAGTTTGTCTGCTGCGTAACCCACAATCACAGAGTGGATGGAGGAGGCTGTGGAAAAGAAACTGTTTCGGTTTAATATTGAACCACCTCCCTCCTTTCACTTTTACATGATTGCAAACAGAGGTGGTTGCAAACAATTATTCATGCGAAGTTAACGCCACTAAAAAACAAAGATTTAATATTATAAAGAATACGATGTCTACATACCGAGATGGGGGAAAAGACCAGCAAACCAAAAAGTACAAGTTTATAATCTGTAGAGCTAGTATTTTTATCATGCCATTCCCACACACGTAAAAAGTCACTTTTAAAAATAATACAATAGTATCTGATTCCCAATACATTTTAGAAGCTTGTCAAATTCCTAAGCCCCTCTGGGCAGGGCAGGGAGGAGAATAGTTCTGCCTGGACAACACCTGACACATCACCTCTCTCTCTCCAAGTTGCTCTCACAACCAAACCCTGCAGGCCTTGCAGCAGTCACTATTTTCCCACTAGCCTGAGGCTTGCTGGCAGGAGAGATTAATAGACAGATTTGCCTTAGTTCCCATCTGGCACCCTCCACCTTGAAGAGAGTTCTACCCTGGAGAATGAGGCACCGCCCATTTTATGAGATACAAAGATGACCAAGATCTGTCCTATACCTCAAAGTATAAAGAAAAGGAGAAAGTTTAAGGGGAAGTCTTTTTCACTACAGCATAATCATGTGAACATGGGCCCTGCAATGGTCCACTTGAGACAGGCCAAAATGGACACATCTGAGCAGGACAAATTCAGACGCTGCTGAAACACTTCTATTGTTGCTAGGTCACTTTTAGCACCACATGAAGCCATCTTCTGCTACTCTACCCAATCCTATGTGAAAAAATTAAAAAGGAAGTTTTAGAACAGATATGGCTGTAGAAATGAACAGTAATCTTCAAAGAAGAGGGCTTCTAACTATAAAATTCATTTAATGTAAAAATCTAAACTGAACTGAGATGAACTGGATTGGAAAGAGTAAAACTGAAGACAGAATTTTGCCTTTCAAAAAATTTCACGTGGAGAACGTACCTTATCAATTCTATTTTAGGTGCACAACACCTTAAAAACCATAATCAGCTTAACAGTCTAAAGAAAGACACTGTTCACTGCTACATGACAAAAGTGACGAGCAGGAACATTTTCCATGCCTTCTGAAAGGGCAATAATTATAAGCATCTGAGATATTCACATTTCTTAGACAACCCCTATGACATTCTGCCTTCATTCTGGCTCTCCTACAAACTTTCGTCTGTCTTGCAGCTAGGGTGACCTTTGTAATTTTTTCCCTTGACAATGGTGATAAATTTTAAATATTTACATTAAATATTCACATTTAATAAATTAAAATTAAAATTTTAATGCAAAAAATCAAATGTAATATAATTATGCTGTTAGAATCTTTTGGAAAATCATATTGAATCACTGGCATTCTCAAGCTTAAACACTTCAATGGCTACCCTGACATAAAATGAAATCCAACCTTGTCAAGTCCTTCACTTTCCAGCAAGATCTGGCCACAGCCTAGCTCTGCATCTCATCTTGTGCCATTCTCTCTTGTTCTCCGACTTCCTGCAGTTCATATAAACTGCCAAGCTCCTTCTCTTAGGGTCCTTGAATGTGCTGTTCCCTTTGTAAGAACACTCTTCTTCTAACTAGATTCCTGATATCACTCCAAGTCTCAGGGGGGTGTCAATTTCTCAGAGAGAACTTTCTTGACCCAATCTAGAGTAATCTCTCTTCTCACGGCATTCTTTCCTTGGTAATCGTAATGTGAGCTTCAGTATTTTGGTTTATTATTTTAATGTCCCTCTCTCCCACTGGACTCTTTTTTTTTTTTTAAAGATTTTATTTATTTATTTGACAGAGAGAGATCACAAGTAGATGGAGAGGCAGGCAGAGAGAGAGAGGGGGGGGGGAAGCAGGCTCCCTGCTGAGCAGAGAGCCCGATGCGGGACTCGATCCCAGGACCCCGAGATCATGACCTGAGCCGAAGGCAGCGGCTTAACCCACTGAGCCACCCAGGCGCCCTCCCACTGGACTCTTTTTTTTTTTTTTTTTTTTTTTTTTTTTTTTTAAAGATTTTTTATTTATTTATTTGACAGAGAGAGATCACAAGTAGGCAGAGAGGCAGGCAGAGAGAGAGGAAGGGAAGCAGGCTCCCTGCTGAGCAGAGAGCCCGACGCGGGACTCGATCCCAGGACCCTGAGATCATGACCTGAGCTGAAGGCAGCGGCTTAACCCACTGAGCCACCCAGGTGCCCCTCCCACTGGACTCTTAAGAAAACTCATGCTCCTTGCTCACCACCACTGAAACCCAAGACATACCTAAAGATACAAACATCTGTTGAATGAATGGATACATGGATCCCCCAATCCCCCTGCCTTCTTCTCAAAGATCCCCACCATGTTCAAAGATCATTTCACGTAGACAAATAGATACAAATACTCCTATGTGTTCAATATCACGTAGACAAACAGATACAAATACTCCTATGTGTTCAATACCTATTTACATTTTGACTCCAAAAATCAAAAGGGAGAAGATGAAACCTCTTATGCTTCTTTCCAAAATAATCACAACCAGAGAGAAGGCAGAATTTTGAATACTATCTTAGATCTTTGTTTCCTCTTCTAATCAGGACCATGTTTGTCATAAACATAGCAAATGAAATTCCCATAAGAACACATGACCTCAGCTGAGCCACTGAGTATAACATGAGGTGGTTAAAGTGTTATCAGAAGGCCTCACCTCAAAGGAACATTCTGTATTCTCAGATCACAAGGAAGTAATTCTCAAAAGGAACTATTAAGTGAACAGTCCCCAAAATTATGATAATCTGCAAAGTCTTCAAAATGTATTCCTGTTTTCATGCCATTTGTAACTCTGAATCTATCCTGAACCCAGTGTAAAACAAATGGTACATCATTGAGCTGAAAAATGTGCTTTAGTTTGTTCTCACAGATGTCCTAATGATTTATTAATAATCATCAGCAAGAAAATGTTGCTTGAGTTCAGTTGCTTATTACATAATATTGATTAAACATTTTGCTTTCACAGCACATCAATCTTCATTTCTTTATAAAAAAGCATTATTTTGCCTGGTATCCCATTTTTTCCCTTCACTAGTAGTAAATGTTCATCAGGGAAAATAAAATTTCTCAGAAGAATCAAAAGTGACACTTCCTATGTCTGTCCTACTGGACAAAATACAATGCTATTTAAGAATGATCAGCTATTTCTATTTTATGAGAAGTGATTTGCATGCAAAAACAACACACCGTCTGGTCAACTCCCCTTCCTTTTCTCTAGACATGAAACAAAAGCGTTATCTCAGTGGACAGAAAAGGAAACAATTTATGTTTTCATGAATTCAGCTCCGCTCAGCAAATTAAATCATTCATTAATTAAAAGGAACAAAAAAGGGTATGTTTTGGTCAATCAATTGCCTGAAGTCATAGGAGAATTCTGAAATACAAAAGTCTGCATGTTTTACTTAGCTGAAACCAGAATGCTCCTCTTTTATCATGATTTAACAGACATGTCATATGAGGAAAAGCTCACAACACTCTGCAGTACAGCAGTGGCTGCTTTCAAACCCAGAGTGGAAGCATTCTTCTGTTTAATGATTTTATTTTATTTCAAGAGTTCGCCTTTGTTCTATGTGAAGACTCCAACACTGAGCCATGCAACTATACAGGTTTTTTAACAGAAAAAGCAAAGCATTTCATTCCTGCACATAAAACTATAATGCAATTTTAAATAAAATGTGGTGTGTTTTGAAAGAGTCATGAAATTTCTTAAATGGGCATTTTTAAATATTTAGTTTTGAAGGAAAATAGTTCAAAGACAAATCACTTGTTTCATAAGAAAATGTATTTTTAATTCCAGTATAGTTAATATAGGGTGTTTATTAGTTTCAGGTGTACAATACAGTGATTTGACAATTCTACACATTACTCAGTGTTCATTATGATAAATGTACTCATAATCCCCTTCACCTATTTCACCCATCCCTCCACCATCCTCTCCTCTGATAACCATCAGTTTGTTCTCTCTAGTTAAAAGTTTGTTTTCTGTCTTTTTCTTGTTCATTTTGATTTCCAAATAAAAGTGAAATCATCTCTGACTTATTTCACTTAGCACTATACCTTCTAGATACATTCATTTTGCAAACAGCCCAGATTTCTTTCCTTTTTATGACTAATATTCCATTGTGTGTGTGTGTGTGTGTATATATATATATATATATACACACACCACATTTTTTAAAGATTTTATTTACTTGTCAGAGAGAGAGCACGTGCACTCAAATGAGGGGAGTGACAGGCAGAGTAAGAAGCGGGCTCCCAGAGGAGCAAGGAACCTGACACAGGACTCAGATCCCAGGATCCTAAGATCATGATCTGGGCCAAAAGCAGGCGCTTAACTGACTGCCCCACCCAAGCGTCCCACACACCATATTTTCTTTATCCATTCATCCACCTATGGACACTTGGGCTGCTTCCATAATTTGGCTATTGTAAATTATGCTGCTATAAACATATGGGTTCACGTAACTTTTCAAACCAGTGTTTTTGTATTCTTTGGGTAAATACCCAACAGTGGAATTACTGGATCACATGGTAGTTCTATTTTTAACTTTTTAAAGAACTTCCGTACCATTTTCCACAGTAACTGCTAAAGTTTGCATTCCCTCAACAGTGGATGGAGGGCTCCTTTTTCTCCACATCGTCACCAACACTTGTTGGTTTCTTGGGTCTTTGAGGTTAGCCATTCTGACAGGTGTGAGGCGATATCTCATTGTGGTTTTGATTTGCATGTCCCTGACGATGAGTGACGTTGAGCATCTTTTCTTGAGTCCCTTTGCCATCTGTTTGTCTTCACTAGAGAAATGTCTGTTCATATCTTCTGTCCATTTTTAATTAGATTTTGTTTGGCATTGAGTTGTATTAAGTTCCTTATATGTTTTGGATACTAACTCTTTATTGGTTAGGTTATTTGCAAATGTCTTCTCCCATCCTGTTGTCTTTCAGTTTTGTTGACTGTTTCCTTTGTTGTGCAGAAGTTTGCATTTTGATGTTGTCCTAATAGTTTATTTTTGCTTTTGTTTCTCTTGCCTCAGGAGACCTTTCTAGAAAAATGCTATGGCCAATGCCAGACTTCCCTCTTGGATTTTTATGGTTTCAGGTCTCACATTTAGGTCTTTAATCCATTTTGAGTTTATTTTTGCATATGGTATGAGAAAGTCATCCAGATTCATTCCTTCACATATAGTTGTTCAGTTTTCCTAACACAATTCCTTGAAGAGACTTTTTCCCATTGCATGTTCTTGTCTCCTTTGTTGAAGATTAATTGACCACATAATTGTGGGTTTTATTTCTGCATTTTCTATTCTGCTCCATTGAGCTACATGTTTAATATTTGTGCCAGTACCTTACTATTTGGGTTTTTTAAAGTAGTCTCTACTCCCAATGTGGGGCTCAAACTTACAACCCTGAGATCAAGAGTCCCCTGCTCTTCCAACGGACTCAGCCAGGTACCACAGCACCATAATACTGTTTTGATTACTACAGCTTTGTAGTCTATCTTGAAACCCAGGACTGTGATACCACCAAGTTTTGTTCTTTTTTTTTTTTTTAAAGATTTTATTTATTGATTCAACAGAGAGAGATCACAAGTAGGCAGAGAGGCAGGCAGAGAGAGAGGAAGGAAAGCAGGCTGCTCACTGAGCAGAGAGCCCGATGTGGGGCTCAATCCCAGGGCCCTGGGATCATGACCTGAGCCAAAGGCAGAGGCCTAACCCACTGAGCCACCCAGGCGCCCCGTTTTGTTCTTTTTTAAGAATGCTTTAGCTCTTCAGGGTCTTTTGTGGTTCCACACCAATTTTAGGATTATATGTTCTACTTCTGTGAAAAATGCTATTGGTATTTTGTAGAGATTGCATTAAATCTGTAGATTGCTTTGGGTAGTATGGACATCTTGATAATATTTATTCTTCCAATCCATGAACATGAAAGGGCTTCCCCTTTGTGTTGTCTTCAGTTTCTTTCATCAAGGTTTTATAGTTTTCAGAGTACAAGTTTTTCATCTCCTTGGTTAAGTTTATTCCTAGGTATTTTAATATTTTTAGTGCAATTGTAAATAGGATTTTCTTAATTTCTTTCTTCCAATTCATTATTAGTGTATAGAAATGCAACAGATTTCTGTATACTGATTTCGTATCCTGTGACCCTATTGACCTTATTAGTTCTAATAGTTTTCCGGTGGATTCTTTAGGATTTTCTACATATGGTAACATGTCATCTGCAAACAGTGGAAGTTTTACTTCTTTCTTATCAATCTGGATACCTTTTATTTATTTTTCTTGTCTGATTGCTATGGCTAGGACTTCTATGCTGAATAAAAGTGGTGAGAGTAGACATCCTTGTCCCATTCCTGATCTAGGAGAAAAGCTCTTAATTTTTTCACCACTGACTATGGTGTTAGCTGTTGGTTTTTCATATGAAGTATGTTGAGGTATATTCCCTCTAAAGCTACACTGTCAAGAGTTTTTAATCAATAATGGATGCTGTGCTTACAATGAAATGTATTTGAGCAGCATTTTCTTGACCAGTATTACTTTACAACAGTGCTTCCCAAGTGATTGTGTACCCCCCGAGGAAAGACCTTTTTTTTTTTTTTTAAAGATTTTATTTATTTATTTGAGAGAGAGAGACAGTGAGAGAGAGCATGAGCAAGGAGAAGGTCAGAGAGAGAAGCGGACTCCCCGCGGAGCCGGGAGCCGATGCGGGACTCGATCCCGGGACTCCAGGATCATGACCTGAGCCGAAGGCAGTCATCCAACCAACTGAGCCACCCAGGCGTCCCGAGGAAAGACCTTTTTGGCTGCCACACCTACAGAGGTGCTACTGGCATCTAGTGAGCAGACAGACCAGGGCCGCTGCAAAGCATACTGTAGTGTATAAGATAGCCTCTCTTCTCACAACAACCACAACAAATACCCAGTCCCAAATGTCACTAGTGCTGAGGTGAGAAAACCTGCTTCAAAGCAAAACCATTCAGAGCATTTTTTTAATTGCATTTTGAACCCAATGAACAGTTAAGGTTTTTAGAAAGGAAGATCATTCTAGACAAAATCCGAACATATAGAGTCAGAGTCTGAGAAAACTAAAACATGGCCCCAAATGACACTACTTAGAACAATTAATTTTAAACATATAAAAGGTATATACAATGTTCTAAATGGCCCCAATTTTGGCAAAATAATTAATCTCCACTTATATTCACTTTGAACTTTCATTTTTGTACCTGGCATACAGTAGGTACTCAACAAGTATTTGAAGGAAGGAGGAAAGGAAGGATCTATCTTCTTGTACCATACCCTAGGATATTTTATAACATTAAACCAAGATAATGGAGTGCATTAGGTTGTTAGATTTCCTCCAAAGTCCTCCCTTCCCAGGGAGCCAGTTAGCCACCCAGGACCATTCCCCAGAACTCTGCTAGGTATGTCCACAAAGTTCTCCCCTATGCACATGATGCTTCTCCTTCATTTCCTCTCTTACCCTCTTTACCATAGGTTTGGGATGTAGGCATGTCACTGACAGTTTCAATCATACCAATGAGGGAAATTCCCTAAGGAGAGCAGTAAGATAGATATAATCTGGGCTGTTAAATGACCACTTGGCTTAGAAATACTTCCCCAGCACAAATGACTCACCTCCAGATTGGGAGGAGAAATAAACTTCTTATTTAATCTATCATACTTTGGGTCTCTTTATTGCAGCCATTTATACAAGGCAATTCTCTAATTTGATATCCCGTATAATGTTAAATACTATAAATACATTCTATCCAAAGAAATAAACTTCTATAGTTTCAGTGCAATAAATTTCTATAGTTTAAATTTCTATAAATTTCTATAGTTTCAGTGCAAATAATACTTAAAAATCTGTATCACATACTTTATAGTAACTATAGGTTATGAGGAAGAAATGCCATGTCAATAATATTATTAATTCTCATTTATCAGGAAAAAGAAGGCATACAAGAAATCTGGATCTGATTGCCCAAGGAATTCATTGTTTCAGTGATATAACATTTATGTAAATTCACAGTAATAAGAGCCAGCTGGATCCTATAAATGTAAGCTAAAACACAATTTTGACTCCTAAAATTCTATAATTAGAGCATTTTCATGTTTTTGCCCTCGTTTCCATTTGACTAAGATACTGGTAAAAACTCTAAAAGCAAGAGGGAAAAAGAGGTGAAAGCCAGAAGATTCCACAAACTAAACAATTATCATCAAATAGATGATCTCTTAACAGGTTAATTATTTAATTAAATTTAACTCAAAAAGCTCTGCATCTACTGTGGTTTTCAGAAAATTTAGCATATTCTCAATTAAACTTCACAGTATTTTTCTCTAAACGTCATTCAGCGTATCTATTTAGTCAAAGATTTATTCCTATTTTTTGTGGATGAGGGGGTATCATTCATAGAATATTTCCTATGCAATTAAGACATATTTCAGTTAAGCAGTTCATATTTTCCCAAAATGTACTTTTTAAAATATGATCCCCGCCCCAATAAAAATGAATCTCCTGAACATTACATCTGTTATAAAGCCAAGGAGTTTTACTGGGAAATATTTTTACTTTAAACATGAAAATAGTAAATGTACCAAGATATGTATTATAATTTCATAATACCCTCCCCCAACCATATCTATGAATTGTTCTGAAAAGCTTATTGCCATTAATCCAATAATCTATATAATTTTTTATGTTTGGCTCAAGTCATGATCTTGGGGTCCCGAGATCAATTCCCACATCAGGAACCACACTGAGCATGCTTTTGGATTTTCTCTCTCCCTTCACTGCCACTGGAACTCTCTCCCTCTCTCAAAAAAAAAATATATCAAGGTAGCATGATTAAACAAAGTAAAAAAGCTTGGTCCAAAATATTTTTTTTTTTTAAGATTTTTATTTATGTGATAGAGAGAGAGTGAGATTGCACAAGCAGGGGAAGCGGTAGACAAAGGGAGAAACAGACCACACTCCCTGCTGAGCAAGGAGCCCAATGCAGGGCTTGATCCCAGGACGCTGGGATCATGACCGGAGCTGAAGGCAGATGTTTAACCAACTGAGCCACCCAGGCACACTAAAATATCTTCTTAAAGATTCCAAAACTCTAAAGGATTTAAATGCCTCATAACACAATCATTTCTAAATTTTCATACAGTTCATGGTACATATTAAGTTTAAAAAATATTTCCCACCTTCAGAGAAATATTACTTTTGACTTTTTTTTAAAACAAGGTATATTTCTCTCCCAACTGAATTAACAACATACTGATTGGACAGATTTTGAATTTTAATTCAGGAATATGTTTATCTCCTAATATGAAATAAAATTAAAAGTTTCACATTCTCTCTATTCCCAGTTTTTAGCCAGTCACTAACTTATACTCCACTGGTGAAGGAAATGGCAACTAAATGACACATCTGGACCCAAGTAGGTATTTCCCCAGTTTCAATAGTTACAGTGAATGCCCTCGAGGGAACAATCAGTAAATGACCACAGTGAGTCTATGACAGGTATACAAAAATCATATCCTCTATTCTTAAAAACATAATCACCTAAATAAATCAATCACAATTCTCAAATTTAAAAAAATGACAAAAAGCTTTAAGAATCTCCAAACATACCAACTTCAAGGATGCTACATTTTCGACCTGAGATTAAGTCACAATCTCTCTGGGCTTCCTTTGTGTTTGTTTGGACTTTAATACACGAACAAAGCCAGTGCTTCTCCACAGGGCCAGCACCCTAGACAGTGATCTGTAAGCACAGTGACTGGCACTTAGGAGGCAGGGCTAAGTGTGTGCCCCACATCCAGGAACTGTCTCAAGTCCCCTGGAACTTTCAAATGTCCCTCTAGTCATTCCTTTCAGTAGAACCTTCAGTTCAGAATGATGACCTGAGCTAAAGAGTAACTCCTTTTCACACAGAAATAAGTTGTTTTAATTTAGTTTTTTTTTTTTTTTTAAAGATTTTTTATTTATTTATTTGTCAGAGAGAGAGAGAGGGAGAGAGAGCAAGCACAGGCAGACAGAATGGCAGACAGAGGCAGAGGGAGAAGCAGGCTCCCTGATGAGCAAGGAGCCCGATGTGGGACTCGATCCCAGGACGCTGGGATCATGACCTGAGCCGAAGGCAGCTGCTTAACCAACTGAGCCACCCAGGCGTCCCGTGTTTTAATTTAGTTTTAACAAACACAGAATTTTCCACGGACTCCGCTTCCATGTAAGTGTGCACTTTTGTTTGGAACTTTACCAAGAGTCATTCACCATCTCAGGGAAAAAAATCACCTCGTGCACAGCAAACCCACTCACTGTGTCTGAGGCTCAGTACAGCACGCCTGGATCAGGATTCTTTTGCAATGACTGCATTCAGGCAATGCTACGAAAAGGCACCGATTGCTGCTTCCTTTATCATGTCTTCCATGAGATATGCCTGACCACACATATATACTGAAATGTGTGTTTTGTTATACATTACTTTCCTGTTATTTTATGTCACAATTAGGGCAGTGCACTGGTTATTTTTAACATAACCTACTTACATGTGCACTTATCCATACATTTCACTGCAGGACAGTAAAAGAATAATACAAAACATTTTATTTAAAAAAAAGCAAAACAAAACACACCACTAGATTTGGAGGGATGCAAACCACTGACCTAGACTATGTAGTAAAGCTCCTGACAGCGCCAACATTCCTTGATTCTATGAAAAACTTTCAGTTTGGCAAGCCCTCATCATTAGCAGGCCTTTAATTCTACTTATATTTGTAAGTATTGCAATTAAGTTAAAAAGAGAAATAAATAGGATTGCTCAGGTGATACACAAAAACACAGGCTCTGCTAAAGGTTCAAACATTTGTGCAAGTAGTGGGAAATGCCCCAGGAGCTGATGCCTTTTACAGGTTAACAGAAAGGGACAGAAAGATCCCTAAGGGAGAAGTGGAGCTTTCATATCCATTTGGTCTCAAGAGTCTACACTATTGACCTCACAGGGGACCCTGTTCTCTCCTGAAGTGGAGTGGAATACATGTTAGTGATCCACTGTCTTAGCATGTCTCCCACCAAGTTCATTAGTCCGGAAAATATACATTGGCAAGTAATGCAAATATTTCCAATGTGGAACGAGAGGAGTCCCTCTCACAACCAAACTGTGCACAAGTCCACCAGAATGCACCACCTTCAACTTGTTATTGGCTTACAGAGGGTAGAACTCTACTCCCATTTTTCAGAGGCAATCATTCTCTGTCATCAGACTAAGGAGTAATCATTATCTCCACTGTACCAATTTCCAGTTTGTGAAAGTGAACTGTAGCCACCCCTTCCTCACACAACTGAATTCTCAGCATGCCCATCGTCTTCATTATGTCTGACCATCCACCATTAGTATTACCTCTTTCCCCCACTATATTAGCACCCATAGGCAGCGACAATTTGACATCCATAGGTTTTCCTATGTTAAAACAACCTCCTAAGACAAAGTTTGAGGACATACTCCATAGCGGGGACGAGGCGGGAGACCAAGTCCACACTTCATATATAATATAGCCATCCTGGCCAAATGACCAAAGCCAGGAAACAACTGATTATATACAAAGTATTTTATATCAAAAAAAAAAAAAAAGAAAGAAAAAAGAAAAAAAATGCTTAGGTTTGGCTAATATACCAAAACAAGTACAAGATTAAGAACAACTAATTATGAGATTGTGCATCATGAAAACATTATTTTTACAGAATTTTGGGTATCCAAGTAATATATTAGAAGATTATACTTCACAAGTTATGAAAATTTCAAAATTCCTAGAAGATCAGATGAAAAAGTAATAAAACTATGTGAAAATATAGACGTAGCTTTTAAGAGGGATATAGATCAGTTTTCAACTCTTAGACGTTTTGGAACATAAGTCATTTATAATTTACATAGGAAGGAAAAGCTCTATTATCAGTAATATCTTTTATAAATGACTCAATTTTTCCTCCCTGACCTCACATACATGTATGATACCAAATTTCTAATTTTCTAAACATTTATTACCAAATAACCACATGGAACAATACAGTTCAAGTCTCAAGCTTCCCACACTAAACTGCTCAGTCTCGATCCCCACCGTGAGAACGACCATCTGACTTCAGTGTTGGGTTTATAAAGATTATGGGTTGGCATTTGTGGTGAGGGGCACATTTTAACCAGATGTAACATTTTAAATCTACCTGGTTCAAAAATTTAAAAAAGCAGCTTTGTCATTGGCCCTTCAAAAAAAGGAAACAATACCGAACAGGGCTGGGCCCTAGGAGCTCCTTACCTTCAAGGCCTCGATGACCAGGTCTCTGGCCTCCAGCTCCCCTTCCATCACGCTGAGGAGCATTCGAAGCTCTGATTTACTGAGGGTGTCCACGTCAAACTCTTTTTTCTGTAACACAAATATTTAAAAAGCAATGAAAAAGCTATTCATAGGACAATACACGTCTTAAAAGCATACAATGGATTGTTTTTATCTCAGTGGCTCAGCAAATCTTAGAAGCACAGGGGCCCTCTTCAACAGCAGATAATCTATGCCCAGACCTTCTAGGAGGGGTAAAAACTATTAAGGCTAAAGTCCCAAATCTCTTCATTAAGGAAATCTATTTTCCCAGCCTGCCTGCACACCTGGATTCAGGATCTCTTCAAATTGTGACAGTAATTTAAAGTCTCCAGAGTTTCTATCAAAACAGGCCTAGTGTATGATCAGGAAAAGTTGCAGGGGTAGCAAAGAAAGTACGAGAATGTATTCCTAGAAGGGCCCCAATGCAGAGGCTCCTGGGAGGTTATTATAAATTCTGGGACATCCAATAATAACAGGTCATGTTTATAGAACACTGCAGCAGAGGTAACCAGCTGGCAGGCTACAGCCAAATCTGGCCTACAGATGTGTGTAACTTGGGCCTCAAAGTGTTTGTTTTTTTTTTTTTTTTTTTTTACTCAGCCAGCATTTTAAAAAGAACCTGAAGATGTCACCAAAAAATACAGATCTCTGGTTTCTCTTCAGAACAGAGATAACCGGTTAACCCCAGATTCACATTCTCACACAGCAACCATCTACAGAACCAAGTAGCAGTCCCTTCAGAAGGGACATGCTCTTGCCTTTGCTGCCCTGCTCTCCCTGTCTCTCACAGACACAGGGCAGGCCTGCATACTTCCAAGAGGCCTAGCCCACCACCCACATTTAGTCAACTGCGTCTATGGTCAGGTGAGTCTGGAACCTGCTACGTGGTGATCAAATGCTTTCTTAAGCAATGCCTCTATAGCTTCTTGCCATTCCAAAAGTAGGCCGAGGCTGGAGTAAGCTTTCCAGAGACTCAGTTCCACCACAAGGTATCAGCACCATGACCCAAGGATCACGAGCCTCATCCATGACTCTTCCAGTTCCAGTGTCTTCTCTACATTCCTTCCCTGCTAACTGCATCAAATCTCTCCTCTTTAAATCCCACTGATGTACCACTGATGCCCAATACTTTGGTCTCCAACTCTGCCTTCTCCTTTTCTGACAACTTTATGAGCAGGTCTTCTGGCAGCCATCTTAGAGAAGCTCAACCAGAGCGCTCACAGTTCAGCTTGGGTGAACCCACAGGTGGAGCTCCCTCTACACACACAATCCATGCTACCCATCTGTGCAGGGATTCCTTTGATAAACCCATCACCCTCAGAGGGAGGGCAACGCACGTTCATTCCCAAATGCCTCAGAATACCCAACCTCAAAAGCCATTCCTGAGGCCATTCCAGAACATTATTTCACATTTGCATAGCACCCCAATGGTTTCCAAAGTAATCGAGAAGAACCAAATCTAATATGTAAGATATAATCTCTATTTTCAGAGAAGTCAGATAACATACCCACATCATTCAGCCAGGAAATGACAAAACTACACCTAAGTGCTATGACCTGTCTACACACTTTACCAGCACAGGGACAACATTGCTGAGATGAAAAATAGTGGCATCCTATCAATCAGCTAGTAAGAACCAGCTTAGCACCTAGATACATGACCTTCTATTATCCTTGTGATGACATAGAAGTAAACATGGCAAGCCCATAAATGATTCCAGGACTTTCAAACAGGCATAACCAGAACTGGCTCTTTCTCGGTTTCAAAGAGACCTTCTAGAAGGAGATAAAAGTACAAAGGGGAAAGAGACCAGAACTAGCTGGTTCTCCAAGGAAAGATTTTAAAAGGGTCTTCCTCTTAAAATTGTTTCTTTTTGCATCTATATTAGAGAAGTTATTTAGAAAGGCAGGGGCTCAGGACCGAAAGAGAGAAAAAGAAAAACCTATGGCAAAATCTAAAGGAGAAGTTATTTCTAGGATGCCCTTGCTTATAAAGTTAACTTAAGAGATATTCCCTGTTGGGGCACCTGGGTGGCTTGGTCAGTTGAGCTTGTGACTCTTGGTTTTGGCTCAGGTCATGATCTCAGGGTCTTGGGACTGAGCCCCACATGGAGCTCCGTACTCAGCATGGAGTCTGCTGGAATCTCTCCCTCTGCGCCAACCCCCTCCCCACTCGAGTGTACTTGTGCTCTGGCTTGCTCTCTATGGAATAAATAAATAAATTGGTAAGAAAAAAAATCGAGTTTGCCTATAAATAGTAAAATCTAATATACTGGAGCTCAAATTCTGCTCCCACTACATAACTGTGTCACATGGGTCTTTAACCCAATTGTTCTCAAAGGCAGGCAAGCATAAGAATTCTGTAGAGACCTTGTTAACAGGGACTGCAAGACCCCGTCTCTAGAGTTTCTGATACAGGTCTGTAGGGGAGCCTTAAATTCAACTTTATAACAAGCTCCTGTTGCTTCTGCTGGTTCAAGGACTATACCTGGAAGAGGCATTTCTGTATCTTACCTGATGTGTTTTCTCATCTATGTAATGCACATCCTAACACTCACCCCGCAAAGTTCTTCTGAGCATTAAACAAGAACACATAAATGAAGTCAGTGCTAAATAAAAGCGGTGCTTGTTATTATTCAAGCCGAGAGCAGCCAGATGTTTTATGTAGGGAGATGTGGGCTATTGGCTATAAGCCTATTTCTTTGAGTATCTACCAGCCTAAGTGCAATAAAAACTCAGTTTATTGACTGTGATGAAAGACAGACTCTTTTATCCTGCTTTTTCCCACTGAGATGGGAGAGTAAGCTGCAATTGTTAGGAGCTTTAGAAGGTAATGTTTTATTAATGCTACTGCTGGTTGTTCTAAAGATTTTAATTAATTGTGTATTTTATTGTCCTTGTTTCCCCGAAGCTTCATAAGCAAAGCACTCCTTTTTAAATACTAATAAATTATGAGAGACATTGCCAAGATTCTGATTCATATCAGAGTCAGGAGTGCTTGCCCTGGTTCCATCATCATCAACATTACATGTGACCTGCAACCAACACTTCTGTTTTTTAATATATCACCATCAATAAAAAGAGAAATTCATTAAAATAAAAACCAGTTATAAGGGTTTTTGATAAACCATTGATTAGGTTACACAGAATGTTTAAAAAAAAATCATGTTTCCCATCACAGTGTATTAAGTGATGCACTATTTCAAATATAGAGTTTGTTTGCTTGCCAGCTACTCTCTCTCCCCTATGCTTCTCACCCCTGGTTCCTCACTAAAAACACTACTGCCTTCTGGCCTTCAAGAATAAGAATATTATCGTAGTATTTTCAAACTGTCATTCTCCAATGTTTGATGTTTCTGACCACTATTTTGGCAAAACAGAGTATATGAAACCATGTTAGAGGTCATTTATTTTACAAATAAATTTGAAGCACGTTAGTATTTTTAGAAATATAAAAAAGCCCAAACGCAAAAATCCCAAGAAAAAAGTATGTCAGTTTCTTATGAAGTGGCATTTATCTTACTTGATGCATGTATGGTACAAAAGTACTCAGATATATAAGAATTATTAATGTTCTTTGGCTTAAGAACAAAATAATTGTTCTAAATCTTTTATTTTTTAAATCACATTGAGGTGTGATTGACATACAAAATGCTGTACATATTTAATATGTACAACTTGATGAGTTTGGAGAGACAGGAAACCATCACCATAATATAGGCCATAAACAAATCTATCACCTCCAAGTTTCCTCCTTACCTGTTGTGGGTTTTTTGATAAATTTTATATTTTTAAGAGGCAAAATAACTTGATAACTTAATTTTCAAAAAAAGATAGAAGACAAGAGAGATCCAAACGCCACTACTCACATAAAAGATTAGGATCTTTATCAGGAGACCCATGAAAACATGACACCCCAGACCCCCAACAACAAAATCACAGCAGACATGTTCACACACCAAGCTTTATTATTAGTGCATTTGTTTTCCTTAATAAAGAAAACCCAGATCTCATCTTTAAGTGAAAGCAAGGTACTAAAAAAAAAAAAAAAAAAAAAAAAAGAAAGAAGGAAAAAACCCAGCTAGATTGCAACTCTAGAGGCCACCCCTCTGCCTGTCATGTTTGACAGTTGCCAGGAAAAGTAGTCCAGGAACAGTGCTTAACACCTAGTTTTAAAAATCTGACAGAGGCAGCTTAAACTAATCCAGAGTTTGGTCATCAAACTAAGAGCCTTCTTCAGGACATAACACGAAAGAAGAGACACAACCCCAAACTCGTACTGTTCAACACAGAAGTCTTCAACAAGCTCTAAATCACTTGCAGTGGTGTGGGGAGGGCATTCTTCCAGATTTTCTTATACAGGCTCAGAGAGAGAGAGAGGGAGAAGACAAAATAAAACCTAGCTAAGTTGCCAGAACTACATAGAGGCCAATAGCAGTTTCCTCCACTACCACTCCATACCCTCACCTCTAGGGGAAAACAAACAAAAAACCAAACAAGAAACAGAACAAAAACTAAAATAAAAAACTAAAATAGTGGGTTTTATGTAAGGAATTTCAACAGTCACCGCCCAATAGGGCCAGAAGATCCTTACCCATATCCTTTCAGAATTAAAGGGGTCAGAACATTGATGGTTGCCAGAGCATTTAAGAGATTAGGAGTCACAGTGGCAGAAGTACCTCCCAGATCTTTGTCCAAACTTACCAGTTATGGTAAAAATCTAGTGATCGAACACAGAGCCAGATATTTTCTCTGGTACTTCCCACAGACACCAAGAGCACCTTTTCCAGTTTCAAATCTAGTGGGCTACCCTACATTTGATCAGTGAGTTTACCACATGGGAAGGAGGTGAGGTGCCTGAGAAAGCCAGTGGGCTAGAAGAGCATTAATTCATCTGTTTGGACCTCAAGTTTCTCAGCAGTAAAATAAGTATGTTGTACTAAGTGATCCCTAAAATCTCCCCCAGCTCCCAAATGTTCTGATTTCACAGACTATCAGGCTAACTAGATTACTGGACTGAGGAAATTTAGGTCATTCCATGAAGCCTCTGAAAAACAGTTGAGGTAAATTGATTTTGCCTCTTTGCTCTGAAGTTACAGAAATGTATTTTCTTCCCAGTCTAATAGGGCATGCTAATAATTAATAAGGCACATTTAGAACTTCCTACGTAAGCAAGATTTATGGCTCGGGGATGAGTAAGAGGCTATAAAGAAGGGGAAACCAATGAAATCCATCTTGAAATTACAAGGAGAAAATAAAAAGCTGAAGACTATCATTAACATGAAAAAAAAATTCAACTTTCCAGGTACACAGAACATTTATAATGTTAAAATATGAATTCACACAATTATATGGATTTTCTTGAAGAAAAGTACATTTTCATGCTCTAAAACTACTTCAAATCTCTGACATGACATCCTGTTTTGAGATTATTCCTCCTGATTTCATCTATTAAGAGGTTTACTTACAGGGTTTGCATACCTTTGATTTTGTTCTTCCTAATCCTTTGTCCTCTAATTCATGGGAATCCTACTTTCTTCAGGACATAGCTCATATCTCACATCCACAGGTCTTTACGGACTCCAGAAATCTGTCCTTTTCTACACTCAGTCTTACTGTCTGTTCTAGGACTTCATTTGGCAATTAATCATGTCTTGCCTTGTGTATTTCCTCATATTGTCTATCTTAATGCTCTATTTTTTTCACCCCTACTAGAAATGGGAGGACAGCCAGAGTATTAAATCCTCACATGATTCTACCTAACATTCACACCCACCCACATTTGTCATAAAAGCCTATTTCACACAATATGAACACACAAAGCATGTAAGTCATGTGTAAAGGATACACCTGTCTTACTAAAATACAGGGTTATGGCCCCACTCTTAGGCCAACTATGTAACTGGTCAATCATCTTCATTTATCGTTTTCAAAAATCATCTAGAGCAATCTACGCTAGGGCCACTTGGTGTGGGACTTAAAAGCAACATACTGAGAACTTGGGGTCAGCTCTCCAGGGCCTTACACCTCAAATCAACCCCACTGTCCGAGGTCTTTCATGCAAGACAAGCAACTGAGTATACTGGAAGGAGGCAGAACTGACAAGTAAACAGAATGTCAGGAAGGAAACCTTGCAGTGGGTAGAACTAATTTTGAATACAAGAAAACTGGAATGAAAAGCAGAGAAATGGCTCGGGCAGGGGTGACAAGCTCTGATCATTAAATGCGGCTATGTCCCTTTTCCTCCTTTCAGATCTCCTGTCTGTCTCCATTTCCTCTTTGGAAAAAGAAAAAGACCATATCTCAGATAAAACAAATTCCTATTTCCATCCTAACTCAGCTTTCCCATGTTCTATGAGCCCTACATGGGACATCTCCACATGGGAACTAGCATCCAGATCCAAAAATTGTCCTTAAAGAAGCTTATCATGCATTGAATATCAGCTTGATTATCTGTAGGTGGCGAATGGCAGCATGCTGATTTTCAAATGAAAAGACTGAGACATAGATGGCTAGATGATACTCTTACAGTTACAAAGGCCTTCTGTGGAATAACTCGGGCCTTTGGGATCATCTTTTTGCCTTTTCAATGAAATATAAAAGTGTCAGAAGCAAATCATTTATGAACAAGCATTCATTTCTGCATAGTGACGTTAATTTAGTAATACCACTTTTATGATAAAAAACCTTTTAACTCCATCCTTAATCTACCTGGTTTATTGACTAACAATTTCAAGAGTGATTTTTTTCCCTAAAAATCAGGATTTCTCCATACATGGCATCATTTTGTGCACAGCATTAATATGATCTCATTATTTTTATGCAAGTTATTTATAAAAGAATACATCTTTAAAAATCCTTTGATTTCAATGTCATCATCATCTTTCTCATACCAGTTTTCCTTTTATTTTTTTTTTTTTTACTTAATATCTAAGAGACAAGTTTCCTTTTCCATATTACACAAGTCTTGGAGCCCCAGTAGAGAATAATACAACTGAGTGCATTCAAATAGTCTTTTCTAAAACAACACTCAGATGTGCTTAGGAGGCAAGGTATATGAGGGCAGAAGGGAGAGAAACTGCTCCATCTTTCCTAGGCACATTTTCAGTTTGAATTCTAGTCCCAGATTTCTGGGCATGAGCAGACTATGCCAAAGCCTTGCCTGTCTTCCTGTCCAATCTTCCTTTTTATTCCCCCTTTTCCTGTTTCCAAACTCCCTTTCATTTCTGCCTTGATCCCCCCCCCCACCAATCAACCCCTCCCCTCCACACCCTGGTGGGTGATTAGACCTTGGCTCAATTATAGGAAGAATTCAGGATGGGAGGGATGTAGTTACCATTCCCAGCCTCAGCCATGATTCTGAAGAGAGATAATCTAAAGGGAAAACTAATAGTGTTGGAAATTAATGTTTTTAAAAATCTGTGAATCTGAAATGTCACTGAGAAAAGCAGCTTGGAAAGAGACAATCTACAAATAAAATTAAGAACAAAAAAAAAAATCAGAAAATCAGGGTCATCTTTCAGAAACAAGAAAAGCTCTGTAACATCTATAATGTTAATTACTACAAATCATAGGCCAATAGTTTCATTACACTCTAGTAACACACAAAGTAAATTTCTCAATTAGCCAAACAACAGTAAGTATTAGGACATGACTTCTTGGTGAGCATTCATTTTCTTCATTCCATATTGGTGAAACACCTACCATGTATTTGCCTGGCACAGTGCTTATCCTTTGCTTTCCTTTATTTATTTTTTTTTTAAAGATTTTATTATTTATTTATTTGACAGGGAGAGAGATAGAGATCACAAGTAGGCAGAGAGGTAGGCAGGGAGAGAGAGGGAAGCAGGCTCCCTGCTAAGCAGAGAGTCCTATACGAGATCCCAAGGGTCCTGAGATCCTGACCTGAGCCAAGGGCAGAGGCTTAACCCACTGAGCCACCCAGTTGCCCTTGCTTTCTTTTAGAAACAAAACTCACACAGCCTTTCTTGAAGAAGTCCGCTCTTCCAGCTCCAGCCCTGTGTCCATAAGATCAACAGCAGATATTTATAAATGGATGAATAAGTACTCAGTCTGTGAAACGTTTTCTCGCCTCATAAAGTTACATGAAACACAAGAGGAAAGAACCAACTGGCAATCTAGCTTAGGCAGGGATTCAATCACAGAGAAGATAAATGCTTTTCTCTAAACAAAATGCTCCTATGAGCAATGTAACAGCAATGATACCAACACCAATATGAAGTCAAAAAACAGGCACAGAAATATACATTATTTAAGATGAAAAAAGAGTGAAAAGCATCCTGTTGAAAAGCATCAGTTATATTTCAGTCTATTTCCTCAACTTCTAACCTATTTTTCTAAAATACACTGTTGCAACTAAAGTTGAAACCTCTGTGTTCATCTTTGAAGGCCCCTCATTTGTGGCCCAGGCCACCTTTCATGGAATCCTAAGAACAGCTACATGGCCCACAGCTTCCTGCAGTCTTCACTTCCAAGTCCTCCTTCCATCTCAAGGCCCAACTCAAATGCCATCCTTCTGTGGAATGTTTCCAGGTCCTTCCACTAGGGATCCTTTCCATGACTCTTTCTCTCGAGACTCCTAATTATTTGTGCCTTTCATGACATCATCATGTCTGACTTGATTCCTGGCCATTTATCAGTTTCCACCATTGGAATGGGATGTGTTACTTTTTATGGCAACAAAATGCTACCATTTTGGTAAGTGGACGGTAATGTGTTAAGTCTAAATTATTCCTTACTTAAAAATTATGCTGTGAAACTTACAATATTCTTTTTTTTTAAGATTGTATTTATTTATTTGACGGGGAGAGAGAGAGAGAGATCACAAGTAGGCAGAGAGGCAGGCAGAGCTGGGGCGGGGGAGGGCGGTAAGCAGGCTCCCTGCTGAGCAAAGAGCCCTATGCGGGGCTCTATCCCAGGACCCTGAGATCATGACCTGAGCCCAAGGCAGAGACTTAACCCACTGAGCCACCCAAGTGCCCATCTTTCAATATTCTTTAGCTGCCATATAACTATGGTTGTTTTAAGAAAGCTTAGCAAAATTGGCTAAGAAAATGTTTTTCTTTGCATTTACATTCAATATTGTCACCTGGAAACAAAAATTTCCATGGTACCAGCTGCTAATTTAATATTCCTGTTGTGCATTTAATAAAAGCACTGTCCAAGTTTTTTTGTCATTATCACCATGACAACAAAAATTTTTATCTACTTTTTTCATGTTATTTGCTCCACAAAAGTCCTGAATGACAAGAATGTTGATCAGCTTCCCAAACACAGCTCTAAAGAGATCTCCATTTTCCTTTCACTCAAATTCTTTGGTGACAATAAAAAAAAGCAGGAAGATTTCTGTTTTCCATACTGCCTTATCCATTAGGAGTTATTTTCAGAGTAGAAATAGCAATATAGCCTATAAAAGTCATCACATTTGGTTGAGGCACTGAAAATAACCCAGGTTTCTCGGCATGGTTCACAGCAAAGACTATTAATATGATCCTACTGAATACTGTAGCTGTTACCCAGCTTTACACTTGGGATGCTTTCAGGATTTAAACAGCTAAGAACAAGGATCACAAACTAAATTTAAAACACTCCACTGAAAATCACATTAAGCTGAAAACTATAAATTAAACTTGTCTCTAAGCAACAATCTAAATAGTCAAAACTTAGTGAAAACACTCACTTTCAAAAATAGCCTACTGCTTTGGAGTCTCCATTGGCTCATGACTGCCAAATGTACATATAAAAATGCATAATATGTAAACCAATTTGAAATGAAATAAATCTCTAAAATGCAAAAAAAAAACCCTATTCCCTAAAAATAAAAAAAAAAAAAAAGTTAAGTCCTCAGTTGCCATGAATCCAAAATGCATAAACATGTCTTTGATTTTTAATCATTAGGTAAGAAGCTTTTAAATGACAAATATCATTCTTCAATCCAGCTTTAATTTAAGTACCAAGCTGTAAGTCAAGTGGCTGATACAGGAGGACCATATGTTATTAAAAGTAAAATGCCCAGTCTACTGCATAATAAGCCATCATCAGAATTTTGCTAAGAAGTTATTTTAAAAAACTATTGGATTAAGTGTCCTTATTGCATCCTCCAAGATTGTACAGAAGTAACAAGTTTTACTTTCACAGATTTTTCCGTGGCTATCATTAACCAGGGTGAAATTACAAAATCTCCACCTATGTGCAGTGAAAAGTGAGACTCCTGAAAATTCTCAACAGCAGAAAGGGAACAGGGGCCTTGTTAACACAAAAATCTGTCCGGCGTCCAAGATCCTGTTTGCAATCTAACCAAATAAAACTATAGATCAGCTACAGACCATAAATCAGATGTTTGTGTTTGGTTTAATTGTCAGGTGATTAAAGACTGAGGGTAATAGAAAAAAGGCTGTTCCAAGTCGATTAACCAAATTCAGCCTTCCTGGGCAACAAACACACACACCCCTACCTCTTTTTTCTCTCCCCTCCCTTTAGCATCTCATGGGGATGAAGGTACTCAATCATTTGAACTTCCCAGAGAGGTTTGTGTTGTCTTAATAGCTAGCTTATCCTTATTGTATTTCACAAAAGGGAACTGACTCATAGCATCACAAGCGAGCAGGTTTTATTTGAAATCTTAAGTTCACGTTTTCCATGCAAAGAATGAAAAACCAATTTTCCTAAAAGTTTCAAATTAAAACTTGCAAGTTTCACAAGTGGAAATCAACAGCCCTCCTCTTTCTCCGTTTTGCCATCTCTCCCTGTTTCTTTTTTCTTGCCCAGGCTCAGCTCAAGCAGCCTCCTCCACCTCCACATCTCTCCTCTCCCTCTCCAGAAAAGCCCAAGTCCCAATAGTGAGGGAAGAAGTTCCAACTGCCCAGATGATTCACACCTGGCTCTCCCTCTGCTGCTCGTGCACCGACTCTGTCCAGGAAAGAACTGAGGGGCGTCCAGGCTCTTCTCAGTCCACACCACCCGGGATCTCCCGCTACAGCAGCGGGACCGCGCCAAGGGTGGGAGGCGCTCCCAGGGCTGCCTTTCTTTGCAGATCCTTGCAGCTCCTGCGAAGCTGCTTTTCAACTCCGAAAACGTTTCCACCCAGGAAATGTGGGTCCAGCCCTCCCCCCGAGGTAGGGACTGGAAACCACCGTTCAGTCTCCGTGCACAGGGATACTGTGGGGCCGAAAGTGGGGTCAGTGTTGGATGGAAACTCATTAGGCTTCTAGATCGCAGGGAAGAACAATGTGTGGACACTAGGTGCTCAATCTCCACCTTGCCTGGGCACCTTCTTGGGAAGAACGAGAACACCTTCTCACCCCGGCCCCCCATCACCAAGTGATGGGGCAGCATGCAGCTAGGACCCAAGGCTCTGACGCTCAGCGGGAGGCAGCAGCGCCCAAAGCCGGACACCCGGCCTCTCTAAAGGGGCCTCAGGCACATGAACACACACACAATGGGCATCCCCACACCTGCCTGGCGATGACCCGTCTCCCCGTAGCTGCCTTCCTGGGTCCGCTGAGAGATGCCAGGCAGCCCCGAAACACTCGCCCACCACCACGCGCGCAGCAAGAGGCGAACAATGGGGGGTCAAGTTCGCCTAGAAACTCACGCCAGCCCCCGCCCCTGACCAAACCCCACAGCAGCTGAGGGAGTGGGCAAAGGGGTCGCATAGGACACACACAGGGAGCCCCAGAACCGGGCGGCCCAGGACTGCTTCCCGCAAAGCTGGGGAAGGACGGCAGTGATCCCGAGCCCAGGAGGCCGCCTCACCCTCCTCGACCCGGGCTCCAGCCGTGAGGCACCTCAAGGAGGGGGCACCCAGGGGAGGGGGCACCCCGGGGAGCCCGGGCTTGCGAAGCGCCCCGGGGTGCAAGCCGGGTCCAGCCCGAGCCCCAGCCCTCGTCTACGCTCTCCCCGCGCCCACCCCGGGACCTCCGTTACCGCCGCCTCCGCCGTGGCCCCCTCCGCGTCCTCTGGGGCGCGGGAGAAGTCAGGCTCGCAGCTCGCGCGGTCCGTCGCCATCTTCCTGCTCTAGCGGATCCGAATGCGAGCTCGGAGCGGTGGCTCCGGGTTCAGCCCTCTCGGCGCGGGCGGCGCTTAACCCGCTGCGGTCCGGGGACGCGGGCGCTCGCAGCCCGGCTGCCGCTGCCGCAGCTGCCGCGCTCCCTCCTCCCCTCGTCGCCGCCCCCGCCGTCTTAACCCGCTGCGCGCCGGAGCACCGCCCGCCGCCTGGTCCCCGCCCCGCCGCCCGCGCTGGGCGGCCAGCAATCTGCGGTGCGTGGAGGGAGGTACGGGAAATGGGCACGTGCCCAGGCCCAGCTAGGAACCTGCGGGAAGAAGGGGGAACCAGAGCCCTGGAGGAGGTGCAGGAAAGGGCCCAGTAGGTGATCTCCCAGCTCAGTCCCCACCAACCCTGCTGTGTACAGAACAACCCGATGAAACGTCAAGCCTCCCAGATTCTGAATTCTCTGTAAGGTCAAGGGAAAGCATTTAGTCCCCTCTATCCCACCGCTAGGAATCACATAAGGCATCCTTTTTCTTTCTTGGATTTGTTTGTTGTTGTTGGTTTTTGTTTTTGTTTTGCGAGACTGCCACCAAGGGCGTGTTTCCCCTCCTGGTGTATACATAAGGCTTTGTCCTTCTACCGTTGCCTTGAGTCTTTCCCCTTGGCCTATTCCTTTTTATACAACCTCTTTTTCAAGAAAGGTGGAGCAAGGCCTTTTGTTTTGTTTTGTGTTTTGACCCCAAGTCTGGGGTACTTTTTGAAGGGCTAACCGAAAAATATTTAGTGCCATTCTTGTAAAAGGAAGCTCTCTACTTTTAAGAGAATTTAAGAGACCTCCATGAGGTGGGGACAGCACACATAATTTTTTCCTAAAACCTGATTTTATGGGAATTATAAGTCTCAAGATATATCATGAGATGAATTAGACCCAAACTCTTAATTTTCTCTTCCCACATCTGATTCCGTTCCTACCCTTTCCTGCCAATTCCCAGGATGTGAAAATCTATCACCTTATCAAGACCATATGGTACAGGCCTTCCCAAATCACCAGATCCCAAAAACGTGTTGAAAGCACAAAATCAAATCACATTCAAGCTGTGTCTCAAAAAAGTAAATTCAAACCACAACCAAATCCTGGACTTAAAATTCTGGAATTGAACGCTTGGAATGTTCAGTTCAAGGGTTAACAGATCAAAGCTCTTTTTTTTTCTTTTCTTTTTTTTTTTTTAATGGCAGACTCCTAATGAAAGGTTTTGGCACTTTAATTGCCTCACTTTCTAAAGTAGATCTAAATATGATACAAACCATGGCAGAGAATATCTTTTCAAGGACCTGAAAAGTGTGGATCGATAAGTTGTTAAAAGTTCCTTCCCAGAAAGGGTCTACATCAAGAACTTTCACCTGGAACCCTGGGGTTAAGGGTCACAGGCATAGAAATCACCTCCAGGTTATCCTGTAAGCAGAGATGATCATTTATTTATTGTCTTTGACTTTATTCTGGTAGCTAGTCCTTCTCTGAACCCTCTGATTTCCATCTCTGTTCATTATATCATTTCTTTTATCAAACATTCTCTCTGAAATTGCTCAATATTAGAATAACTAGACTCTTTATCCAATGAAAGAAAAGCATTCGACTGTAAAACTTCAATGCTGAATGGATAGTAAAAACTTGAAGTTTGAACCAAAAAAATTCCTTGTTCTTTTCAAAATTCATTTTCACACATCAAAAGGCAATTAATTTTCTTGACACTGATACTTGTACTGATGTTCAATTACCACCAAAGAAATTAACTAGCTCCCTTCTAAGGGAAAAAATAATAATAATAAACTGCACTTAGGTGTTAAGAACTAAGGATATGACATGACAATATCCCTAAGAAGCAACTCCCATTTATTTTATACATGCAGTTCAATTAAAAAAATATATCATTGGGAAGAAATCGCTTCTATAAGTCTAAATGCAATTAAAGCAGAATTGTCACAAAAGATTCAAACCCTGAGTGATGTCTTACCTCCCACTCCACTCCCCCACCTTTTTTAAGTAAAATAAAAAAAATAAACAGTTGAAAAAAAATCACAGAACAGCACATTTTCTAAGGGCCAAAATCCAAGACCTAGTAAGGAAAATAAATAGCATTTTGTCCCTGCCTTAAAGCTGCCATTGCCTACTGCCAAGGATTGAAGGAATATCCCACCTTACTGCACAGAAAAGCACACCAGGAGTTAACTCCCTCACCAGTGGCCTGGCCTGGGGCTGCTTCTCTACCAGGAGGACACTTGCTGGTTTAAATTCTCTCCTGAGAATTAATCTCTATTGAGACTGCAAATTAACTCTTTCTGAAAGACTTTCTTTGCAAAAAGACGGGCTCTGCTAGAGTCAGACCAAATAGATCTGAAAGAGTGGTGACTTGATGGCTCTAGAAATTAAATTTTTTGAGGCTTCATTAAATAGCTTAAAAAAAAAAAAAAGACATCCCAGGGCTAGAGTGAAAATTTCTGAAAAGCCGGGAAAAGGAAAAGATATGGAAGTGTATATGCAGGAAGAAAAGAAATCCTTATAGAAAAAATAAGTCATGATTTTTAATCAGTACATTTCTTTCAGCATTAAAATGGAAGGAGAGATAACTGAATACATTGCTAACAGAAAACTATTAGTTATATTGTCTTCTTCTCTGAACATAACAATGTGGCTGACCCACTGACAAATGAATATATTTTGTCAGATTAGAACAGTTTATGTTCTGAACCCTAGAACAGAGGTGCTTGTGCTGAGCTATACTCCAAGATTCTCTTTTAAGACCAGTGAAATGGGTTGCTACAGCTAGGAATGCAGACTGTGGCTGGGGAGCCAAGTGGTTTTCTGATGAGACCATGGCCTTGGCCTCACCAGCCACATCCTCCAACCCACTAAACCAAAAACCCAGAGAGTTATATATAGCGATGCAAAGGGATTCTTCCTTCCATGTGAGAAGATAAAGGAACAGACACATAGCCCAAAACCGTTTCCCTGATAGAGTAAGAGAATTCTTTATTTCAGTTAAATGACAACATTTATGCGAACTCCAAAGAGCAAACCATATGTTATCATGTCTTAGTATTGCCAAATGACAAAATTACCAAGTAGCAAATCATTTCTGACTGCATTCACAAGGCTATAGTTATACAATTTAAATATTCCAGACCATGTTTATCCCTGTCTACACCATGGTGAGCCACCTAGAAGGACCCAGATCTTGACACTCGGAACTCTAACAAAAGAGAGCCGAAGACCTTGAGTCCCTTGTATCTATCCCATGTTTTTGAAACCAAGACATTGCCAGAAATGAATTTTCATTTGACCTAACTACATTCCCTCCTAGTCAACTTGTCATTATCTACATGTGCTTAGGCTCTTTGTGGATTTTACTCAGTAAATCTAATCCTAATCTAGTTAGCCACTCTTGTCAACAACCTATGGTTTTGGAAGGCCTCCTCCACCAACTGCAGCTGGTGTGTGCCAAGGGGATGCAAGCTAATTTTACCTAAGCTAAAGCAAAACATAATTAGGAAATTAAATCTGCTAGGTAGAATGCAAGCCAAAGCCAAACATAAATAAATCATTATAATCACTCCCAGCCCCTTTTAACACCACCTTTAGCTGGAAACTGCATTTGGCCATTCAATGCTAAAGTGATGTCCAAATAGAAGGTTTTATCAAAGATTTAAAGGTACAGTAAGAACATTATTCCCCAACCTGGTCACTCAGAACAGAAACTCAGGCTCGGGACGCCTGGGTGGCTCGGTTGGTTAAGCGGCTGCCTTCGGCTCAGGTCATGATCCCAGGGTCCTGGGATCGAGTCCCACATCGGGCTCCTTGCTTGGCGGGGAGCCTGCTTCTCCCTCTGCCTCTGCCTGCCATTCTGTCTGCCTGTGCTCGCTCGCTCTCCTCTCTCTCTGGCAAATAAAAAAAAAAAAAAAAAAAAAAAAAATCTTAAGAAACTCAGGCTCATTGAGAACAATGAAGCAATGTTGATTCAGTTCTGTTGAATGTTTTTAAAATGTTAAGCCATTATTTGTTAGTTTCAGCTCTTATCTGCAGAAGTCATTTACTAAAACTAAGTTCTAGTGCAAAAGATGTTTTGGTGCAAAACCATTATGGAAAAACAATTTTAACAAAGAAATCTGGCCCATTGCTGCCCCTCATCCACCTGAACTGGAAATGGATCTGAATATTTCCATTTATTCAGCCTCATTAGCAACCCTACAAGCCTGCAGTAAGTAGTTACTAGGCAACCACTAAGGCAGGGGTGTTTATACCATTAGGCATCAATTATAACAAGCTTTATTTTTCTTAGAAAGTTTAAAAACTATATAAATAGGTTGTGAGATCTGACCCTTTTCTCATCTGATTAGGAGTGTAGAGCTAGCTATAAAACCAAAGCTGACATTTTCTTTTCACTATGGGGTATGTAATGTTCAATTCAAAAGGAAATGTAGTGTTTGAAGAATTAATAAGGACAAAATATTGATGCCCTTCAATTTTAATAAATATGCAGATGGTTTTTATGATCCACTCAGTGATGATTTATTTATGATACAAAATACAGGAGAAAAGCCATGAATGTGTAAGTCTCCCATATCTGTGAAATAAGCCACATACACCAACATTTTCCAGGCAATCATAATCAATTAGCTGTACACTAAGTTAATAGAGTTTCAAAAGGCTTTGGAGGGTGCCTGGGTGGCTCAGTGGGTTAAGCCTCTGCCTTCAGCTCAGGTCATGATTTTAGGGTCCTGGGATCAAGCCCCGCATCGGGCTCTCTGCTCCTCGGGGAACCTGCTTCCTCCTCTCTGCCTGCCTCTCTGCCTACTTGTGATCCCTGTCTATCAAATACATAAATAAAATCTTTTAAAAAAAAAAGGCTTTGGAATTTTTTTTTTTTTTAAGATTGATTTATTTCTTTGAGAGAGAGTGAAAGCACGAGTGGGAGGGGCAGAGGGAGAGGGAGAGAGAATCCCAGGCAGACTCCACACTGAGCGTGGAGCCCTACACTGGACTCCATTGTAGGACCCAGAGATCACAACCTGAGTGGAAACCCAGTAGGACTCTTAACTGACTGAGCCACCTAGGCACCCCCCTTTAGAATTTTTGACACATAAATTCCATCTTACATCATCCAAAATCTCACTTGATGACGAGTTTTTGTCTACCACATTTTTTAAATTCAAATCAGTTGAGATCACTTAAAATTGCCTGAAAATATGATACCATTATTTGAAGATTTTATTTATTTATTTATTTGACAGACAGAGATCACAAGTAGGCAGAGAGGCAGGCAGAGAGAGAGGAAGGGAAGCAGGCTCCCTGCTGAGCAGAGAGCCAAATGCAGGGCTCCATCCCAGGACCCTGAGATCATGACCTGAGACGAAGGCAGAGGCTTTAATTCACTGAGCCACCCAGGCGCCCCTGATGCCATTATTTGAAAAGAAATAAAGTAAATATATTTAGCAGAAGTTATTCAATTAACCAACAAATATAAAAAAATTAATTCAGAATATTTATAAAACAATGTCATGGCTAGACTTGAAGCCTTAATTATATTTATGATTTAAGAACTGAAAGAGAAAAGAAACATCAGTGTAGCTATTTCATTCCAGGGAAGGGGAAGTCACTTACAGAATAAAGAAAAATACTTCTGACAAAGCAACATTTAAATAGTCCAGAATGTTTTATTCTCACAATTAAAGAAATTTAACCACTGAAGTAGTTTTATGCTATCAATACAATATTTTTTTCCTTATGGAAAATCAGAAATAACCACATACTGACCATTACTATCAGACTCAACATCCCTTTATCATTACATCATCTTTTAACATTCATGATTTATTACTTTCAGCATTAACTTCTTCATTATTAAGAATCAATTCAGTTGGGGGACACCTGAGTGGCTCAGTTGGTTAAGTGTCTGCCTTTGTCTCAGGTCATGATCCCAGGGGCCTGGAATTAAGTCCAGCATCCAGCTCCTTGCTCATCGGGGAGCCTGCTTCTCCCTCCCCTTCTCTCCCCAACTTGTTCTCTCTCTCTATCTCTTTATCTCTGACAAATAAATAAATAAAATATTTTTTTAAAAAAAGGAATCAATTCAGTTGGGAATTATTTTACTGGTACTTTTTCCTTCCTTCAGATCTGTTAAGGACCCTATTTTGTCACCTTTAGCCTCTACTTCCTGATTAGTGACCATCCAAAAGGGATGAGGCCATTTGGGTCATGAGATACCTTTGCTGGACATATTCTTCTTGGACAGCTCTCAACCCCCACCCCATGTGGCCATAGATGCCAACTGGAATGGTGATAGGGAACCCCCTTTCCAGAATTTAAAATCTGAGGCAGGGGCAAGGGAGAAGTTGAACAGAAGCATTTCCAGACGCCCTGAGTTTGAGCAGTGGGTAAAGTCACCCTGCTTAGAAAAACCACATTGTATAGCTCAATTTCCTGTAAAGAATTATTTTGAGAGCTAGAGAAACACAAAATTGGAATCATAGATTCAAATGTGAAAGGTGAAGCAATAGAGCTTCTAACAGGAAAATATTTTCATGAATTTGTAAATCAGAACATAAGTTCTGACTTTTAATGCAATCCAATTTATCAGTCTTTTTTCTTGTGTGGTTAGTGTTTCACGTCCTGTTTATGAAATCTTTGTTCAGCTCCTTGGCCCCTCAGATGCTGTTTTGTGTTGGCTTTCTTGGAGTCTCATCCTGCACATGCTCAGCTTAGAATTTAGCCTAAAATTTGAGAGGAAATCATGTACAGATTTTTTTGGAATCTTAAGTTTCTTCTCTGGGACTTTGTCCTTCAAGTCCCACATAATTTGGCAACCTTCAAATCCTGACCTTTATCTCTCTGGTCCAGTAAAACTCATTTTTTCCCAACTGTTCCCTACCCTCATCCTCCCCATTCACTCAAAAATCATAGCCCCTCAAATCCTGTCTGCATGTATGACTTGTCAACCCCTCTACCAGTGGTTTCATATGTATGTTGTTTCACCTCTTTTTGTTGTTTTTAATAGGAGGATTGACCCTATACTAAGTACCCTGTCATAACTAGAACTGAAAACCACATGTGCTTACTTTAAGAAGGAATGTTTATAAAGAAAAAAACTTCCTAATTTTCCCTTGCCTAACTGGATTGTATCCAGGACCGTATTATTTATTTTCTCATCCTGGGGTTGGGGGTACCCAGATGAGACTCTCCAGTTGCCACTGACAAACAGAATCCAGGCACTGATCTGCTACCTCATCCAGAGTCAGACATGAAAAACCATGTTGGAAATAAAGGATGACATTGCACCAGTAGACATATAAATTCTATTACCAGTCTTAAAAATGGAGCAATGTGCCTCCTATTTCTAGGGTGTAGCATGCCTGACAGCTTTCAGAAATTAAAAGAAAAATGAGAGATTGAAAAGAGGAGAGGAAGAATAGAGTGAGGCTGGCCTTGGGTTTCCCTTAGTTAAGAGACTGATGGTCAAAGGGACATCTTTCGAAGAACAAACATCTCGAATGTGAAGATTCTTGTACATTCTGGAAAACTTTTGCAGATTTTCTGGACTTTGAAGTCAAATGAATATTGGTGGGTATGGAAGAACATCAACTCCAAGCTTGCAATACCTAACACTGAGCCAGCACATGACAAGAAGTCAATAAATATTTAGTCAAATTAATTCAATGGAACCAATGGATGGAAGGATGGAAAGTTAGGTGAATAAATGGATGGAGTAAATATCACTACCTACTTACTTTTTTGTATCGTTGGCCCCTTAGGCATTGTGGTGAAACTTAGGGATTCCTTCTCAGAAAAAAATTTTAAATGCATAAAACAAAACAGAGCATTTTCTTATTACTTATGTTCAAATCCAGTGATCAAAATTCTGCACGTGGGATGCCTGGGTGGCTCAGTTGGTTAAGCAACTGCCTTCGGCTCAGGTCATGATCCAGCGTCCTGGGATCGAGTCCCGCATCGGGCTCCTTGCTCATCAGGGAACCTGCTTCTCCCTCTGCCTCTGCCTGCCATTCTGTCTGCCTGTGCTTGCTCTCTCTCCCTCGCTCTCTCTGACAAATAAATAAATAAAATCTTAAAAAAAAAAAATTCTGCACGTAAAAAAAGAAAATTTTGTAACATAGGAATAGAGGTGTTTCTCTCTTCCATAAAGAAATAAGATGGTATAGTGGTAGACCCATAAATAATATAATTTTGAAGTCTCCATGAATGTAAATGATATTTTAAGATCTCTGTAAAGATTACATTGTGATTTTAAAAATATCTGTGATTTCTATTGAGACAAAGTCATAGGTATTCCCAGGTCTGTTATGGTCCATTGCCTAAATTCATAATTGAAGTAAATGTTAACAATCAGCAAGAGTGAATGAACATGGAAATAAAATTTTTAAAAAAAATTTTCATGGACTTCTCATGGAATTCTATCGATGAATCCTATCATTTAAGAAGCGCACTCAATAGATATTAAGGAGAGTTCATACCTGTTAAAATAAAAATTTCTATCCAATTTGAGACATTTAGTGAGTTACATATATAAATATATATTTATATAAACTTGTGTGTATGTGTGTGTGTGTATATATATATGTGTATATATATATATATATATATATATTTTTTTTTTTTTTTTTAAGCGGTGGAGAAGGATGGAAATTTTGATGTATTAGGCCAAGTAGGGTATGCCCAGAAGGGTTAAAGATTCCCAAATGGTACTCCCGCTCATCCTCCAAACAAAACAAAACAGCTCAGTCCACATACTGCAGAGAGGTTGTTAAGTGCAGGGTTCCATGATTAAGAGCCTTTTTCTAGCTGTGTGACCTTGGGCAAATGCTCTTCTCAGTTATCTCATCTGTTAAGTGGCAATCATAATGGCTCTTGCCTCTACAGCGTTGTTGGGAGGATTAAACTGAGTGATTCATTTAAAGCACTTAGTACAGTGTTTGGCCTCCAATAAACTCCTAGTAAGTTTTCCTTCATTACTATTTTCATGCTCTGCATACACCTGTTAAAGAATAAACAGTCACTCTTATGCACATGACATTTCAGAAACAGTTTATTGAATTTATTAAAATGATTCTACAACTACACAACAGTCCTAACAGGCTCTTTTGTATAAACTTAAATTTTTTAAGTCAAGTATTCTAAGATTTTAGATTGAATAGTAAAAATTCCCCATAAATTCTTGCAAAAGTCACAGTCAAGAAATGTGGATCCTCTAAGTCAGTTCTCACCAAACTGATGATTGCTACATTTAAAGCACACCTCTTTTTACTCAATGAGGAAGTGTTGTAACTAAATAATACTTAGTATTGATCCAAAAATATCATTAGGGATTAGTTAACTGGTCCAGTTTAGATTAGCTCTAAACTCAGCCTAATCTAAGCCAATGGGCTAATTTCTTGTTTTGTTTAACTCATATAATGTTATTTTTTTTAAGGGAATAATTGCTCACATTTTACAATTGGAGGATTTCATATAAAAATTCAGCCTTTCAACCTCTCAGAAGTTTAAGAGTACCTGAAACCACTGTGCTGACGCTGAGTCCCTTTGAGACTGAGACTTGTTCTCTCCAGCTGTCTAGAATCTCCACTGCCCTGTTTCATTCTACTTTACTTTCTTGTTTCCCATAATTACATTACTTTCTTGTTTTTCTGTAGGGTTTTAACTTCATGATCCCTAAGTCAGAACGTTGCAGTTTATGTGATTCCAGTAAGATTGTGTGTATTTATTCATTTTAATCAAAATAGTGGAGGAAACTTGGGCTTAAAAACATGTTTAAGATCTAGTAATGTAGGTATCTTGCCATCCACCATCAAAATGCACGTTAACAATTCAGAAATCCTTTGAAAAATGTCAATATAAGCATCTGTTATGAACTAAATTATGTCCCCCTCGAAATACATTCGTTGAAGTCCTAAACCCGAGTACCTCAGAATGTGACTTATTTGGGAAAGCCTTTACAGAGGTAATTAAGGTAAAATGAGGTTGGGTGGGGGGGTCTAATCCAACATGTCTGGTATCCCTATAAAAGGAAATCAGGACACACACACACACACACACACACACACACACACACACGGAGGAAAACCGTCTGGAAGAGGAGACAATGGCCATCTGCAAACCAAGGAGAAAGTCCTCAGAAGAAACCAACTCTGCTGCCAACTTGATCTTGGACTTCTAGCCTCCAAAACAGTAAGAAGATAAATTTCTGTTGTTAAAATCATCCAGTCTATGGTACTTTGTTATGGTAGCCCTAGCAAACTAATACAGCATCTGTTCTGAATGAACTCATTCTTCCTGGGCTCTCCCACAAGTGACTTTACATCACCAGGTCATCTCTGGAGTAAGCTCACATCTCTAGGGTAAGAAGTTATGGACAGACTTGAGGCAGTGAGGAATGCCTTGGTGCTTCTCGGTGCAAATGTTCCAATATATGGGCTTGTCAACCTGTAATTTCAAGTAATTTGTCTCTAATAATAGGCATAATTCTGAAGTTTGCATCTTTCTTTTCTTTCTTTTTTTTGGTGGGGGGGTGGGTAGTGGGGTTACTGAAAAATGAGATCAGATTCAAGGTCGTTTCTATATCATCTCATTCATGAGATTTTGAATATGCTTCAGTGAGTTTGACAAGAAGAGCACTTATTGCCAGCTCACCAGGAATTGCACAAAGCTTGCCACGTATCTTATTTATGTCTGTAGTGTACCCCATATGCAACTTTTCTATCAGTGTGCCCTGGCTCAGAACTGCCCATACCGCACAACTCCAGGAGGCTCCATTCCTCCAGTGGTCTAGGCTGAATAAGAGTTAAAAACACTGGCTGTCATTTCAGCTGCAGGGCCTTGGTATTAGAAGACTGGTTTGACCTGAAGCAAGTGACTATCTTTTCCTCACTATAAAATGGGAATGAGCATTTCAATAGTTACTTCACAGGGTTGTGGTGAGGATTGAAAGAGATTAACATGTACAAGTGCCTCATATGCTGAAAAGAGCTACACAGGGAGTATTATGATTTTGAGGAACCTTCCAGCCCTCAGGTTCAAGGATCTTTCAGCCGGACATCTGCTGCCTCATCATTAAGAAATACCACCAGCCCTTGGCTAGGTCAGACCATGGTGGAGCTTCCATCCTGTACACACATATTTCTGAGTTCTTCCAGGGTTAAGACATGGAAGGAGTTTCTCTTTCCCTTATTACCACATTTTTTTAATAAGAGTAAAATTTTCCCTGTCAGAACACATCAAGATGCCATGGTGACAATTGCTATAGAAATGCTAGATTTAGAAAGAAACAAGGTGATTTCAATTCTGTTTCCTGCTACCTGTGTTCAACAGCCTAAACCAAACCTATGCTGGCCGGAAGACAGAAAGGGAACACCTGTCCCAACTATCTTGCCCACTCTGCTCTAGAACCTAGAACGTCCACTTCCTGCGGCTTCCCAGAAGTACTGCATAGAATAAAGTGCTAGCCTAATATTATTTGGAACACATATATACTGGGATAACATTAACAAAAAAATTTTTTTTAACATGTAACTATCTGCTGGAATCTAGATCATAGGCCATTAACTCAAATGATTACCAAAAGCCAGATATATGGGTTATCGGAATAAGGGTGGCCAAGGGTTTAAGGCAATAGAGAATGATGGGGGACTTGAGCCAATAGAAAGGCACAGGCTCTGTCCAACTAAACGGGAATATTTCCTTGAGCCGAACCAAGAAACACAAATGCAGCAATGTCAGAGCTTCTCATTTTTTCAAGAAATGGAAGAAATCAAATGTTTATGTGAAATTTTCCAATTTTAAAACATATCTGCAAGTCAAATCTGGCCATGGCTGCCAGTGTTCTGGTTGATTGATGCCCTGAATCCAAGAATCATCTCCTCCCAGTTTTAAAGTAGAGAAAAATGGAAGCATGCTGAAAACGTGCATTCTCAGTAGCCTCCACAGGTATCCTTATTGAATAAGGCCCTTTTGGAAGCTAAGCTGTATGTTTTAACCAGCAGCCCAGGAGATTGATCTGGAGATCACTCAGGGACCACCTTTTGGAGCATGCTGCTGAAGACCACAAGCTACTCCTAAGATAATACTCATCTTTGTGCCCCTGGGCCTAGTACATTATCAAGCATGGGAAATTTTAGGAGTGAATGAATTCTTCCTTATCCCAGGGCTGTATCACCACACTAGTATATATTTACTAAAAAGGTGTATTAATTCATTTTCATCTAATTGTCCTTAAGTAGACTAAGCAAATAACCTTGGATTGAGGCAGAAGATGAGAGCAAGAAAAATTCTGGAACATGGGACATTTTCTGGGGAGAGCAGGTCTGAGTGTCGATGTATGATTCCCACAGCGTCCAAAGAGCTCAGAGGTGCTGAGAAACGCTTAAAGGGATCAGAGTAACTGTAACTGTTGTACCACAACAGCAAAGTTCGACACATTAGAAAATCATTAGGCCCTGAATATGTAGCAATTACCATTTATCTTCAGGTATTTTCATTTCTTAAAATTATAGCGGTTAATAAAATATATCTATGAATTAAGGACAGATAGTAATAGAAATCTCTCAATCAAAATACAATAAGTATTGATATCTTATTTCAAACTCCACATTTTCTTGTCTTAATTTCTCTTGAAACTCATTTATATATTCCTCTAATTATCTTTAGAGTGAACCACAAATTTTCATTTATTAGAAGTATCTATGCAGCAATATTTCCTGCTTCTCAAGAGGGGGTAGTGAATTTTTAATCAAAGTTGATTTTGGAACAACACTAAAGAATATTTAAAGGTTTAGATTTTCCTAAATTAATTATTTTGAGGGCCAGCAGAGTAAAAATGATAAGAAAAGGATATAATAAAAACAATATATAGTGACATTTAACATCTTCTTACTAATTATCAGGATCTCCCATTCTCCACCTTCTTTTTTTAATAGAAACTGGAGTTTCCTTGTCCTCTTCTTTATCTCAATAAACTAGACTGCTGGACCCCCAGGTTGGTCCTCTTATCTCAACTCGTTTAGCTCTGTCCTCTCTGTTATCTGCTTGGAATCTATCCCATTTTGCCTTGTGACATTATCTGATGATCCTAATATAATTGTTGGCAAACTTTTTCTATAAAGTGCAGGGTGGTAAATATTTTAGGCTTTTGGACATACACTGTAGCAACCACTCAACTCTGCCCTGTGCAGTGTGAGAGTGGCTATAGAGGCTGGGCCAGAGTTGTTCTGCAATGAGCCAATATTTTGCTTATCTTTGTTCTAATAGAAAAGTATGTACTTTTTGCATTATTTACAATTATATCTTGTCCTCCCAAATAGACTGTAAATTCCTTGCAGATAGGGAAGTCTGTCTCCTGTTTTATAACACCTATGTCTACAATGTTTAGATCCTTAAATGGGATTGATAAATGTTGGGTGATTGATTTTATGTGTGTGTGCAGGGCGAAAGTCTCAGAAAATGAGAGAATTTTTGAATGGAAGAGACCTTGGCTCTCATCCATTCTTTAACTTTACAGATAAAAAACCAAGCCCTCTCCCCCCCCACAAATTTTATATTAATTAGAATTTTAAAAACAAAAGTAAATCAAGGCCCAGATCAGCTTTTGATTTTAGCCACACAGAAGTCACTTGTTAGGCTTCAAACAAATTTAATTCTAGTGATGACAACTTTGTCTACTTTCTTTTAACATCCAAATGAAATAATGTGAGCTCTCATCCCATACAACCAGGTATGTCCAGGGCCCTTTTCTATATTTCTAAGGATTTCCTAGAGGCATTTTTAGTCCCCTGATGTTAGTCCCTTTCCCACTGCTCTGAATTCTTACCTTTTGACCTACTTGCCTTCAGATCTCCAAATCATGCCATGGGTTTCTTTTTTCTGCACAGTGGAGGATATATTTTTAGCTTTTCCCATCATAAAAAAAAAAAAAAAAGAAAAGAAAAAAGTCTCCACATTTAAACCCAATGTGCTTTTTAATAAATGTAAAACTCCAATCCCCTGCTGATTCAGAAAACTCCAACCCTGCTGAAGGTTGCCAACATTTGTATATTCCCAGCAGCCAAGAAGATGGTTGAATTTTACTTGTAAAAGTTTCAGCATAAAAACACTTATTTTTCAAAATTTAAAATTGCATTGTTATGCTAAATATGTTTTCTCTTACTACACACACTTCCCATACCTTCAGAGATCCTAATTTCTACCTACCAGCCCAGAAATCCAGGCTTCCCTGGTGAGAATCATGAGCCTTAAGGAACTGAGTACAACTCCAACACTGCCAGCAAAACCAGGGTAAATTTACAGAGTACCCAGGCTCAGATTCCAGGGAACAGACAGATGATGGTAACATCCTGCTACTTCTGGAGTCCTACAGAAGGGAGGCAGCCAATTTTACATACTTCATATGTAAATAGCAAATAACAATAAAGGCTCTCATTTAAAGAAAAAGCACCACAGTGCTGTGATCAGTGATAATAGTAGTGGTGGGAGACTTCCAACTGGATTAATGGAATTGAGGGGTAAAATAAAAAGATGACCCAGAACAAAGGGTATTCTCTTAACTATGCCTGGCTAATGAGATCTTTAAACCCTTATAGGGAATGAACTGGAATATATATCATTTGTGGTGGTCAAGTAACATAATGTCTGAGCAGAATTATCATTCTACAAAACAGGTTTCCTAATTCTAAACCAATCCTTTTGATGATTCATCAAGGTATTTTACAATAGCTGTCTAAACTAAGGAACAAAAGAGGGTAATAATTTTTGACCTTTTATAGAGTTTATATTATGTCTCCATGTGCTGTTATATGTTATGCTGGATATTTAGCCTACATAAATTTTCGATCTCAACCAAGTTCTATAAACTAGTTCTCTTATGGCCTTTCACAAAATAGAATAAAAGTGTGGCAGAGGCAATGCTCTGCTCTCTAAGTCCATTTGATCACAGGAGGATGGCATTTCTCAGCCTGATGGGTAGTTTGGGGTGAAGTGACTAGTTCTGGTAACTTGGCTATAAAGAGAATTGACACATACAACACATCCAGGCCATAGCACAGAGAACAGCTATGATCTCTTTTCCCCTGATCAAGGATTTAGAAATCAACAACTCCATATGGCATAGCTACGAAGTATATCGTTGAATCACCACCTGGATGAGCGGTGCCTCCAAGAGTTACTGGGAGTAAGAAAACATGTTGATTGTGTCGAAGTGAAATGGGGGGAGTAATTTATTACCACAGTATCATCAGAGCCTATCCCAGCATAAACAATCTGAAGAAAGAAAGAGGAAGGAAGGAAGGAAGGAAGGAAGGAAGGAAAGAAGGAAAGGAGAAAGAAAGAAAGAAGAAAGAAAGAAAGAAAGAAAGAGGGAGGGAGGGAGAGAGAGGAAGGAAGGAAGGAGGAAGGAAAAGAAAGAAAGGTGCCTGGGTGGCTCAGAGGGTTAAGCCTCTGTCTTCTGCTCAGATCATGATCTCAGGGTCCTGGGAACGAGCCCCGCATCAGGCTCCCTGCAGGGAGCCTGCTTCCCCTTCTCTCTCTGCCTGCCTCTCTGCCTACTTGTGACCTCTCTCTCTGTGTCAAATAAATAAAATATTTTTTAAAAAATAAAGAAAGAAAGAGAGAAAGAAAGAAAGAAAGGTGATATTTAAAATACTAGGAAAAGTTATCAAAATAAAACACAATTAAAAATTGGAATTAGAAAATATTTTAAAAGAAATGTAGTTTGGGGGCGCCTGGGTGGCTCAGCGGGTTAAAGCCTCTGCCTTCAGCTCAGGTCACGATCCCAGGGTCCTGGGATCGAGCCCCACATGGGCTCTCTGCTTGGCAGGGAGCCTGCTCCCTCTCTCTCTGCCTGCCTCTCTGCCTACTTGTGGTCTCTGTCTAATGAATAAATAAAATCTTAAAAAAAATGCAGTTTTGTGACTTTCTGTGATATTCATTATCTGAGAATAATGAACTATGTTTTTGTTTTTTTTTAAAGATTTTTTTATTTATTTATTTGACAGACAGAGATCACAAGTAGGCAGAGAAGCAGGCAGAGAGAGAGGAGGAAGCAGGCTCCCTGTTGAGCAGAGAGCTGGATGCGGGGCTCAATCCCAGGACCCTGAGATCATGACCTGAGCCGAAGGCAGAGGCTTTAACCCACTGAGCCACCCAGGCGCCCCAATAATGAACTATGTTAATGAGGAGAATCACAATCTTGGATTGCATAAAAAATTATATAAACAATAAATTCTTAGAACTTGAAAGTGAGTTTAATGATTCTTTAAGACTTAAAGCCTTTTGGTATGGATCCCAGATAGAACAACTTTGGCGTCATATAAGGCCCCAAACATTATAGCAAATCCATGAAACTATTTACATTGTAAACAGTAGTTTATTTTCATGTATATCTATGTTATACAAATTAAACAATAAGGCCACCATGTTAAAGAAGACTGGTTTCCAGTGCTCTTGGAAACCCAGGCTACTACCTGTTTTTGTAAATAAACTTTTCTTGGAACACAGCTGTGATCATTAACTTATGTACTATTTCTTCAACAGCCTAACTGAGTGGCCGCAATGGCGACCGTGCAGTTTGCAAAAGCTAGAATCTTTGCGCTCCAGCCCTTTATGGATAAAGAAGACCACAGCAAAAACATAAACACAAAAAGCTTTGTTCTTTGAATCCTAGGATATTCCGTAGGTTTTTAACTACATCCAATTTTTATCTTAACACACCTACATTTATATGCCCCACTCTGTGATGGACTGAATGTTTATTCTGCTCTCCCAGCACCCATTTGTATGTGGAAATCCTTATCCCAGTGTGATGACATTAGGAGATGGGGCCTTTGGGAGGTAACTAGATCGTTAGGGTGGAGCCTTCCTGAAATGTATTAGCGCTCTTACAAGAAAAGACCAAAGAGTTAGCTGACTTTCTTTCTGCCTTGTGAGGACACAGAGAACAGATAGCCATCTGTGAGGAAGAGACCACTCACCAAAAACCTGGTCATGCTGGCTTCCTGATCTCAGACTTCCAGGCCTCAGAACTGTGGGAAATTAGTGTTATTTCTAAGTCACCCAGGCTATCATACTTCGTTCTCGCAGCCTGAACTAAAACACACGCATCGGATGTGAAATCTTAACGCCTCATCTAATTATCTCAAATTCTGAATGAGAGGAGTAAAGAGTACCTTACATTTTACCGTTTATGAGATGCGTCTTCAATGTCTGGCTCTATTGCTTCTAATTCTTCTTCCAAATTATCTTGCACATTATTGTCAGAATAATCTTTCAATTTATTGGTAAAACTTCTAATTAATAGCTCTTCTATAGTCTCTATAGCCTTGATAACATTCACTAGCTTCTCAATGCTCATGGTATCAAATAGATCTTCCATTCTCCATAATCTAACTAGCCCCTCCAAGACAATATTATTTTCTATCTCTCCATAACATTCTTTCTGTGTCAATCTCATAAGAATTTTCACTTTTTTCTTAATATATTATATTGGGAAGAATTGCACTTTGTCTTTAAGTCACTGAAAACTTGACTATAATGGCTTAAGCAAATAAGGATTAATTTTTTTCCTCCCAAATAACAAAAAATGGGGAAGGGAGTGGCAACCGTTTGACTTAGAAATTCAACAATTTTGGCCATATATATATATATATATATATATATATATATATATATATATTTTAAAAGAGAGAAGGAGCACAGCAGTTTGGGGGAGGGGCATAGGGAGAGAGAGAAGCAGACTCCCACTGAGCAGGGAGTCAGAACTGATGCAGGGCTTGATCCCAGGACCCCAAAACCATGCCCCAAGCTGAAGGCAGACACTTAACCTACTGAACCACCCAGGCACCCCCAGGGCCTTGCATTTCTTGAACTCTCTAGAGTTTTTCCTCATAGTCACAAGATAGTTACTGTAGCACCAGCCATCAAATTTAATATTCAAGGCAGAAAGAAAGGGGAGAGGTTAGTATAGACCATAGCTATCCCTTTTATCAACAAAGCAAAAAGTATGCCTGAAACCCCAAGTGGAGTTCTATTCATGTGGCTTATTACCCAGAACTAAGTTTCATGTTCACATGACCTCCTTTAGACACAAAGGAGGCTTGGGGATTATTTCCCTTCTCTGAGTCCTAAGTAGAGGCAGACAAGGACAAAGGGCTAGAAAACCATGTTGGGGTCTACCATATAGACATTAAGCTCCTGTCTCTCTCTATGTTCTCCTACATGATTTCCCCCCTTTGTAAAATGCTTCCTCCCTCTCTTCTTATGCCAAATCATACTCATTATTTTTCCCGTGTCCAGGTTCACATTCCATGTCTTTTGTTAAGCATACACTGAAGCTTCCAGCCACCATGATCCCTCCTTTCTCTGAAAACATTTTTTTGCACACATAAACACATAAAAATCTAAATTTTTAAAAAACTAAATTATGTTCTCCTTAGGTCAAATGTCCTCCTGATAGAATCCTTAGTTCTTGATGGCAAGACTGTAGTATTTTCTCTTCAGTATCTTCTCCAAAAGACAGTCTCTTTTAGGTAAAAGTAGATGTCTTCAAAAGAGACACTTTTATTTCAACTATGTTTCAAAGGACCTCACAGAATTTAAATTATTTTTTAAAACTATATTTAAAACCACTATTGTGGCTTTACAGTAATGAAACCGGGCCCTTAAGCCAAACACAAGTATAACTTTAGGTTATAGCTTATACATTTTGGTACATTTACCATTATTTATAAGACAAAAGATAGTGACTTTAAAATGCAATGTATTTTTACATCTCTCTCTTTTTTTTTTTTTAAACTTTTTAGATGCTGATATCTTACTGGACTGTAAGAACTCCAATTCACATATATCACATCACATAGCAGGTCAGCTTATGATAGTTCCAAAAAATGTGGATTAGCTAGGAATTTAAACAGAGTTCTTCTTTGTGTTCTTAAGGAACTTAAGAGGTTGGAACTTTTTTAAAAAAATCTTTTTGGGGCCGCTAACCAACTTTTTAAAAAGCTCTAATCTGTTTTTTAGCACTTCTTTACTCATAAGGTAAATCTTATTTTTCTCCCCACTCTTTTTTAGGGCTTTGTGTTCTCCCTTCTGAGCTAAGTACTTTCAGATTTGGTTTTTCAGATGAAATATATGCCTTTATCTCACATCAGAATGATTCGTTCCCCAAACAGATGACCAAGTAATTGAACATTGCTTTAATTTCCTAGGTGGAGATTTGAATGCATATAATTTGTAATAACTCACATGATTGCATATGTAGGGACACTTTTGAAAAAAATGTGGAATAGGAATCATTGAAAAGAATTCCTAGATGACTTAAAGTGAATCTGAGCGTTGGGTACCAATGTTGGCTTAGAACACGTTGCCCCACCAACAGGAACAAGGTCTTGAGAAGATACTGAGAATCTGAAGCCGGAAAAGCTGTAGGACTACAGGGTACACATGATTTGACATAAAAAGAACGCAGCGGGCCATAGGCCCAGATGAGAGGATGCAGCCCCACTCCTGGCCTGCTTCTCAGGGAACAGGCTCTTCCATGGAGGAAGAAACCATGTACCTTTTGAAGTTCTGCCACATCAATCACAGGTCTTTATATACCGATTAACTGCCTCTCTCGGCAAGAAGGATGAGCCAGCTAGCTTTCTCAGCACAAAGAAACCAGTTTTGCCTCTTGTGAATTAACCCTTCCATTGCCAGGTGAAGTATTTTTCTGGATAATGAAAACAAAGAAGTAACATGTTTCATAGGATGGCTAGCAAAAATAAATAGTGATTATCTTCTGGCTAAACTTTTGCTGAAAACTCTAAGATCATTATCTACTGATGTGGAAGGACTGCTAAAACCCCAGAGGTAGCAAAGGAGAGAGAAGCAAATTGAAAGTGTTCCTGTGCATTCAGTTGGCAGCCGTCTGAATCCATTTGAGATGAGCAAGAAACCCAAGTAGACATGGGTTCACAGAGAACTACTGTATGCTTGATGTTTGGGAGAATGCATACAAGAATGTATTTGCAGTGTTGAGCAAGTAAATTATCCAATTCTGCCACTTGGATTGATGTCCAAACAGGGAACAGTAATGATACCTTACTTTTGAAAATTTAGTTACAGGGTACTGTCGCATGCACTGTCTCTTTAATCTCTCTAATAACCTTCTGATGCAGGTGTTATTCTTATTTTACAGATGAAGAAACGGAAACTGGGAGGTGCCATGCCTAATTTCCCAGCTAATAGGGGGCAAACTTTGGACTTAAACCCAGGTTTTTGAATCCACACCTCCTTCTGGCATCCTATTAAACTCTCAATGATTCCCAGCTTTGGTTGCATACTGGGATCATTGGAATTGCTCACAAAGTGCTGATGCTTGGCTCCTCCCCTGAGACATTCAGAGGTAACTGGTCTAGGGGAGTGGCCTGGGTATTAGGACTTTTTTTTTTTTCTCAAGGACTTTAATGCAGAATTTTTCAAGCTCAACAGGATTGATGTGTGGGGGCAGATAATTATTTGTGGAGGAGGGGTTTTCTGTGCCCTGTAGGATGTTTAGCACTACCCCTGACCTCTCTTCCAGATGTTAGTAGTGACAATCCAGTTGTGGCAATCAAATATCTCCAGACATGGCCAATATTCCCTGGGAGGTAAGATTACCTGGTTGAGAAGCACTGCTTAAGTTACAAAGTTGTGAATAAATGACTGATCAATAACTTCATTATCAGCAGCAACTATCAATTTATTTCTTAATTTACTCCATTCATGTCATGTCAAGGAGTTGGAACAATTCATCATATGTGCCTTTTCCCAGTTGCATCAAAATTAGGAACTGCACTTGACAAATAATTTTGGAATACTGTGTTTATGTGATGATTATTTGATCTAAAGGAGAAGAGAAAGTTCTATTCATTTGTAGTTCTTTAATTCACTCTGTTATATTTTCTTAGTGTTAACTACATGTTGGGCCAGTATTTCTCAATCTTACCTGATGATAAGAATCAGCTGGAATGCTTGCTAGAACAGCAGATTCCTAGGCCCTAACCCAGAATTACTGAATCAGAATTCCTAGAAAAAGGCCAGATGATCCAGATAATTTATCAAATACCCCTAGTCTTTGGGGAACTTTGAGAAAAACTGGGTAAGGCATGGGGGATACAGAGATGAAGAAGACACAGTCCTCCTCTCAAGGAGCTATGAATCAAATAATTGTTAAGTATGATGGTAAGAGCAAACATACAGTGTGTAGAAGCCTAGAACGTAGCATAAGGAATGAATCTTACTTTGGTTGAGGAGGCATTGCTCCGAGAAGGGTGTATGTAGGATGATATCTAGCTTGGATTCTGATACATAAGTAGAACAAGCCAGAGGTACAAGGTATAAAAAAGTACATATCAGGTGGAGAAAAGCAACAAGAGAAAAGGCCTCCTGGTTCCAGTTCTATTCTATAGCCTACAGCCATACACATAGTAGATACTCAATAAATATCTGTTCTTTGGTCAGTCTTAAACCCACTGTTCATCCATCATAGTGCCCTCTTGCCAATGATTCTCACTCTTATCCTCAAATGGGTGTGAGAAAAATTTGCTTAGGCTGGAGGGTGGCCAATAGGTCAACATTGTGCATCTCATTTAAGCCCCCGATATACCCAGATTTAATTCTTTTTTTTCCCCCCTCAGAATTAGCTTTTCTATGCTTGCCTACCAACAATCTGATAACTGTGGATTTTTGAAAACTTACCCCATACATAGCTCTTTGTAGTAGCTGAATTACTGTGTATTATGTAATTACTGTGTGGGTAGAAAAGGACTCAACAAACTCCTCGAGAATGTTATTGGAAACTAGTATTTCTAGGTTGTGTAGAAAACCTATCATAAATGGACAATGGCCCTGGCATGCAAGGCTACCTGAAGATTTGGGGACATCCTTGTATGTCCTTGCTCCAAAGGCTATTTCCGGGGAAGCCTGATAAGGCAAGGTTCCTTCCAGAAGTACAAAGCCAATTCCAATGTAATCTCAGAATGGCTTTCTAGAACTACCCACTTACCATTTCCTTCATTGTTCTTTCGAATCTTTTTCATAGTATTTATCATTCACCGACATTATATTATTTATCTATTTATTTGTAGTTTCTCTTTCTTTTACTAGATTGTAAGTTCCACCAGGCCAGGGACTCTGGTAGTCTTATTCACTGTTGAATCCCCAGTACCTAAAAAATGTCTTTTATACATAGTAGCTACTCATTAAACAATTGTAGAATACTGAGTTGGTTCTAGGTCCATCTAGAGTCTTGGTTTTCGCCTCTGTAGACTCAACATGTTTTTCATTACTTGTCAATGTCTAACTCTTTCTCTGGACTGTTACATTAATTATGGCAGGGACAGTGTCTATCTTGGTTTCTATTTATCCCCTGGCCCAGCATGTAGGCTATTCTTAGTAACTATTGATTGGATTAATAGATCAGTGAATGAGTAAGCAAATCGAAACAGAAGGCCAGCACTAAATGGCTTTCATCCCATGAGCTCCATTTCTCTAATAGCACACTCACCCTCAGCATAGACGTTTGGTTCAGCAAATTCCAGGAATGAACATGTCTGATTATTAGAGTAGTCAGCTTTTCTTGAGACAGTAGTAAGACTAGAACAATGAGATGGCTGATGAGCAATAATCTTGCGACACTTGAGGTAGTAAGAAAAAAATCAAGGAAGAAAAATCCATACATTGGTGACAGGGAATCTGTTTGAAATAGTTGGTCAATATAAGTGAAACAGAGGGATTTACAAGCCAAGAAATGTGGACACATCCAGTGAGGAGAGAGCAGAGGTCAGGGAGCTGAATCTAAGGGTATAGCATGAACCCAAAAGCCTAATGGAAACCAATGGAAGCCATGGTTCAAGGTTTATCTCTTGAGTTCATGTTTACTATTTGTAGTAAGGATTCTACTCTAAGAAGCCACTCCCAACCTGAAAATGGAATTCACATTAAAAGAGGGTTATCTCTTGACATCTCCTTTAAACAAAAACCTGCTTCATGCTCAGTATATGACTATGTTCTAGATTTCTTGGCTCTCAAAAAAGGAGCTCTGGTTTTTGCAGGGTAGTTGTTGTCAGTGCCCTCAAATAAGCCTTATGACATCCTTTTCCATCATGCCACACAAAGAACATGATAATATTTGCATGACATACTTGAATACTTGAATAAAAAGGTGTGGCTACTTCACCTGCCAACTGGAGGGCCCAGGAAAGCAGTATGTCAGGCACACTGGAACTCCTTAGAGAGGTAGCAATGGGGGTGCAGCCCACTGTCTAGAAGTTCTACACTGGCGGATGTGTTATCAATTTCCAAAAGTTGTGGAGGGATGATTTCATGGTAGGGTTTTTTTTTCATCCAAGAACTATTTACTGAGCACCCACCATGTTCCAGGCACTTTTCAAATCAAAGCACAAAACTGTGAATAAAACACAAACCCCTCTTTCAAAGTCACACTCTAGTAAAGTGAGATCGAAAAAAGACAGACCTGTATCACGTGATAACTGGGCTGTGAAAATCAATCCAGCAGTGTGAGCAGAACAGCAAGGAATGGGTATAGGGGCAGAGACATGAGCAATCTTATGCAGACAGTGAGAGGATGTCTGTTGGTTTCCTACTGTGGCTATCACAAGTTACCACAAACTTGGTGGCATACAACAACACAAATTTATTATCTTACAGTTTTGGAGGTCAGAGTCAAAAATAGATTGGCAAAGCTGCATTCCTTCTAGATGCTCTAGGTGAAACTCGAGTTCCGTGCTGTTTTCAGCTTCTAGAGGCTCCCTGCATTCCTTGGCTCCTGATCCATTCGTCCATCTTCAAAGCCAGAAACATAACATCTTCAAATCCCCCTCCTCTCCTTCTCTCTCTTCCTTCTTATAAGGACCCTGTGATTATAGTCGGTCCCCTTAGAGAGTCCGGGATAATCTCCCTATCCCAACACCCTTAACTTAATCACAACTGCAAGGTCTATTTAGCCACAGGTCTATTTTGCTACATAAGGTAACACATCTGTGGGTTCCAAGGACTGGGACGTCATCTTTGCGGGGGGTGGGGTGGGGTATTATTCTTCCTACTATAGTAGGATTCTCTGGTAAGGTGTCATTTGAGCAATGGACCCCAAAGGAGGCTCGGGAGAGCTCCCCTGAGCCATGCAGGTCTCAGGGAAGAGGGTTCTCACCAGTGGGAACAGCAAATGCAAAGGCCCTGAGAAGGGCGTGGACTTGGCTTGCTTAAGGAATGGGAAAGAGCCCAGCATGCCTGGAGCAGAGTGAGGGAGAACTATGATAGGAGAAAAGATCACAGAGGGGTAGCAGCAGTTCAGGTCAGGCATGTAGGGCTTAGTGGACCACATCAAGACCACATGAATAACCTTATTCAATCTTACCTGATAAGGTAGCTGCTATTATTTGCCTCATTTTCAAGGTTAAGAAACTGAGGCTCAGGAAAGTTAAATATAATGAGCTCGAGGTTCCACAACTCGCAAGGAGTAAAGAACAGTTTTATCGTGGGCTACCAGATTCCAGAGTTCTCACACTTGACCCCTCTGCCGCGCTGCCTCCTCAACCTTCTGTGGTCCAAAGAGCTAGCACGCAACTAGTACTCTTAGAAGAATGAGAAGTCCACTGAGGTGGAGAAAACACCCTTGTCCTTTGGGGTCACTCTTTCCACTACGATGCAGACGCCATGTCGGTGGGACAGAAAGCGTGAGGGGCAAGGCCCAGATAACTGCCCTCCTACCAATTCCCCAACTGACAACAAAATTAAGGACTGTGACAGCAAGTTTGTAACTAAAATTAAGCCAGGTAACCTTTTGTCCTTCATTCAGGTTTAGCATCTGTTAGTGGGGATACACAGTTGTAAATGTATCTTTGCAATGGGAAAGAAAAGAGAAATTCAGATGAATATGAATTTTCAAAACAGAAAAATGGGACTTGGTGCCATGAAAGACCCTCGGTATTAACAAAAGATTATCCAAAGCTTTCTCTATAATAAGTCGTCTGCTGCTTGTGTGCATGCTTGCACATGCACACTACACACACACACACAATTTCTGATATTTAATCGACTTTTTTTTTTTTTTAGAAAAGCACTAATCACCAGAAGTGCCTTTATTTTGCATTGCCTACCTCAGTTCTTTTCCTTTAGCTCAGAGATTTTGTCATACTTCTTCGTGAAAGAGAGGAGTCTTGGGATGATTTTGTAGGTTGTGTCCCCATGGGGCTCCTGGAATGGATTAAAAATTTCTAGAGATTTCTTAGTCACAGAGAAATCTTTCTTCCTTCTTCCCCAAGTCTCATGCTCTGTGAGTGTGGTGCGTTTAGAGGAAGAATCAGGCCCAGTGTGATTGGAATTGTTGCTAGAACAGTCCAGTCATGTGGACTATTAATAAAATTATATGTTTATAGAAAATTGGGCAATTTAAAAGCAGAGCTATGTGTTCCTTTCCAAACACCTTCTCGGTTGTTTAGAATAGAATTGTTAAGCATGTGAGTTGATTCTTTAGTTTCCAGTATTCACAGCTCCCACTCACATCTTTGAAAATTCCTTTATGGCATCTACTTACAGTAGTCAAACTGCAAAAGTTAAATAATATGTATTAAGAAAAAAATACACCCCTGTGGCTGTTTGAGCTTTTGTCATCACATTGGAGCCAGGAAACCTAGGGGACCTGCATTGTTCCTGCAGCCCTTGAGCTTGCAGAAACAAAACAGAGTACACAGCATTCGAAATCATAAAGCATCCCCTTGGTGGGATCCGTACCACAGCCCCCTGCTTGGCCACGAGGTCATGCTTCCCACACACCCCCGCCTCTCCCGCCTCCCCGGATTCCTTTACACATGTGGTAGCTCTGCAGAGGAGGCCTCCGTCACTACATTGTGATGTTCAACCTCTCATGTCTCTCTACCTCGACCCCATGTTGTCCCACAGCTGCCAATAAAGACCAACAGACCCGAACAAGCAGAACAAATCCAGGTGAAGTCTGAGAAACATCCCCCAGGGGAAATTTTGCCTTGTGGCCTCTGTCATTAGCACAATGAGGCAAGAAAACATCACAATGGGGAACCCAGAGGAAAATGGCCTTTTTGACAGGGGAAACATAGCCCCACGTAGTGTTGCCACATTTAAAGATATTCCACGATGCACTGATTACAAGTACAATGTCTCAATTTTTAGAGACCGAGGGTCCCTGAAGTGAGCAGAACATGCTCCTGTGACTTTAAGGGTTCACATGACCCATGCTCAAGCTTCATCTAGTTATCTGGCTGCGGCATTTGGGGCAGTCAGCTCTGCTGACAGGGAGGGGCAACTGGGAATGAAATTGGAAAGCAACAGGTCTGTGCTTAGGTTTTTCCACGTATGAATGCTTGCATATACCTCTGAACCTCAATGTCCACATAAGGAATATGGGCTTAATAATATTTCTCTTAGTGGGCTGCTGTGAAATGAAAATGACATCATACCAGGGGAATTACTTTATAAGTCATAAAATGCTACAAAAATGTAATTTATTGAATCAATAGTGGGAAAACCCAGAACTAACGTATTGGCCTGGTACTCATCTATTTCGTTCTGTTTAAGTGTGGTAACCTCTTTTCAGATGAGGTTTTGATATCTTGTCAGTAATTGGTGTCGAGACCAACTCATTCTTAATATTATTTTCAACTGGCCAGTAATAATGTAATAATGCAGAATTGCATTAGTTATCATGAAAACACATAACTCCTACTTGTGAAGTAGTTGTAAGATTTCAAAACCACGCAGCTATTTTGGAAGACTGACCAGGGGACAGGTTGGCTGAAGTTGCAGTGGGCTCTTCTATTGTAACCAGAGCTAGGCATTTTTGTTTGCAGAAGGGCTGGTTTCTTCATGTGGAAGCTAGTTTCTCTTAGACCAAGACAACTGTGTAATTCTCCACTAGTCATGATTTAAATGTAGCCCAAAACATGGCACGTGGCATGAGTAATGTGGTGACTCAAACTGTTTGATGCTGCATGATGGTCCCTACAAGTGTGCACGCTCTAAGTTCAATGCAATAGCTTCAGGCATTGCTGCTCTGGGGGGATGGTCTTCCTCTGCATTTTTTTTTTTCTCTCCTTCCTTTTTATTTCTTTTTTTTTCTGATGGTTATTATGCCCTCACTCCCTTTTTTTATTCAGTTCTTTGAGTCTATAACACCAAGAAAAGCTTACAGTTGGTCACACTCAATCAGGCAAGCAGCTTTGGTCGGTGAATCAGATCAAATTAATACAGTTTGGTGGAACCCTTTGCTGTTGAAACCCCTCGATCTCCACTCAGGAGCATCTCTGCTGAGGGAACTGGATTGTACTATTAGGCCACGTGCTGGAGTGGGAGAGGTACATGCAGGCACATTTGGGAAAGAAGCAAATACCTATAGTTGGAAAACAAGAGGCAAGTGCAGCTCTCCATTCAACATACTCAGAGTGGAATGGAAAAGGGCAGGAAGGCTGTTTGACATACCAGAAACATGGCCAGGTAATCCAGCAAACACGACGTGCCGGCGTTATAAATTGCTTGAGTGACCTTTGATGAGAATTAAAATGCTACACATATCTCTAATTGAATATTTTTCATTTTCTCTTCTGAGTCTGATAAATCTGTGAGAACACAGAGGCATATGTAACCTACATCTTTACCCTTAACATTATTGTGATTTTCTGAGTTGTCCCATTAATTAGAGTGATTTTCTCCACATGCTCAAATTGTCAGAGTATGAATAAGAGAAATGTCTTAATGATATGATTTATTGCAGCAGCACAGAATGTTCAGAAGTAGAGAGCAAAGACCTTTTATATTTTTATCTGTTTTCATGCGCAGGCTTTCAAAAAAATAGATGTGAACAGTTCAAATTAGTTTTTCCAGGACTAGGAAACCTCAGTTGCCATTTTAGTTGCTTTTGCATTTCTAGCCCTGAAATAATATATACCATCTGTGCTCCATAAATACAGAAATGGAGTGTAAATTTGATTGTTCTATTACTTGGAACCCAGTCTTAATATCTAAAGATTTTTCATATTTTTGCCATATCCTTGAACTCAATTTAGAGAAAAAAATGAATTCAATCAGCCTTAAAAAGAAACAAGGTAAAAATCTTCTAGAATCTTCACTTGGGTTGATATTTTCCTTTTTTCACTCCTGCAGTAACAACAACAACAACAACAACAACAAATATATATACATATATATATAAAACAAATTATAATATCAAGGAGATTACAATTTGAGAATCTTTTTAAATCTTAACTGAATTTCCCATAAATAACATACATATAAAAGATTTTACTAGAAAATATTTATTCACCTTGGTTTAAAATATAAGCAGATTCCATTATTTATGGTGAATTATTTTTGAAATGACTGATAGAAGTCATCAGGTACTGTAGACAGGTATTACCAGAAACATTCAGTTCATAGAGAATATTTTAAAATACATAGAGTCCTTTATTTAGTATGAAAATCTGTTTTCATTAGGTTGGTCATAGAATTTTATCATACCCTGAGCAAATAAATGGAGAGGTACTTAAAATTTAAAATATGTTTTCCCAGTCTAAATTGTTTCTGTCCTCTAGGCTGGGAACTGCGTCTGAGGCATTTGTATTTATTTGGTACCAGGCAAAACAGCTGAATCAGTTTCTGGTGAGTTCTGGACGGTGAAATGGGCTCTGCTTGATCTTTTATCTTCCCTCATCTTCTGCAATAGGCTCAGTCCTCTTCCTGATCTCTAGAAGTCATACACTCGTTCTTCTATATTAGCCTCCTTGTCTGCTAGCACCTACCACAACTCATCTAGGGTCGGCTCAAACTACCCTCAAGAACGTGAAACTGGGGAGTCCCCAGCCACGGTTCTGTCTGGCTCTAAACCATCAGTGCCTCTGCATTGGGAGTGAGACCAGTACTGAGCTGGTTGACGCAGCAGCAGCAGCTGAGCTGAGAAACCAGATTCCCCAGCATCTTTTCTCCTAGAGGTACGGGGCCTGGAGAGCTGCTCATTCAAGACCTTGCCTCCAGTGTTAGCTGGGCAGCCCCCCACACAGTGAGCAACACCTTCAGGAAAGGGTAACCCATTACTCAAAAACAAGTTCTTCACGCATGGACAAGGTTATGATGACTCTTGTGTTACGTAAAGCGTGTTTATGGGATCCAGAAAGAACACATCTGCTTCCTTCTCAGCTCAGACTCCACCATTCCAGTGTTTCTTGTGTTTGGCAGATCGACTCTCTCATTTCCATCACAGCAAAACTAACTCTAAAACGGTACTTAGATGAGGCAAAACTTCTAGTTACAAGTTAAAATGTACTCAATATGATTACTTAACATCAAGTAGAATCTCCTATTAATATTTTTCCGTGAAATTGTCTGTTTTCAAATTAGACTCCTCTATTTTTTGGAAAAAAGGTTAAACAAAATACATAGAACTTGACCTAATAAATAGCTGTTTGATTTTCCCAGGCTTCCACCTCTCCCTCTTCACTGGCCTTTTCTCTTCCATCTAAAACCCTCTGCTCACTCTTTGTCCTCTTTGGTGTCCTCTTCACCGTTCAGCTTCTCGCTCTCCCTACTCCATCCTGCAACCACTCCCCTCTTCTGCAATCCGATTTACCTCCCACTATAAGCTTCCCCCAGGAAGCCAACAATGATCTCCCAGATGCTATCCTTCAGGTACTTTTCAATCTTATTTGTGTTTTTCTGAAGCGTTTCAGGGTTCCATTTTAGTTCCTCTTTCCTCCTCGGGCTACATTTCTTTGCATGTTTTTATTTATACTCACAATGTCTGTATTAGTTAGGGTGTGAACCAAAACCAATAGGATATATATAGACAATATGAGAAGATTTATTCTAGGAATTGGCTCACACAGTTATGGAGGCCCAGAGTTCTGTGATCTGCTGCCTGCAGGCTAGAGAACCAAGAATGATGGCAGTGTTATTCTGTGTCTGAAGGCCTGAGAACAGAGGGCCCAGTGGTTGAAGTCCCAGCCTGAACCAGAAGTGCCTGATGTCCAAAGGAAGAAGAATATGGATACCTCAGCTCAGTCAGAGAGCGAATTCCCCCTTCCTCTACCTTTTTATTTTCTACAGGCCCTCAACCAGTTGGATGATACCCACACACATTGGTGAAGACGGTCTTCTTCAGTCTACCAATTCAAATGCTAATCTCTTCCAGAGACATCCTTACAGACACACCCAGAAAAAATGTTTAACTGGCTATTTGATAATTCTTATCATAATCAGGTTGACACAAAATTAATCACCATAACTTCAAATATCACCCAAAGGTCCCTGAGTCCCAGATGAATAGTTTTGGTCCAGACCTCATTCCTGGGCTCTGAATTTCATTTCTATTTGCCTATCAGGCATCTCTGTTTAGATATTTCATAGTGATGGCATCCCAGACAGAATTCATCCTCTTCACAGTGATCCTACATGCTGCCTCCATATATCTTTTCTCCATTTCTTATCTTATAAATGATATTTTCTTAACTCAGCTGCCCAAGTTAGAGATGAGGGTATCACCCAGGTAAGTGTTTCTCCTTTAAAGCTCACGTTTTGTCAATCCCTGTGTTGCTGGGATCTTGTCTCCTAAGTAGCACTCCTTTTAGCCCTCAGGATCACCTATGTAGTTCATGACCTTAGTGTCACTTGCCCATTTGTCATAAGAGGCCCCTTTCTCGCCTTACCTTCCCATCCTTCATAAAGCTGCTAAAGTGACATTTCTAATGTGAAAATCTGATCCTTCCCTCAAACAGCTCAGAATTCTGCAAGGGCTTGGTTGCCTTCAGATAAATTGGGTTGGGAGTGTTTTGCTTACAAAGTCTTCTATGATCAAGACTCTGTCCCACCTCTACCCGTCCTCTACTTGTCCTCTCCCCACTGAACACTTTACATACTGGGAATATTGAGCCATTTTCAGTTTCCCCAAATACTTGTGCTCTACACACTGCTTGACTTGTATGCTGTTTTTCGCCTGGCTTGCCATCTACATTTATCTGCCCATTTTGTAAGACTCAGTTAAGTACTACCTTCATGTGAGGAAACTTTTTCCCCCTGAAATCGCATGCTGCCCATGTACATAGGCCTTATTTCATAACTGGAAGACTCCTTTCTCTTTGCCTGTGTTTCTCCTATAGATTGCAATTGTGTTTTCCATCTGTGTATTTGTATCACGTACAGGTGTCTAACACATAGCAGGAACCCAATAAATATTTGTTAAAGCAATGAATAAGGGAATGAATAAATGAGCGAAATTACTAAAACCATCAAGGTTTTGAAACTATGTGACGCCAAATTTTCTTCCATTTCAGTTTTTATCTTGATTCTGTGCAGACGCATCATTAATTAAATTCTGGGTGTATGACAAGCCTTATAGAGCATGATTATATTTCTATCTAAGATGAAGATAAAAATATTTGCATGTAAATGAGACAATACTCAGCCTCAGAGAAGCTCTCTCTCTCAGTACTCCACATAAACTCTATTACCTGTTGGGAAATAAATGAAAATGAATCCACTGCAGTAATGGGTTTTCAGGCCAATTTTCCAAGCAAGAGCTCATTTCTCGCTGAAAGTAAATATGCTTCCTGAGCTCATGAAATCTGCTATTGCTTATGTGTACACATGCACTGAGGATGAGTTCCCATCTCATTCAGATCCATGAGCTTTGAAATGAGCCCCAAGTGTAAGACATCTGTAGGTTCTACCAATTTCATTTGCACAAATTAACAAGCAAAACCTTAAGATTTAAAATAATTTGAGTTACGAAGGCCCCTCATATTTGAAGCATTTGCTCCTGTCTCTAAATAGAAAACTGTTTCTTAACTCCAGAAATGGAAGTGTAAGGCAATAAGGCAGGAAAATGCCCCTATTCTTTTGGTGGTTTTAGTTCAGTCTTTCTTCCCTCCTGGTTCATTCCCTTCTTAAATCTCTTGAGTTCCCTCAAGTTGCTAATGGCAGGATGTGAGGACTTAGTATATGCCAGCACTAGATGAAGCCATCATTGTAATGAAATTTAATCCTCCTAACAATGCCATGAAATGGATACTATCATTACCATCTCCATGTAACTGCCTGATGCCGGCAGAGGGCAAGTTGTATAGCTCTTAACTGGTAAATCCAGAGCTCAAACCCGGATCTGATTCTAGGACCTTGCCTGTAACCCTTTGTGGCCTGCCTCATCCGAAGCACGGTTAACCTTTGTGAGATGAAAAATTATTCCAGCTCCTTTTGAAGTCCTCATACTCTGCTTAGCAAGAATTGCACACATCCCATTGTTACATCACTCTTTACGTGCTATTTCATGAAGCAGGAGATTTCTAGTTTGTGATATGTAATAACTTGTTCAGACGGGCGAAGGACCCCCAAAACAAGAGAAGGGACTTAGGGAGGGAAATTTTTCTACTTCCCAAACATGTTATTGAGAAATAACAAAACAAAACAACATAAAAAAAAAATAGAGAGATTTCAGACTAAGCAGCACTGCCAAACTTGTTTCTAAAGGAAGAGGCAGTAAATATTGTGGGTGTAGAAGTTTCTGTCTCAACTATTCAGCTCTGCTGTCACAATGTGAAAGAAACCACAGGCAAGATATAAATGAATGAGTGTGGCTGTGTTCCAATAAAACTTTATTTACAAAAATAGGTAGTAGGCCAGATTGAGCCCATGGGCCATAGTTTGTTGACCCTCGCTTTAAAGTGTCCAGATAGATTCCTTACATTGTGTTAGCACCCCAGATGTTTGGAAATACCTAGATGATTAGCAGAATGTAGGTGACTGATAGGAGATGGATAGCATTTTGTCTTATCAGGATTGTTTCTGTGCTCCATTGCTATGGCACCACTGTTTAACTGGATGTTGTAGGAGTTCAAAGGGAGGTAATCTATTTAGACTCTAGGAGCAGGCTGTCTGGCAATTTGTGGCATCAAACTGGAAGGCTTAGAAAAGCTTTTGACAGTGATGGAACTGTGTTCATACAATTTAGAATTGCAATCTTAGCTGGGAGAATTTAGATTCAGACTCAAATACAGATAATGCAAACAAGGGTTCTATAAATCTTTGCAGTGAAACCAACAAGTGAAGCTGGGCACAGCAGATTTATGGTGCAAACAGATAAATTGCAATTTTTTCCTTCAAAAACATCAGAAAGAAGGAAAAACAGAGCCTTGCATGCAAATTTCAAGTTCATGGCTCTCTTTAAAGTTCTATTTACTTAAAAAATGGCAAGCCTCATTTAAGGTCATCGTTACTGGTATTTTCAGATGGATGTAGGGTGGTGGAGAAGTCTATGGCCATAGAGTATTTGATCTGGGCAGGCTACCCTGGCATTTCCTAGCTGTGTGCACCAGTTCTCAAACCTCTTAAGCCTGCACATAAAGTCCATAACACAGGCCTGGCACACACTGACTTCTCAACAAGTATTTGCAAAAATGACGATGTGCCTCTTCTTGATTTCTTCTGTCTCAAAGTGTGAGTCTCTGCTTTATTGGAAATAAAAAGGAAAACTAAATCTGAATGTGGAATTTTAATGACTCAAATACTCAGGAGAAAGGCTTGTAGCTATTTCTAATAATTGATCCCAGAGTCTATAAATAGATCATTCATTACCAGTTAGTCAATTCCTCAGCCTTTCAATGATGGAAAAGAAAATGAAATTCTCTTCTTATGGGCTTTTGGTATCATTAAAAAATAATTTGTATGTAAACCTGTTGTATGCATTTGATACTTTGCTTAAAGGAAACATGTTGCTCTTTCCTGTATGTGTGTGTGTGTGTGAAAGAGAGCGAGAGCAAGAGAGAGAGACAGAGAGAGAGGAAGAGGAAGAGGAAGAAGGCTAATGTGCTTCCTCTGGGTAATATACATAGATGGGGAAAATCAAGCCAAATTTCTTCCTATTTGTCCACCTTACTGATATTTCAGGAAAAGAGAGTACCCATGTATAGCTTGCACTTCCCTTCTATCCCAGGTCTGGAGGCAGAAGTTTCCAGACCCTTATACCCCAACTCTAAATTCCATGCAGTTGAGGGAGACACAAATAATACCCAAATAGACAACTAGATTAAAAGAGCAATTATAGGTAATGAAAAGACTGTTCAGGAAATAGGGTGATGTGATAGGAAGTGTTTCTTTTATACGTGCTTTCTATCAGTGATTTTTAAGGAAATAGGTAAAAACTTAAAGTGCATTTCACGCATAGCATCAGAGTCTAAATTTTCTGGTACTTGATCAATTGAATTCAAGTTTGACACTGAATATGTTGTATTAAAGTTAAAAATAAGAAGAAAGTTACTGTTTGAAACAGTCTGAATTAGAATAAATATAGAAATAAAACAAAGATTCACACTATCTGATATCCATCTATCAGTCTACCTAGACATAATTTTTCTTTATGTAATATTCCAAGCTCATGCAATGTTATTAGCCTCATGAATTTTTGGATGTTCATAGAACTGCATTAAATCATCTTTTTATTCCTCAGTCATTGAATAATAACAAAGTCATCCAAATCCACTCTTAATATTAGAGAAAACATTTTGGAAAATGTATTGTCACCAGAACATTTTAACTCTCTATGAGTTATTAATTATTGCTAATATATTGTATGCTATTAACTAAGTAAAAAATAACTATTTAGTAATGTTAGTATTTATTGAGCACCAATTATGTGCCAAGCATTTTGTATTTTCTTACCAATCTTCCAACAACCCTGTGTTTGTGTGTGTTTGTGTGTGTGTAGAGGAGTATATTATTAACCCCATAAGGAAATGAGGCTCAGAGAGCTTTCATTTATTATCTGTAACCAAATAACAGCTCAGGCAGCAAAAGGATTTAAACCCAGGTCGGTCTGTTCTCAAACAAATCTCATGTTAACTTCCAAATTTGATTATTTGAATTTTTATTATAAAATATATTCTTCATAAAAGTGTGTATGTAAAAAAATGTAATGACTAATAATAAAATGACAAATATTTCCAGTCTGCGTAGAAACTAGATGACCAGAACTTGGAAGTCCCCATGTGTCCCTACCTGATTACATCCTTCTCCTTCTCCTGCAGATTGAAACACTATTCCCAAATCCATATTAAGCTTCCCTCTTATTTTATTTATAATTTAAAAATCTAAATAGATATCTCTAAACCTGTGTTGTCCACTAGAAATATGACAGCCATATTTGTAATTAAAATTTTCTAAGAGCTACATTAAAAAAATTAAAAACAGTTGTAGTTTTATATTTTATTTAACCCAACATATACAAAATATTATTTCAACATCTAATCAACATAAAAATTATCTAAAAAATTCTCTTTTTTTATATTCTCTCTTTTTCTTCGCACTTCAAGATCTGAAAATCTGATGTGTATTTTATATTTAGAATACCTCTCAGGTTGGGCTAGGCAGACTTCAAGTTCTCAGTAGGTACATAGGACTGTGGTGGATACTGTGTTACTAACACAACTCTGAATAATGTATTATTTTTTCTGCCAGTTTTTGAGCTTTATATAAATGATGTCAATCTTTTGGGAATTGTTACTTTTGCTCAATTTATATTTTAGAGACTCGTCTGTGATAATGCACAATTTTCATTTCATTGAATAATATTTCATGATGTGTATATTCCGCAGATAATGTATTCTTCCTAATTCTGATACACCTGTGTGTTGTTTCATTTAATATGAATGATGATCTATTTATGTAGGTTTCAGGTACACATTTACAACAGTATTTTTGGTAAAAATACTTGGAAGTAGAACTGTGGTATAAATTATAGGACTTGTTTTTTCTAATGAGTTGTACCATTTTATCATTAGCAGTAGGTGAGATTATTCCCATCACTACATCCTTATTAACATTTGAGATTGTGAAATTTTAAAACATTTTTCAATCCAGTGGGCTTGAAATAGATTCCCAATATAATTTTAATTTGCATTTTCCTAATTTCCTAATGAGGTGGATATGTCTTATGTATTATATACAAATATAAATGTCTCATATATTACATAATATAGACTCTAGATATTATAAGATGTTTGTATTCCTTCTGTTGAGATGTGGTAGTCTTTTGCTCATCTCCCCCACCCCCGCCCCCGCCATTGATTGCTTGTCTTTTACTTATTGTTCTGTAAAATTTGAAAAAATATGGGGGGAGGAGTCAAGATGGCGGAGAAGTAGCAGGCTGAGACTACTTCAGGTAGCGGGAGATCAGCTAGATAGCTTATCTAAAGATTGCAAACACCTATAAATCCAACGGGAGATCGAAGAGAAGAAGAACAGCAACTCTAGAAACAGAAAATCAACCACTTCCTGAAAGGTAGGACCGGCGGAGAAGTGAATCCAAAGCGATGGGAAGATAGACCGCGGGGGGAGGGGCCGGCTCCCGGCAAGTGGTGGAGCAACGGAGCACAAAATCAGGACTTTTAAAAGTCTGTTCCGCTGAGGGACATCGCTCCAGAGGCTTAACCGGGGTGAAGCCCACGCAGGGTCAGCGTGGCCTCAGGTCTCTCAGGGTCACAGAAGGATCGGGGGTGTCTGAGTGTCACAGAGCTTACAGGTATTAGAACGGGGAAGCCAGCTACAGAGACAGAGCCGAGGAGTGACTCTCAGCTCGGGGTTACCTCGAACCGGTCGCAGGCTCGGTCAGCTCGGAGCGCGGCCGGAGGCCAGGGTGACGGGAGTAATTGGGCGCTGTTCTCTGAGGGCGCACTGAGGAGTGGGGCCCCGGGCTCTCGGCTCCTCTGGCCAGAGACCGGGAGGCCGCCATCTTCACTCCCGCCCTCCGGAACTCTACGGAAAGCGCTCAGGGAACAAAAGCTCCCGAAAGCGAACCCGAGCGGATTACTCAGACCGGCCCAGGATAAGGGCGGTGCAACTCTGCCTGGGGCAAAGACGCTTGAGAATCACTACAACAGGCCCCTCCCCCAGAAGATCAACAAGAAACCCAGCCAGGACCAAGTTCACCTACCAAGGAGTGCAGTTTCAATACCAAGGAGAGCAGCGGAATTCCAGAGGAGGAGAAAGCAAAGCACGGAACTCATGGCTTTCTCCCCATGATTCTTTAGCCTTGCAGTTAATTTTTTTTTTCTTTTTCAATTTTTTTTCTTCTTCTGCTAATTTTTTTTAACTTTTACCCTTTTTTTTTTTTTAAAGATTTTATTTATTTGACAGAGAGAAATCACAAGTAGGCAGAGGGCAGGCAGAGAGAGAGGAGGAAGCAGGCTCCCCGCTGAGCAGAAAGCCCAATGTGGGGCTCAAACCCAGGACCTGGGATCATGACCTGAGCCGAAGGCAGCGGCCCAACCCACTGAGCCACCCAGGCGCCCCCTACCCTTTTCTTTTTTAACGTTTTTTAACTAGTTTATCTAATATATATATATATTTTTCTTTTAAAATTTTTTCTTTATTGGTTTTCTTTTTTTAATTCCTTCTTTTTTTTTTTTTCTTTCTGAACCTCTTTTTATCCCCTTTCTCTCCCCTCACGATTTGGGATCTCTTCTGATTTGGCTAAAGCATATTTTCCTGGGGTTGTTGCCACCCTTTTAGTATTTTACTTGCTCCTTCATATACTCTTATCTGGACAAAATGACAAGGCGGAAAAATTCACCACAAAAAAAAGAACAAGAGGCAGTACCAAAGGCTAGGGACCTAATCAATACAGACATTGGTAATATGTTAGATCTAGAGTTCAGAATGACGATTCTCAAGGTTCTAGCCGGGCTCGAAAAAGGCATGGAAGATATTAGAGAAACCCTCTTGGGAGATATAAAAGCCCTTTCTGGAGAAATAAAAGAACTAAAATCTAACCAAGTTGAAATAAAAAAAGCTATTAATGAGGTGCAATAAAAAATGGAGGCTCTCACTGCTAGGATAAATGAGGCAGAAGAAAGAATTAGCGATATAGAAGACCAAATGACAGAGAATAAAGAAGCTGAGCAAAAGAGGGACAAACAGCTACTGGACCATGAGGGGAGAATTTGAGAGATAAGTGACACCATAAGACGAAACAACATTAGAATAATTTGGATTCCAGAAGAAGAGGAAACAGAGAGGGGAGCAGAAGGTATATTGGAGAGAATTATTGGAGAGAATTTCCCCAATATGGCAAAGGGAACAAGCATCAAAATCCAGGAGGTTCAGAGAACCCCCCTCAAAATCAATAAGAATAGGTCCACACCCCGTCACCTAATAGTAAAATTTACAAGTCTTAGTGACAAAGAGAAGATCCTGAAAGCAGCCAGGGAAAAGAAGTCTGTAACGTACAATGGTAAAAATATTAGATTGGCAGCAGACTTATCCACAGAGACCTGGCAGGCCAGAAAGAGCTGGCATGATATATTCAGAGTACTAAATGAGAAAAACATGCAGCCAAGAATACTATATCCAGCTAGGCTATCATTGAAAATAGAAGGAGAGATTAAAAGCTTCCAGGACAAAAAAAAATAAATAAATAAAAATAAAAATAAAAGCTTCCAGGACAAACAAAAACTGAAAGAATTTGCAAATATCAAACCAGCTTTACAGGAAATATTGAAAGGGGTCCTCTAAGCAAAGAGAGACCCTAAAAGTAGTAGATCAGAAAGAAACAGAGACAATATACAATACCAGTCACCTTACAGGCAATACAATGGCACTAAATTCATATCTCTCAATAGTTACCCAGAATGTTAATGGGCTAAATGCCCCAATCAAAAGACACAGGGTATCAGAATGGATAAAAAAACAAAAATATATTCTAGAGCATGATCCTCAGATTATAGGTAAAGAAAATATCTTTTATAGTTTGTGACTTGTCTTTTATTCCTTTTTGTGCCCTTTGGTGAACTGAGTTCTTAATTATGAGGCAGTCAAATTTGTCACTCTTTTTCCTGTTGATTTATACTTTTTATGGTCTGATGTAAGAAATCTTCTTTATCTTAAGGCCATAAAATTATTTTTAAATGGTCTAAAAGTTTTGCCATTTTTATTTGAAGTTTTTAACACACCCCAAATAAATTTTGGGGTATAGCATGAGACTAGGATCCAATTTGAATTTCCTGTTTGGATAATCAGTTGTTTCAGCACTATCCTATTAAATAATCAGTTCTTCCCACTGATGTACGAAAACTGATCTGTCACAAATCAAGGGTTTATGTACTTCTGGTCTGATTCTGGCCTCTTTATTCTTCCAACCATGTTGCAATATCACATTAAAGATACTAAAGCTTTATAATAAGTCTTTGTATCTGGTGGAGTAAGTCTGCTACTCATTCTATTCTTCTTAAGGAGTATTTGGCTATTCTTCATCCTTTGCCCTTTCAACTCCATGTTAAAGTAAGTTTATTAGTTTCCATGAAATTGTCCTATTGAGCTTTGGACTGGAATTACATCGAATCTAAATTTGGAAACAACCGACATCTTTATTATGTTGCGTTTTCCTATCCAAGTGAACAGTTTCTATAGCTCCCTTTATTTATATTTTTTGATAAAGTTTTACAATTTTCTCCAAAAAAAATGTTCTTCTCTTATAGTTACTGTATTTTTTCCTAGGTACTTTATGTTTATTGCTTTTGTAAAGGATGTAGTTTTTAAATTGCACTTTTCTTACTGATTGCTAGTGTATAAGAAATGCATTCAAATTTTACACATTCATTTTTATTTATGTAGCAAACTTACATGGTTCTCTTTGGATTTTCATTATTGTCATACACCTTTCATTTTAATTCTTTTTCTGCTTTTTATATGCTGCTGACCAAGGCCTCAACTGTGATATTTGCAAGCGAGGTGCTGGCGAGCATCTTGTGTATTTTTCCTGATCTTAAGAGGAACTATTTTGACTTCATCATTAAATATGATTTTTGTGATACACTTTTTGCAGATGGCCTTCCTTAGATGAATGAGATCTTATTCTATTTCCAGTTTGGAAAAACAGAAAAATTATAAAAGTCTGCTGCATTTTAATACAGTTTTTCTGCATCTATTTGGATCACCATGTGGTTTGTTTTCTGTAAGTTATAAATGTACTGAATTACATTGATTGATATTTTTTATTTTTCATTACATGTATTTTAGATTTAAAATAGCAAGCCTCACACTTTTTGGTGTGAATGATGCAGTTTACATATAGTAGGATTCACACTTTTTTCAGCATATAGTTGTATGATTTTTGACAAAAGCATAGAGATGTGTAACCATCATCACAATCAAGACACAGAACAATTACATATCTCACCCAACCCTCATTCTCCATTTCTTCTCTGGTAACCCTATACAGTTATATCCCATCTCACTCTTGTCCACTGGAAACCACTGAAATGTACTCTGTCCCTACAGTTATACCTTTTCCAGAGTGTTATATAAATGAAATAGTACAGTATATAGCCTATGAGTCTGCTTTTTTTTTTTTTGCTTCATATAATGCATTCAAGATTCATCCACATTCTTGCACATCCTTTCTTTTCACTGCTGAATAGAATTCCACTGTGTGTATGTAACACTGTTTATTTGTCCATTCCCAAGTTGAGGTATATTTGTGTTGTCTCTAGTTTTTGATGATTACAAATGAACTTGCTATAAACATTCATGTGTAGGTTTTTGAATGAACATTGGTTTTCATTTCACTTGAAATAAAATATCCAGGAGTGGGATGGTTGGGTTGTAGGGAAAAGTCAATGCTGACTCCATAAAATGATTTAGGAAGTATTTCCTCCTTTTCTGTTTTCTGGAAGAGATTATGTGGAATTATTGATTTTTCTTCTTTAAATTTAATGGAATTCACCAGGAAAATAATCTGGGCCTGGATTTTTCTTTCTTGGAAGGTAGGCAGCTGTGAATTAAATTTATTTCATATATACAATTATTTGAACTAACTTTGGTAATTTATGTCTTTCAAAGAAATGCTATTTCATCTAAGTCATCAAATTTTGGGGCACAGAATTGTTCTTATATTCCCTTATTATTTTTTTAATAATGTCTTCAGGGTTTATACCAAGATCTTATTTATTCCTGTTATTTATAATGTGTATCTTTTTTTTTCTTGATCAATTTGGCTAGAAATTATCAAATTTATCTCATCAAAGTCACAGCTTTTGGTTTAATTGACATTTATTGTTTCTCTTTTTTCAATTTCATTGATTTCTGCTTTTAGCTTTATTATTTCCTTCCTTTTGTATACTTTGTGGTTAGTTGGTTTTTCTTTTACTAGTTTCTTAAAATGAAAGCTTAGAGTATTGAATTGAGTCTCTGCTTTTTTTTTTTTTTAAGATTTATTTATTTGATAGAGTGTCTGTGAGTTGGGGCAGGGCAGAGAGCGAGAGAAAACCTTAAGCAGACTCCCCATTGAGTACCCAGCTCAAAATGTGGGGCTCAGTCTCACGACCCATGAGTCATGACCTGAGCCAAAAGCAAGAACTGGACACTCAACTGACTGAGCCACTCAGGTGCCCCGAGTCTTTGTTGTTTTTTAATATAAGAGTTATTGACACAAAATTTCCTTTAAGTATCTGTAAACCACAGATTATCATGTGCTGTATTTTTATTTTCATTCTGTTCAAAACACTTTTAACTCACCCTGAGACTTCTTCTTTGATCCATGGGTTATTTAGAAGTTAACTATTTAGTTTCTGAATAATTGGGGATTTTCCAGGTATCTGTGTGATGTTTCTTTCTTTATTTATTTTTAATTCTTTCTCTTTTTTAGTTTTTTAAAAGTAATGTCTATGCCCAATGGGGGCTTGAACTCACGACCCTGAGATCAAAAGTTGCAGGCTTGCTCTTGCTCTCTCTCTAAAAATAAATAAATAAATAAATACATATTTAAAAAGGGTGTGCTGCATGGCTCAGTTGGTTAAGCATCCAGCTCTTGATTTCAGCTCAGTTTATGATCTCAGCATCATGAGGTCAAGCCTGGAGTCAGGATCCATGCTAGGTGTGGAGCCTGCTTAAGATTCTCTCTCTCCCTCTCTCTACCCACCTTTCTCTCTCCTCCCCCTGCATGCTTTCTATCTCCCTCTAAAAAAAAAATTAATTAGTTAATTAAAAAAAAAGTCTCATGCTCTACTGACTGAGCCAGCCAGGTATACCAGTGATGTTTTTTTTTATAGTTTATGCAGAATTTTAGTTATTCTGTTGGGTCCCCAATGTTGGGTCCCCCAATAATGGGTCCATGATTAAAGGAGTGAGACTGATACAAAGCAAAGGTCAAGAAAAGCTTTATTTCGCACCAAGCATCGAGAATCAAACCGACCGTCAAACAGACCAGTCAGGGCCACCCTTTACAGAGAGGGCGACCTCTCTCTGTTTCACAGACTAGCTTTAAAGGGCAAAGGCCATGTGGTTGGGCCTGGCCACGCACAGGTGGCCAATGAAATTGTAACACACAGAGAAAGCTGCACAGTCATGTTAGGTCACACATAAGTGACCAATTGAATTACAATTTACCCTAGTAGACATTTGAACCAGCCTATCACCTTGGTCAGAATTGGCACCCAAAAGGTGCCCAAAAGGCGGGGCCCATACTCCTTGGTAACTAGGGAGACAGTATGCGCCCCTCCACTGATCAGATGTCTCCACCTGGCCTGGCCCACCCTTGTATTTGGGCGTTGTTACCTGGGACTGGTTTCCAGGACTTGTTTTTAAGTAAGTTCCTGGGTTGGGGGGGTGGAGGGGGATGGCAGGTCAATTTAAGTTTTACTGCATAAACAACAAAATGGCAGTTCAACTGGGGTGGGGCCGCACTGGCTGAATAGGCCCTTACAATTCCCATTGGGACAGCTGGGCAGGGTATCTAGTCTGTCAAACTGCTAGAAACAGCTCATGTTTATTTAATGTTATAATGCCTCCTCTTTTTATGTGCCTTCTGTTTACTGTTTCTACTAGTAAAATATCTCTAGAAGTTTCTGTATATAATAAAAAGATTTCATCCTCATATAGCAACCTACAGCTTAGATAAGTAACTTTCACGTTCATCCTACTAACTTTTATGAGGAATGTAGGGTAAAATGATTGTCTATGTTAGAGAAGAATAAATGTGCACATGAAGGCCAAAGTAAGTGTAAGGTAGAATCAGAATGACTGTTCAGTTCTTTCTTCTCTAACGTATCACAGTCAGGATGGTCAAACAGAAACTGCCCCCTATAGCAGAATCTGGGGAAGTCAAATTGAGAGGGCTGGAGAATGGGGGAGCAATTGGTATTGCATTGACATTGATTTTATAGTTCTGCACTGGCTTCCTTATTCTACCGCAAATTGAATGTTAATTTAGTAAGGAGACTTGGAGATGCTTGATCACAAAAGTATTATCCTTTTTATTTAACTACTCTCTAAAACAGAAGTTTCTTGGTTCAGTGGTCCTAATAATTATATCCAAGACTTTAAGAAGCCAAGAAAAGCAGAATTAGATATGTAGAGACTGCCTTTGATCCTGAAATACCAGTCAAGGAAAAGTGCTGACTTGACTTCAAGCATAGGAAAGGCTTATTTTTTGTCAAAATTCAAGTTCAAAATATTATGTGTTTTTGGTCTAACAATTTTTCATAATGTAGATTTTTTTTTACTATCTCTGATAACATTTCTACTACAATAAGCTGTTTTAAAAGTGAAACAATATACATCACTATTTTTAAAAAAATTCAGTGCAGATGAATGCATAAAGAAGTAGGATGCCTGGGTGGCTCAGGCAGTTAAGCCTCTGCCTTTGGCTCAGTCCCACATCAGGTTCCTTGCTCAGCAGGGAGCCTGCTTCTCCCTCTGCCTGCTGCTCCCCATGCTGCTCCCCCTGCTTGTGCTCTCTCTCTCTGACAAATAAATAAAATCTTAAAAAAAAAAAGATGTGATACACACACACACACACACACACACACCCAGGATTATTACTCAGCCATCAGAGAAGATGATACCTTATCATTTGCATGGATGGATGGAACTGAAGGGTTTTATGCTGAGTGAAATAAGTCAATCAGAGAAAGACAATTATATGGTTTCACTCATATGTGAAATACAAGAAACAGTACAGAGGATCATAGGGGAAGGGAGGGAAAACTGAATGGGAAGAAATCAGAGAGGAAGACAAACCATGAGAGATTCTTTGACTCTTAACCATAGGAAACAGACTGAGGGTTGCTGGAGAGGAGATGGGTGGGGTAACTGGGTGAGGGGCATTAAGGAAGGCATGTGATGTAATGAGCACTGGGTGTTATATGCAACCAGTGAATAACTGAACTCTAGATCTGAAACTAATGATGTACTGTATGTTGGCTATTGAATTTAAATTAAAAGAATTCAATATAACATCCATGCATAAGATAGCATTGTTGAACGGACAGAGTTGATGCCTCCAGTGGTTTCAGGATTTCTTTTCCTTTAGTGCCTGCAGTTCTTAGTCATGCCTCTTCAAAGAATGAAGCAGTAGACCAAATGAAGAGTGGTGGGCAGCAAAGCAAAGTTTATTGATAGTAAGAAGCTCCCATAGAGGGAGCTTTTTTGGCATTTAAATCTAGAGATTTTTAATGGCCTTGTTGGGGGCTGTTTTAATCTGATTAACCCTCCATGTGTCTGTCACCCAATCAGGTTTTTGTCGTGTATTCAGCTACCTATCCGGTAGTTGTTCATGTGGGAAAGTGTGGAGGGCTCCTTCCGAGGGGTGGTGTGGTATAATCCTCTTAGGACGGGGCCCCTTGCCCTGCCTGCCTTTCTTCTGGCTATCCTCTATTATAATGATCCCTTGTCAATAGTGTGATAATGTGATTTTCTTCACTACATTCACTAAATATGTCTTAATACCTTGATGGGACTAGCTTGAGGGGAGAACTGCAGATCTACCTTTCATTTTATTTGGTATAATTTACCAAGTGCTATGCCATTTGGGGTAGAACTGGATGAAAGGCTTTGGCATGTTGTACTCCAGTCATTAAAAAAGGACATATGGGAGGTGCCTGAGTGCTCAGTTGGTTGAGTATCCAACTCTTGATTTCAGCTGGGTCTTGACCTCAGGGTTGTGGTATTGAGCCCTACATGGGGCTCCCCACTCCACAGGGAGCCTGCCCGAGATTCTTTCCCTCTGCCTCTCCCCCAGCTCATGCTTTTGCACATGCTCTCTCTAAAAATAAATGAATAAATCTTTTTTTAAAAAAGGACATTTGGTTAAAATATTCATCCTCGATCTTGATTACTCCTTTTATGGTTTCCCTAAACCTAGTTTCTTGATGATGCTTAAACATTTTCATGTAGATCTTGATTCAAACTCTACAATTTGGACTCTGTGTAGTTTAATGTCTAATATATAACTATGGTCTCCCAAAGTTCAAAATAATTTTCTAAATTTTATCTTCTAACTTACTGTAATGATTACATCAACAATTCCACATATATTCACCTTTTCCACACTGGGACACAACCCATATTTCTTCCCAGTTAGTGTGGCCATCTCTGAGTCTATAATGTCTGTTTAATGTCCATTCTTCTCAATCAAGTCTTGATAGGGCGGCTGGTGATCCCTGCTACTATGTTCCAAATGAGAAAATTAACCACCCCTAACATATCCAGCATACAAATACAAGAAACATTAATTAAAAAAAAAAAAACAAAAAAAACCTTCCACTTAAAAATGATTACATAGAAATAGGGGGTAGGGAAGTAGTGCACAATGGCACTAGCCTTACTTTGCTGGAAAAGGAAGCAGGTTAATTCTGCTGGGACAGTCTCCTTTATAGCAATGGATGATCTACAGGATTAGTCAGCTAGGTGGGTCTGTTATCTACCAGAAAGGTTTAATGTACTTAGTGTTTTATATGGTTTTGATCATCAGGGACATCTGGGAGGAATTTTCAATTGGGAGATACATTAAATTAGTCTTTGATAACAAAACCAACAAACATGTAAACACAATAAGATGGAAGTTTCTATCCTGCTTATGTAATAGCCCAGAAAAGTTCCAGTGTTGCCATGTGCAACATGCAGTTTCTGAAGTTGTCCTTGTGGTCTTCTCCCCCTCTACCAACTAGACAGGGGGAAAGAACATGGAGACGTATGTGTAGTAGGTTTTCACAAGCCAGGACTAGAGAGGAAGATAACACATCCTCTCATTTATCACTGGAGAAGATTTAGTCAAAGAACTACAACTCACTGCAAGGGAGTCTTGGTGTGTGCTTAAAGGGAAAACACTATCTTGGTGGACAGTTGAGTGTCTTTGCCCTGGGGCCTCCTTAGCTGTGCATTTCTTGTTGGTGATTTAGAGCATGAAGAATTGCCTTAGGCAGTGGGCAGTCCTGGATTCCTTTAAGCCAGGCTTGTTTTTATGTTACCTTTCTTTGTTTGAGGATGTTGTGATAACAGAACCATCTTGAAACCCTGGTACGTTGCCTGTTTAGAACTCCAGTTTGCTAGTAAATAAAGCCAGTAATCTTGACGTGTCAAGGTATTTGAATCGGGCTCCCCACCCCCTCCAAAGTCAAGCCTTTGGTGACTCTTCAAGGGGCAATGCCCACCCTTCCCAACCAATTTTAGTGCATCTTACTTTGGTCTCTGTGTCTGCTGGATGGGCTGCCATGTTGGGGCAGGGCCAATTGTCCCTTTACCCCAGGTGCTCCCAATATCCTTTGTTACTTGGGGAAAGGAGAACGACCCTTGCCAGGTGGCAGTGCTTTGTGAATATTTAGGGGAATTGGCTTCTTCATTCTGGATGTGTATTGGCTGGTGATTTTGGTGTAGTGGGATACCTTTTGGAATCCAGAGCTTGCCTAGTGGCAGAAGGGGATCTCTTTACACAATTGTGTTAGGCCACTACTCCTGCTCCACTTTCAGATGGCTCTGCTTGGACCACTTTTTTTTCTTGCAACACCTTACTAAAGTTTGCAAGAAGTAGCCAATGCCTCCAAATCCCATTTTGTTTTCTACCAAGTTCAGTAAACCTCTAAGCTCAGTAAGGATAGGCCCATATCCTGAATAACAATAAATAACCTGTAATAATTAACTAACTGCTTTGCTCCTAAGTTTCCTAACTCATGATGGGGAAAATCTCCCTGACCCTTCTGCACCTGAACATAGCCAGTTCCACATTTTGGATCTATCCCTCTCAATGCCTCTGTTCCAGCTACAAAATTTGGCATTAATTAGGGCTCTCTCAGTTGCCAATGACACAAACTCCACCCAGAGTAGCTAAACAAGAAACAAACAAACCAAAAACACAGACTCACAAGTAAGCAGTGCTATTTCAATAGAAATATAATTTGAGACTCATATGTAATATAAATATTTCCAGAAGCTGCATTGGATAAAGAGGTAAAATTCATGTTAAAATCTAGGTTATTTAAACTAATACATCCAACTTATTATAATTTCACATGTATTCATTATAAGAAATTATTAATGATGTATTTTGCATTCTTGTTTTTATGCCAAGTCTTAGAAATCCAGTATTATTTCAAACCATATAAAACAATTCTGTTTGGACTGGCCATATTTCAAGTGACCCCTAGACACACGTGGCCAGTGGCTATCATATTAAATAGCAGAGCACTGAAGCACATTAGCGTGATTCTTAGAATCAGAGGAGTTGCTTAAAACCAACTCTGCTGGAGCACCTGGGTGGCTCAGTGGTTGAGCCTCTGCCTTCGGCTCAGGTCATGATCTCAGGGTCCTGGGATCGAGTCCCGCATTGGGCTTTCCCGTCTGTGGGGAGCCTGCTTCCTCCTCTCTCTCTCTCTCTGCTTGTCTCTCTGCCTGCTTGTGATCTCTCTCTGTCAAATAAATAAAATCTTTAAAAAAACAAAAAAAAACCCAACTCTGCTTTTCAGATTATTTCAATTTTTTTTTAAAGTAATCTCTATGCCCAACATGGGGCTTTAATTCATGACCCTGAGATCAAGAGTCACATGTTCTTCTGACCAAGGCAGCTGGGTGCCCCACCACCTCTGCTTTTGTATGATAGCTTCATTTTTGTTTGCTTCTGATTTGCTTTCTCAGTATGCCTGGCCACATGTCTATTAGCCTCTCTGGACTCATACACCCATAGCTTCACCATTAGAGAGGGGAGAACTCTTTTTCTTCTTCCTATTGCTGTTCTCCTGAGTACTCCAACTCCAGTTAAAGAAATCTTTGGGAAAACTGTGACTGGGCCTATTTCCAGGCCAATCAGGTCACCTTGATGAGGTGAGGAGATGTGCTTGGTCTAGCTTGGGATAGGAATTGATTTCTGTGACTGGCAGCACCCAGTAAAATGTTATAACTAGAGTAGGGAAGGGAGGGCTCCTGGAAAGGAGAGGGGCTGCTATTGGGAAGCAAAAACAATAAATAGATATTACCATACCTAAGAAAGAATAAAAATAGCTCTTAATGACAGTACTATGAGTCTTTATGCTTAGATTAACTGAAAACTTGAGGATAGATAATAGCATATGTGCTTGCTACATAAATATTCCATGAACAGGTTTGGAATGTCAGGAAAATGAAAATGATAGCTTCATTTAACAATTAACTTCTCAATCAACCTATTACTCACACTTATTTTTGTTCCTTTGTTAAAAAATAATCAGGAAGTGTAACACATTGATTTGGTAGTTTAATATTAAACTGTAAAATGTTGTGTTCCTAACCAGGAATGAATGTGTGGAATGTTTGAATCAAAAAACAAATTTTCAGGGATAAATAGCATTTTTGAGAATACAGTTATGGTGATTATTTTACAGAAGGGAAAGGAAAATGTCAGAATCCCATAAAACTGATAAGCAACAGACCCTACTGATTCCAGAACTTTGCCAATTACTGTCATTTTACAAAGTCCTTCTTAGAAAGATTGACTGATATGTAAGTGAAACCTTGGATCTTTTCAGATCCAGACACAGAACAGCAACTACTCTAGCTGCTGAGGCAGATGATCATTTTAAGGTTAAGGTTAAGGATGACTATTTATTTTCATCCACTGGGATCCATCGGTAGCTGTCAACACTATGACTGTAGGATTGCTCATATTCCTCTTAAATGTTCTGGCTCATGTAAAGGAGCCAACTTTCTCCAGGGTAAATGCTGTCCTAACACACAATAACCAACCATGTTCCTGTGCTTAGTCTAAGTCGGTATTGACTGCAGAGAATGTCTTGAGAATAGGCAGAGTTGAGAAAAATCTTTTATATTTTTTCCTTATGTTCTTTCTATCTCTCCTATGCTTTGCTGGGGAGTCAAAGGCAGAGAAGGTCACCACTACCCCTCTTCATCACAGAATCAGCAGTTCTTTATGCAGCCATCACAAGCAGCTAGGTAGGTGCTGGCTGAAAGTGTATCTCTGGGCCCCACCATTAGAGACCCTGTGTATATCTGGGTGGGCCTTAGGAATACGGATGTTTGATAAGCCCTACAGGAGATTCTACTATAGATCACACTTAAAGGAAACCTACTTTAGCTCATAAATTGTGTCAGTCAAATTCTCTCTTCTCACCATGTATGGAGGAATGAACTAAAATGAAATGAAGTCATTCCCTTCGTGTAAGTCTCCTTCTGAAACCTTCCAGGGGTTCCCAGGGAAAGAAGGCCCTGGAGGAGCTCATTTTGTACACATGTGCACTTTTCTGGGGGAAGGGCATCCAGAACTTTTACTGCATTCTCAAAATTCTCAAGCATTGCATTAATGGCTCCCTACTGACCACTGAATTAAATACAAATCCCTCAACTTGGCATTTGAGAGACGCAGAAAACTACCTTAAATTTCCTTTCTAGTTGTTCTCTCACTCCTCTGCATGTACCCTAATTCTAGTCAGAGACTATTGATTGCTCCCTGAGTTTGTTTCTATTTCTGTACTTACTCAGTCCAGGCTGCTACAGCAAATCTCCATCAGCTGGGTGGCTTAAACAACAAACATTTATTTCTCATCATTCTAGAGGGTGAGATGGCCTCCTCTTCTTACAAAGGCAATACTTTTCCTCATGAGGGTTCCACCTTTATGACCTAATCGCCTTCCAAAGTCCCCATCTCCAAATGCCATCACAACAAAGAGGTAAGCTTCAACATATGAATGGGGGGGATGGGGAGGGAGAACAGGCATGCAGTTCATGGTATTCACCTTTGCCCCCGCAGTTCCACAGGGGATTTCCCTTTTTGTTGAAATCCATAATCATCCATTTTCTGTTTTCAATCTCATCTCATCTATCTGAAAGATATCCTCCCATTTGGGTATGATTGTTTCCTCTTCTAAGAATCCAAAGCATCTGATTTGGATCAGTTTGGTGTTAGAGTTACTTGCTTCTTATTTTATATTTTTTTCTAATTAGAGGAGAATTGTTTCTCAGTCATCTCTATAACCAGCCCTGTACCTGGTATATAGTGTCTTCCACAAAAAATCATAAATAAATATTTGTTAAGTTGACTAAATAAGTAGTCACTTTTTGGATGTCATACACTTATTTCAATAAGCAAAAAACTTTTCCAACTCTTCTTTAGGAACTAAAGGCAGAACATATAATATGTCTTGTTTGTGTTTTGTGTATCTTCAATGGTAGAAACATCATCATCCTTTGAGAAAGACTTGATATCAGGAAACAATTAAAAATCATGGAAAACCGGGGAGGGTATGTGCTATGGTGAGTGCTGTGAAGTGTGTAAACCTGGCGATTCACAGACCTGTACCCCTGGGGATAAAAATACATTATATGTTTATAAAAAATAATAATAATAAATTAAAAAATAAAAAAAAATCATGGAAAACCAAGTCAGCAGCAGTTGCCACTAAGTATCACTATGAAACTGATATCCACAAGGTTCCAAAGTATTTGTCCCATACATTTTAAACCAAGAGGTACATAAACCTATAGCACTTTTAAAATTCAGGATTAGTGAGGTATAATTTATATTCAGTAAACTACTGCTTTTATAGGTGTATGTACAATTTAAGTTTTGACCAACGTACACAATTGTGTAATTCCCACAGACATCAAGACGTGGATTATACTCATTGACTATCTCCTCACTAGTTCCCTTGTGTCCTGGGAGAGAATACTCACTCCACCCCTCTTCTCCAAAGCCCCTGACAACTACTAATCCTGTTTTCTGGCATGACGGTTTGCCCGCTTTCTCCAGGGCAAATGCATGTTCTATGAATGAAATTACCTAGTATGTCTCTGGTGAGCCTGGCTTCTTTCACTCAGTATAATATTTTTGAGACCTGAGGTGACTTCTAAAAACAGGACATCATTCTTTTGTGCATACTTTGGCAGATTGAAAAAAATCACACCAGGGAATCCCATACACATTTTCTACTGCTTGGTGACTTTATTCATTTCCTAAGGCTGCCGTAGCACATTACCGTAGACTTGGTGGCTTAAGACAACAAAAATTTATTCTCTCATCGTTATAGAGGGGAGAATTCTAAAATCAGTGTCAGGAGGGCCATGATCCCTCCAGGGGCTCTAGGAAAGATGACATTCTTTTCCTCTTCATGGTTCTGGTGATTGCTGGCATTTCTGGGCTTGTGAATGTCATTCCTCTCTGTCTTTGTCTTCACACACCCTTCTCCTCTTTTCTGTGTGTCCCTCATCTGGGTATCTTTTATAAGGATGCTTGCCAATGAATTTAGGGCCCACATGGATAATCCAGAATGATCTTATCTTAAAATCCTCAATTATGTCTGCAAAGACCCTTTTACCAAATAAGGTCACACTCACAGGTTCCAAGTATTGGGATGTGAGCATATCTCTGGGGGGTGGGGGAGTCACCATAAAACCCACTCTAGGCTATTCTCTGGTTCTCCAAAATTCACATCTGTCCCATGTGCAAAATACATTCACCCCATCCCAACACCCCCAAATATCTCAACCAATTATGGCATCAAGTCTAGGTTCAAAACTTCGTCTAATTATCACCAGGTCAAAATGTTCCAAATCGCATCATCTACATCAGCCAAATCAGGTGCAGGTGAGATTTTGGTGTTACTGATCCTGAGGCAAAATTCCTCTCCTTTGATGGATCTATGAAACTAGAGCTGAAGGCATCTGCTTCCAAAATTCCCATTCCAAAAGGGAGCAAAGGGAAAGAATAAAGGAATAACCAGCCTGAAGCAAGTTCCAAATAGGCCAAGCAAATTCCATTTCATTTCTGTGACTCAAGGTTCTGTCCTCTGAGACCACCATAGCCCTGGACCTCTGTGCCTGGAACTCCTGCCTCAGGCCATGCCACTGTCCTCCAAGTCATTTTTCCTTTGTCTTGAAGGGTAGCACATGTTTGCAGTCAAGTTGCTATAGCAGCTCATTCCCTAAGTAGAATTTTGGAAGTGCAACAGCCCTCTTTTACTTTGTCCTTTCTCTGTCACCTTTAGTCCAAGCAGGGAGTGTTTCTGCTTACACAATGGCTTCAGAAACCTTGTGGGTTTTTGTCAATGGGATTAACATATACCATCAGTTGACTTTAAATAAAGGAGATGACCTCAATAATTCCCCCGAGCCTGGTTCGATCCGTCGCCTCAAGAGCAGAACCAAGGCTTCCCCAGGCAAGAAGAGATCCTGCCTGGGGAAGTGGCATCAGCCCCTGCTCAAGAATTTCCAGTCTGCCTGCCTTGTGGATTTGGGCCATGTTCCTTCCTCACCATCACAATGGCAGCCACCACGTGCTCTTTCTGAAAGCCATCCACCTTTTTTTATGCCTCCCACTAGTTTTAAAAGTTTCAGAGTAAAAAAACCAAATGGGATAACATATGCAATCAACGCAGAAATTTTACAAACATTCCCACTGGGCTGCAAAATGTTAACAAGCCATCTTAAGAAATAAGAAACAAGATTCTTCAGGGCTTTTATTTATTTGCGGGAGGGGCTCACCAAACAACCCTTCTACTAATCTTTCCTTTCTCAAGGGCCTTCTAGTAACAAAAGGGTGACAGAGGCGACACTCTTTGTCTTGGGTGACCACTCTTCTTCTCTGTTGAGAGATGGCAGAGTCCTGACTATTACCTCTCATGTCTTTGGCTGACAGGCAAAATTACATGGCTTTTAAATTCTAACTTTGTTTAATACTGCTCATAAGACAACAGTTTTTTCTAGCCCAATAATGTGAATATTTTTTTTAAATATCAAAATTCAAAGGGCGCCTGGGTGGCTCAGTGGGTTAAAGCCTCTGCCTTCAGCTTAGGTCATGATCCCAGGGTCCTGGGATCGAGCCCCGCATCGGGCTCGGGCTCGGGCTCTCTACTCAGCAGGGAACCTGCTTCCCCCTTTCTCTCTGCCTGCCTCTCTGCCTACTTGTGGTATCTGTCTGTCAAATAAATAAAATCTTAAAAAAAAAAATCAAAATTCAAGGCATGACTGTTCATCACACCCAAGCTCATCATCACTGATTGGATTTCTAACACCTCATTTATTTAGGATGACTGAAAAGAACTTCAAAATGAATGCCAAGGCAAATTAAAATGACCCTAGAGAGAATGGTCAAAATCTTTTTTAGTTCCTATCTTATATCAAGAAAGATAATTCTATTGCAAAGAAATGAATACCGGGAAGACTTTGTTAAATAGAGATGTGGCAGGGTTCTACTCTTTCATGCTATTTCACTGTATGACATTCAAAGTGTTTACAGACAAATTTAGTATCATAGCACTTCAGACCAACGGGAATGACATGTTCACATTTTGTCTTTCCGCATTCAAGCTCAACAAGCAAGAGAGTGCACTATATACTAGTGAATCCTGAGATTTTATAATACGGACAAATCAAAAGTCATCAAAATGTGAATGTTTTTGAGATAATTTTTCTGTGCTAACTATGAAAATGAACTACTGTGTCCATAATGATTTTCCAAGAGCCAATGAGTATCAGCTATGCAGTCCCAGACGTGGTATACTGTGCTATAGAAGGAAAGGAGACAGTGCATGATGAAAAAAAATGCAGTTTTCTATTTTTAAGTCTCATGACTGCCCCTAAATCCCTTGCCTCATTTCCTTCTAACAGCTGTCTTTGAAATTGGAGAGAATATGTGCCCAAGATTAAATAAAGGCCAAGGCTTTCAAATGTTCCTCTGGGGATTGTATGTATCAAATTTCCTTCATGTAGATCATTTATTCTTTAGTTTTGAAACCATATACCTCATTCAGGTCCGTGAAACTTGATATGTAACTGAATTTTGCTGTTATGATGAGGATAAAGATCAATATCTCTCAAGTTTTTAAAAAAGTTTTGAGCAGATATATATGCCTTATGATTTTTAAGGATAGGTCCATGTACACAGAGTTTTTTGATATAATAAAATAAAAGGAAATTTATATATTCATTCATCAGATATTTATCCTTTACTAGCTTTCTGACTTGGATAAATCATGTAACCTCAAGGGGTTTCAGTTTTCTCATTTATAAAATAGAGATACTAATAAAATGCATAACTCAAAGGACTGTTTGGAAATAACTCACTTAGCAGACTGCCTGGCACACTGCTGGCACTTGTAGCTTGCATCATTTTTATCATCGTGGCTGATAATATTATTCATAGTTCAGGTCGATACACAGGCGATCTCCTAGGCATATGGCATGAAAGGAATAAATCTGCCATGGTCCCTTCTTTTGAGAAAATCCTCGTCTAATGGGGGAAAAGACCTATAAACATTTGATTGTACTTCGTGGTTACACCTTCAAAAATTGAGGCCCACTGTATAAAGCATTATGGCAAGCCATAGGAGAGAATGTTAACATGTCCTGGGATTAGCAGGAAAGGTTTGGAAGAAGAGCTGACTTTTGAGCTGAGTCTTGAAGGATGGGAGGGCACCTTCTAAATCAGACCAGAAGGGAAGGAAATTTTTCTAAGTAAGAAAAATAACATCTGAGAAATATGAATGAAAATGGCTCATTTATAGAAGAGCTGGGAGTTCAGGAGAGACACAGCATGGAGCACAGGTGAGCATATGGGAAAAGAGGAACAGTATGATACTACTCCATTATTTATTTTTATCTATATTTCCCATTCAAATATAAATGTAAATTTCATCAGGTGCAGGAGTTAGCTTATTTTGTTTTCTTCCTTCTGTAGCTCCAGCAACTACCAAAGTTTCTGAAACATGGGATAAATATATATTGGTTGAATAAACAAATTAATCCCTTATCTATTAATTACTCAAGGTATATGCCTCTGATATCTTTTTTATCCACTCCCTATGTGCCTCTTGCCACTTAGTAACTTAGAAACTCCATCTACTTTTCTGTGTACATCTGTCATCTCTCTTACAGATTAGAAGCTCTCTGAGAAACTCCATCAGTGTTATGGCGGCTAGCATAGGGTCGATGTGCAGAAATGTTGGCCGAATTTAAATACTAAAGTGTAAAACGCTCCTATCAGCTGATTTCCTATTTCATTATAGGACATGAATTTGGTGGATGCTGCAAGCAAATAGGGTAGAAAGAAAGAGGCAAAAGGCACGCTAGCCCTCCCTCACAATTATGCATCTGGAGGCGATCTGCCCTCACCCGCTTTCGAGTAAGTACAAGGTACCCGAATGTTCCACCTACGGTTTCAGTGCAGCATGCAGGGAACTTGAGGTAGTAGTTACCAGACACTTATGTCTTTGCCTGCATAGGATGAATAACTCAAATACTTGTTGAGGCAATGTTAGTAGACCCAAACACATTTGGAATGCTCTCCTCACCCCCCTACATTTTTGTAGGCAAACCTTTTTACATAAATAAAACATGTGACTCTTGTGGGGCCTGGTGGAGTGATTTAGGGAGGTCAAAACTAACAATACAGCCAATGACCATCAACTCCCTTTTCTAAGAGCTATCCCTGGAATTTTTCACACCTTAACCTCCCTCGCCCTCCTTGAATTGGGACATGGTGGTTATAAAAATGTGTGATCTTTTCCCTCCAGGATTTATAGCCAGCTAGAGAAGAGACTTTTTTTTTTTTTAAATGATGAAGGGAGATGAGTTTTTTTTTTCCCTCCAAAGATTTTATTTATTTGACAGACAGAAATCACAAGTAAGCAGAGAGGCAGGCAGAGAGAGAGAGGAGGAAGCAGGCTCCCTGCGGAGCAGAGAGCCCGATGTGGGGCTCTATCCCAGGACCCTGGGATCATGACCTGAACTGAAGGCAGAGGCTTTAACCCACTGAGCCACCCAGGTGCCCCGAGAAGAGATTTTTAATAAGAAAATTACAGCATAAGGCAGAATGGGATGGTTGCAACAGTCAGCTCCACTCAGAAACAATCATGAACCTAAACTTCGGGTGTTAAAATGATCAACTGTTCCCATTTTCTTAATGGTTAGATTAACTCCAGGAGGGCCAAGACCCTATCAACCCTACGTACTGTTGCATTTCAGTCCCTAGTCCAGTGCCTAGCATAGTAGGTGTTCAATACATATTTGTGGGATAAAGGGTTGAATCCTTTCCCATCTTGTAGAAGAGTTTTGTTGTCTTACCAACACAGTATGACGCCTCTGCAGCTCCTTCTAAGCAAATTTTTTGTACAAGGGCTAGTTCAGTATTCATCAACCTCTTGTAGTGTGTATGGGTGTGTGTGTGTGTGTGTGTGTGTGTACGTGTGTCCTCCAGTGAAGCTGTATGATAAGGAGAGGGATGTGGTAGAAAGAGTGCTCGCTTTATTATTATTTTGAGTCCCTTTCCTAGCATTCCTGGATGTGTCACCTGAGTAACTCCCTTAACTCTGAGACCCAAGTGCTAGTGGGAATAGTTCCTCTCTGGCTATCTTCCTGAAACTGCTGCATACAAAAGTGCTTGCAAATTATCAGGTGATATGACACATATAAATACCTGTTAGGTCAAACCGAAAGTCAGGATGGGCAAAATGGCTGTGCTCCTGAAGCTGTTTGCTGAGCTTCTTGACCACCAAGTCTCCCACTGACCTCATCAAGGAGAGCGATCAGACCACTCATGAAGGCAAATGCTCTTTGCAGCAGGTCCAGTTCCTACAGGAGGCAAGTCACATCACAGTGACGGGACTCCCGGCTGTGTGCAAGAATGGCATGTCACATAGGCATTATCATGACTTCTCAGACTTGGTTTTATATTTTGGTTTTTTTCAATCTTTGCTACTTCTTGCCCATATTGCTTAGCGAGAAGGCCTCAGAGACTGGCTATCAGCTCTTCTCTGCTGAGGAATGCCTGTAAATATCCACCTAGCCTTGAGGTAAATTCAGGCCTTAGATATTGGCTGTGAATGCTGTTGGCAGCTTCACAAGGGATATGAATCTAGATGTGACAACAAAGCCAGAAGCAGACTCTCGTATCAATCCATCCTTAGGCTTAAAGCTGAAATGCAAACACCCATCAGAGAGTTAGTCATTAAATATTATCAATCACCTATGTATGTGTGAATACAAATGCTGTTCTCTTGATGTAGGACTGTGGTAGTCATGGACAGAAGGTGCAGCAAGTGCTGGAAAGGGAGGGAGGATGAGTGGAGCAAAGGAGCCCCTGGAGAAAGACCATCAGGGGAGCACTAGGAGATAAAGTCTGTTAAAGGCCAAAATTATATTAATTTCAGTTATTGTACCAACTACATATATTAATTCATGATAAATTACAAACTTATTTAAACATTCTAGGGAGGGGTGCCTAGGTGGCTCAGTGGGTTAAAGCCTCTGCCTTCGGCTCAGGTCATGATCTCAGGGTCCTGGGATCGAGCCCCAGGTTGGGCTCTCTGCTCAGCAGGGAGCCTGCTTCCTCATTCCACCCCCTCTCTGCCTGCCTCTTTGCCTACTTGTGGTCTCTCTCTGTCAAGTAAAATAAATAAATAAATCTTAAAAAAAAAAAAACCAACATTCTAGGGAAAACCTGCATGTTCAAGCATTTTGTTTTATTTCTAGAAACAGAGGAGGAATTTAAGTGGTATCATACACTTGACTAGCCAATTTCTTTTAACACATTTTCTTGGTTGGTCAAAATTCCTTCTTGTTCATGCAGTGAGACTCCAGGTTGATTTATTTATGAAGTTTTCTCTTCTTTCTGTGAAGTGTACATTATAGACATGACAGTGGCTTTCTAGATGACCAAAACATTCAGTGTTCCTCCAGGTACTTTTGGCAGAGTCTTTGTATTGGAGCATGGGGGTTTTGAGCATGCAACTTGAGTGTACAAAAGAACAATATAATTCCCACCAGAGTTCCTTTTTCTGTTAAGGAGAGGATTTTTAAGGATATGTCTTTTTTTTTTTTTTAAGATTTTATTTATTTATTTAACAGAGAGAGACAGTGAGAGAGGGAACACAAGCAGCGGGGAGCTGGAGAGGGAGAGGCAGGCTCCCTGCTGAGCGGGGAGCCTGACATGGGGCTGGATCCCAGTATGCTGGGATCATGACCTGAACCGAAGGCAGATGTTTAACGACTGAGCCACTGAGGTGCCCCTAAGGATATGTCTTTTATTCAACATTCCTCTAGTGCTCCTGAAAGATATATCCATTCTTTCCAGGAAGAGGTCTTGTGGGATTTAGAAGGCTCTTTAAAGCTGTGTCAGAAATACACTAGGAAAAAGCATTTTATCCACCATTTGACTACATGTGAGTCTAGAGAGTCAGAATTCTAAAAATTCAGTCCTTTGGAGAATAAGAGAATGTTGGAATGTTTGGGGAGGTACATTTGGGATTATGTCTATGAAAATCAGGATACAATAGAGAACACATCAGCTAGAGTTCTTAGGTGAAAACAATAGAACCCTAGAACCCTATCATGCTAGTTTATAGTAAAAAGCATGCGTTAAAGGATATGAGGTAGCTCCTAAACTCTGGGAGGCCAAACAATGGTCAAGAGCAAGGTCCACAACATACACTGAGGTTAATCCAGCAGATACCCTACTGCTGTTGCTATTCAGCACAGATACACAACTTGCCTCACTGTTGCTTGGCACTTGATTCTAGAACTTCTGTCACTGCTTCTCTATAAATCAGATTATCTCTGTGGTTATGCTTTCTAATGGATTCTCTTTGGTACTGGCTTCCTCATGTTCAGTTCTTTCTGTATAGAAATCTCAGCTAATACATCTGACAATTTTTACCCTAGCTTCAAGAAAGGCTGGGAGAGAGTTCAACCCTAAGGATATGGGACGCAATAAGGGAAATACTTCGAATAATAGAAAGATCATTAAAAAGATACTGGTCACATTCATGAAAAAGGTTCATAACAACTGAAATGTCTCTACTTGCTTTTTCCTTCAGCTAATGTGGGATGTCAGCCTCTAGCAAAGATACCTTTAAAATATCATGGGATTTCTGGATAAATCCCATCCATGCTCATAAGTAAATTTAGACCATTATCACATGGGGATAGATTTGGACATAATGTCTCTCAACACTTCTGATGCTATACTCTATTAAAGAATGTCAACATGGTCTGGATTACTCTCCAAGGTCTCATAGAACTTGTAAGAAAACATCTATTATATTTAAATTCAATTAGCCAACATATAGTACATTATTAGTTTCAGATGTAGAGTTCAATAATTCATCAGTTTAATACCTAGTGCTCATCACATATATGCCCTCCTTAATGCTCATCACCCAGTTACGCCCTTCCCACCTCCACACCCCCCCAACAACCTTCATTTTGTTTCTTATAGTTAAGAGTCTCTCATTGTTTTTCTCCCTCTCTTATGACTTCCCATTCATTTTCTTTCCCTTCTTCTATGATCCTCTGCACTCTTTCTTATATTCCACACATGAGTGTGAATGAAACCGTATAATTGTCTTTCTCTGATTGACTTACTTCTCTCAGCATAATACCCTCCAGTTTCATCCACATTGATGTAAATGGTAAGTATTCATCCTTTCTGATGGCTGAATAAATATAATAAATAAATATACAGATATATATATACACACTATATGTGTATATATATATCTTGCATCTTCTTTATCCATTCATCTCTCAATGGAGAGCTCAACTCTTTCCACAGTTTGGTCTTTGTGGACATTATTGCTTTATGCAGTGCGGGGCAGGTGCCCCTTAGGATCAATACATTTGTATCTTTGGGGTAAATACCTACTAGTACAATTTTTGGGTCATAGGGTAGCTCTATTTTTAACTTCTTAAGGAAACTCCATACTGTTTTCCAGAGTGGCTGTACCAGTTTGCATTCCTACCAAGAGTGTATGAGGGTTCCCCTTTCTCTGTATCCTCACCAACATTTGTTATTTCCTGATTTGTTAATTTTAGCCATTCTGACTGGTGTGAGGTGGTATCTCACTGTAGTTTTGATTTGGTTTTCCCTGATGCCTAATGATGTGAAGCATTTTTCATGTGTCTGTTGGCCATTGGTATGTCTTCTTTGGAGAAAGGTCTGTTTATGTCTTCTGCTCATTTCTTGACAGGATTCTTCTTCTTCTTCTTCTTCTTTTTTTTTTTTTTTTGGTGTGTGTATGTGTGCATGTGTGTGTTGAGTTTGATAAGTTGTTGGTAGATCTTGGATAATAGCCCTTTTTCTGATATGTCATTTGCAAATATCTTCTCCCATTCCCTAGGCTACCTTTAAGTTTTGTTGACTGTTCCCTTTGCTGTTCAAAAGCTTTTTATCTTGATGAAGTCCCAATAATTCATTTTTGCCTTTGTTTCCATTTTTGCATTATGCTCATTAGGGATATTAGTCTGTAATTCTCTTTTTTGATGGGGTGTTTGTCTGGTTTTGGGATCAAGGCAGCACTGGTTTCATAGAACAAGTTTGGAAGTTTTCCTTCCATTTCTATTTTTTTAAAACAGTTCCAGAATACATATTAGTTTTTCTTTAAATGTTTGGTAGGATTCCCCATGGGAAGCTATCCTGGACTCTGGTTTGTGGGGAGATTTTTGATTACTTCTTCAATTTCCTTGCTGGTTATGGGTCTATTCAGGTTTTCCATTTCTTCCTGTTTCAGTTTTGGTAGTTTATACGTTTCTAGGAATGCATCTATTTCTTCCAGATTGCCTAATTTGTTGCCATATAGTTGCTCATAACATGATCTTAAAATTGTATTTCCTTGGTGTTGGTCATGATCTCTCCTCTTTCATTCATGATTTTATTAATTTGAGTCCCTTCTCTTTTATTTTTGATAAGTGTTGCTAGGGGTTTTTTAATCTTTGTAATTCTTTCAAAGAACCAGCTTCTAGTTTTGTTGATCTGTTAATGTTAGTTAATGTTATCTGTTCTTTTGGTTTCTAGTTCATTGACTTCTGCTCTAATCTTTATTATTTCTCTTCTTCTGCTTGGTTTAAGCTTTATTTGGTGTACTTTCTCTGGTTCCTTTAGGTGTAAGATTAGCTTGTGTATTTGAGACTTCCAATTTCTTGAGAAAGGCTTGTATTGCTATATACTTTCCTCTTAGGACAGCCTTTGCTGCATCCCAAAGGTTTTGCACAGTTGTGTTTTCAGTTTCATTTGTTCCCATGAATTTTTAAAATTCTTTAATTTCCTCCATTCATTCTTTAGTAGGATGTCCAAATATCCGAGTTCCTTCTATATTTCCTCTTGTGATTGAGATCAAGTTTCAAAGCACTGTGGTATGAAAATATACAGGGAGTGATCCCAATCTTTTGGTACCAGTTGAGACCTGATTGGTGACCCAGGATGTGATTTATTCTGGAGAATGTTCCATGTGCACTGGAGAAGAATATGTTTTCTGTTGTGTTAGAATGGAATGTTCTGAGTATATCTGTGAAGCCCATCAAATCCAGTGTGTCATTTAAAACCCTTGCTTCCTTTTTGAGCTTCTGCTTAGATGATCTGTCCATTGCTGTGAGTGGGCTGTTAAAGTCCTCTACTATTATTGTATCATTATTGATGTGTTTCTTTAATTTTGTTATTAACTGGCTTATACAATTGGCTAATCCCATGTTGGGGGATAAATATTCACAATTGTTAGATCTTCATGTAGGATAGACCCTTTAATTACAATATAGTGTCCTTCCTCATCTCTTATTACAGTCTTTGGTTTAAAATCTAATTTGTCTTAAATAAGAATTGCCACTCCAGTTTTCTTTTGATATCCATTAGCTTGATAAATGGGTTTTGGGCCCCTCACTTTAAATTTGGAATTGTCTTTGGGTCTGAAATGAGTTTCTTACAGAGAGCATATCGATTGGTCTTGCTTTTTTATCCAATTTGATATCCTGTGTCTTTTGATTGAGGTATTTAACCCATTTACATTCAGAGTAACTATTAAAAGATACGAATTTAGTGCCATTGTATTACCTGTAAAATCACTGTTTCTCTGTATTGTTTCTGTTCCTTTCTGGTCTATGTTACTTTTGGGCTCTCTCTTCACTTACAGGATCCCCTTTAATATTTCTTACAGAGCTGGTTTAGTGATCACAAATTCTTTCAGTTTCTGTTTGTCCTGTTTGTCTTTTTATCTCTCCTTCCATTCTGAATGACAGTCTTGATGAATAAAGTATTCTTGCCTGTATGCTTTTCTTCATTTAGTACCCTGAATATATCAGGCCAGCCTTTTTTGCCCTGCCAGATCTCTGGGAATAGGTCTGCTGTCAGTCTAATGTTCCTACCCTTATACATTAAGGACCTCTTGTCTCAAGTAGCTTTCAGGATTTTCTCTGAAATTTACAAACTCCTCTATTATATGATGGGGTGTTGATCTATTTTATAGATTTTTGATGGGGGTTCTCTGTGCCTCCTGGACTTAATACCTGTCTCTTTCTCAGATTAGGAAGTTATCAGCTGTGATTTTCTCATTTATACCTTCTGTCCTGCTTTCTCTCTTTCTTCTTCCTTTGGGGCCCCAATAATTCTAATATTGTTTTGCTTCATGGTATTGCTGATTGATCGAGGCTCCCCTTTACGGTCCATTAGTTGTTTTGCTCTCTTTTCCTCAGCTTCCTTCCTTTCCATAATTTTGCCTCCTATGTCACTGACTCTGTCTTCTGCTTCATCTTTCCTAGCTGTTAAAGCATTCATTTTAGACTGCATCTCAGTAAAACGTTTTCGATTTTGGCCTGAGTAGGTTTTATTTCTGCACTAAAGAGTCTCCAATGTCTTTTATGCTTTTTTTCAAGCCCATCTGGTAACTTTCTTTTTTTTTTTTAATTTTTAAAGATTTTATTTATTTATTTGACAGACAGAGATCACAAGTAGGCAGAGAGGCAGGCAGAGAGAGGGAGGGGGAAGCAGGCTCCCTGCTGAGCAGAGAGCCCAATGTGCGGCTTGATCCCAGGACGCTGGGATCATGACCTGAGCCGAAAGCAGAGGCTTTAACCCACTGAGCCACCCAGGCGCTCCCCATCTGGTAACTTTCTAATCATTATTCTGAATTCTAGTTCTGACATTTTACTTATATCCATATCGATTAGATCTATGATCAGAGTATTGCCTCTGATTCTTTCTTGTGCTTTGAATTTCTCCTGCTAGTCATTTTGTCCAGAGTAGAATAGATGAATGAGAGAGAAAAATCAAAAATATCAACCATAACCCCAGTGAAACACACTAGATAAATCTGAAGCAGTTAGTAACCAAACAAGAAAAGAAAAAAAAGACAAGAAAAAGGAGAATATAATCTTGAACAAAACAGGGTGGTCCATTTGGTCCTTGCTATATTTTGGTCTGTTTGTTAGAAGACACTAAATCCCAAAATTATAAAGAAAGAAAACTTATATATATATACAAAAATAAAATTGAATACAGTGAAAGGAAGCAAAAAATGAAGAATATATTTATAAAATGCAAATGTAAAACTGAAAATTAAAAAAGACTTCAAAACAAAGAGTTGACAAAATAGGAAACTAGTTGATAAGGAAAAAAAAGAAAACAGAAAAATTTAAACTGAAAGACTAAAGAATCATGAGAATAAACCTTGAATTCTATATACTATTTTCCCTCTAGTACAGGAGTTTTTCAATTCTGAATGATCCATCAACTTGGTATTTGCCCAATGTTCCTGCTGGTCTTCTGGGAGAGGGGCCTGCTGTGCTGATTCTCAAGTGTCTTTGCCTGGGTGGAGTTGCACCACCCCTTTCCAGGGGGCCAAACTCAGTGTAAGCTGCTTTGGGTAGCTCTATGTGCCTTTTGTTCCCTGAAGGCCTCTTGTGCCCATTTAGAGGATGAAAAAAGTAAAAATGGCAGCGCCCTGATATCCAGCTTTGGAGCTGAACGATCGCTGGCCCCACTCTTCAGTACACCCTCAGGGAAAAGCAGTCAATCCCTTTTGTGTGCACCAAACTCCACAGACCTGCGGTGCACACCTGCACAAATCCTCCCAGTGGGTGGGGGATGGGAGGGGTTCACCATGGTCCTGCAGCTCGCGGGGCCCCTGCTTGGGGAACGGTTGCCTGATTGTGTGCACACCTGCACCATTCTGCCTGGGGGAAGGAGGAGGGTTTCTCATCAGTTGTCACTTCCTGGGCCCCTGCTTGGAGAGTGGTGGCTCAGTCATAGGGTGATTCAACATTTATGGCAATACCTCATTAAGAGGCTGCTCTGGGGCTCACTAATTGTAGCCAGTGACCCTGCTTCAATGCTGCTGCACTGAAGCACTGTGTTCTTTCTGTGACCACACTGTTCCATCTAGGATACCTCCCTGCTTGGCCACCTGAGTGTCTTTCAGACAGGGATGTCCCTCACAGGAGCAGACTTTCAAAAATTCTGATTTTGCATTCCACTGCTGTATCACTTTCTGGTAGCCAGCTTACAGAGCCTCCCTACCACCAAGGTTTATCTACTGATGTATCCCCTCGGTTCACTTCTCCACAACATCTACCTTCCAAAAAGCTGTTGCTTTTCTATTTGTAGAATTGCAGCAATTCTTTTCTTAGATCTCAGGTTGAATTCACAGGTGTTCAGAGTAATTTGATAGATACCTAGCTGAATTAAAAGGACCAGATGAAACACAGTTCCCCTACTCTTCCACCATCTTCCCTTCTCCTTCATTTGAGGTTTTGATGTAGCCAAGTTGACTCTCTCTGAAGGCCTAGGCTTGAAAGTAGGTGCATCTATTTCAGTCTCTCCTAGCTGGGTCTTTGTTTTCTTTTTTCTTTCTTTCTTTTTTTAAATTTATTTATTTGACAGACAGAGATCACAAGTAGGCAGAGAAGCAGGCAGAGAGAGAGGAGGAAGCAGCCTCCCTGCCAAACAGAGAGCCCGATGTGGGGCTCGATCCCAGGACTCTGAGATCATGACCTGAGCTGAAGGCAGAAGCTTTAACTCACTGAGCCACCCAGGTGCCCCGTCTTTGTTTTCTTTATCAGACCTCAAGGATTAGGTCATTTCCCGCTTCATGCTTCCTACTGCTGATTCTCTGGCCACCAAGTACTGTTAGAATAGCTGGAACCTGCTGGTTTCTGTTCCAGGTTTGCCCATGTCTCCCTATGCTTGGTCTGCAATTCATAGACCTTCTACTCCTGAAGCATCCACCTCAGCTGCCAGGTCCTCTCTTTTACAGGAGCTGGCTTTGAAGTTTCAGGATTTTTGCATTTCACGGTTCCAGACTTCTTCTAAGATGATATGAGGTGATAAGATGCCCATGTGTAAGACAAGTCTTAGTTTTTAATTACAGCTAGGTTTGTGTCTTTATCACTGGCTTCAGATACAAATCCTATGGGTACTGGGCCCTGTGCAAAATCTAAGTGACTGTACACTGCACTCAAAATAGTATGGTTCCTGCACCCATTATCACTGAACTTAAAGGGTCAATCTGCTTCTCATTTTTCTTTTCTTTATTTTTTTTTAAAGATTTTATTTATTTATTTGACAGAGAGAGATCAAAAGTAGGTAGAAAGGCAGGCAGAGAGAGAGAGAGAGGAGGAAGCAGGATCCCTGCCAAGCAGAGAGCCTGATGCAGGACTCGATCCCAGGACTCTGAGATCATGATCTGAGCTGAAGGCAGAGGCTTTACCCACTGAGACACCCAGGTGCCCTGCTTCTCATTTTTCTTAAGATACCTTTCCTACCAAAAGATGTCTCAGTCCCTCCTGCAAACAGACTTCAGGATGACTTAATTATCCAAACTTGCCAGGACATTTATGAATTCTCCTTAGACATTAGCATACTTTCTCAGCTCTTGTATATTTGAAAAGTCTTTATTTCACTTTTTGAAAGAAACTTTTATTAGGTATAGAATTCTAGATTGAGAATTTACTTTTCTCAATAATTTAAAGGTGTCTCCCCATTTTCTTCTCACTTATAATGCTTCTGAGGAGAAATCTACTGGTCATTCTTATATTTGTGCCTCTTTATATAATGTCTTTTTCCCCGCTTTGAGAACTCTTAAGATTGCCTTTTATCATTAGTTTTTAGTAGCTTGAATATCATGTACAGTGATGTTATTTCCTTTTGGTGCTCATGAGATTGTTTTGAAAAATTAGAAGGAAATAAAGATTTTCAGACATATTAGAGCTGGCAGACTTTATTGCCAACCAGTCTGCTCTAAGTCGTAATGTAATGTAATGTAATGGCATATGTTTATAAAATAGATTTCTAGGAAAAAAACCTTCTAGGTTTGTTGCATATTCTGATTTCCATGTTCTAAATACTCCTACAATGAGCCTGTGTGGCTTAGTCATTAAGCATTTGACTTTGGCTCAGGTCATGATCCCATCATCCTGGGATTGAGCCCCACTTTGGGCTCCCTGCTCAGTAGGAAGCCTGCTTCTCCCTCTCCCACTCCCCCTGCTTGTGTTCCTTCTCTTGCTATTTCTTTCTCTGTCAAATAAATAAATAAATAAATAAATAAAATCTTTAAAATAAACAATCCTAGAATGACCAATTTAAAAAAAAGATTTTATTTATTTATTTGACAGAGCGAGAGAGATAACAAGTAGGCAGAGCAGCAAGGGGTGGGGGGAAGCGTCCAACAATGGCCAATTTTAAGCTATCAACCAGTCATCTCTGAGCACAGAGTAGGGAAGAAATGCACATAATTTGTTCTGGTAAGCCTATGTGAGTTGGCTCCAGCACACCATTGCCTGCACTGTAGAAATATTAAAGGAACTTCTTCAGGTAGAAGAAAAATGATAATGGATGAAAATTTGTATCTACATAAAGAAATGAAAAACACTAGAAATTAAAAATATATGGGTAAATATAAAATACTTTTTTCTAATTGTGTTTTGCTTTAAAAGATAATTGACTGCCTAAAGTAAAAATAAACTCTAGTGTAATCATTAAAAAGCAATGAAAACAACAGCAAAGAGACACAGGTAATAAGAAAATGGAGAAAAATAAAATTATACACAAATTATTTCATTAATATCCTTACCCCTCTCCTCAAAAGGCAGAAGAAGAAAACAAAGAAGCAGTTCGAATGGGATGCCTAAGCCCAACCATACTGATTATTACATGAAATTTAAATAGTATAACCACAGCAATTACCAGGTTGAGATTATCAGATTGCATTAAAAGGAAGCCCAACTGTATACTGTCTTTAAGAAACCCACTCATTCATATATAACCCTCTCACAATGGGTCAAAAGAGATACTTGTACAAATCTCACTGAGGGAAGCCATTGGTGATTTATACATAATATAAAATTTTAATATTTGAAGAAACTTTATGATCTATGTTTTCAAATTAATAGACAATTTGTACCACCTGTAAGGAGTTCAGCTGGGCCCTGAGGTGAAGGAAACAAAAGATTATAGCATGTCATCTCTAAATTTAACAACAGATTAATCATATTCTAAAAAGAATGAAGTAAATTTATAGTGTCTTGGATTTAGAATCTGGGTAGGTGGTCTCAGATGCACACTTTATTAGCTATATGGTTTTTGAGAAAGCATATGACTCAATTTCTTTTTCTATAGAAATGTGGGCTCTCTAAGGAAGTGGGGAGTCACTTATCAGAACTTTAAAATATTTGTGAAACCATCTCATAAACCTCCCAGACTTTAATATACTCTCAGGTTGAGTCAGGAGGTTCCACACAATCTGTGTACATATTTTCAAAAAGCTCTCCTGTAATTCTGATGAACAAGGCCCACCCCCATTCCTACAGCCTACCCACCAGTTGAAGATCGCTGAAGTAGACTATTTCTGTGGACCCTCCCATCTGTGACACTTTATGATTCTCTATTTTGTACAGAATTAATATTTGGGTGTTCTTCAAATTACCTCAGATTTGTAGCCAAGTATTGGCTAACACTGACAAGACCCAGCCTAGCTTATTGGCATCTTGCCATTTCCTTTCAACTGATGTATTGGAAGTGGCCCATTGTAATTTTGTTGATTCACCTACAAATATTTTATTTCAGAGTGAAGGCATATATCCAATAAAGAATACACTGTTGATGCACATATTCAGTTGTCTAAGCAATTCACTTCACTACAGCAGGATTGCTTAGGGACTGTTTAATGCTGCCTTGGGCTAGGGTGGCTGGCATTGATCTGCTGAAAAATCAATGAAGTTTGTGCTTTGGAAAAGAGAGCACTATATTAGTTTCACTGGTTCACAAAACTAGAAAGTAGGTCATTGCCCAACATTTCAGCAACTGCTATTGGTTCTGTGGGAGGCTTAGTGGCAGATACTGAGGGACAGGATAGCCACCCAGAGCCCTAGGGATAGAGGGAGTAAGGCCCCATGATTCCAAGAGGGGCTAGCCAAAGCATCATCTTCAAAAAGGGAGAGGAGAACCTCCCCATTAAGCCTTCATCTAGGGCTGCAGGAAATAATTTTTTGCCAAAGCATATGGTTTGTTTTAGTCTTAATATGTCAGAGATGTTTCCTTTAATTATTTTCTCATTACTTTCTGCTTTTTAGAAAAGACTTTTACCCTCCCTCCCCTGAGAGTGCTTGAGGATTCTGTGTTATTTCATTTCTAACATGTTGCATTTCAAAAGACTTGCAGAATTAAATCTTGGCAGAAAAAGAGGGGGCTAATTAAGTGAGAGTGGGTCATGTTCTAATTTCTCATTCTCAGTCAGAATGAAAGTCTTTTTAATTGTAAGGCTTAAGTTAAGGGACTAAAATTTTTATTTTAATAATATGAACATCACCCTATCATACATAGGTCAAAAGAGAAACTTGTACAAATCCCATTGAGGGAAGCCATTAATGATTTCAGAGGGAAGGAGATAGGAGGCAAAGGAGAATAACAAGGGATCACAGGCAAAAGTGATACAGGTCTGGTGTTAGCTATCCTATGGCATGTAGTGTGTTAATCTCTTTTTTTTTTTTTTTAAGATTATTTATTTTGGAGAAAGAGAGAGAGCAGAGAGGAGGGGCAGAGGGAGAGAAAAGGAGAGTCTCCAGCAGACTCCTTGCTGAGCACAGAGTCAGATGCTGGGCTCTATCCCATGACCCTGAGATCATGACCTGAATTGAAATCAAGAATCAGACAGTTAACCAACTGAGCCACCCAGATGTCCCAAAGTGTATTACTCCAGTGGTCCTTGGTAGAGACCTAGACTATAGATTTAACAAGGGCTAGACTGTACTGAAATAAAAAAAATATAAGAAGTCCTTTCCCCCTGACTTCCTATTTCAGTTCCTTTTTACATTGGCCTGACTCCCAATGTCTCCCCTTCCATTCTGCTCTTCTTCCCACAGAGAAGGTACCTATCTTGCCCTTAGTTACTAATCAACAATGCCATGACATAGCGTAACCCCAGAAGGCCCCATTTAGAGGTTCAACTGGCAGTGGTGTCTGGAGTTGGGTAATATGATGACTCTGTTAATGCCACTTAAAGGTTAAGGTCTTTGAGGCCAAAGAAGCTCACCCTCCAGTAAGTGGGGCATCAGGAAATTTGTCAGGGGATGAGAGAAACATTTGAACTGGTAACTCCCCAGTGTTTGAGTATAACTACATTTGTAAGGGATTGTGCATCATATGCCCTAGCAATGATTCTTCATGGATGGCATCGCTGCCACATTGTTCAGTACATTTTCTAGAGAATACGATAGGAAGGATAATAATTTGTTACTAGAGATCTTGTGTTGTGATATCTGCAAAGTGCTCTGACATACACCATATTCTTCCAGACTCTTGCCATCATTATGGGGCTAGGACTATCAGACATTATATGTCCACTATATTAAATTAGAAACGAAACCTGAGAGACCAACCTACACTCCTAATATTCACAAATCAACAATTGAGCTCCACTAGAAGTCAAGCATCCTGCCTCTTAATCCATCTTGTCCTAAGTGTGTGTGTGTATGTGTGTGGTATTAATTCTCCACATTCCTTTCACAGTAGAGAGTTCCATTTTGGAGTAGGTCCACTTAGGCCTATGAAATAGAAGCCAAAACAAACACGTATAGTTCTTTGGTCTTTTGGCCCAGGTTCTCTAGAAAACAGAGCCTGAGACAAAACCTTACATGCTACTACTTTATTAGGGGTGTATCCCAGGAAATTAAGAGTTACAGAAAGAAAGAAATGAGGGAGGGAAGGGAAAAAAAATTAGTGGATGCTGTGATTTGGCACTTGGATCCTACTTCAGGAATGTAGGGTTATTCCCCCAGCTGCTGGAACTGCTGCTAGGGGGTAATCCTTAGCTGTCAACCCTCTTCAGGAATTGCCTTGGTTGAAGAGTGATGCCTTCTCCTAGCGACACTCTCTTCCCAATGACTGGTCAATGCAGCAACATAAAATCCTGGCCCTCTTGTCTCAATTTGAGACAACTTCAAAGGCTCATCTCAGTTCCGGAGTTCCCCCATAGAGTCAGATGGTGCCTTTGTTATGGCTCATCATAGCCCACCTTTCTTTACCCACCTCTGTTTCGTTCCCTTTGCAAGATCACTCCCTAATAAACTTCTTGCATGTTAATCTCTGACTTAGTCTGCTTTCCCAGCAGCCCAACTTGTAAAAATATGCATTAACATTTTGCAACAGGCCTATGTTAACTCTCTTCCCCTCTGTCATGAGATTGTCCAAAGAGATCTGGATTATCTGCAGATCATTATACTGGTCCATTTTATTGAGGATGTCATGCCAACTGGACCATAAAAGTGAGAAGTGGTAAATATTTCTTGGGCTTTGGTAAGACACAAATGCCCTAGCAGGTGGGAGATACAAAGACTCAAGGGCCTATTACCTTAGTGGGACTTTAGGTGTCCTATGCTATAGGAATCTCCTCCAAATAAAAAGGAAATTATTGTATCTTTCATCTCCCACTACCAAAAAAGAATCACTACATCTAATAGACCTCCTTAGAACCTAAGGTAGCATATTCAGTTGTTGGGACTATTGCTCTATACCAGGGGGCATGAGAGACTTCCAGCTCCGTGTGGGGTCTAGAATAGGAAAGAGCTCTTCAGCTGGTACAGACAACAGGCCTGTTGTTTGGGCCACACAAATGAGCTGACCCTATAGTATTAAAGGCATCAATGGTGGGAAAGTTACCACATGGAGTCTATAGTAAGCCCCAATGGGAATGATAATACAGACTGCTAAGGTCATGTCATATGTAGAGAAGAATTACATACTTGTTAAAAAACAATTTCTGTCCTACCACTAGGTAGGGATTGAATACCTGACTGTGGGATATTAAATGACTGTGGGGCCAGGACTGCCATCATGAGAAGGGCTCTGTCCAGCTCACTAGGCTTTAGGTTCAGGAGGGCAGCAGTAACCCATCTCAAGATGGAAGAGTTGCATCCCAGCCTGAGCCCAAGCAAGACCAGAGTCTACAAGCAAGCTGCCTAACATGTGGCCCAGACCCATCATGTCATCTACCACTGTTGTTTCAGGTCCTCTCCCTGAATCCACTCTTATAGCAGCAGGGGGGAATCTCATGCCCAGAAGATAGAGGAAAATCCTCAGGTTGGTTCACTGATGGAATGGCTTGGTACGTAGGTATAACTCAAAAGTGAATGGTGGCTATTTTACAGCCTGACTTGAGTCTGATCAGCGGGAAGCACTTTGGTTGGTGTCCCTGATTAACTGACTCTATGAACAAAGAGAATCTGCCCAAGGTTATAATATATCCAGATGCATAGGCAATGGAAAATGTCTTATCCAGCTAATAAAGGGTCCTGAAGGAGAAAGATTGTAAGGATTATTAACATGTAGGAATGGGCACAATATACAAAGATTTCTGTATTACATGCAACATCTGCTAGAGAGCATCTGTCACAGAAGAAGCACTAAACAATCATGTATGGAAAATAACTCAGAGAGTTAACATCAACTACCTTCTGTCATTGCCCACTTAATGTTGGCATAATGAACTCATGACTGGAGTAACCACAGTACTAGGGCCCAACAATAGGAGCCCAATGGTGTTCACTTCTGCTTATGTTGGCTGATCTATTATTGCCATTCCCAAAGTCCAACATACCATCAACTCTATGTCCCTGATATAACATCATCACTGAACAAGCCATTTAGTGGTAAATTGACATTAGTCTCCTTCAGTCTTGATGCTCTAGCAATTCACTCAATTACAATACATATTCCTGGCATGGGTTTTCCTTTCCTGCCCACAGAAACTACCAAAGATCTTACAGAGTATTTGATCTACTAGCATGTGATCCCACATACTATTGCATCAGACCAAGGGACCTACTTTACACCAAAAGGTGCACAAAAATAGGCACATGACCCGATTGTGGGCTTCACCACTCAGAAGGTACTGGCCTGATAGAGCAATGGATTGGCCTGACAAAAGTACAGTAGAAGCATCAGCTCAGAAGTGATATCTTGCCAGAAGGGAAAACCTTCCTACAGGATATAGTATACACTTGGAGTCAACAACTTTGTATGATATGTTCCCAGTTAGTAGATTACATGGGTACAGGACCAAGGAGTAGAAGCAAGAGTGGCCTGTTTACCATCACTTTCAAGAAACCATTGGGGAAATTTTGTGTTTCCCATCCTCACATCTCTGACCTCTGTGTTTCTAGGGGTTCTGGTTCCAAAGAAGGAATACTTCCACCAGAGGACATCAAGGGTCACATTGAACTCTAAGATACGGCTGCTGCCTGGGCACTTCGGTGTTACCATCCTGTCAGGGTTTAACCGAAACTGAAGTCAGGCTAATGCTATACTATGAGGATATAAAGAAATACATTTTCCCTCCCCTTTAAGGTGGTCCATCTGGATGTCTCTTCAGATGGTAAAGGGCATGGTGCTAGAGGGACTCAGATTGCTCAGGGATGAGGGACTGAGTCATACTGCCGAGATAACCATTGAGACCAGCAGAGGAGCAAGCTGAAGGTGAGGGGAACCAAAAGGGATGACAGAGGGAGATAATTAGTATCAATCAAGGTCCTGAGACCAGCTGCTGCAATGGTGGCTATCATCAACCCTATTAACCTTCTTCTTATAAGTTTTTTCCCAGAAAAACATAACTGATTGCTCAATTTTATAGGACAAATAGAGAGACTGTATGAAAGAACTGCATCTCAGAACTAACCATGGGGATGGAGAGAGGAGAGGAAGACAGAGCACTTTATCTCCTGGCTCCTTCCTCTCTCCCACAGGTCCAAGTCTGCTCCATCAGGTGACAGCACCTCCATACTTCTACATTTGTTCCCTCAGCTATTGCAGGTGACCACTGGGAAAGCCAGATCCTTCTCTAGTGAGATCCAGCCAGTATCTCAGGACAGGGAGTTCTCCTTGTCAGTCAGAAGTTCCCAGGGGGCTCCCAAACCTATGGTGGTGGTAGCCACAGCAGCCAGAATTTCTGACCACAGGCAGAACATGAGCCATCAATTCTGTCCCTTTGATCAGACGGGAGAGCAAGAGACTGAGGATACAGGGCCGAGTAGAGCTGTGATAGAACATAAACCATGATCAGTATAATCAGTGGGGATATATATATACACACATCTAATTTCTGAAGGACCTAGCTGTATGTTTATCCTACTACAAAGTATATACTTCTCTTATCTGATTTTGGGGGAGGGAGGAAGCAGAATAGTGAGAGTGACAAAACAATAACAATATTAATAACAAATCTTATGATTGTGTCATTCTTCATGGCTAACAAAAATGGAAAAATATATGCTCTTGTAGAAGAGAAATTGTGAGACCTTTTCCCTCCACTCACTCAACAAGCATTTCAACTTATTCTCTCTTTCAGCAAAGCAGAGAATTTGATGGCTGGCCTCAACTGGATTTTCCTACACAAAGGAAGGCTAAGAAGAAGCCATAGACACCCAGGTATTGAAGGACACTGGAGGTGACACATAATCCAACCGTCTCACTTCACAAATTAGGAAGCAGATCCAGAGAGCGAAAATGAGCTCTGTGTCAGCTTTTGATTTAGGAGGAAATGATTAAGAAAGAAGTGATTGCATGCCTGTTAAAATTAAGTGGTGTCCTCATTAAAACTTCATCTCTGAGGAAAGAGCAGGCATGGGTGGAGGCTAGCGTTTACTGAATCCCTACTATGGTCCATGGATTTCAGGTTCATTATTTCCTCTGGTTAACTGATTAATCTTCACAAAATCCTCAGAGGTAGATATCATTACACCTATTAATTAAGAAGTTGAGTAGCCTGTACAAAGCCAGACTCATAATTAGCAGCTCCTGGAATCAAACCCTGATTTCTGACCTGAAGTGTTAAGCCCACACAACAGAATCACACTGACTCCAGAAGTGAAGCCGTTAAAGATTACCGAAGCCCTAAACAATGGAATCATATTTTCATCTCAATATGCTGTTTCCACTTCCTTGTCATTATGTGAGTTAAAAACATCAAAGATTAGAGAACAATGGCTTTTCCCAAGTTAACTTTCCGTTTGGCTCAATAAAACACTAACATAAATATGAGCAAAAACATTTGGGAAAGACACAGTTCCAAATCTCCTCACCACCAGCTGGGTCAGAAGCACTCAAGTCCTTCCACTCCAGTATTATTCTGTGTAAAATGAGGGCATTGCCCTCCTGGGCCTTCTAGCTCTAAAACATAACATAACAGGGGCACCTGGGTGGCTCAGTGGGTTAAGCCACTGCCTTCGGCTCAGGTCATGATCTCAGGGTCCTGGGATCGAGTCCCGCATCAGGCTCTCTGCTCAGCAGGGGGCCTGCTTCCCTTCCTGCCTCTCTGCCTACTTGTGATCTCTCTCTGACAAAAAACAAAACAAAACAAAACAAAAAAACCCAAAAAAACAGAACACAACACGACACAACATAGCCACTATGGGCATGGACGGTTCCTTTCCTTTCTTTCTTTTCCTTTAATGTTTTCAAGGGAAATCTTTGAAACTTCCAAGAATAGTACTACCAAAAAGGAAGGGGCAGTCTCACTGAGCTGCTGGCCTAAGGCACACACAGGAAGTGCAGTTGCTTCTGGAGCGTGGAGCAAGTCACCGTGAGCATTCTGAGCTTTTACTTGTGGTGAGTTAGATTCACTGCCTTATGCTGGCTGTCCACACAGCTCTTGGGCAGCTGGGATGCTATTGTTATGGCCTGGTCAGCTCTCAGGCATTGCTTGAAAAGGGCAAGTGATCCCTTTAGACTCACCTAGCTGATCACTCACAGGGAATATTTAATTTTTTTCTTAAATAAGTCATTGGCTTCCCCCCTCCCTTTTTCCCTCCTCCCATCTCTTCCCCTTCTCAGGCTTACTATATACCAGGCACAGTTCTAAGTACTTTATATGTTTTAACCCTGAAAAAGTTATATTTGCTGTTCTCATTTTACAGAAGAACCCACTGACGTACAAAAAAGTAAATAAATATCTTTGGTCCCACAGTAGATATATTTGGGGGCCAGGGCTTGAACCCAAGCAGCTTGGCTCAGGAGTCTTTCACCCATAATCTCAATGCTATTCAGTTATCAATTAAAGTCATAAGCTGCACGTGCTTCCTACTTCCCAGACTTGGTTAACTAGGTGCTTATTGGCAAAGGTCACTAAAGATACTTGGGTCAACCCAAAGCATTTTCATCCACTTTTAGCTTATTTGCAAGTCTCAAAGACAATCACAGTGAAATTGCCTTTTTTCTAACAGCAAGACCTTGGGCTGCTTAAGGTCACACTTGTGTAGCTGTTCAGTTGATTCCTTTATTCTTCGTCTCAGCTTCAGGCTCATGTGCAGCCTTCCAACTTCCATGTTCCAGCCACCGCTGCCATCCTACTGCACTGTCATGCCTCTGTGCTTTGCCCACACTCTTCCTCCTGTCCCTAATGTCCTTCCTTCCCTTCTATACCTTAGGGACAAACGCCACTCTTCTAGCCCTACCATTCTAGACAGTTAAGTAGAAACATTATAATGACTTCTGTGTCTTTTGCTCCTCTAGATTGAATATCCCCTGAGGGACATGCAATGTTTTATTCTTCTGTATGTCATTTCCCATAAGAGTTAATACAATAAACACACCCAGTTCACTTATACATGTTTTATCAAGAAAAATGTAAATGTGAAGAAAACCCTTTTAGGTGTATCTGGTATTTAAAACATTAATAATTCATTTTAGGGAAGAGTCGTTCAGTGCCGAGTTCATAATCTGCTTACTCTAAGACCTTCAACCAGCAAGACAAAAATGTATATAAAGATAATACAATGAAAAAGTTCATGATAAAAATAAACTTGTGTTATTCTATGTAACCCACTGTGATTTGTCACAAACTGTCAAGTACCTACGGGTCATTCCCCTCTGTTAGCACAATGCCTGGCTGAAGAGATGCATGTTCTCTGCTACAAGGGATTTGGAATTTAAGGCTTGCACAGTGCCAGGTAATTTAAGTAATTTAAAGTAATTTAAGTAATTTATTTAGGACCCAAGACGGTGCCACAAAGAGAGTTCTCAAAACTTAACCAATGAGAAGGACTGGACTTGATGCTCTTCTTGGAGAGAAGCGCTTGGGCTAGAGAAGATCCTCCCACTGCAGATAAGACTAAAGTTGAGGGTAGTCTGGCTGGGGTCTCACACTACCTTATCAACCAAGAGCTGATGAGCACAGATGTGCCACAGCTGTGTTCATCTGACACTTTGTTGAGCCCATAGGAGCATGTGATGAGGATCCAGAAGAATCTGGCTAGGATGTGACCCCCACCTCATCCAGTAAAGGAAAACCAACATGGGAAGCAGGTCGGAAGAGCACACATCAAATACTATGGGCAAGTGGATCTGTAGCCTTATGGAAAAGGCAGATTGATACCAATATTTAAGTTTTTATTTTATGTTACTCATCAGAAACCAGTCAGAAGAGAACTAACATGTGATTTATGGCTAGATAAGAACTGTAATAATAAAGTAGACACAAAATAGCATCATTAAACTATTGGTTGACTTTCTTCCACTAATACATTGAGGGCCTATTTTAGGATAAGAAGGAAATTGATATTCTATTTCAGGAATTTCAGGGACTAATTTTGCTCAAAGTTAAAAATGTTTGAACTCTCTTCACCCGTAACCCCAGCTTCCTGAAGGTAATACAGGTTCACAATTCTTTATCAACAATTTTGAAAACTAAAAGTTTTTCGGAACTCATTTGGTGACAATATCCGATCGGAACTCTCTTGGCAGGAAAATCAGATCTAAATACATAGGAAGCTGTTTAGAATCTTTATTTATCCCACTCAGTGTGAATTATTTATACAGTTCTTAACAGAAATATGAATGTGTTTAATTTGGGTTGCTACCCCAGATCTGGAAGAAGGTGTCTACCATATGCCTGTTTCACCTTCCTAGTAATGACAAACTCTGCATCCTAAAACACTCCCAGTTTCAAAGGTTTCAGGTATTTGACATTGGACTTGTAAACAGATAATAATCCCTGCCTGGACACCAGTCTTCTTGTCATCCTACAGAGACTCAAATGCATTTCGAGGGGCAATCAACCAGCAGCTTGATGCTTAATCTCCTGTGGGCTGCACATGAAAAAAAAGTTAAATTTTTTTGGTGGATTTCAAAATAAATCAGGGGAGGTTATCATCATGCTCTTTTCCCTCCCCACATGGATAAAGAGTTGGTTTTCCATCTTTTCACTGCTAAATTCATAAAATTATTCTCTCTCCTGGGCTTCTAAGAACAATTATCCTGGGTTTATATAAAAAAAAAATTATCCTCTTTTATCCCCAGGATGGTATCCCTTCTATTCAATGAAGGTGAAAGGAGAATGTTTATTTTGCATTTTCTACACCAATCAGCCAATTCTAGGGATAGAACCACCAGGTACAAAAGTTAGGAGGTTCTCAAAGATAAACAGTTCAAGGCTCTAGTCAAGCCTAGCTCTCTCTGACAGGTAATAAATCCAAGACAAAGAATAGATGTTCCTTCTTAGAGGTTAGTGATGATCATAGTTGTATTTCTTCTTATTTTCCTTTCTTCTTCCTACTCAGTTTTTTAGTCCAAGGCTCTATACAGAGTAGGTAAGCTGTGGAATGTCAGTTATAAACCACAAATTGGTTAAACAGCTTTAGGTGGGGGTAGAGGTATGTCTCACAACTTTCATCTCCTTCTCCTCCTGTCTTGTATTCTGGGGGCTTCCTTCTGTTCTCTTTCTACTGACTCCTTTTATTTTTCTACATCTAGTTTACTCTTTGCTTCATATATTAAGACCCTTTCTACTTCTAGTAACTGTGTTTTCATTTTTATGATTTATAATTGGTCTGTTTTCATATGTTCCTACTCTTCTTTGAGAACTTTATGTTCTTATTTCCAGGATGTTCTTCACTTCTATATTTTTGAGAAATTTAAGCATACTTATTTTAAATGCAGAATGCTGTCTTATTTGCATTTTATCATTCGTGAATTCTTCTTATATATGAATCTTTTGACTGTCTCACATGGAAAGGATTTCCTCGTGTGCTTTATAATTTTTCAATCATCAATTTACTTACCAAAAGTTTCTCAATTGCGAAAGACCTTACTTTTTACCCACACCTCTCCAGATCCCCTGGATTTATAGTTGCCTTATTCAGCTTTCTGTATTGTTTGGCCTAATTAGGCTACTGGTTAGAGTGGATTCTTAACACTTTCTGTCCTTGCTGCTGTTTTTGTTAAGTGACCTCGCTGAAAATAATGTCCCTGTTTCCTTTCCCCAAGAAATACTTACACAGATAAGCACTTAGCCATTTTATTGATAACCTCAGGCAGTTTTTAGACCCCTCAAAGCCTAGTCAGTCATCCTGCAGGAGTATTTAGATTTCAGGTTAAGAACTCTGGGGTAGAGAGTTTGCTTTTGTCTCATGTGGGTGGAAAAATTCTAGATGTTGAACTTCCTTGCAGCACACTAGTCACAATGCTCTTGAAGGGTTTTGCCACAGATAAGTGCTGCATTTTAATTTTAGACATCCTTAATAGGTGCATAGTGGTAGTTTGTTGTGGTTTTAATTTGCATTTCCCAATGACGAATGATGCTGAGCATTTTTTCTTATGCTTATTTATATTCTGTATACTTTTTTGGGTTTTTGGTAAAGTAATCAAATCTTTTGCCCCTTATTTAAAAATCAGATTGTTTTCTTATCATTGGGACTTTAGTGTTCTTTATATATTCTAAATGCTAGTCCATTATCAACTACATGGTTTGCAAATATTTTCTCCCACTCTATGGCTTGTCTTTTTATTCTCTTAAAAATGTCTTTCAAAAATTAGATTTTTAAAATTTTGACAAAGTCTAGTTTTTTTAACTTTCTCTTTCACGGATTGTGCTTGTGGTGTTATACCTATGAAATCTTGACTAATCCATGATTTTCTCTCCTTTAAGTTTTGTAATTTTAAGTCTATGATCTATTTTAATTTTTAGATATGGTGTAAGTTTCCTGCATACTTTTCACCATATTTTAAAAAATATTTTATTTCTCCTTTCTATTTGGAGTTGTGGGGAGCTGGTTGTGAACTCGCTTACTCCAGCAGATTGATCCTTAATTGGTACTATGTTATACACTGTTTTCATTCAATATGTTCATTTGCTTGATATGCAAACTAATTATATATGGGCTAATTGGCTAGTTTCCAATTAAGAGAGGGAAATGACTGGCCATGCATGAAATACTGGTTAACGCAGAACAGTATGTAAATTATTTTTCCTGACTCTCAACAGACTGTCTGACTTTCCTAAACAACTGTGCTAGGGGGTTATTTGCATAATAAGATCAAACCCATACATCATCAAATGCATATTTTTAATTAAGTAGTATATATGAATGGGATGTAAATAAATCAGTGCAAAGGTGATTAGCAAATTGGAAATATTCTGTCAGCTCATGAAAGCATCTCTTCAAAATAGGAAGCAGTTATGAAATATATTTAACAAATATACATGTTATGATGGGAACTGATGTTAAGGTTAAGGGCTTTCTAATATTGTTTTGAACTTTAATATTTTTTTTTTTACCAAGTTTCTAATATTGAAAAATGCAGAAATTCATTCACACTTTTTTTTAAAAGAACATAAATAAGTTTATAAAATAAATAAGTTATAAAAATAAGTCACAGAAATGAAAAGTACAGCATAGGGAACATAGTCAATAATATTGTAAAAATGTTGTATGATGACAGAAGGTAACTACACTTATTATGGTGAACATTGATTAATGTATAAAATTGTGGAATCACTACGTTGTATCCTGAAACTAATATAACATTGTATGTGAACTATATTTTGGTAATGAAAACAAAAATAAATTTAAAAATATGTTTCTTTGTGACCTAGAAAAAAAGAGCTTCTTTTTTAAGAAAACAAATATTTTGAGAAGAAAAAAAAAATCAAAAGAAAACAAAGGACCTTAGAATGAGGTAGTAATATCTGGAATACATATTCATGACTGGTTTGAAAAATGTAGGTCACTGTGATGTCACTTTATCTTTTGTATAAAAATCCCCCAAATCATAAAATGTAAATCATCAGGAAAATGCCTCTTCAATTTCACCTTTCTGTGAAAACCACTGCTAACAATTTTAACTATTGTAAAAAGCTTTTTTTTTTTAATTGTAAAAAGCTTTTAACCAATGTTTGTCTTAAGATGGGAATATATTCAATTGAGTAAGTGCTTCAGGGAAAATGTAAGTCCTTAACAGGGTCCTGATACTGATGAAAATTTTGATGTAAAACAAGAGCAAAACTTTACTTGTTACTTTGGAGAAAGGGAGATGATAGAGAGAAACGAGATCATCTGGGTTGCAAACAATTGCCATACCCTGTCATGAACTCCTGCCCTCAGTCCCAGTCTCCTCAGATCTTCAGTAAAATGCACACACAAATCACAAAACATCTATTTCTGGACATCTTGTGAGCCTGATGAAGAAACCAGACCCTCATCCTGAATGTAGTACAAAGACACAATATGAGGATGAAGATCTTGAAGAAGTAGGTAAAATAGGAACTAGCAGAAACCATGGGATTTGTCTGACAGGACTGTGGAATTGGTGTTTGGACCAAGTTTAACCAGATCTCTAGGGGTCAGGAAGCCCCCAGTGAGGGGGTTATCATCTGGGCTACATACAGATTTTACTGGTATAAAAAAAGAACAGGGCAGACATACTTACTGATATAAACACATGTCACCAAAATATTATTAAATAGGAAAAGCAAGTTGTATTCATTCTTTCATTCCAAATTCAACCAGAAGTTGAATTTCAAGGGGAGAATTTATTTTGCAAACCATATCTACATTAAGGATGAGTTCAGATACAAGCAAGAGGTCCTGGCAGTAAAGGGGTTGGGGAGGGGGTGAGAACACAGAGTGGTGAAGGAGGTGGCAGAACAGAATTTGCAAGGAAAAGTAGGCAGAAGACAACATCATTTACCCAGCCCAGTGAAAAGTGGAAATCTGGGGCCTCTTGTTGAGAAATTTTGAAGATTTCCAAGATGGCGACTGCAGATTTAATAAATTGCGTATGGTGACTCCTTCTATATGCTGGTCCTGTGCAACTGCACAGGTCAGATTCCTAGGAAGCCAGCCCATAGAGGACACAATTTATAATTCCCGTACCTCATTGTATGCTTTTCTCTTTTTCCTTTAATTGCCTACCTTTTGGGAAAATGTCTCTTTTCTTCCAAAGAAACATATGGTGAGACAGTGAAGGTTTACTTGGCCCAGATCTCCTTGCTTGCCATCTATCCTTGCTCCTCTCAGCTTGGCAGCTTGGAAGGCAACTCTTGCAGATTCTTCCTGGGAATCACCCAAATCTCTTGCATTGACCAAGACCTGAAATCTCTGATACACTACACTCTATTATACCCTATGCTTATTTATTATTTCACATTTCCAGTTAAACTATCTTCCTACCTCATTGTTGTAGGAGCAATGTGGGGGAGAAGAACACATGCAATAGGTTGTTAATACTGCTTTATGATTCCATGAATTAATAAAGATTTCATTCTTGTCCCAGTAGTGAATGTTCCTGGGGAAGTCATTGAGAGGCTTCAGCTCCTCTTCTAAAAAATAATGAATTGAGACAATTATCCAGTCTAACATGGTCTAGGTGGTTCGGTGTGTAGAAAGATAACATTTAAAAAGAGAAGAAGCTGAAAAGGTAGTAAGGGCTTACTTCTAGCATGTAGTTCTCTCTGCTTTGGAAAAGCAAGATGCAATCTGTTGGAACAGGAAACATTTCATAAACACAATTTCTTGATTTCTAATACGTACTCAATTAATGGATGACTTATAAATTCCATATTAATACTTCAGTTGCTTTATTTATTCTACGGGTTCAAGTCTGCCATTATGCTATTCCCTACATAGAAGATACGGCTAAGGAAGTTAGGGTGTGACTATAGCTAGGTGCCCATCCAGACTACTAATTGGGTAAGAATTGAGGTCAAGGTTTGTAACCCTGTGTCTCGGTCTTTGGGCAGACCAAAATTGGTTGTCCTCACGAGACATCTCCTTACGTACAGTGTGCACCCCCAAAGCATACAAACTGTTGTTATTTCTAAGAGAAATAGCAATAGAAGCAAGTAAATGACCAGAAAACGAATTCTATTATACAAGATCCGATATGAAGCTAAATCACAGCTACCCTTGAAAGGAGGCTTCCTGTAACCACAGGCAAGAATCAAGAGGTTAATCACCATTACTAATACTAGCTGGTCCAAATTCTCTTGGAAATTTTAAACTTCTTTTTGGGCCAGAGTCAACAAGGGGAAATAATGGCCTTCCTACTTGCAGTTAAATATCTATTTTACCCTCCCTCTCTTCAGAAGTAGACACAGAACGGATAAAACTTCTTCCCCATAAAGTCTTTCATATTTAAAGTAGCCTAGTAGCAAATTTAGAATGCTACTACATGGTTGAGTTCAACTAAATCTAGTGAGCAGACTTTTCATATCAAATATAATAGCATTTTATTTCCTTCCTCCCACACTTTTTCTCATTCAGAATTATCAAAGTAGACAATTCAAAGAAAGGAATTCTGTTTGGAAAATTAATTGGAGTGAAAAAAAAAAAAACCTGCAAAATTCCATGAAGTTGAAAAAGAGTTTATATAGTTTAGCAGGACAGTAAGATAAACATAGAGCTAATTATGAGGCAGTAGAAAGACAACTGGATCCTGAGTTTTAAAGATTTGAATTTGTCACTTACTAGCTTTGAGGCTTTAGATAAGCTTTAAAACTACCCCAGATCTCTTTTTCCACTTATAGTGGTACAAAAACCTGTAGTTCCCAAGGGTTGTCATGAAATTCACCCAGAGGAGCAGAATCATGTTTGTATTTATTATATAAATAATGTGAATTCTCCCACAAAATTAAAATACATAACTATGTGCCCTTGTATGTAATTAATACTTTGAGAAATACTATTGTTTATTGTATATTTTACATTAAAAAATTAACTTTGTATATATGTGTATATATATATTTTAAATATTTTTATTTATTTATTTGATAGAGAGAGATCACAAGTAGGCAGAGAGGCATGCAGAGAGAGAGGGGGAAGCAGGTTCCCCGCTGAGCAGAGAGCCCAATGTGGGGCTTGATCCCAGGACCCTGGGATCATGACCTGAGCTGAAGGCAAAGGCTTAACCCACTGAGCCACCCAGGTGCCCCTGTATATATGTATATTTTAAATATATAAATTGATACATATGATTCTTTATGGGCTGAAGGACTTCCATAGGTAATTTTATCCATATGGGATTTTCACCTTAGGAAAATGACTTCAGAACCCAATGCCCATGTTATGTAGTTATTACGTAGTTAATAGTTACTGGAAGTTAGTTTTTAAATAATACACAGTTTATGGGATGCCTGGGTGGCTCAGTTGGTTGGACGACTGCCTTCGGCTCAGGTCATGATCCCGGAGTCCCGGGATCAAGTCCTGCATCGGGCTCCCAGCTCCACGGGGAGTCTGCTTCTCTCTCTGACCTTCTCCTCTCTCATGCTCTCTCTCATTGTCTCTCTTTCAAATAAATAAATAAAATCTTAAAAAAAAAATAAATAATACACAGTTTACATTCTTGAATAACCACTTTTTAAAATATGAAATGAACAACCAATTTGAGAATCCTCATATTTGCTCCATGATTGCTAGAACTTCACTAATAATTTTCAGAATCACTGGTTATTCAACCCAAACTAATACATAAATACCTGTCTTGCAAAAAAATTAAAAAAAAGAACTTTAAGTTATAATTTACCAAATGTTAGCGCAACAGAAATTTTAAAAGATAATTTTCACTCTCTTTTACAATTTAGAAACAGAAAGTGGAAAAGGTGAAGTGCTCTGTTCAAAGTCGAGCATGTATCAGGGAGAAAACGGAAGTGGGGGCAGGAAAGTCGAACAGTGAGAACGGGTCAGAGGAATCAGCCTGCTCCTGAGTGTTGGCCTTGCTGGTCTCCTCAGCAATGTCACAAACATCCAAGCTTTGGGGTTGGTCCTGGAAGTGCTCCAGAATAAATATGTAAGTTCACAGAAAAGCATATAAGGAAGTAAACTCTACACTTCAACATTTTCAACAGCATTTAGAAAAATGCTATTTTTCTATTTCTATCATATTTCTTTTTATTTCTATAATTATATTTCTAATTACTATTAGTATAATAGTAAGCATCAAATTACAATTATATTCTAAAAAGCCATTCTTCTGGTTTTATTTCCATTTTTTTTGTAGACTGAATGATCTTTTTAAAGATTTTATTTATTTTGAAAGCAAAAGAGAGTGCACGTATGGGGAGGGGCAGAAAATAGAGGGAGAGGGAGACTCTCAAGCAGACTTTGCACTGAGCACAAACCCCAACGTGAGGCTTGATCTCATGACCCTGAGATCATGACCTGAGCCAAAACTGAGTCCCACCCTTAACTGATTGAGCCACCCAGAATGATGTTTTTTTCGGGGTGGTGGGGAGGGTTCTATGATTTGTGTCCTAATATGATCACATCTTACTCCCAAGGATTTTGGGGTAGCCATTACCTGAAGTGTTTCTGTGGAAATGTACTGCAGGAACATGAACAAATGACATGTGAGACAATCTTGTGAATCTTGCCTCCAGCACTTACTAATGAGATACCCTGAATCAAGAAACCCTTTTCTGAGTTCCGATTTCCTCCCCTGTAAAATGAGGATAATATTGCACAGTAGATGTCCAGAATAAATATGTAAGTTACCTCTTTTTATTAATAGCCATCTTAACAGATTTGAGGTGATACATCATTGTAATTTAGATTTGCATTTCCCTGATAATTGGTGATGTTGAGTACTTTTTCATATCTCTGTTGGCCATTTGTTTATCTTCTTTTGGAAAAATGTTCTGTCAAGTACTTTGCCTTTTTTTTTTTCCCTACTGAGCTGTATGAGTTTCTTAGCTGTTTTAGATGTCAACCTCTTATCAGATATACAAAAATATGCAAATATGTTCTCCCATTTCATAGGTTGCCTTTTTATTTTGTTGTCTCCCTTGCTGTACAGATGGATTTTAGTTTGATGTAGCCCTACTTGTTTATGTTTGCTTTTGCTGCCTGTGCTTTTGGTATCATATCCAAAATATCATTGCCAAGACCGATGTCAAGAAAGTTTTTGCTTTCGCTTTCTTCTAAGGGTTTTATTATTTCATGTCTTAGACATAAGGTTTAATCCATTTTGAGTTAATTTTTGTGAATGGTGCAAGATAAGTGTTCAGTTTCATTCTTTTGCATGTGGATATCCAGTTTTCCCAACACCATTTATTGAAGAAATTATACTTTCTCCATTGTGTACTCTTAGCACCCTTGTCAAAGGTTAGTTGACTGTATACGTGTGGGTTTATTTCTGGGCACACTGCGTGTGTGTACATGTGTGTATGTATGAGAAAAGTCTTTGTTTCTCAGTTTACTGACATGAGTGTTCAGTAGGAGCATGAACAAGGTCCAAAGAAAACTTGTTATTGTTATTCTAGAAAGATTATTGTACTAGATTATTTATCTTAACATATCTTCCTGTAAAAAGGAGTAAGAAAGACTTTTTTTTAAGGGATAAAAATTATAGTCACTAGGTACATGTTCTGTAATCTGAGTCACCATCCTTTGACAGTCCTCGTTCTGTCAAGTTCTACCCTGACCCAAATGCTTAGTGGCTAAATAATTTCCTTTCTCTCTCACACCATCACAGGGTAAAATCTGACTTGGTCATTTAGGCTTCCAACACAACTCTGAGTAATGATAAATGCGGATGTCAGGTAACATCGACCTTTTACAGTAATTCCCAAAAAGATTCAATAGGAAGGAAGAAGTCATTAGAACATCCAGGTATCAAAGGGTAACAGACATTGTGTCAAAAGTAAACACTTGTTTACTAGGCTGTGTCTAGGGGATCTGAAGAATGACTTCAAATAGAGACCAGCTAAGAGGACAGAATGCTTTTGCTGCTTGGAAAAGGTAGAAATAAATCTGAGAGTTGGTGTTGTCATACCAATTTATCTTAATTTCGGCATTACTCAATTTACTTTACTCAGTGTATAAGAGATAATGAACTTTTATGTACCGATGGGAAATAGCATCAATGAAAATGACAAACAAAAACAACCCTCTTTAAGAGGCTTCCCTGAGCATGTTGAAAATAGACCTTTTCGTTTTCCCTGTTCTCTTGCATTAATTTCTATCCTATTTCCTTAAAGAGAAGTGAATTGTGTCTGTGTCTTATCTTTCCCTCTGAGACTTGTATTCATTGAGAATGTTAACTCTATCATACATATTTTTCTATCACCCACATATCTAGCATAGTTCTTTATATACAGAAAATAATTAAAATGTCTGAAATGAGCATGACAATGGTAAGTGGAAGCAGTGTTCGGGGCCCATTCAAAAGAGAGATCATGAAATGAGAGTAAGCAAGAGAAAACTAACCCAAAATGTAACTATGCCATCATTACAAGCCTGCAAACCATTATTACCAGTCAGTCTCCATTCTCCACTTTTCCTGCCAAATATTTTAACTTGTCCTCATGCATACAGTTTTTTACTCCTTTATTATCTTTAACTTGTTCTCATGCATACATTTTTACTCCTTTATTATCTTTACTTCTTGTTTTTGTTTCCTTATAAGTTAGCTCTTTGAAGTTAAAAATTTAATTGAAATTGAGCAGTTGTTACTTTCTTTAAATTAGATCATAAGACTATTGGAGTTGATGAATTTTTTTCTGAATTCTGTTTAGACATTCTCAGTCATCAGTCATCACTAACATTGATAATGCTAATTGTATTTCCTTGTGGATTCCTGCTCAACAATACATGCTATAATTAATCAAAAGCAAAATGAAAGCAAATTGTGGGCAGGTTAATTCTTTTCATAATGAGTAATATACATTGATAAATGATTTTTGTTAATGAGGAGTTCATATTACTTTATAAATTTGACCCTCCCTTCCTTGTAAGCATCTGGTAAGGATTAGTTTCCCTGTCATTGGAGAATTTGAGGCTCAAGACTGCATAGGGATAGTCCCGACAGGGCCCAGTTGCAGACTCCTAAATTAATATAATCTATCTCCCAGATCATTTGTCTTCCTAGAGAAACCTATTAAGTGCCTCTGGTATAAAGAAAGACGCTCATCAATCACATAATAAATGTGATAACAAGCTTGAGTGAGGTTATAGGAAAACAGAGGGACTAGATGAACACACAGCTCTGCTTTCTGCTGTAAGGTGGACTCATGCACCCTCTGGAAGGACCCAGAGGCTCCCTCTCCTGCTTCCCCCTACAATTCATCAGGACATACAGCTTCCAAAGAGGAATGCTACCAAATCATTCTAACTTCAAATGCCACTTAAGACTGGAATTCACTGGGGGTAGATAGAGCACTGACACCTTTCTAATAATCTTCTGCTCAAAATACAGAAAAGAGAGAAGGGTGTGTATTGTTCAGGGCATCATAGAGAATTAGGGAGATATTGTCATTTTTAAATGGTGTTGTATCTTCTCTTTTGTTCTCGGGACAGTAATCTGAACAATGCCACAAGGGAGTTATACACAAGATGAATAATAACTGAACAATGGATTTTCAAAACAGAATGTTGTTTCCCATAAATACCCTCAAAGTATCCGAGACAGCATTATGTTATTGGAGAAGAGCCTTCACAGTTTTCATTTGGTTGTTAGGGTTCTCATTTTTTTGTTTGTTTTAAAATCAAGACCCTTTTTAACAGAAATTGGAAACCACGGTGTCTCCAACTGGAGAAGAATGCCTGCCGCCTAATGCTTTCATTTATTGCATACATGTGTTTGTACAAATGGTTGATTCGGCAAGCAGTGATCTAATAACTCTTGTTTTGCTAGGAAATGATTTAATCTGAAACAATGTCTATCTAGCCTCCCTTGAGACTGAAACGCATCATTACCCTTCTTAGTCTTCGTGGACCCCATGAAGATCCTGCAAGAAAATTTATAGTGCCCTAAAGCTACCACCATCAGATGAAAGAAGAAATGAAAGAAAGCTGACTACAGGAACGCTCTCAACTGATCTTTGAAGTAATATTCAGATTTTAACATTGGGTTATTTTCCCTTAAGTCAATAAATGAACAATGAAGTAACCCTCAACCAAGTCTGTGCTCTTGTAATAACAGGATTGCTACGCCTTCCACCGGCACGAATGAGGCAGTTTGCTAAGAAGGCTAACTCCCCAAGTTCGGCTGTCAGAGAGGAGGTTACACAAGCACGGAAACAAAGCTGTCCTGTCAGCCAAAATACCAGTTAAGCTGTGTTTGCTATGGCATAAATAAATGTTCCCTTCAGATCCAGTCAATGTGAGAAAAACAAGGAAATTACAAAGGGTGGTTTTAATGTTAAGGAGACAGGAGGTTAGGAGGCATGAAGAAAGTTTTAATTGTTTTACAAACGCTTCCAGGAAACCTTTCTAAACAGCTGGGCCTACAAAATCGCCACCAGGACATTTCGGAGGAGAGTATCTTAGACTTGGACCAAGAGAAGCAAGCAAGCTGTATGGTCCTCCAGAAATGCTTTCAGAGAACTTACCAGAATAGTGTAGATTCTAGCAAAGCACACAAGCTTTCCTCCTTTTTCCCAGCAGGTGAATTTATGCAAACAAGAAACTATTTTGAAAAATAAGCCATTTCTTTTTATAATGGCATTTCAACTAAACACTGAGCCATGAGTAAGTCTTCAATACAAAGGGTGATCTAAGTTTCCTATGGCCCTGGAATCAGTATCTATAGAAGCAGAAAATCCATAAATCTTGTGAATTTTTAGCCTTGCTCTGAAAACTGTATATCATTAAATGAAGGGAGTTCTCCTTGAATAATACAATATTTTATGTAATAGCTCTATGGTTTGTCTTTTCCAGTAGAGAGTCTGATACTGGCATGAAGGTCTCAGCTTTCGCCATTTTCTCCATCTGGTCTATAAATTAAATTCATACATATGTAGATGGTTATGCATTTATCTATGTATGATATGCATTTACTACTTATGTATCTACGTATGTGCTTATATCCCAGCTTATCCCGTGGAAACTTTGGGTGCTGACAGTAAATACATGCAATGAATTTGCAAAACAACAAAAAAAATTAAGTCTATAAGACAGGAAAACCTAAATTAGCATGAGAAATGTAAATGGGCAAGAAGGAAGTGTTAGGGAGAATATATTAGGCTTGAACAGGCTACAAATTTCTACTGAGTTGTTCTAGCAGAGCTGAGAACTTGGTTCTGAGCTTTAGGAATGACAATATAATAATGTAAATGGAGACAAATTATTTTCATGATATATAAAGACCAAAAACAAGGCACAGAAGGTCTTCAGGAGGATCACGGCTTCTGCTTCATAGTTAACTCTCGAAGCATTCTGCCAAGAGTCTTTGTGTTGGCCACACTTGTGGACATCGGAGACAACACCCTTAGCAGCAAACACAGCAAAGTCATGCCTAGTAGTGTGTCCTGAGGAAAGACAACAGCATAATCTCTCATTTCAAGGCAGGGAAAACAGCTCTCCCTGTCATGTTCATGGGGAGAGGAGGTAATCGAGTCCCTGCCCATGGAGTTTTGAGGGGTGGTTTGGCCCAAGGGTAACACATCCCGAGCCTGTAGTGAAATAGAGGAACTGCATGAACATACCTGCGGGTAATTCTAGTGTTGAAGGTGACCTTATGGAAAGTAAGAGCTATGACCTACTGAGCTGCTCCTCTAAACCAGGCACCTTGTTTGTGTGTATTTTCTGTGTATTTGTCCTCAGATCCTTCAAAATAATTACCATTTTCACTTCCGTTTTTACAAGATGAGGACATAGAAACTGGAGAGACTTTAATAGACCTATCAAAGAGGTGTGTGGGTGTGTGTATAACATATATATTTAAAAGTGACAAAGTTAAAAGAAAAAATGAAAATCCACCAGCATGGTGGAATATCTGAATACAGCTCTCTCAAAAAGTGATAGATCAAACAGACCTAACTCAGTACAAATAAGATGTGAATGGAACAACAGTGTTGCTTTGCTGTAGGATTTCTCAATTTTCCCTGATGGCTCAGTCCCAGACCTAGTGAATGAAAATCTCCAGGAGAGAGATTCAGAAAGCTGTGTTTCAAAAAACTGCCTCAGATGATTCTTATCTTACAGGCGGTGTGGTAAACACTGATCTAATGCATGCATAGAAACTCCTGAACCCTGTTCTTTTCAAGTTACAAGGAACATTTACCAAAATATGAAACATTTACCACGACAATGCTTTAGCCATATAGCAAACGAGAGTAAATTCCAAAGAACTGATTTCACATGGCATTCCATCTCTGAACACAATTAAACAAAAATGAAATAAAAAAATAAAAATTAAATTTCACACACATACACAAGCAGAACAAAAATAATTTTGGAAGTTAAAAATATGTTTTTAATAATTCATGGTTTAAGAAAAATTAGAAATTCAAAAATACTTAGAATTGCACAATAAAGAAAACACTATAACTCAAAATTTTGGAAATGTCAGTGAGTGGTGTGTAGTGAGAAATTTTTAAGTTGAAAGGCTGTCTTAGAGATGAAGAAGAAAGTCTGAAAATTAATAACTAAGCATTTATCTTAAAAATCTGGGGGAGAACAGTAAACTCAAAGTTGAAGAGTAAAAATAAAGGCAGAAAATAATGACCTAGAAAACAAAGCTAAAAATTGGTTTTTGAAGAGACCAAAAAAGTTGACATCAAAGCTAAAAATTGGTTTTTGAAGAGACCAAAAAAAATTGACAACTCTGGAAAGTTTTATCAAGAAAACAAGACATGAGTTTCAAAGAAAACACTTTCAAAAATGAAAAATTACAGATACTGGAGAGAGATAAAAAAATGCTCTGATGCCAACAATTTTGAAGACTTTGAAGAAATGGATATCTTCCTGGAATAATATGGTTCATCAAAATTGAAAAGGTGATAAAATAGAAAATGTGAGTAGCTTTGTAACTATTAAGGCCATTAAACAAGTTTTTTTTTTTTTTTCTTAATTTCTAGAAGGAAGATGCCATGCACAGATGATTTTAGAGATAAATTCTACTAAACATTCAAGGGAGATAACACAAACCCTGGCACAGAAAAAGAGAGAGCATTCCACAATTCATTTTATGAGGCTAAGTAACTTTGATGACAAAAGCAGATAATCTTAAAAAAAGATACTTAATGTATCGGTCTTATTTATGAATATAGATCCACTGATTTTTTTTCAGTAAAAAGCTATTTTTCTAATTTTATTAGTGTTATAATTATTTTATTAATGACATAATAGAATTCGAGTTATAAGTTCCTAAAAGCTGAGTACTACTTTATCTTTCTGGTGAACTGAAAGTTTGATCATGAGGTGGTGAACATCTTCATCTCTACTGCTGTCTTTTACCTCAAATTATATTTATGTATTATAAATTAACTGTATCAGCTTTTTTTTTTTTAAAGATTTTATTTATTTACTTGACAGATAGAGATCACAAGTAGGCAGAGAGGCAGGCAGAGAGAGAGGAGGAAGCAGGCTCCCTGCTAAGCAGAGAGTCTGATGTGGGGCTCGATCCCAGGACCCTGAGACCATACCTGAGCTGAAGGCAGAAGCTTTACCCACTGAACCACCCAGGTGCCCCCTCAGCTTTCTTTTAATTAGTCATTTTCAGGTACATCTTTTCTCTATCCTTTCCAACTTTTTTGTGACTTTATGTTTTAGGCACAGTTTTCATATACAGCGTCTAGCTGGATTGTTTTTAATTCAGTTAGACAATCTATGTATTTTTTTTTAAAGATTTTATTTATTTATTTGACAGAAAAAGATCACAAGTAGGCAGAGAGGCAGGCAGAGAGAGAGAGAGAGGGAGAGAGAGAAAGCAGGCTCCCTGCTGAGCAGAGAGCCCGATGCGGGACTCCATCCCAGGACCCTGAGATCATGACCTGAGCCGAAGGCAGAGGTTTAACCCACTGAGCCACCCAGGTGCCCCCAATCTATGTATTTTAAGAGGAGAAGAATAAGGAGAGGAATCTATTTACATATGTATTTGGTTTTTCTTTGTCCCCCTTTTCCCCCCCTTTTCTTTCTTTCTTGTGTTCTTTTGAAGTTAGAAGATTTTATTATCATTCATGTTTCCCCCCTCCCCTCTACTGGTTTGGATGTTCCTGAATCTACATTTTTAGTCAAAACCCTTGAAATTTTACCAAGCTTCTCTAACAGGATTTGGCTGAATACATCTATTTACCTGACTCCTGAGTAGCCCCTGTACCCTTGAATATTTAACTCTGTCCACCACATACACTACCTTTTAGGTTTCATGCTATTTTGTTCATTTGAGTTCTTTGACATTTCCAATGATTTTTATTCTCCAAATTGAACATAGTTATTTTTACGTTTTCTTAGATTTAGTCTCATCTTTAGTATTTTCTTGATTCACAACCTTCTTGCCATCTGAGCCTTCTTTCTGCAAATTTTTTTTTTTAATCTTTCTGAAACCCATCCTTTAGATTTTCCTTGACTAAGAATCTACTGGTAGGGAACTCTCAGTTTTTGTTTTTCTAAAAATATCTTTCTTTAACTCTCCTTTGCGACTATGTAAGTGTCTTGTTTTGCTACTCATTTGCTTGTCTTCCACCTTCTGTTTTTGCTGTTGAGAAGGAAGGTCATTAGAATAATTATTTCTCCCTTCAGCTAGCCTATCTTTTCTCGCTGGCTGCTTTTACAATCTTTTATTTTTTTCTTTAGATTTCCCTGGGTGTGTTTTGATATGGAATTTCTTTTTATATGTTATTTTTTTGAATTCATTAGGTCTACTGGACCTGAAAACAGATGCATTTAAAGCTTGCCTATTTACCTTTTAAAATAGTTTCGCCGCTTCCTCTTCCCTTTTTTATTCTTTGCTTTTGGAGCTCCTGTTGGATGTATTTAGACATTTATCCTCCACATTTCAACTTCTGCTTTATATTCTCTGTCGCTTTGTCTCTCTGTGTTGCATATTATGAGTATTTTTAGGCTCTGTCATCTAGTTTGTGTGGACAACAGGCTTTTAGACAACAGGCTGGAGCAATGGAAATTTGATCAAGGCCAAAGGGTCCACACTGACCCTGACCCCCTGGCCGAATACAGACAGGCCCGTCAGGTGACCCACCTCAAAACACCCACAGGCCCTAACTGACCGATGGGCTACTTACAACCAGGCACAGTTACCAAAAAAGGGAAGATTTCATGCATCCCCACACCTCCTCATCTTACTGCTTGGAACATAGCCCATACACTGCCTCTCCTTTGCTGAGGAGACAGCCTCTCCTTTGCTGTCCTGCCCACCACTCCCATGCAGTACATTCAAGAAACTTCTATGCCTCAAGTGAATCCTTTCACTGCCAGTGCCACCGACTTCTGCCCAATCATCGCACCATATTTGGGGTCTATCTGGTTAGAGACACCACGGTTTTTGGTTTTCCTTTTCAGCTAAGTCTCATTTACTGAAGTCACCCATTAAGTGTTATAATTTTGATGACTTTATATTTCATTTTGAAAAGTTTTGATTTTTTAAAAAAATATGACTTTTTTAAAAAAAGATTTTATTTATCTCACAGACAGGGATCACAAAGAGGCAGAGAGGCAGGCAGAGAGAAAGAGAGAGAGAAGAGAAAGCAGGTTCCCCGCTGAGCAGAAACCTGATGTGGGGCTCGATCCCAGGACCCTGGGATCATGATCTGAGCTGAAGGCAGAGGCTTTAAACCACTGAGCCACCCAGGCGCCCCAAAAATATGACTATTTTTAAGAGTACTCTCTTGTTCCTTATGGCTCTAATTCTCTTTTATATGTCTTAAGCATATTCAATATGCTTATTTTATGTGTTTTGCCTATCTAATTTCACTATCTGAAGTCTAAAACTATCTAGTTTTGATGGTTTTTTTGTTTGTTTTTGTTTTGCTGATTCTTAGTTGTGGGGCTATTACTTGGTATGTCCTAGAACTTTGTTTTCTACTATGAGTTATATTAATTGGAATATTATATATGGGAATACTTTGAGGTCTGGATTGAAGAGGCATTCTTCCAGAAAGGATTTACTTCTGCTTCTACTAGGCATATGGAAACATGCCAATTCTGGCACACTTTGCTATAATTACTGAATTCAGGTTGTAGAAGACAAGGAGTGTAATGTCAGGCCTAAACCCACATTAAGTGCCAGCCCTTGGCTATGGATTCTCTGAGGAGATATGGTTTGCCTTTCTCCAAAGTCAAGACTGACAAATCCTCTTGAGCAGGTTTTGTTTGGCATTTTTCATTCGTACCTTGCTCTTTTCTGGAGGAGAAAGTCCTTCCTGGGTCTCTGCTCTATACTGTGGGCCTCCAGCTTGACCCCTCCTGGAATGCATGCATGCAAGGCCTTGCCTCTGGTTCCCTGTGTCCATGAATCTGAAGATCCAGCCATCCTCCCCCTCCTCCTCATTCTCCTCCTCCTCCTCAGGGCTGCAAGACCTCCAAGTTTTATCACCTCCTGTCTCAAGCTCTTGCTTCACATTCCTTCCTCAGAGAATTTTTCTTGCTTTCTCGTAAATTCATATATGACTTGTGAAGGATATGTACACAACATTTTATGTAGGATATCAGTGTTTGGCAGGTTTTCAAGATCCCTAGTCCACCCTAACATTGAAAATAGAAGCTCAGGTACATTTCCTTAATGGTACCTAACATGGGTCTTTCAACTCTGGACTCGATAAATAATAAGACTGGTTAAGAACTGTAAAGAGTTTTCTAAATGTTTAGTTTAAATATAAGCATATGTACAAACAAAAAATTTGCAGATAAACCCAGAGAAGAATCCCACAGTGTGACGGTATTGGTGAGTGGCTAAATTAGGAGTGGCTAAAAGAGTCTGCATTTGTCATGATGATTCTGTAGGTAGTGCCTACTGATTTTTTCCTTTTTAATAACGCTGATCCACACTAGTGCATAGTTTAGTTTTTGAGGACTTGCTGTCTTTATGTCTGTAATGGGTCTGATTTTAGTCTCCAGTGATTATAGGCAAAGCTCTAGCTAGTCTGTCGCTGTTGTGACTTCATATATTGTGCCTGTGCTCAGAATGAACTAACTTATAGCTGCCTCACAGTCATGGTTCACTTAGTTTGAAATATTTCCCATGCATTATTGTAGTGCAAAGAAATCTAATGGCTTCTTGAATTTCAATGCAAAAGAAACAAAACCATGATCTGATCCTGGAATAACATAATAAGGATGTTATAAGTAAGTTTTGGGTTAAAGCCCAGAGCTTTTTTTCTCTGTGTATACTTCTTTCTCTGCTCAAAAAATGTGACATCTGTATTAGTTAGGATACAGACTTAGCTGCTATGATTGGAGGACCACTGGGTAGGGTCAGCTAGAACCACGGGCCAACCGGAACTCAAGGTTCTATTACTAAGGGAGAAGGGGAGGGTGGATATCGGGAACAACGATGTCTCTGGAGGGCATGCTGGATGTGTAGGCTGTGGACAGATCATAAATAATCTGAAGTTAAATATTTTAAATATTTAAATATTTTAGCCTTAGTCTGATATGTAAGGGAAAACCATGAAGGGGTTTAAGCGATAGAACAGAATGTTCGTACCAGACGAAAAAATAAAAAAACAACTACCTTTCAGAGAAAACCAGAGATAAGAGCAATACCAAAAAAAATTTAAAATGATCAGTTAATGCTTACTAATCACAAATTTAGTCTTCCCATGATATATGTATCATATGTGCTTTAAAACAAGCTTGCTTTTAATATAAACATAGAAACCACTAAAACTTGGAGTGTGGGAAATATGTATTTTTAGTGGGACAAAAAAGCCTTTTGGTGACATACTTTGGTTTCCATTATCTGTCTGTTGAAAACCCTAAAAAGGGAATACCTCACATTTACCACAGGATGATAGCTTGAATTCAATTTAATACTCATCTTTATTCTTAATATTCTCTTGGGTCATTTCTCAAACAATAAATTTAGTTAATTGGGTTGACACAGGAAATCAGGAGTGACACAGGAAATCATAATTTCCTATGCAGATCCCTCTTTGTGAATAGGCAAACTGTTAGTCATTAGCTCTTCAATCCCCTAGAAGAAAACTCTGACCTAAGCACAAAGTACTGTTATTGAAAACTTTAAAAGAGAGTCAAAATTGTGAGTTTCTCCTGACAACAATTTTTGGTATTTTTATGCAGGCTTTTTCAAAAAGATTTTAAAGGACTTCACTGACGTTTTGACAAAGTGTCACTTCACTTAGTTAATGACAAGAAAATGAAGATGTAGGTTGGATGTATATAACATTCAACATGACTGAGGTAGCTATTTGCCTGTCTGCTTTGATTTTGTTTTTAATAAATATTAGCCCATTAGTGACATAGCAGTCACCAGTTTTTGTCATCGATTAAGTGAAATAATAAGATCCAGTTACATGGCTCGATTTCCATGTGGACCAAACTGACTGGGCACAGTTCCATTTGCTGGAAAGGAAATGATCATCTGGTCATGTCCTTTTGTAATAATTGGCACAACTTTGTGAAGAATTCATATCCAACCAATTTTATTTCTTGCTACAGCTGAGTGATGAGCCATTGAGCCTGCAAATAATTTAATTCCACTCCTGTGACATTCAGAGCTAGCCAACTGTTTCTCAAACTGTGAGGCTGTGAGCACTCAGCATTCCTCTCTTAACAACTGATTTCTTTCCACTCTGTTTCCATGTCAGCACATTGTTCTTTATCCTTTATTTTCAGGCATCATGCTCATACCCTCTTCCAGAAAGAAAACACACACACACAGACACACAGACACACACACACACACACACACACACACACCCCATAATTTGGCTTGAGAACCTGTATATTAGGAAATAAGCTGGCATTTCACTCTTAGCAATAAGAAAATCTTAATGGTTTGGGTTCTGTTTAGTGATCTGAAGCATTGCACCAAGAGTATTAGAAGATCCACTTAAGGACTGAAACTTTTTTTTTTTTAAAGATTTCATTTTTTTGAGTCATCATATCCTATTCTTCTTTCCTATCCACATTGCTGATGTGTGTGGTGTCCTAATCAATAAATTTGGTGGTTGCTCCTGATCTGTCTGGAACATGAATTGCCACCATTTGTTGAGTAGCTGTTGTGTGATAGATAATGTCCTAGGTTAATGAACATTTGCAGGATATTTGCCCCCCCTTCCAAATGTCAACTTTTGCCAACTTGGGAATAAATGAATATTTTTAATATGAAATTCTTCATGAAAATGGGTCCAGCAGGTGATTCAAATGTGACTTTAGCTTCTGCTCTGTTCTTTTTTCCTGTGTGCTATCCTGCACATGGGGAATCCACTCCTATGGGTTAGGGAGCCTTTCCTGCTCTATATCATACACTCCTTTGGAAATGTCATTTTTCTAATGATCACCATGGAGCAGTTAAAGGCACCATTATAAGCCACAGCGAGTTATGACCAGACCTTGGTATGCCCTTATTGTAGAGACCCCTGTCATACGTGAAGCCTCAAGTCTCACATACGATAGGCTCTCTTTCTGCTAGGGTAGCATGGAAATGCACTTAGGCAGAAGGTTTTCTTTTCAGGACTTCATGTATTATTAATGTTTAATGAAAACAGAATAAAAAATAATCTTATCAACAAAGGCATCCTTGTATCGACTTGCTTGTCTCCCTAGAATTTCATTTTTCTCTTGTTTTTTAAAGGCCAGTCACTGTACCACCACGACCAACACCCACCCCTGACCCACAGGCACACACAAACTAGAGAAACGAAACATTGTAAACGTTTTGATGGGAGCAGCTAGAGGGTAAAATATCCAAAGATATATTTCCAAATGGAAATCCCCAAATATACCAAACCTGATACCTGCCAAACCTCCCTTCATGCAAAGCAGCCTCACCTTCAGGGTCACTGCGCTTTCCCTAGAAATGACTGCATTTCTGTTGGGTTTTCTCCCCTTATAATTCTAAGGGATGTCTCTGTGATCCCATATGAAAGTGGGGGAAGGGGAGGGAATCTTGGTTGATGATTCTGTTTCACATCCTTGGAGAAATAAGAGATAGAGTAAATAAACAAATGAGAAGTTGTGATTAAGAGATTATCTCCACAAGAAAGCCTGTGTGTCAGTTCAAGTCTTTGTTGGCGCTCCGAGGAAACCATTTCCTGCTCAGCTCCGTGTCACAGATACGGAGACAGCTAAGGTTCCCGTGTCTGCTGGTATACAGATGTGCTTGGGCGGTGGGAGGCACTGGCAGGAGGCTGGTGAGCAAGAGGAAGGGGGAAGCCAGAGTACTTTCCCCCCTTCCCCACTCTGCTGAGTCCAGGCTGGACAGATGCCACTCTCATTCCGAGGTTCCAGTTTTCACTGGGCACACCCCCATGGTCCCATGTCCTCCAGATAGCCCAGCCCTGGGCTCTGCTGACGCTGTGGCTTCCCTCTGTCACTTCAGCCTTGGGGTGAGGGCTGCTTCCTGAGGTTGTTAATTGCTGGCTTGCCTCATGCTCCCTTTTAGTCTTATCTTCTTTGTAGCCAGTTCTCTGTATTTAATCTTATTTGTTCTAAATATTCAAAGCGGTTTCTGTCTCCTTGGTTTGATCACAACAACACATCTTGGATATTTAGAAAAATCCAAATAATTCAATGACTCCCTGTTTCTTCCAGATATACTTTTTTTTAAGAACAGAGGGGAAAGAAATCTAAGTGTACCACTTAAAAAAAAAACAAAAACGCCAACATCATTTGTTTAATCTCTTGAATTTAAAATTAAAATCACCTCCAAACATTTCCAGTTTTTCACTTGTGGTTTAATGTTTCTGTATTGCTGTCTCTTAACACCATCTCCATAACACTGAAATTTTATACTAGCTCTTTTCCTATTCTTCAGAAGGCACAGAAGGGGACATTGCATTTTTCCAGTGTTTCAACTCACTGTCATGCCCTCACTCATGGCCATCTCTTAGGGGCTTCCAGCTTCCCTTTCTCATTTTGCCAACGTGTCCTCTATGCCTAAGTCAGCCTGAAAGAAAAACTGCTTTGGGACTCCGTAAGGCTTCGTTTATCGCATTCAAACCGGGGCACATTTTTGATTCAATAAATAAACCATTGCTCTCAGGGGCTCTGAAATATCTGTTTGGGGCTTACAATCTACTTCCTTGCAATACATGTTATGGGAAGAGAAACACGAAGGAGCACATGCAGTCTCTACCTGGTGGCTGGGGAAGGAAGTGCCATTTGGTCTTCAAGGGAGCAAGGATCCAGAAAGACTGGTGTGATAATCAGAGAGGAAAACGCAGTCATTCGGTGAGCTTTACATTTAAATGCTATGTGGGGACAGTCCATCCTGAGAGGAGTATGGGAACAGATTATTGTTATAACCACCTAAGAATGACTGAGAAATACGTTATGCAAAAAGTAAGCTGTAAGCGGAAGAAAGGGCCCAGGCAGCTTGAGTGGAGACACAAGGATAAGATGGCATTTCCTGGTAGGGGTGAGGCATACAGAGTCTTCAAGTTACATGAAGTAAAGAGAAAACGGATGTCCTAGCAAGGAGCGAAGAGGAGAGACTCCACGGTGAAGCAGAGCAGGGAGACGGGGACGAACAGATGGCAAATGCAGAGTCCCGAAAGAATTTGATTTGCAAGAGCAGAGGATTCTGAGGGTGAAGATAAATAACTTTCTTCTAGGCTCATCTCATTTGTGGCTTTAGACCAGGAAAGAGTAATGTGTTTTGGGCTTTGGGGAAATGTCCTTAATACTTGAGAACAGAACAGAAACCTGTGTCTAGCAGCCTGTTCACACTGAGGCTGCTTAGATGTTCGGAGGTTAAGTGATTTGTACAAGTTCAAAGGGCCCCCGGTAAAGGCGGAGAGCTAGGTCTTCAAAGCATTGTTTAGTTCTACTAGCAGACAAAATATTGGACTGAGCAGATAAGCGGTCCAATCCAAAAGAGCATATTTTTAAACTGATGGTTACCAGGTTACCAGATGAAAGGTGGGTGGGGGGGATGGGTGAAAAAGGTGATGAGCACTAGGTGATTGAGATAAAAACTGTAAAAAATGGCATATTTTTCAGTTTATGTCTTTGTGGTCATTCATTTCCTTTCCTCCAGTCCCAAGATGCTCCCATTAATGTTGGTATTACCCTCCTTTGAACTACCCTCCACCCTGGTGACAGAAAGTCTGTATGTAACTCAGATCAGTCATGATATCCCTGTGTTTAAAATTCACTGATGCTTCTCCACTACCTGCAGGACAGGTCCATCCCATTACTATGGCATATATGTAGGGTTGCCAGATTTAGCAAATACAAACCGAGGACATTTGAATTTGAATTTCAAACAAGAGATTTTTAAAAAATATAGGCTTTATCCAATATTTGGGACACACTTTTTTTTTTTTAACAATTTATTGTTTCTCTAAAATTTAAATTTAACTGGGATTCCAATATTTTACCTACCAATCCTATAAAGGGGCCCGACCCTCATCTTCCTTTCTAGGCTCTTCTATACCCCTCCCCCAGTGCCCAACATTCCAGTCATCTCTAGGATCCCCCACTGGGGCATTACTCACATTCTGCTCTTTCCCTGAACTAAAATTCCTGTCCTGAAATCCAGACCTTGAGGAGTGTGGAACTCCAGGTGGAAGAAATCTAGTCAAGTGTCCCCTGCTGTTGCTCCTGAAAGCCCCCACTCCTGCCAGTGGGGCAAAGGGTTCCAGCTGTAGGTTGTAGTTCTGTTGTTGGGGGGCAGCAGGGCTCATCTTTTAAGTCTGAGGAGACTCTGCATGTTTCCAAATAATCAAGTCTTGCATTCCTAAAATAACCTCCCTTCCAGCTTTATGAATGCAACCCTAACTCGGGGCTCCTTCCAGAAGTCCGGTCCTTCCCGAGGCGAGTCATCCCCTCTTCCAGACGGATTGCTGCCTTAGTCATATGGCTCCTCCCTCATTCCAGACACATATTTACAGGTATCCAGCTTGTGTCCAGACCAGTCAGAGGCCCCTCACAAAGCTGCTTTCATAAATTATGCCTCCGGCGATAATGTTTGTGCCAAACTGGTTTCCTTTGCTTTATAACAGTTTCTATGTTGTAACCCCAGGAAACCTGACCCTTGGATAAACTACCTTGAACTAAAAATCTACATGTAGTGTTGAAATTCTTTGAACTTGGACATGTAAACTCTAAACCAAGCATCAAGTAGATTTCCTATCCTAGTAGAGGAGTGTGAATAATGAGTTTAATTTGTGAGAATATGCTAACCTAGAATTTTAAAAAATCCCCTCATCTGAGGAAGAGCTCCTTCTTCACATCAAAGGGAGTGTTTCTCTACTCTTTGAAATGGCTTATAAAAGATGGGTTAAGCCTCTGCCTTAGGCTCGGGTCATGATCTCGGGGTCCTGGGATGGAGACCGGCATCAGGCTCCCTGCTCAGCGGGGAGCCTGCTTCCCCCTCTCCCTCTGCCTGCTGCTCTGCCTACTTGTGATCTCTGTCTGTCAAATAAGTAAATAAAATCTTAAAGAAAAAAAAAATTAATAAAAAAAAAAAAGATGATGAGAGTGCAAGTCCCTAGCAGGATTTCTCTGGATAAACAAGAAAACGTTACAAAGTTTTTACCAGTGTACCACGAGACCTGTCTGTAGGAAATTACCACCACCACCACCACCACCACCACAACAAAAATCTGCACTTGTCCTTGATCCTTCCTTTCTTCTGTCCTTGGGCCAGGAGCTACACAGTAACCATGATAACCCTTTCTCCCTTTATACTGAAATCTCCACAGGAAAACATGGTAAAAACTTTCCTTTTCGACTCTAGAAAGCATTTCAACATCCAAATAATTATCAGGAGGGCAAGGAAGTCGCAGCCCTGGTCAAGCTGTTCTCTCCTGAAGCAGAGACGACGCAGAATGGAGTGTGAAGAGCAGCTGATTAAAGCAAGTAGGCCAGCCCAGGGTGCGGGAGGAAAGGCAGGGCACTGCGTGCAGTGCGGGGTGAATTATCTTAAGCCATGTTTAGGTTCCAGCACTGAAAAACTTTGTAAAGAATTACATTCCTGGGAAGCACTTTGTAGCTCTCGTGACGAAATATAGCTGCTTACTCATTCACGACCTTGAATTTTCAACTTCTTTGGTTTATAAATTATATACCAATAATATAAAACAAATATGTGTAAGGACAACCCCATCAGACAAACTAATTGGCGCTGGTATTACATAAAACTCCTCAGAGAAATCTAGATTTGATGTTAAAATAAAAGGAAAACCTCATTTTTGAAAAAGGAGGACAACGAATTCATGAAAATATTCCTTGTCCCTTTTAGGACACACTCCTCCTCATTCTGCCCATGAAATAACCGAATATATTTCCTGTAGTCCATCAAACTACCTTCCACAACTTGCAGAAATTAAAGGATATTATTGGATTAAAAACAAGCAAACACTGTACTCATTCTGTCAAACAGCCTTGATGTGCCACGTTCAGAAAATAGGCTGTGCTCATTTTCATTGATTTATTTCAAAACTTGTCTCAGTCAGAGGGTCCTTGGAGGTTTAATAACTTCCTGCTTCAGACTGTAACAGATAGATTAGGTGCGATTGGTGAAATACAGCCATCAACATATAAACCCAATGTCTTATCAAGAATACCAATTTGAAAGCTGGTGACAGGATCGAAAAGTCATCATTTAATACCATTATTTTCAACAAGTTTTTCATTTGACATGGATGCTTTAGTGCCATGACTGTAAAATGTCAGGAAGATTTATTGACATGGAGCAGATCAATTTGCATTAGAAAATAGGAACAAAGCTAGAACATCCTTTTTCAGACTGGCAACATTCACCTCTTCTAAGCAGAGGGGATAGCTAATCAGGATCCTCATTTTTTTTTTTTTTAAGATTTTATTTATTTGAGGGGCACCTGGGTGGCTCAGTGGGTTAAAGCCTCTGCCTTCGGCTCAGGTCATGATCCCAGGGTCCTGGGATCGAGGCCCGCATCGGGCTCTCTGCTCAGTGGGGAGCCTGCTTCCTCCTCTCTCTGCCTGCCTCTCTGCCTACTTGTGATCTCTGTCTGTCAAATAAATAAAAAATTAAAAAAAAAACTTTAAAAAAATATGTAAAGTTCTTTGAAAAAAAAGATTTTATTTATTTGAGAGAGAGAGAGAGAGCATGAGAGAGCATGAGTGTTGGGGGGAGGGGCAGAGGGAGTTCCAGAAGCAGACTCCCTGCTGAGCAGGGAGTTAGCTGAGGTTTTGATCCCAGGACCGGGGACAATGACCAAGCTGAAGGCAGCTGCTTAACTGACTGAGCCACCCAGGCACCCCTAGCATCCTCAATATTAACATTAGAATTATTTTTTTCTTAAATTACAATCTAAAGTAAACAGCAACTGTGTCTGGGAGTCATGGCACAGAATGAAAGCTGTTGTACAAATCAGTGGACCACAATAGTTTTCTGTTCCATCAAGCTCAAGTAAGAGTTCTATCAATTACCATGTAAGGAGTAGATTTCTAAGTGAATCTTGCATTTCTTTAGAGAAAGAAATATCGGTTTATTGAACCATATCAAATACAGTCACAATGAATCCCTCCTGCTATGTTGATGGTTGCTTCCGTGGAAACAAAGCTTATGAAAGTACCCAATATTCTGTTGCGATTAAGAAATTAAGTTCACCCATGTTTTCTCCTGCACAATTACTCTAACTGGCTGTGAGAGTTATCGGTGGGTTTGATATTACTCCCAAGCAAGTGTGGTGAGTGCTGTGGTTAGAGTATGTTCAGTGCCTCAAAGAGCACAGAGGGCATCACCTTGTTCAGGAAATCCAGGAAGGTTTCCCGAGATGTCTTGGAGTTTGCAGAAGAATGAAGAAAGAGTTATCCAGGCAAAGGAAACAAAGAGGAATAAAAAAAAAAAAAAATGGTGGGAAAGAAGAACCAGATATTAGGTGCCATTGATTGCCCCACTGAAATTCTTTGCCTAGAAGGCAGTGAGGGTCTGCAGAGGACATTAGCTACTTTTATATTCTTGGCATCTATGTTCTAGGAAGGTAATGGCACCTCAACTTTCCTTGGAAAACCATACCAATTACTCATAGTATCTGAGCATTTAATTCTAGACTAAGAACGTATTGAAGAGGTTTGCCACCAAGACATACCTATTTCAGGAGTTTTATGTATCATGTTCTAATGACATACAGATTAATTTTCACTATTTACTAATGTAGTTAATTCATGGTTCTCCTTTTTTGTTTATCATGACATTTACCTATATAGCATATACCAGGCAGTAGGTATGCAAAAAATGAACAATTCATAGTGTCTGCCTTCAGAGAGTATATAGTTTAGTAGCAGATATGAGAAATACAATTACAGTGAAATTATATTACAGTGAAAGAAAAGCTATCATAGACATATTCAAGATAGTATAGAAATACAAAGAAGAATCTGAAAATGAAAACATCAAAAGAGGCCTAAGAGGACAAGGGAAGGCTTGCAAGAAAATCTGAGCTGTGAGCCATGTGCAAAGGACAAATTAGAGGGGTAGTGCAAGGTGGGAGGTTGGATGAAGAGATGGAAGGAAATCCCTGTCAGTTCCCTCTATCTTTATTGTTTAGGAAATGGTCAGTGTTTCAGGATGGATGGAATACAGGGTTGGTGTGAGGATATGGACAAAGTTATGTGAGTACTGGAGTGGTTTGTAGAGCTTTATTCCTTGGGGGTCAAGCCACTGAATACGATAAACAGGTACAATAAATTTGGGTCTTGACTCTAAATCTGAAAGTGCTATTTATCATACTAGTAGAGTAGAGTAGGAAAAGCTCAGAAGGGGAAAAAATGGTGGAGAGTTCACTGCAACAGAAAATTATAGGTATTGTGTTGCCAGCATAGGGCAAACAATTACTGAAAGTTTCCCTTTTCCCTTTCCCACTCTCTGCATCCACAAAGTGACCCATCACCTTGAAAAAATTGAACAGGCACATACTCAGATGTTGAATAATTCATTTGACCTATTTCACTTAGTATATGTATACATGGGCTTTGCTTGGATCTCCGAGAGGGAATGTGGATTGGACACATTCACACCATTGATTTGGGTGTGACTTTTTGGCAGCTGACAGAGTTCCCTTGTTTTCCTTCTTATAAGTCTTCTATCCTCACAACCATCATTTCTATGCTCTGAGACGTTCCAACAAATCTAATATGAGAGATTCAGAATCCCACAAAATGGAATGCAGTCATTCAGGCAATAATGCTTCCTTCAGAACTTGGCAGAATCTTTCTGGCATTAAAGGTGAAGGTAGAAGAGGTAGTTCATGGTGGATTTCTGGACTCAGAAGTAGGAGAGAAGATTGAAGGAACTCCGAGGGCCAGGTGTGGGAGATATGCTTTACTTCTTTCATCCCAGGTATGACTTTTATTCAAGTTGTTTTATTCTTGTGTCTTTGGTTTGAAATGCAAATGTCATCTGGGTTTCAAGAGAGAGACATCTAGTAAAGATGTTTTAAACCCCTCTGTGCCTAGAGATGTTTAAATTCTCCCTGCAATTTATGTTTATCTCTGGGGTGTCATATTTTTAAGGAATTGGCTGCCTCAGGTTCCGCTGTCTCCAGGAGAAACCCACACACATGGAGGATTTTGTGAGCTCAAAAGACTCTACTAAGGATTCAGGGTGGAGGGTAGGAATCACGGGAGCAGTTCAGATAGCACAGAGAACAGACTTTAGCCCTCCCCTTGGCTTCATTCTTTCTCTCCACCTCTCTGTCCTCTCCCTTCCTTCTCCGGAACAACAGAAAATTCTCCCTTTGTCTAATGTATAGCACTTCAGCATTTGGTTTTGAAAAGTTATTTCTCTTCCACAAGCATTTTCGTTATTTTTTTAAAATTTAATTTTATTTTTTCAGTGTTCCAAGATTCATTGTTTATGCACCACACCCAGGGCTCCATGCAATACATGTCCTCCTTGATACCCACCACCAGGGTCGCCCTCATCCCAACCCCCTCCCTTCCAAAACCCTCAGTTTGTTTCTCAGAGTCCACAGTCTCTTATGGTTCATCTCCTCCTCTGATTTCCCCCCATTCACTTTTCCTTTGCTTCTCCTAATGCCCTCCATGTTATTCCTTATGCTCCACAAGTAAGTGAAACCATATGATAATTGACTTTCTTTTCTTGGCTTATTTCACTCAACATAATCAACTCCAGTCCTGTCCATGTTGATACAAAAGTTGGGTACTCATCCTTTCTGATGGCTGAGTAATATTCCATTGTGTATATGGACCACATCTTTTTTATCCATTTGTCTGTTGAAGGACATCTTGGCTCTTCCCACAGTTTGGCAATTATGGCCACTGCTGCCATGAACATTGGGGTAGATATGGCCCTTCTTTTCACTACATCTGTATCTTTGGGATAAATACCCAGTAGTGCAATTGTCATAGGGTAGCTCTGTTTTTAATTTCTTAAGGAATCACCACACTGCTTTCCAAAGTGGCTGCACCACTTAGTGGTGCTGTGTTCCAAGAGGAATTTGGTGGTAATATTTTCTCCTTACAATAAGAATTGTATTCACCCTCAAGGTACCTTTCTTTCCCATACTCCAAGCTTATTATTTCATATTTTTCCCTAACCCCTCACTTTTCTCATATTTCTATTGGGAAAAAATAGATGCCATCACCAGAAAGACTCCCTTATCTTCCAATGATGAGTCTTAGAAGCTCAGCTGTGTTGGCATTGATTTGTGCCTTCTTTCTTCCTGTTACGATTAGGAAGTTTCCCTTTGCTCACAAAAACTAAATGTTCATTGTGTTTTCTGCATGCATTGTTTTCTTAATTTTTTTTTACTGTTATTCCTTTCTCCAGCATCACTGATTTCTCTTGGCCAACTGGATCTTTCCCATCCCTATATACATTTTCTTGTGTGTCCCATTTTAAACAAAACTGAAAACTAACTTATGTCCTTCTCTAGCTGCCACCCAAGTTCATTATTCCCTTTTACACACAGAAACTTATAAAAGCCCTATTTATGCTGTCTCCAGTTCCCCAATTTCAAGTAAGTCTTCTGCCCATTATAATCCACCTTTCCCCTTTATCCTACCACTGAAAAGGTTAGTCAAAGGCACCAATGATCTCTATGTTGTAAAATCCAGTGGACACTTGTCTCTCTTCCACTTCTTGACTTCTTAGCAGCATCTGACAAGTTGAGCACTTTCTTCTTTCTGGACACATGTCTTATCTTGGTTTCTGACTCCATGTTTATCTACTTTACCTCTTCGCCATCATGACTTAACTGACTCTTTCTCCTCTGCCCATCTGCTAAAAAAATGGATTCCACAGGAATGGGGAAAAAAATGGATTCCTATATCCCCTTCTCTACTCTCTTCCCTTATAATATCACCCAATCCCATGAGTGTAAACACTGAGAACTCCCAAATTCTTTCTTCCATCTCCAAACTCCTGTCTTTGCTCCAGGCTCAAATAGCAAAATGCTTATTTAATACTGTCAGTTGGGGAAAATTAACCATATTTCCCTAAATTTTTATTTTTCCCCTAAATCCATCTCATGTCCATACAAATAAATGGTATCACCATCTTCTCAGCTGCCTAAAAACAGAAATCTGTGACTTATTCCTGAGTTTTTGTCTCTCATTCTCCACAAGTTTTATTAATTCTACCTCTAACATAAATGAAAATCTACCCATTATAGATCTCTATCTAGGCAAGCATCACCTTGTGTCTGGTGAAATCTCATGAAGTCTTAATTAGTCTCCTTTTTCTCATCCTGTTTCAATTGATTTTTAGTATCCAGAGTGATCTTCTATATGCAAATTTTTTAATAAAGATTTTTATTTATTTATTTGACAGAGAGAGATCACAAGCAGGCAGAGAGGCAGGCAGAGAGAGAGGAGGAAGCAGGCTCCCCGCTGAGCAGAGAGCCCGATGCGGGGCTCGATCCCAGGACCCTGAGACCACGACCTGAGCCGAAGGCAGCAGCTTAACCCACTGAGCCATCCAGGTGCCCCTTCTATATGCAAATTTGATTAGGGGATCCTAGGTGGCTCAGTTGGTTAAGTACCAGTCTTGGTTTTGGCTCAGGTCATGATCTCAAGAGTTGTGGTATCGAGCCCCATATAAGGACATACTCTCAGCAGGGAGTCGGCTTGAGATTCTGTCCCTCTCTCTTCCTCTGCCCTTTCCCCTGCTCACTTGCTCTCTTGTTCTCTTAAAATAAATAAATAAATCTTTAAAATAAGGGAAAATAAATAAATGCAAATTTGATTAGGTAATGGCTTCCTATTCTTTCTCAAAGCTTGGTCTTGGCCTATAATCTCAACAGTACTACTTTTATAACTGCAACTTGTCACCTCTGCCATTCACTCAGGATGAGCCAGCCCCATGCTAGCTCTTTCTTAACCCCTTAAATATGCTAATTTTCTCCATTCTTAGGGCCTTTGCACATTCGGGTTCTTCCACTTGAAATATTCATTCCATGGCTCATTGCATTTTTGTTTTCTTTTCCTTCAGGTCATCTGAATGGTCTCTCCTATTCATCTTAGGCTCCCATTCCCATACTCTACCACTGCCTTCTCTTTGATTCTTCTACAACTTCTAGTTGGTTTTATGGTTTGTCTTTCCCACAGGACAATTGGTTTATAGAGCCTTTCAACGTGGAAGTCCTACTCGAGATATTTTGGTTTGTGTAACCAGAGGTGAAGTCTGTAGTCAAGATTTTTGATAGCTCCCTGAGTGTAAAATCAGTTTACATTAAAATATGTGCAGCCAAGAAGGAGAACCACTCCTCTGGACCAGGACTTTTCAAAGTATGGTCCCCAGTCAATAGCATCAGTGCCTTCTTGTTAGAAATGCAAATTTACAGGCCCCACCATGAACCTACCTAATTAGAATCTCTCCAGGTGATTCTTTGCATGCTAAAGTTTAAGAACTGCTACTCTAGGGGCGTCAGGGGAACTTAGTCAGAAGCCTCTGCCTTTGGCTCAGGTTATGATCCCAGGGTCTTGGGATCAAGTTTCACATCGCATGGGGCTCCCTGCTCAGCGGGGAGCCTGCTTCTCCCTCTCCACCCCTGCCCCCCTGCCACTTGCCTCCCCCACCCCTGCTCATGCTCTCTCTCACTATCTCTCTCAAATAAATAAAATCTTAAAAAAAAAAAAAAGAACTGCTATTCTAGAATCATGTTCACAAGGGTTATTCTTTGTATCTAGATATGGTGCTGTGTCTTTGGCCTAGGAGGCACAATACATATTTGAATCAACAACTGAATAATCAATAATAATCATAATAAAAAATGAATAAATTACATAATAAATGATATAAGGTCTGAATGGCTTTCTTGCAGAGTTGAATGCAGGTGATCTGATACCAACACACTTTCCTTTACTAAGACCTAAGGATCAGTTTTTTCTACAAGCCCTCACTGAGAAAGTATGTTATATCAGAGATAGAAGAGCAGCAAACAGTGTGATTTTCTGAACTGCTGCCCCAGCAATTTCCTTTCTCGGCCTCATTTATATTGTTCCCAACACTATAGCACTGGGTGTTTTGACAAGTGTGCTATTTTTACTTCCATGACTTCCACCTCTAATTCAAAGATGATAAAATGGAGAGGCTATTTATTAGATTTCATTGCTAACAGATTAGCATACATATTTATTTTCCGTTAATTTCCTGGTGAGTGGGTCTCTAATGGCCTGCCCAGTCAAATGAGGAGATGCCTGCCTTTTCCTGGACCAGCTTCCCTGTATTGCACATGAACAGTTTTCTGTTGGAAGCCCGGTGTTGTTATTATCTGCATCTCCTCCCTCGCACCCCATCTGGAAACCTCACCATTCTCAGAATGCAAGGTGCATCCGTTTCATTCTTAGACATTTTATCATGCTGAGAAGGCTCAGGCACTGGGAAGACTGTCATGATTGTCTTGCTAGAGAAAGAAAAAAAAAAGATTATCGACTCTAATTCCAGTATGAAGTTGCAATATAAGCTGGAGAAAAACAATGATATTAGTTCACGCTGCTCAGAAGTGAATTATACCTCCCCTTGGATAGTATCTCTAACAAATAAACCAAAAGTTGCTACTGAAGGTGGATGCTAATTCTGTAGCTCAGGCTTATTTCTGGCATTATTCTCTATAATGCATCACTCTCCCAGACCCCAAGGAGAAATAATGCTAGAGCTCTATATTGGCCAGAAGGGCTGTGCCTATAAGCTCCTCCACTGCCAGGGGTGCCCTGGAGAGCTTTCCTTCCAATTCACGGGGGCCTCATGGTGCACATTTCGGTGGCTTTCCTACAGGGACAGCAGCAGCAGCAGCTTTGAAGGACACTGCAAGGTCTTGCTCAAAAAAGATGTCCTCCCTTCTCCCGCTAGTCCCGGGTGACTGCAATTCTTAGCCGTCATTGCTCTTTAAAAGGTAAGAGTATGGTACTGTTTGGGGCAAATTTTTTCCTTGACTATCTCCTCTGTTTTCTTAGTTTCTATCTTTTTAAGATTTCTGAGGATTAGCTTAACATAGATAAATCAGTGCAAAATATTGAGGGGGGAAAAAAAAAGATCCAGACATGAAATCTGCTTACTCTACTCTGTGAATCAGGCAAAACAGATACCTTGTGCTGCATAACAAATAGAATTTGTACATGCTCTGAAGAAGTAGCACATGCCTCCCACGTGAAGCAAAGAATGGGTAGCCTGCTGCTACAATGAGAATATACCAGGGAAACTGATCCTGCTGCTAGAATCTTCCAGAAATGATAAGGAAGCATATTTAAGACTTAGCTCAAGGAATACATCATCTACACAGATTTTCTCCCACTCCCCTACCCCACAACGCACATAAATACACACACAACACATATACACATACTCACAACCCCACGTAAAATTGACCACACCCTCTTTAGTGCCATAAGGGTGGGGATTTTTTTTATGAATCTTTGTATCTCCAGCATCAAGAATAGTAGTATTCACAGGGTAGATGTTTAGTATTTTTCAAATAAATGAATGGACCTCAATTTATTAAAATAGTCCAGTAATAGGAGAGATTTGATTTCTAGGGAACATAGAATGAGCACTGTGTCTCTATAAGTTTTATTTATTATATCCTCTATTTATGGGTGAGAAAACTGGGCTTCATGGAACTTAAATAGTTACTTGCTCAAGGTCACTCAGCTAGAAGATAGTTGATGTGGATTCAATCCACATCTCGCGACAGTCATAGCCACTGTCATACTGTCCTATTACTGAAGCCACTTTTCTAACATGCGTTACTTTTCAGATCTAACCCAAGTAAAGCCCAGCTGATGTAAAATAACCTTCCTAAAGACAGAAAGATTCTTTCTTTGATGATTAAGCTTTCACTGCTAGCTACAGTACCAGGATAGAAATGAAAAGCTTTAGGTTATAGGGTCAGGTGAATGTCCTTTGACCTTGGTGAACTGGGAAAATCACTGAATCTTTCTGAGCCTTCATTTTCCTGTTAGAGAAAATACTGCCTATCCTGTTTTAGTCCCAGGGTAGATAGGATCATGTAACAACATGTGAAAATATTCTGTGAACTATTAAATGGCATAAAATGTTAAAAAAAGAAGGATATATCATCAGGAATTACTGTACAGTGGAAGACTGGGTTGAAGTTAGAGAAATATTTGAATCACTTAAAAATTTTTTAAGCCTATGTGTGCATAGTATATACTACATATACATTCTTATAAATCTTTCAAAATGAAGATAATTTGGGGGTAATTTATGGGGCCTTTTAGATGAAGTTTTCTATTAATTCCAACCAAGGAGACCCAATGGATTCATTTGCCAGCCAGCCTGAAATGAGGGGCCTTGTGACCATGTGGCCTGCTAATTTAAGGAGATGGAATAACACATTCAGTGCGAATTAAAATCTTCAAAGGCTCTTCAAAGGGTAGCATAAATACTATGTATTTCTCTTATTTAAAACACTAGCAGGGACGCCTGGGTGGCTCAGTTGGTTAAGCAGCTGCCTTCGGCTCAGGTCGTGATCCCAGCCTCCTGGGATCGAGTCCCACATCGGGCTCCTTGCTTGGCGGGGAGCCTGCTTCTCCCTCTGCCTCTGCCTGCCACTCTATCTGCCTGTGCTCACTCTCTCTGTCAAATAAATAAATAAAATCTTAAAAAAAAAAAAACACTAGCAGATGAAAATTTTTTTCTTAATGAATATAGGATTCCCATCTGTTATCTTTACAAAAATGCACCATGTAATGCAGAAGAAAAAATAGATTTGAAAAGATTGTGTCACTCTCTTTCTTTTACAGTAAGCCATTCTTTCCTAGAACCAGATGATGCTTTTTTTTTTTTTTTTGGTCTTTTTTTTTTTTTCTTTTTCTTTTCTTTCTTTCTTTCTTTCTTTCTTTCTTTTCTTTTCTTTTCTTTTCTTTTTTTTTTTTTTGCTATCATATCTCCGTTCAAAGCCATGGGAAACTATTAGTCAGTCCTGATAAAACAAAACGGAGCAGAACTCCTGGCTGCCCCTTATCAAAAACATGGTGATAATACCAGAGGTTGGCTCAGACAGCGCTTACCCCACCCGCTAGTTGTTTGTTAGAGCAGCTGGAAAACTTAGGCCTGAGTGTCCCAGATCTGCAACAGCCAGGAGGCCGCCAGGCAACCGTGCAAACCTCCACACAGTCCCACATACAAGAGCTTTGGACGTGCAAATGAGAGGTGTCAGGAGAGAGTGGCTCTGTAAGCAGGCAGGTACGAGGGAACCTGGTTCTTTGGTGGCAGCCACAGTAGAGTTTCTGGTGTCCGGTCCCAGCACAGGAGGTGGCAGGTAGTGGACAATGGGGACAGCAGTGCCCTTGTAGCCATATAAATCCTGAGGAAACGCCTCCCTGAGGAGGGCATTTTTCATACTTCTGTCTCTGGCTGAATACATATAATTTTTTTTTTTTCTGGCCCTCCCAGAGAAACTTGTGAGCTACCTAATACCCTTTCATAAGGATGTTCAACTTCTCTGTTCAAACTAGCCAGAGCTGAATCTGTTGCCTGGAGGAGTCCTGACATCCATAATTAACACCACGTGGAGTTTTAACATAAGCCTATTGTTATGCCTCAACAAACACTATTGGTTGCCTCACCAATAGCCATTTCCCCTCTTTCTTACTAACAGAACCCTGTTTTGTAGGGGTAGCAATGTCCCTGACTAAAAAATTGTATTTCTCACCTTCTCTTCCCATTAAACATGGCTGTGACATAATTCTAGCCAAAATGATGTCAGCTGGGAGTATCTGTATACATTTTGCTTCCCTAAGTACCACCCCTTTTCTGCCTGAAATATAGATGAGGGAGCTGGAGCTTCAGCATCCATCTTGCAACCATCATGGAAAGGCCAAGAGAATGGCAGAGACCCTGCCCTGCTATCCATGGGCCTCAGTACTGTTGCCAGCAACAAACACTTGCACTGCCTCCAGACTTCTTCTCCCAGGAGAGAAATCCATCTCCAACATCCTTTTTCAAACACTATCACATTGGGGATTAAAGCTTCACCACTGGAGTGAGGGTTGGCACATAAACACTGGGAGCAGCAGCAATTTTAATAACACAGCTACTGTACTAGGTAGACTGCCCTGTCCTATGAGAGGAGTCCGGGCTAGGTTACCAAAGAACCCCTTAGTTCCTTTCTTCACTTTCTTTCTTTCCTAAAGAAGTTCCAAATTAGTAGGGAGAGGGATCTTGCCCTTTTCTAGAATATCACATTCCCCTCTCAAAGAACAAAAAATAGAAGCCACAGGGAGGCAGGCTTCAGCTCACTCTATAAGACTACTCACCCAGAGCTCCCCAAATGTCATATATGCTTAACTAAAGGTAATGAGTTCCCATGACCTAGGGTGTTTAAGAATAGGCAAAATGACCTTTGGGAGGAGATGGTCAAAAATTAATATTCAAGGGGGCGCCTGGGTGGCTCAGTGGGTTAAGCCGCTGCCTTCGGTTCAGGTCATGATCTCGGAGTCCTGGGATCGAGTCCCGCATCGGGCTCTCTGCTCAGCAGGGAGCCTGCTTCCTCCTGTCTCTCTGCCTGCCTCTCTGCCTACTTGTGTTCTCTCTCTCTCTGTCAAATAAATAAATAAAATCTTTAAAAAAAATTAATATTCAAGTATTAGACCATGATCAAAAATCCCTTAGTTCCCTTCAGTTTATAGTTCTGGGATCCTGTGTCAATATCTTTTTCACAAATACTTTGCCCTTGACTACAAAGAACTTTTTCGTTTGGTTTTTCCCCTGATGAACATCTCACCTCTCAAATGCCATATGTGTGGCGGGTATCCTCTTTTTGATTGGGTACAGAGGATGGCTTTGGGAAGGAAGTGAAACTCTGAGGCCAAACATGAATCAGCCCGCTCTTTGGAGACAAGAGCAAAGAAGCAAGGAGACTGATGAGTGCAGAAAGAAGGGTACTGAGTTAATTAAAATGGGAGTTGGAGGTGAGGAGATCATGAAGTGGAATTAGTTTCAGTTCCTAGAAAAGAACCTGTATCCAGAGACTTGTGGGAATGGGGACCAGGCGAGCATCCAGCTTAAGGTGCTGGAGAAGAATCTGGAGAACAATTTCAGCCTGTCACCAGGAAGAACATGCTCGGTGTGAAATTTAATTTCCTCATACCCTTCAAGCTAAAAATGCTCACTCAAGGGCAGAGAAGCACAATGGGGTAAAAACAAACCATGCTTACGCCTAATAATGCCAAACAAGAACCTGTAATATGCTGAGTGTTTGCAGCTGATAAGTTGGGATTGCTTACCTGTACAATGTATTTTTTCCACTCTACCTAGTTTGGTCAAGTATGATGTTCCTGACGACTCATTACCAAGACAGGGTTCTGAGGGGGCTTGGGGGCTGTGCTGTGTTCCTGGGCCCTCTGGTCAGGCAAGGGAGTTCTGTGACTATAAGGGCCTATTTAGCCAAAGCGGCTCCATCCCAGTTGAACAGCCATTTTGTTGTTTATGCAGTAAAACTTAAACTGATCCTGCTCCCCTCTCTCCCCACAGGACTTCTTAAAAGCAAGTCCGGGAAGCCAGTCCCAGGTAACAAAGCCCAAATACAAGGGCAGGTCAGGCCAGATGGAGACATCCCTTCAGTGGGGCGCACATACTGTCTTCCTAGCTACCAAGGAATGTGGGCTCCACCTTTTGGTCACCTTTTGGGCACCAATTCTGACCAAGGTGATAGGCTAGTTCAAATATCTACTATAGGGTAAATTGTAATTCAATTGGTCACTCGTGTGTGACCTAGCATGACTGTGCAGCTTTCTCTGTGTGTTGAAATCTCATTGGCCACCTGTGTGTGGCCAGGCTCAACCACAAGGCCTTTGCCCTTTAAAAGTTAGTCGGTAAGGCAGGGAGGGGTCACCCTCTTTGTAAGAGGCGGCCCTGACCGGTCGGTTTGATTCTCGATGCTTGTCTCAAAATAAAGCTTTGCTTGCCCTTCCCTTTGTATCAGTCTCGCTCCTTTGATCACGGACCTATCAGTGACTAACACTGATCACGGGGGATCAGGGGAGCCTCCTGATTGTCTAACATATGCTCTTCTGTACATGACCAACTCTGCTGTCTCCGGCAATAGTCAGCTTTGGTCCGGAGATCCACCACATTTCTGCCTGCTCAGCCCAGGTGTTGTTCAAGGTGAAAGGTGCCTCCATTTCATCTCCTGTTCCCTTGCCTCTGGTAAGCTCTTAGGGTTTGCTGACTAATATTTCAGGGGGTTGAAAAGAGGTATCATTCCTCAGCAGCGCTAATGATACTTCTCTGCTTACTAAATCACAAATCCCCAGGACCCAGTCCCCAGGACCCAGTCCCCAGCTCAGTTTGCCTTCAACAAAGCAGGACATTACAAGGAAACAGAAAAACACACCTGCTTTGACATCGCTTCCTCCTAGCTGGCTTTGAGGCCTGGCATGGTCTGTTTCCTACCCCCACACAGTTCCCTATCATGGCTCAAGCTGCTAAGGGAGTGACTGGCAGAGGCTCACGCCTCCCTCTTGCATTCTAAGCCTACGGTGAGGCATCCTACCTTTCAGGGCATGCACTGCAGGGAAATGCTCTCCTCAAGATTTGCAAAAGGCATTCTCAAATGCAAAATGCCTCTGGGTTTCCTTTCTTTTGTATTCTCTTACCTTCCCTACCAATATCTAACATCAACCAGAGAAAGTCTGTAGCCACATATCAAGCAGCCATCAGAAAGGTCAAATTCACTTCCCAGGACTGTTGGGAATATTCAGTTGTTTTCTATGGGTGAGTGGTTGAGTTCTTGTGAAAATTACTTTGGTCCTTGCCTTCCAAATAGCAAATAGACTTCCCCCCTTGACTGAATTGGTATTTATAGTGAGAAGGATAAAAAAAGATAAAAGGCCTTTTTGATTTATATTGGCGATCCAGCTTTCTTGACACTGAAAATGGGCCAAACATCCCAAAATTAGAGACTTGTCAGTCTGAGCCTTCTACAGAAGCCTCTGCACCTCCTTCTTCCTTCCTGACTCCCGGAAGTGCCACCCTCCCCCAGCATTTTCGTTTTTAATCCTGTTTGCGAACGAGGGTTCCTTGCCTAATTCAGGTGTGCCTGTGGGCCTCACTTCATCTTAGAATCCCTCATAGACTATAAAAAAGAGAAGTTATATTACCAAATGTTTAAATAAGAAAAATTTCATGAATCTCTGCAACTCAGGGCTGTGGAAACACACTGTGTTAAGTTCATAATGTAAATGTTGATATTTGCTTCATATGACCTGCATCCAGTTTCCTTAATTTACTAGTAGGGCTGTAGAAGGCAGAGGTGGATAGGGCAGGGTAACAAGATTTACTTTAATAAATATTTTTTGAGAGCTATATACATGGGAAAGTCTTTGCATAGAAGTATGCAATAATAATAGGTAATAAGTGTTTTTTTTAAAGATTTTATTTATTGGGGCACCTGGGTGGCTCAGTGGGTTAAAGCCTCTGCCTTCGGCTCAGGTCATGATCCCAGGGTCCTGGGATCGAGGCCCGCATCGGGCTCTCTGCTCAGTGGGGAGCCTGCTTCCTCCTCTCTCTCTGACTGCCTCTCTGCCTACTTGTGATCTATCTCTCTGCAAATAAATAAATAAAATCTTAAAAAAAAAAGATTTTATTTATTTACTTGACAGAGATCACAAATGGGCAGAGAGGCAGGCAGAGAGAGAGGAGGAAGCAGGCTCCCCGCCGAGCAGAGAGCCGGATGCGGGGCTCGATCCCAGGACCCTGAGATCATGACCTGAGCCGAAGGCAGAGGCTTTAACCCACTGAGCCACCCAGGTGCCCCTAATAAGTGCTTTTTGATGAGAACCCTATTTTATAGATGCTATGAGGCCTTTAAGTTTTGTTACAGGATTTTTTTAAAAGAGGAGAGAAAGTAATAGCTATTCTCCCATCACAAATCAGAATTTTATTGAAATTTCATACTATTATATTTCGGAGAACTTCAAGACACTCTTGAAGTAAAGATTTTTTTTTTAATGGAAAAAAGTAGTGGAAGAAAGTGTTACTTAAGGAATGGTGTATTTCATGCTTACATTCCTTTCTAAAGTTTCAAGAAATTAAACAGGATGACCAAATACAATCCATGCAATGATTGTTCCTAATCCCATTCCTACTGTAAATGATGGTTCTAAAGACAGAAATGTGGGGTGATCAGAAACATGCTCAGTTTGTTCTTAATCTATCAATCTCAGTCACAACTGTGATCATTTAGCACATCACGGTGGGGGGTTATTTTCTAGTAAAATGGGCCAACATGAAAGAACATGCTGCCTGAAATTATGCAAAAGCTGTGGCTATGGAGGCTTTAGTACTTCTTTTCCTTCTTCAAAACAAAACTTGACCTTGAGACAAAAGTTAAAAATAGCATGAAGCCAAGGCTAACAACCTTCTCTTAACATGTCACAATTCAGTGCCCTTGTAGTGAGTCATGGAGCCCATGAAAAGGACAGCAGGGATAAGAGTATAACTCTTGTCTTCACATTGCTCAGAGGCAAGACAGGTTGTTGCCTCCATATGTAATATGATGCATGTTGAGAAAGGTCACCTGATACAAAGTATTTCTCCTTCCTGCTGTCTGAGTGCCTGTTGCTGGAGAGACTAAAAGATTTGGGTTCTGCTTCTCAGTAACTACATGACTTCGGTGACTACAATGTGACAACAGCAGCCAGCACTCAATCAGGCACTTTAATTATAAGCAGGCACTCAGGTTACACCAAGCATTTTATATATATTCACCTGTTTAAGTCTCATACTCTGAGAGCTACACGGTATGACTGTCTCCATTTTTTAGGTGAAGGATAGGAGGGACAAGGGAGATCAAGAAAATTGCCTAACATCATGAAGGCACTAAGTTGTGTAGCCTCTTGAGTATTTGTTTCTTCTTCCATAAAATGGGGATAGTTTACTTACATTGCCAGGCTATGGGGAGGATTAAAGAAGTAATAAAGGTAAAGAATTGAGCACGTAATAGATGCTCATTGAGTGGAGATACCAATAATTCCTTTTGATGAAAAATGCTTGTTCTAACACCCTCCTCATATAAACCCATAATGACTCCTCATTTTATCTGGAGGTTACTTATCTACTGAACCCACAAACCAACTATGAACTAGGAAGGAAGCAGAAAGCAATCAAAATAGTCTAATTAAAATAAGCAATCAAATCACCCTCTCATGCATTATTCGAGCAGAGCCCCTGGGAGGCTTGGTGAGAGCCTATTCGCTTTGAGGGAGCCCTAGTTCTGAAGAGCTTGGTTATCAAGCCTTCCCAACTCACAGATGATTAGAAATGCAAATTAGAATGGGAAGCATCTACTAGCAGCAAGATGTGAAAGCTGATGGTCCGCCTGCATGGGGGCAATGGAAGCCCTGCCACAGCTGGACCAATCTAGAGTCTCCGAGGGGGGCAAAGTCCCTAATGGCAGATCATCAGCCCTCTAAAGAGCCTTGTACCTTGTACCTTATTTTGGCAGAATGGCTATTCCTTCTCTGTGTCCCCTCGATTCCCCATCCATGTTCTGTTCACAACCCTAGAGCAGCCTCAATTGCCCAAGTAACCGGTTATCAATATCTCATTCCAATTTGATGCAAGCCTCTTTGAATGGCAAAGCCATCACTTTTGTATCTCTGAGCCTCTCACATAAAGGATGCTCAATGTATGCTTGTTGAATGAATGGTTACTGATTCAAAACATTACAAGAGAGATAGACAGGAATTTGAATTCATGATGTCAAAGTTAGGAACCAATGCAAAGGATGTTGAGAAACTTCCTGTTCAAAACCATTACAACTCTTAAAAGTTTTCAATTAAGTAGGTCAGCTTCAATAGCCTGGAAAATTAATGTCAGCATAGAGCACATCGTTACCTGAAGGCTCTGGATAAAGTAGGCATTACTCTGTCCACCAACCCATGGTAGGGAGGAAAAGGAACCACAAGAGGTTCATGTCTTAATGAGTGCCTGGGAATTCAGGTGGAGAGAGAGAAAGAGAGCCCAGGAGACAGATTATGAATCCTGAAGATGAGTGTGATTGATGCCACAGCTGAATGGAGGCCCAGCCCTGGTTCTGTCCTTTTCTCTGAAAATGGGATGACATTTTAAAGCACATTTGCAAGACTGATTTGAGTTACTTTGGAAGGTGGCATTGATCTTACTCATTTGGAAGAATGAACATGAGCCAGGTTAATAAAGCAAGATAGTAACTCATCAGTTAAATGGTGAGGCATCCATGTTTCATAGAAGGGTGTCCCTACAAAATACAGAGAAAAGCCTTGACTAGCCAAGGACTGGACCCTTGAAAGACTTAGAGAATAGAGAATCCATGAGCATCAAGACTGGCTTGTTTTCCAAAGAGGAAGAAGGAGAATCAGAGAGAAGAAGTAAATAATGAGTCAGTATCATGGGTTGCAGGGATGAGAGTTAAGGGTGGGGTTAGGAACTGCAAGTCTAGAGATGGGGCAGAGAGGACACGTATCAGATTGGTTTGGGGATTTGAATTCAGAAGAGACCCACACCTATCCTCTAATGTAGAATCAGAAAAGCAGCAAGACCCCCCGAGTAGAAATACTTTGATGATATGCCTTGGCGGGAGCAGCCCATGAAGCCCTCTCTCTAACCCAGGAGCTGGGGAAAAATTCCTGTGTGACTAAGTGTAATAGGGAAGTGATAAAGAGCTATATAGGGCCACCAAGCTTTGTATGGCCCCATGCTTTGCCGGCACAGCAGCAAAATCTATGTCCCTAATAGGGTCATGAGAATGAGCTCCGGAAACCCAGACCCTGGGCAGCCTTGGAATGGGTTCCTGAGTAGACTCTACCAAAAATCAGATGGGAAAGATAAACTTGAACCTTAATAAAGAGAGAGGGCCATTTATATCAGAAAACCCTTCAGATTATGCCTTAGCACTAAATAAGGCCCCAGAATTAGATACAACCTCAGTGGAAAAGCTTATTTTAGCCTCATGGTATGATGGGAGCTTCATTGATGGACTAAGCTTCATACCTACAAACAAACCCACCTTTTGACCCTTCATGACTGACCCTAACCTAAAACCCACTATCAGGAACACTTCCCCAGCTGAAAGCCAAAGATCTCTTGTTTTGCTTTGTGAGAATGGAAACAGCACACTATTGACCCTGACTCGATCAAACTGTGTGTACTGAATTGAACCAAAATGTGCTGGGGGTAATATGGAGAGAAATGTCCAGCCTGGGCAGCTTCAGGGCTGGCTGTGCTCTCAGAGCCCCATTGCTCATCCTCTGCAGCCGTTCCCATAGCTTCCCATCAGAAGTCACCTCTGATGGCTCTGTGACAGTGCATAGCAGGAGGAAAGGTCACCTCAACCTTTGACAATTCCTCACTGAAAGCACACAGAAGGGCATGCCCCACACTTGGTTCTCCCCATTTCCATAACCATGAATTTCATTCTGCTGTTCAGGCCAATGCAATGCCTGGGAATGTAATAAGGAAAATTTGGATAAGCTGGAGGCTTCTAGTTCAACCCATTTTTTTTTTTTTTTGCTTTTGTAAATCTGGTTCCTGTTGCTGTTCATTCACGTTTCATACCCTTCACAAACTATATTTAGTCCCCATATTTTATAGTTTTTAGAGGCATGAATTGAGTTTCACATGCAAAATGAAACTTGTGAAATTTCTCCTTTCCCCAGATGAAAGAGCTCACCCAGCACCTGGAGCAATTTTGCAAATTGTGCCAGAAACAAGAGTCAGATTTCACCAGTGAATATGGGTTTATGCAGCCTAGAAACTGTACTGCAAATAACATTCTAGAGGTCAATTGAAATGTAGTTTCTTGTCTTCGTAAGAAAATCTGAAATAAAACCAAACCAGACAAAATTATCATACCATCGTCCATGCTCTCAACTGGGAGGACTAGTTACTTGTATCGATCAAGGAAATGAAAATAAGAAGAAATCGTGCAGGTTAGATGTAATTTTGTTTGACACTGGATTGGCAGCTCAGGCTACCATATTAAATTATCCTAAATGAGGTTGTGGCTTAAACAATAGATGTTTGTTTCTCATGGTTCTAGAGGCTGGAAGTCCAAGGTCAGATTGCTAGCATGGCTGGACTCTAGTGAAGACATTCTTCCTGGCTTGTAGATGGTCAAATTCTTGCTGTGTCTTCACATGGCAGAGAGACAGTGACAGAGACAGAGATAATGCTCTTTCTTCCTCTTTCTATAAAGCCACCAATCCTATCACATTAGGGCCACATCCTATGACCTCGTTTAACCTTAAATACTTCCTAAAGATTATCTCCAGATACCGTCACATTAGGGGTTCAACATGTGAATTGGAGGTGGCCTCTTGGTTTTGAAATTTTCAACACATGCTAGAGAAGTAGGAAATCAGTAGACTGAAGGGACCACTGGGGATAGCAGTCTAGTAGCAAACATTCTCTCCTTTGGTCAATAACAAGAACATTTCAAGGCTAGTAAGTCTAATAAACACTAAATCTTTCTGGTCACAACAGGAACATTCCCTTCAACACAGGGTTTGCCTTGAATAAGCTGCTTATGAGTCAGGTAGAGCCACTGCCTAATGGTACCACAGATGGGAAGGACTCCTTCATACACCTCATTAAGATACCTTTTAGTGAATCTAATTCTTTCCCCCAACATTGCACATCTTGCCTTGATTCTCTCTGTGTGTAAATCCTGTGTGCTATTTCAGAAATCCCCAGATGAAGGATTAAAATCTCTATTTAGGTTAAGACCTCATCTTCCACTACCTACGTGTCTGCCTCCAAGACCATGACTAAATGTATCTCACACCATGATGATAACTAGATTCCAAGGTCTTGTCACTTCCATAAGCCTACCTCACTCGACATCCGAACACAAAACTATCCTTCCTCTCTGGGTTTCTGTAGCACTTATATTTCCTGTTTGTAAAATTCACCTGGCAATTAACTGTTACAGTCTCTCTCCACCTCAGTCCTGTTCTCAGTTCTCTGAGAACTTACACGGAACCATATATGTGTGTGTGTTTCATTTCAGTGATAATCTACAAAATACAGGCATGCTCTGGGTCATCAAATGAGTACCTCGGAACTGAGAATTGCCTTATGTTTTCAGTGCCCGTTTGACTTGCTGACTGTTTGGCCTCAAGTCGTATCACTTTAATCATAATGAGCTAACAGAGAGCAAAGGCAGACTTAAATGCAAATGATACTTTCACATTAAGTGAAAGCAAGGTATTCTACATGTGGAAAAAAATTATCATGAGTTCAAGAAGAAAAATGTCTGCAGAGCTCTGTCATCACTCAGCACACAGAGAGGGGTGTTAAACTCAAAAGAATCTATGCCAGTTTTAGTCTCAGTAAGACAGTATTACCTACCACATTCAATTGATGACTGTTAATTGGAGTATGTGACTTTTGTTATTTTTTCATATTTAGTTTATAGATCTGTTTTGGTTTCGTAGCTGTGTGAGAGCTGTAAGCATACAGAGTACACATGGTTTATATTTGCAGATATTTGAGTTACATAACAATATAAGTAATTGAGTCAATACTGGAATTCCACAGGTTTTTTTAAAGTTATGCCTGGAAAGTAGGCATAAGGTTTTAAGTAAAGTTGTGACTATAAAATACTATTATGCTTTAATTATTTATTTTAGTATACTACTATATTGTGACATTTCTTTTACTGCAGCCTTTGGTGATGGTTGTTTTACTCTTAACTACTTATCTCCACTCGTCATTGCCTTGTTTTCTCCAAACAAAATGCCAAGTTTTGCAGGACAGAAATGAGCTTTCAGCCCAGGTGACTCCTCTTTAGCACCAAGCACAATGCTGAAGACAGAATGAATGCCCCTTCGTTTGTGGACTGTAGCTCTTTGATCAATCATTCTAGACTCCCATTCCAGAATACTGTCTATTTGTTTTCTAAAATTCACTTCCATACCCAGTGCTCCATGCATGAGGTGTGATACATAAGCAATGAATCTTGGAACACTGAAAAAATAAAATGAAAAAATAAAATTCACTTCCAAGAAACGTATTTTTTAAAAAAAGATTTTATTTATTTGAGAGAGAGAGAGAGAGAGAGAGAGAGCGAGCATGAGAGGGGAGAAGGTCAGAGGGAGGAGCAGACTCCCCGTGGACCTGGGAGCCCAATGAGGAACTTGATCCCAGGACTCCAGGATCATGACCTGAGCTGAAGGCAGTTGCTTAACCAACTGAGCCACCCAGGCGCCCCCAAGAAAGGTATTTTCATATAAAAAATGTATTTGGTGTTAAGTTTCTGGTATCTACTATAGTTACAGACAAATAATGGCCTGCTTTACTGAATATATCCAGGTGCTAAGTACTGTAGTGAGCATTTTATACAGATCATCCCACTTTATCGTAATACCCATAGAAAGGCAGGTGGGATAATAAACAGATACTTCTGTTTAATAATAAGGAAGCTCAGACATATTGAGTTTAAGTACATTGCTCAACAGTCATGCAACTAGTAAGTGATGGAAGGATGGTTCTAACCAAAGCATACCAAGCCCATGGTCCACCCTCATACTGCCTGAATCTTAAGCTTACAATAGGAATGTGAAAATTAATGCTTTGTTACTGCACTGACATTTCATATCCTACCTCAGGAAAGTGCAGAATACAGAGGGAAAATGTTCCCCTTTACTCTGTAGAGAGGTATGTGGCTACCACATCATTTATTAAACACCTACCATATAATGTCTATGATAAAGGCGCAAATAGGGGCACCTGGGTGCCTCAGTCGTTAAGTGTCTGCCTTCAGCTCAGGTCATGATCCCAGGGTCTTGGGATCAAGCCCCGAATCGGGATCCCTGCTTGGCGGAGAGCCTGCTTCTCCCTCTCCCACTACCCCTGCTTATGTTCTCTCTCTCACTGTGTCTCTCTCTGTCAAATAAATAAATAAAATCTTAAAAAAAATAAAATAAAGATGCAAATGATGAAGTATAAGTTATTCAAACTTCAGATTTCTGAAAAGGACACCTTATTGAAAAGAAAATATTTTGGTATCATTATTTTGACAGGAAAAATCCTTGGCACATGCATAGCATCAATATATTTGCTGAATGGATGAAATCCTTTCCCCTTTCAAGCTTGGAAATAGTTATCTGTCCCATAGTTTAGGTTCATCTCCCATATGTGCAACACTCACTTTATTTTCATTGTCAATTCATTCTTTACCAGTTTAAAAAAAAAATCCACTAATCTCAAATCATGTCTGGATGCCTGATAAACTGGCCCGTGGCAAAGATGACCAACTATTTTTCTGACCTCATGATGCAATCTATTTGGGCCCAATGAGTTATTGGAATAACGACCCATGTGTGGACACCAAGAGATCAATTCAGTTGTGGTCAGTACAGAGCCTTTGAAGCACATTATTTTCACTTTATTATTTTTCTGCCCTTTTGTCTGAGCTGCCGGAAGAATGGATGATCTGTGACGGGGTCTCTCCTCCCAGTGAGTTCGCAGGACGTGTACTATTTAAATGTAACAAATCTAATTCCTTCAGCTATTGCATGGAGATCTGATTTCCCAGGAGACCCTCTTTGTTTCTGCCCTGACACGAGATTTGTTCCCTTGGAACTCCACAGTCTATCCATCATCTCACGGAAATGATCGGTTCCATCCTAGACTAAACATGAAGGCAACCGCATTGTCGTTATCAGTCTGCTGCTTGCGAGTGCATGGACTGTGGTCTGCCTAGGACAGTCCCTGAGACTCAGTCATGTGTCTCTTCACCCGCTCCTTCAACATACATTTATTGACTACTCAACTCTGTGACAGGAACTAGAAGCTAGGGACATAGAGACGTGTAGGGGGAGAAAAGCCTGCTCTCAGGTCACTAACACTTCGGCGAGACACGCAAATCATTGCTATGTGGAAAGATAAACACTAATTTCATGGTGCTCAGATCCCATGTTGAAGATATGGTAGGGCTGAGTGGTGAGCATAGAACAAGGCATAACTTTGGGCTGTTTGATATTTTTTCCCAGTTTTAAGGAGATATAATTGATATAGAACATTACATAAGATGCATAAAACAATGATTTGATGAATGTATATACCGTGAAATGATGACTACAGTAAGTTTAGTTAACATTCATTACCTCACAGATATTTTTTCCCTTGTGAAGAGAACTTTTAAGATCCCCTCTCTTAGTAACTTCTAAAAATATACTACAGTATTTTAACTATAGTCATCATGTTGTACGTTACACCCCCAGAATTTATGTATCTTATAACTACAAATTTATACCTGTTGACCACCTTCATCTCCTGCCTCTGGCAACCACAAATCTGATCTTGGTTTCTAGCAGTTTGGTGTTTTTTTTTTTTCCTTCAGATTCTACTTATAAGTCAGATCATATGTATTTGTCTTTTTCTTTCTTTCTTTCTTTTTTTTGTCCTTCTTACTTCACTTGGTATAATACCCTCTAGGTCTATCCATGTTATCGCAAATGGCAGGATTTCCCTTTTTTAAGGCTGTATAATATTTTAATGAATATATAGACTACATTTTCTTTATCCATTCCTCTGTTGATGGATGCTTAGGTTGTTTCCATGTCTTGGCTATGGTAACTAAGGCTGTAATGAACATGGGGATGCAGATATCTCTTCATGATATTGACTCTGTTTCCCTTGGATATATGCCCAGAAGTGAAATAGCTGGATTGTATGATAGTTCTATTTTTCCTTTTCTTTTTTTTTTTTAAGATTTTATTTGTTTATTTGATAGACAGAAATGACAAGTAGGACAGAGGCAGGCAGAGAGAGAGAGGAGGAAGCAGGCTCCCCCGAGCAGAGTGCCCGTTGTGGGGCTCAATCCCAGGACCCTGGGATCATGACCTGAGCTGAAGGCAGAGGCTTTAACCCACTGAACCACCCAGGTACCCCTATTTTTATTTTTCTGAGGGACTTCCATTCTGTTTTACAGAGTGGCTATACTACTTTATATCCCCACTAACAGTGTACAAGTTCCCTTTTTCTCTACCTTCTCACCAATACTTATTCTCTCCTGTCTTTTTGATGATAGCCATTCTAACAGGTGTGAGGTGATATCTCATTGTGGTTTTGATTTGCATTTCCCTAATGATGAGTAATGTTGAGCATCTTTCTATGTATTTGTTGGCCACTTAGTATCTTTGGAAAAATTCTGTTAAGGTCTTTTGCCCATTTTTAATCATTTTATTTGTGTTTTTGCTATTGAGTTGTTGAGCTTCTTATATACTTTGGATATTAACTTCTTTTTTTTTTTTAAGATTTTATTTATTTATTTGACAGAGAGATAGATCACAAGTAGGCAGAGAGGCAGTCAGAGAGAGAGGAGGAAGCAGGCTCCCCACTGAGCAGAGAGCCCGATGCGGGCCTCGATCCCAGGACCCTGGGATCATGACCTGAGCTGAAGGCAGAGGCTTTAACCCACTGAGCCACCCAGGCGCCCATGGATATTAACTTCTTATGAGATGTGTGGTCTACAGATATTTTCTCCTATTCTATAGGATGTATTTTCATTTTTTTGGATTGTTTCTTCTGTTATGCCAAAGCTTTTTCGTTTGATGTAGTCCAATTATTTGTTTTTATTGTGTTGCTGGTGCTTCAGGTGTCATATCCAAAATAAATCACTACCAAGATCCATGTCAAATATTTTCCCCTATGTTTTCTTCTAGTTTTATGGTTTCAGGCCTTACATTTAAGTGTTTAATCCATTTTTAGTTGATTTTTAAAAGATAGGGGTCTAAGATCGTTCTTTTTCTTTTCCTGCGTGTGAATATCTACTTTCCCCAGCATCATTTATTGAAGAGATTTTCTTTTCTCCACTGACTATTCTTAGCTCCCTTGTCAAATATTAGCTGACTGTTTATGCTGGGCTTATTTCTGGGCTCTTGATTCTGTTGTGACATCTTGAAGTCTGTTTAGAACAGCCCCCAGAGTGATGGGTATAATGCCCCATCTGTAAGACCATCTTTAAAAAGTATGAAACCTTCTCCCAGGGTTGGAGTAAGAAGCTGAGAATTCTGGCAGCCAGCTTAATAGTTATTAGAAGTTTTGTGTGCTGTTCTTTTTTTTTTAATTTTTATTTTATTTATTTATTTGGCAGAGAGAGATCACAAGTAGGCAGAGAGGCAGGCAGAGAGAGGGAAGCAGGCTCCCTGCTGAGCAGAGAGCCCGATGCGGGGCTCGATCCCAGGACCCTGAGATCATGACCTGAGCCAAAGACAGAGGATGAACCCACCGAGCCACCCAGGTGCCCCAGTGCTCTTCTTTTTTAATACATATAAATTCACGTGAATTTTCATTCTAGCATAATATAGCATATTTATTTTAATATAAAAATGTGTTAAATTAATTAGCCTCCCCCATTTTGCAACTGACAAGTTCCTCAAGTAAAATGTATAGTCTGGGAAAAAAATGCCAAATTCTTCTGAGGACTTTTCATACTCTTTGGCACAGGAATGAGTACTCCTATTTTAAGCAGAGGGAGAAAAAACACTAAGAAAAAAGAAAAAGAATAACAGAATATTTCATTCAGTCTGGGGAGAGTATGATAAGCCCCAAATATCTTTGACTAAGCTAATTAACAAAACAGAATAAAATCCAATTCAAATCCATAGGCCATAATAATTTTGGCAAAAAACTTAAGATAAGTTTACAAAGCTGTTGATGTGACTAATTTTGAAAATGCAAAGCACTGGCTTAACAATTAGCCTTTTTTTTGGGGGGTAGATAAGAGAGAAGATTTGAGAATATTTACATACTAGTTACCATAAAATATATCCTAAAGTTATACTTACTCTATAACTTGTCATCATAAGATTTGGTTTTGATCTAAGTCTATTCCTGTCTTCTTATATTGAACATTTTGTGTAGGTGGTTCCAAGTTCTGTTGATTTACAATCTTGAGACTATGAATGTTTATTGTAGGAAGCTACACGGAAAATACTTGTTAAAGAAAAAAAAAAGTTTAATGTTTAAACCATTTGCCCTAGGAGGCTGATCTTACTCACCAGTGCATAGATACTTAACCCACTGACTCAGACCTCCTTGATCTGTTTTTAGTTAGCTAAACTGGTATGAAAAGTTTTGCATAGACTGTCTTAGAACTATGAAGGCATTTCTGCTCATAAGAAGCACTTTTATAAATAAAATAAAGGCATTCTCACAGATTAACTTTATTTTTAAAATTATTTTTATTATTTTTAAAGATTCATTTACTTGAGAATGAGCATGAGCGGGAGGGGCAGAGGGAGAGGAAGAGAGAATCTCAAGGAGACTCTGCCCTGAGTGGGAAGCCCAGTGGGGGCTTGATCTCAATACCCTGAGGTCATGACCTAAGCTGAAACCAAGAGTCTGGACACGGAGGCTAACTGACTGCGCCACCCTGTTGGAACACAACCCGGATCCTCGCCACCGTGACTGGGGTCCTGTCGAATCCTGTGAGAAAACTCCAGGAGATGGAGGGCAAGACTCTTCCCCGGCTCCTGACCGGAATAAACATGGGAGGATCCCTGGAATGTTTTCAGGTCCTCCTTTTGATAGATTTGAGAAGTGTAGAGAATCCTTAACTTGCTCTTATCATTTAAAGCTAAGAGATATTGTTATTTAAAGCTAAGAGATAATCGTTGTTGTTTACTTGGCTCACTAGATTGCCTGCACGTAAATTACATCTCACACATAGCCCACGCGCTGCACAGAAATCTATATCCTTTTTGTAATCGGATCTTGCGGAAGGTATAAAAGAAGTGATCATAAGAAATAAAGACGTCTACTGATCATCAGTCAGTAGCCCCCCCCCCCCATCATTCCAGCTCCGATCACCAGGATCCCCACCTCTCGAAGGTGACACCACCCAGGTGCCCCTCACAGATTAAAGTTAAAGCACAATGCAGAGTCTTGATTTTCCTCTAAGTTCTCGGACTGGAAGTTAACAAAATTTATCTGCCCCTTGTTCCTCCCTTCCCCTGCACATTCTGACGGCAGATCCAGCCAGCCGCGGCTCCTCCCCATTCCCTCCCCCAGCTGTTAATTCGTCAGCACTCACAAGGTTACCCAAACTCCAGTCTGTTTTGAGATATTCCCTTTCTGTCTTCCCACCAGTTTGTCATCACCCTTAACAGCAAGCTGCATCTAATAAATATTCATGGCAGCTGCATGCTGCACAGCACTGGACCTTCTTTCAGTCCTCACTTCCTGATCTTCTGTTCTTGGCCTGTTTAGGCCTCCACTCTGTGCTCTAGAACCCAGTAAACGAGAGTCAGATGCCAGCATGGTGATGAACTTAGAAATCCCGTAAAATATGTTACTATTCAAAATCGGTCCCTTCCCGGCTTCCAAGGCCATAACCAGGTGCAGGCTGGTGCATTCCAATCACTATCCACTCCACCTCTTTCACTCAAGGAGGGAGATCAGGCACACATCTCCTATTTCAATCCACAACCCACCTGCCACCAGAGACACCACGTCATTGTCCACTCAAGGCAGTCCCTGAATCCCTGCTGCCTCGCACACAGCATCAGAACCTCATTTAGAAGCCAATGTAAGGCCCACAGCAACCTGGCTCAGACTACCCTGTCCCCTGCATTCGTGTCATATTAGATTACCCCAAATATTCATTATTTTATTTAATATTCTATGAGTGGCTGCTGTATGCCAGGCATCTAGGTTCCATAAGAAGTAATTCTGACACTCTTAGGGAAGTGATATCTAGAGCGGATACAGAAAGTATACAATTAAAACAGTGATGAGAACTATGGGTGATGGTTAAGAGACAGCCTAGGAGCACACCAAGCCCCTGGTAGCAATGGATTTCCAGAAGATAACTGGGAAAGGCAAGAGCTGAAGGATGAACACATACTATGCCAATGATTTATCAACCAGTTTCTCTCTTTTGAAACAGCTTTCTCTTGGGGTGCCTCGGTGGGTCAGTGGGTTAGGCCTCTGCTTTCAGCTCAGGTTGTGGTCTCAGGGTCCTGGGATCAAGCCCCATGTCGGGCTCTCTGCTCAGCTGGAGCCTGCTTCCCCACTTCTCTCTCTCTGCCTGCCTCTGCCTACTTGTGATCTCTCTCTCTCTCTGTCGGATAAATGGATAAAATCTTAAAAAAAAAAAAAAAAGAAAAGAAAAGAAAAAAGAAACAGGTTTTTCTTTCCCTAGAGAATTCTTGGCCTTCAAGGTCATGTCTTGAGGCTTTCCCTGACCTTCTCAGGCAGACTGTGATCTCCCACCTATGACCCCATAACACATCTTTCATACTCATATTTTGCTCTTATCCTATTGCATCACAGTGACTAATGAAGGTGATGGTCTCACTCTCACCCAGGAACTCCATCAAAGTAGAGAATATGTCCATCTTTGTGCCCAATGACATCTGACACATAGTATGTGTCCAAGACAGTTTGATGAATAATAGAATTTAATGAAGAATGAATATGAGTCAACTTTGAGATTTTAAAGATTTATTTCTTTGAGAGAGAGAACGAGAGGGAGGGAAAGTGCATGCGAGTGTGAGAAGGGATGGAGGGAGAGGGAGAGAATCCTAAAGCAGAATCCACTGAGTGTGGAGCCTGATGTGGGGCTCGATCTCACAACCCTGAGATCATGACCAGAGTCAAAATCAAGAGTTGGACACTTAACCAACTGAGCCAACCAGGCGCCCCAACTTTGACCTTTTTAAGTCCATTTTAAAATAACTAAGACATCTGTAGGGACATACATTCAGGAGTGTCCTCTACTATACAGAAATCTTTTTATAGTTTAGAATATAACACATGAGGAAATCAGAAAAAAATTATTCCCAGTGGAAATGAACAAGGGAACAAACACTCATATATTTGGACACATTTACTAGAACTGGGCTAATTCAAGCAATGTCTATAATAGCTCCTAGACTGTGAGTTGTTAGACATGGCTTTTCACAGGCTTCAACTGTGAGTGAGGTCAGTATGGACGGCTCAAGGAAGCATCCTGAAGTCACCCACCATGCCACCCCACAGCAAAGCCAGGCTTCTGGACCACTGTAACTGCACCGATCTTCACCCAGGCCAGTGGGGCCCCTGTGTATGGCCTTTGCACATGGCAAGAAAGACAACAGGATTTGATAAGCACGTGCACACACGTGCAAACACATACTTTCCAGATAATTTACAATAATCGTACCAAAAGCTTAGTATCTATTTTGTTATCTGTTAAATTGCTGGTGGACTTCTTTACAATTTCTAACTTCCATTCTCTAGTGGTGTAATACATGGACTATTGTGGTCACTAGCAAACTCAAGGTAGCAGAAGATCTATTACCCATGTACCTCACCCCCACATGTTGTTTTAAAATTCCTTCTGAAATGTTTAGAAGACATTTCTTGTGGAGACTGGCAGGCTATTGTTTGTTTTGCTTTTCCATCTGGCGTTTGGTTAATATACTAATAACCACTCTAATTTCTCTTGCTATCGTATCGATCTTATTTTTCCTGTGGCATGTTTATTTTTACTTGGAGATTGGGAAGCACTGCAGATTGAAGACAATATTTCATTTAGAGCCTCTGCATGTAACACCACCCAAGGGTTGTTACTGTGCTGTCATGGGGGCACGGCCAACTCAACTCCACTCACTCCACCTGCTTAGCCTTCGCTTGGAGGTTAATGTTCATTAGCTTTATATTATAATTTTGTTTATAAATATTATGTTAATAAGTACTACCAGTATTGCAAAGCACAGATGGAATATTAAAAGTCAGAGGGAGAAGGCTTATTAAAAAAAAAACTGGCAGATAAAGGCATGTCTTGTGGGGTCTCTTTTCTCCCATTCACACTTTTCATCTTTCCTGGTAGTTCTATCGTTTTTATGGAAATTACTGAACTTTGCTCTGATGTCTCAGGGGAGTTTTGCAGGTGAGGAGCTAGGAATTTAGGGACAACTGAGTAAGAGGATAGAAATGTTTGAAGAAAAGTTATTGCAACACAGGTGAACGGGCTAGAGATACACTTGACAGAAAACTCATTCATGGAGAGAAAGTGTAACTACCCAATAGAGGGGATGATAAAGGCAAAAAATTGTTATATTGCTGAAGACAATGGCCATGAGTTACTCTTCTTTTCTATCTCTCCTAGGGTCTTGTATAGCACTGGGCAATTAGGAGGTGCTCAATCAATCTTTGCAGATTGATAGAAAGAGATTAGTTTGATGGCTCAAATGAAGCCAACTCAGCGAGTGCATTCCTCTTTTAAGCCAAGTTGTACCATGTACCACAAACTTAATACATCGCCCACCTTGGTTCTGTGCCATTGTCACAGGAAACCCTAGGGTCCACATGCTTGGTATATCCCTAGAGGGTAGGCTGTGTAGATGGTAGGTCAGCAATAGGTTCCTTTGTTCCAGTTTCCTTTGTTAGCCCATCCAAATCTCTAAGTAACTGCTAGGCCTTTCTCTTTCTGTCTGAATAGAAGAATACCTTTAAGTCAAGTTCTTAAGCTTTCTCCTCATTATCCCTAAATGCTGCAGATGAAATGCTGAAAAAGACCCAGACCCTACCTTCCAGGATATTTGCACACTGCTGTAGGAGCTTGAGGCCCTGACCAAAGCACAGATGCTCAGTGAACGTCACAGGATTGAATGAGCTGAAGGAGACAGCTACTTCCTGCCTCCTGAATATCATAATAGTTCTTTCTTAATGATACTTAGACTAGAAGAGTGAACTTGAGTCATTCCTCAAAACCCCTCTGTTGAGTGTTCCATTTGGCTTCACGTTTTGTTTTGTTTCTTCACATTTTGTTTAATGCAGGGAAATGATTGCCATCAACAGTAAATTTGCCTTTCAAACACAGTCAAAAGTCAAGTTCAAGTTGAAGTGCAAGTTCCATAAATAAAGTGGCTGGTAAGTCTGGGGAATAGCATTGTTAAGATCAAAATGAAATATAGCTTTGAAGTAATGAGGTCACTGGTAGACTGATCCGGAATGATGTAATAATAATAGAAACTAGTATTTTGAATGCTTACTTAGCACCCAGCACTTTGCATGCATCATTTCACTTAATCCTCATTGCCACCAAATAATTTGCATATCATTTATTATTTCCATCGATTTATTTATTTTTACTTTATTTCCATTTAAAAAATGAGTAGAGAAGCTAAGAAATTTAGGAATGACTCAGACTCTTCAAATCCAGATACACTGGCTGTGCTATGTTGGCTAAAAATGAGTCCAAAATACGTGATTTAGAATCAGTATATATACATGGCTGCATAAGGTCAAGGTTACTATAACTATAAATTTTGAGTATGCACTTAGTAAATAAGCATGGAAGTTTTAATGCATAATCACAAAGGCAGTGAGGAAAGCAGATGAATGTTACCTCTCAGCTTATCAAAGAAATCGATATTAATGCAAGACAGGATAGAGAAGGAAGAACAAAGAATATACTCTGTATCAAGATTAGAGAATTAATTATCACATTTTTCAGTTTTCTCTTATTTTTAATAGAACTTAATAAGGTAAAGCAAGAATACAAAAGTCAATATTCAGAAGTTTTGACTTTTAACTTTTGTTTTTGTTCGCTTTATGATTACCCAGAGGATTGCCAGAATTCACGAGTCCCTGTGCTGCCAATGGTCTATTGTAGACCACTTGTATCATGCCTTTCTTTAAAAGAATCAAATTTGAAGACCAATGTAAGGCTAGTAAAACAAACAAACAAACAAAACAAACACAAGCTCAGTAAATTTGGGATATATATGGAATTGGGGAAATGTTAAGTTGCTTTTCATTTTCACTAAATGAAATAAATACATCTAACTCTCTGAAAGGTATCTGTGAAGATAAGCTTGGAAAATATTCCAGGGATAACTCTGAAATGCAGTGTGTGTGTGTGTGTGTGTATGTGAGAGAGAGAGAAAGAGACAGAGACAGAATTAATATTCATGGGACCTGTATTACACATATTACCATCCTGTCCATGACAGAAATGCTTCTTTGAATATAGATTTGAGTATCATCTGTAGTTATATAATTAAGGTACAGTCACTAAATTCATAATGCATTCAGGTACTTCTTAAACACATTTTTAAATGAACAGATTTTTACTGGCAGACAGAAAAATTAGTGCTGGAATAATCATAAATTGTTGAATCTTTGAAGATAAAAAGCTTGGAAGGGAAAAAAAAAGGGGGCATTTAGTTATTAAATGTGTAACTCCAGGTACATCAAACAGAAAATCTGGGGGAATCAAAATACTCCTGGGTTTTTCCTGACCCTTTCAGGCCCAGAAACTTTAATTTCAACAGCCTAAGGATGTTATTTTGCATGTTTTTAGAACTCGTTAAGGAAGATAAAAATCTTTTCTTCTGAACTGAACCCTTTATTTTAAATCCAAACCTTTAGATATTATCGAACGATGTAAAAAAGGATCCAAAATAGCCCCGTATTTGTTAAAACAGTACAGAACTTTAAATTCTAAGCCCTGACTCAGATCACACATCACTAACATGCCAGTAGATTGTTGGATTTAATTTAGTCTTGGTAGATAGGGAACAAATCAGCCCGTTCTTTGGCCTGCCTACATGACTCCAAATAGACTGACCACTCAGTTTCTTTCCTCCCAAATCAACCACTTTTGATAGAATTGTACAACTGTGTCACTGCCGAGCTACAGGCTTCATTGTTTGCTTCCAGATTAGCCTGTCAAGCTGGAAAATACTTTTGATAAAAATTTAAAAGAGAAACAGTAAGTTATAAAATCTACTTATAAAAATTTACATATCTCTAATATGCTAATAAGATTGTATTTTAAAAATTATATGTATATGTTCATAGAAAAAATACAGAAATATTAAACTGTATGTTAAGTGTAGTTATTCTTTGTAGGTGGGATTGTAGGAAGGGTTTATTCTTTTCTTTGTGGCTTTAAAATTATTTCCTAAGTTTCCTATAAATGCTACTTTTGCAAAGAAGAGAAAAAAAAAAGCCAAGCACGAAATATTATTTCAAAAATCTGACATCAAATATAAAAGCTCAAATTAAATATATTCAAATGACTATTGGAGTCTCCTATATGGACTCTTCCTTCTATCATAGAGCTAAAAGATTGGCTTAAATAATTTATACATTTATGAGGAAGATGTGATCTTTAATGCAAGGTATCTGGTTTTGTTTTTGAAAGTAGGCTGTTAATAGTAGAATGACAAGGCTTTTCAAAGATGGCATTCAACACATCAAACTTTAAGCATGAGGGCACCAAATCAGTGCAGCTGATGTAATAGGACAAAAATTGTAAGACAAGGGTAACGACAGCCCGGTCTGAGCACATTCTATTTATCCCCCAAAAATGGCCAAGTGCCACCAGGCCCTTCTCTGAAGCTGAACTGTGTCTCTCTATGAAGTGACTTCTCAATTCTGCTTTGAGGGGGCTGGCTTCAAAAAGGTGAAAAAAATCAAAAAGATTTATTTTGCGTAGTTCCAAGAGGGGAGAGCTAGGACCAATGGAGCCAGGCCTGTTTAGCTTAAGGAAGAATGCTATGAGAGGCATGGTCAAATCTCTTTCTCTTGGGGGAGGAAATAAAGTGTCTGTGAGGGCCTGGTCCACCTGGGGCAGACTGAAGCAATCTCTCCACCAAAATTTGTAACAGTGAAATCTAGAGACCTTGAAGAACAGACCAAGCAGGAACCAAACCTGGTAAGAGAGAGTGGAGTTGCCCCAGTGGAATGGTGAGAAGCAGTAATCAAGGTGGGGAATTAACGCAGGGATAGACAATGATGGTGATGAATTAGGATCAAATTTAGCTACATAATTTGTGGAGCCTGGTGCAAAATGAAAAGTGAAAAATAAAAAATACAGAGTTACTTGTTAAAAATTTTTAAGAATTTCAAGATGGCACTAACAGAGTATTAAGTCAAGTTGGGTGTCCTTGTAAGCACAAGGTGCTCTGAAGCTGGTCCTGCACAGGAGGAAGGTTTCATCACCAGGAAATGGGGATGGTGTTCCTGGGCTTATCATCTTTGGATGGTTTTTCCTTGTTACCTCACCCAGAAGTAGTGTGGAGACATGGGATGCATTAAATGACAAGGACAAAGAAGAGATGGCTATTCAAAATGATTTGGCAAGTATGGTAACAGGAAATATTCAAATAGAGGCTGCATATTACAGAGAAAATTCAAGCACTGAGTATTTAGATATCTTCAAGAACTTCAAGATCCCTTCATTTCAGCATCAAGAGCTCTATGCTAGGTTTGTGGGGTTTAAAATCATTTGAAAGTATTCTTTCAGCCATGGGTTCTATAAATCCCGAGTTTTCCATGTATTTCCAATTTCAGTTGTTTTCATTCTCACCAGTGTTATACTTACTTGTCAGCCAGCTCTATCTCAGAAGCACAGATGCTCTAACACAAGACTCTTTACTGACCTGCTTAGCCCAGTAGATAGGCCCCAGAGAACTTTCACACCAATTCCCTCATATCTGTACATAAAAAGCAGGAATAGTACATTAGATTCTACTTCCCTGCTCAACTGGGGTCAAGTCTTCTTCCTGTTTTTTTCTTCTATAAGAACACTTACAAAATGCAGAGAATTCATTTTCTTAACTGTTTATCTCCTTGTGGTAGAATGTATAAATCCTTCTCATTCCCCTTTCCTCCCTGCCTCTCTGTGTTCATGTTCTTGGCCACGTGAAGTTGCATTCCTTCCCATTAAAAGTGGGAATATATTTCTCCTGCTTCATTGATGGTGAGACGCACTATGTGGCTTATTTTGTCCATGGAACATGAGTGGGAATAGTGTGCCAGCCCCAAGGCTTGACCTGACATTGTGTGTTTCCACTGGCCTCTTCTGTTAATGCCGTGAGAACAGGGTCCAGGTAGCCCACTGGTCACAGGGCTGGAACAAAAGACTTGTGGAGCAGACCTGGGCCCATGCTGCAGCTTGGGACTAAGCCCACTAAGCCAAGCTTCAATCAGCTAAGTTTAAAGCAATTTATAGGTGTATGAGCAAGAATAAATACTTACTGTTGTTTTAAGCCACAGGTTTATTTTGTAGCATTATTGTAACAAAAACTGACTGATAGACTCCTTAACTCCCTGACTCTTTCATACTTTAAATCAGTTAAGGGATGGTGAATGTTGAACCAATCATCAGCTGTGAAGAGTTTTGGAGTAAATTCTGAAGTAGGTGGGCCTGGATTACACAGCAGTCCACTTTCCCTGTTAAACTCAAAGCCTTCTTCTACCAGATGGGGATAATAAGATGCACAACTTCTTGTGGTTCTTATGGAGATGGAATGAAACAATATACCTCAAGGTCTCAGCACAGTATCTGAGGTATACTAAGAGCACAGTAATTGTCAGGTGTTATTGAGGTAAGCCTTGAGGAAATACAGAACGGCCAAGCAAGTACATCTAGAGGGGAATGGATATTTAAAATTGGAATTACCTCAAGAGGCTCAAACAATAACTGAGGTCGCATCAAACATAATCAAAAGGAATCAACAACGGAAAAAAAATAGTGTCAGGTGAGAAGGATTAAGGAAGAATACACCTCATATTTTCTGAAACTAGAACAATGGTGTTGTTGCGACAGTAATAGCTAGATCCTGCAGTCTACAGGATTCACCAGAAGTGAGAGAGAAAAGGCAAACTTGTTCTAGGACCCATTATTATTTATCGTGGCACAATGAGTAAAATGAACAGATGGCCAATTATTTCTGCAACTGCAATACATAAAGTGTTTCTATTGGGGGAGGGTGAGTTGAGATCAGCCATCCATTCTGCCTATATACTGTTGGGAAAGGCCAATGAAAACTTTGACATGGTAGAGGTTAGATTCAACTAACATCAAAACTTCTGTTCTTGAAAAAAAAAATTTGTTCCTGGTTCACATAAATATCATAATTTTTCTTTTTCAATAACTTCTGTTACTGATTTATCAAGGGCATCTGTGCCTTAAACATGGTTTGATTCTTTTCCATCAATCATTTTATCTTAATTGATTTTTTTGACTGTTAAGTGAGATAATGCAGATGGAAAAGAGCTTTGCAAAGTGTAAAGGGACATACTTACTGGTTGATTTTACTTAAATTGAATTGTGCAGGGAACTAAGCATGCTTACCTATTCCGTTATGGCAAATTGTGAGATGTCAAACCTGGGCTTAGAATTTGGTAACAAAACCAAGGGAAATGTAAACAGCTGACTAGGGTGGGTTGGGAGAAGGGGAATAACCTTACCTTCCCATACCACTCCCTGAAAGGATAGAGATAGAAACAGGAGAACAGATAAAGGAAAAGTAAGCTTCAGAAGTGCTTGTTTTTTTCTCCCAAGGGTGTTCCCGCCTGAAAGAGTGCCCAACCACCCTTTATTTTAATTAAAACAAAATATGACTTGCTACTTGGACAGCAAACGATTCCTACTGTTTCTTCTGCAATTTCCATTCATCTTTGCAGGGTCCTAAGCCTTAAAATTGTCTTAGAGGTTTAGTCACCAAAAATGACCTAAGCTCAGGACACAGTCTCTCCTCATCTTCTCTGGCCGCTCATAGATGGCGTGCAGTCCCCAGAGAAGGGAAGTGAGGAAGAAAGTCACCTTGGAAGCTTTGTTACCTGTCATGGTACCCCAAGGAGATGAGGAAGAGTCAAAAGTGGGGCTACTGGTTCCACTTCATATCAGCTCTATGATCGTAAACAATTCGGGTTCCTGATCCACTAAAAATGGGGTAACAATAATACCTACTTCATGGGGTTGTTATGAGCATGAAGTAAGATAACTCATGAGAAGACTGCAGCCCAGGGCTTGACTGACTGTGCTCACTTAGCATTAGCACTATTAGAATCACTCTGTGGTGAAGAAGAGAACAAGGTATCTAGAGGGGATTGGGGGAGGTGGGAGAGATGGCAGAAGTCCTTGTGAGCTGCTACAAACAAAGGACGAAGAATTAATTAATTTAAACTAATTCCAATTTTGTGAAAACCTAATATCTGATAGGTTTAAGTTCTTTTGTACTATAATGGAAGCAAATACTAAATAAACTTATAGTATGCAGAAGTTACAGGGAGAGGGGTGCGTGGGTGGCTCAGCCTTCAGCTCAGGTCATAATCTCAAGGTCCTGGGATGGGTGTCTGCCCATGTTGTGGGAGTCTGCTTCTACTTCTTCCTCTGACCCCCAACTCTTGCTCTCTCACTCTGTCTCTCTCAAATAAATAATTTAAAATCTTAAGATATAGGGAGAATGATTAAGAGAGGGGAAAGGTAGAGGGGAGATACTGTTTTTAAGGACAGGGAAGAATAGAATTAGTCTTATCTATTTGGTGATATATTACACTAGTCTTATCTATTTGATAATGTAACCTAAATAGATGGGTTCACTTCACTGCATTGATTTAAAAGAGACAAAATCTCCTTTTTAATATGTCAGCCCAGGGTACCTTTCTATCAATTCACAGATTTTAGTGATATTTTCCTGTAAACGTGCCATATTGAACCACCGAGCTACAGAACACAGCATTTTCAAGTCTCTTCTAGAAAAAAACTCGGCACAGATCCAAAGAAATCATTCTCAAATCATACTGCCAGTGACTTCACTGTATGAAGCTTTATGAAGTAATTTTGACAAACTATGTCCTAGCATATCTGTGCAAATGATTTTCAAATACGTTTAGGGCTACGGATATTAGTTGGGTCCACAAAGTAAATCAACTCCATCCCCTCTCTTCATAAGAAAACGAAGGACCCCCCCCCATCCCCTGCCCCTATCTTTGGTGTCAGATTACCCGTGTCGCCTGCCAGCAAACACACAACCAGATCTGGCTGGGCCTTCCATTTTATCGTCTGCCCATGTGGGCAAAGCCTTCAGGAATCATGGAGAGATGTCACACTGAAATGTGTTTATTAGCCTGCCCGCCTGGGGAGAGTTCTCTGGTGGTGTCCTGTCTTGCTGCAGCTGTGATTTCCAAGGCAGTAGTGACACACAGTGAAATCAGCTCCAGGCCAACGGCTTCCACTTGCCCAGGCATGGCATGAAGATCATTCAGGCTTAGGTCACAGCCCTGCTCACTGTCTGCTTCCTCACTGAGTCAGAGGCAAAAGGCCAGCAATGTCATCATCTCTCAGCCATGGCTCCAGAGTCTTTGGGACATCTTTTTGTAGTACTCTGTTTGGGAAATCTCTTCACTCCTGCTGTGAAAATATGCCTCTTTTTTTCTGCCAAAAATATGTGTTCAAGCCTTTCTAAAGTAGAGCTGAGGATTACAAAGTTTCTTTCCTAAGCACCTTTTATCCTTAGACCACTCTTTTGAACTAGAGGATAAATTTGAAACAGGATAAAGAAGGAGGCAGATAAAATAAAAACAGGAAAGATACCAGGAATTTTGCAGCCAAATAGCCGGTGCTTAAATATAATTTTAAACATCTTGATCTTAGATGTTAGGTGCAAAATACATTGTCTGGCTTTTTCCCTTCTTTTTCAAAATGTAGCTCTCCCTCACAGGACATAATCTTTGCCTGGGTTATTTCATGGGGGAAAAATCTCCACAGAGCCAGCTTAGAAATAGAATGTGTGGGCAGGAGGGGAGGAAACCAGAAATAAGGCCCTCAGGGTGAATCTCTGGGTCTTCGGGCCTGCCTGGTTCATGGCATATGTACTGTGTCACATGTAGTTACTGCACCAAGAGATTTGTAGGTAACCTTTAATGATCTCATGCATTTACAAATTTAAATATAACAAAACAACTGGCTGTAGTTCAACTGTAGCAAAAGACTTAGGGAAAGTTATTCCTAGCACGAGCCTGGGCATTTCAGCAAGTTTGATTTGTGAAACGCCTCCTAAATTGACAAAAGATGTAGTGACCAAAGCAGGGGTGACTTTTGTAGTCAGAGCCCTGCATATTTGATGAGATCTATCAACTCATTTCCTCACCTCGAAATTACAATGAATATGTTTATACTTGAATAGACAGGAAGCCTTGGTGATAGCCAAGGGGCTGAATTCAACCTACAGATGTATTTTGTTCAGTCTGTACACTGTTAGAAATCTTTTAGAGAAGCATTTTATAATTGGGAGAGTACACACAAAAATCCATATTTGTGGCTTCTCTTAAATATTGGCCAATCTTGGGGCTATAGTCCTACATGGAAAAAATCTGCATGAAACCTTAGGAGGAATATATTCTTTTTTTTTTTTTTTTTAAGATTTTATTTATTTATTTGACACAGAGAGAAAGAGAGAGATCACAAGTAGGCAGAGAGGCAGGCAGAGAGAGAAAGGGAAGCAGGCTCCCTGCCAAGCAGAAACCCCAATGTGGGGCTCGATCTCAGGACCCTGAGATCATGACCTGAACTGAAAGCAGAGGCTTAACCCACTGAGCCACCCAGGTGCCCCAGGAAGAATATATTCTTTTGGTATGTCATAGTGCTCACATATGGTATGTCATAGTGTCATAGTGGAATTTTCTATTCCACTGAAGCTAGCCCAAAGCACTCATTATTGTCACTTACAAGGTCCCAGCAGAATTTGAATTTATGACTTCTAATACAAATGACCCATAAACAGACTAAAAATGAACTTCTCAGTAAGTTATTGTATAGATAGTGAATTATTTTCTGCATTTCTTAGTGGTTTAACAGCTACATGAAGTGTGAGTGAATGTGTGTACACACACACACACACACACACACACACAGACAACATAGTTAAAAGGGCACTAAAATGAGAACTAAAAGATATGTTTTTTCTTTCAGTCCTGGCTCTGACAGTAAATGAGTTGCATGACTTGGATCATTCTCTGTATTATTTTTAGGCCTAAAAGACTCATCTGTAAAATGAACCTAGAGAGCCTCCTAACTTCCCTCCTAATCTTCTACTCTCTGCACCCCCCCTTACCTTATTTAGGAAAATTTATTTTGGGACTTGATCCAATTTGATTAAAACTCATGGCATTAGAGAACTAGCCTGAAAACAAAATTAGGGTTCAGCCCTTTCATTTTAGAGATAGGAAAAACTGATGGCTTGGAGAGATCACTTAAATAAATACCAAAAAATATGTGATAAATGTAAACAGAGATGTTCAAAATGCTGTGTCACTACGGAGAAGCAAGCAGCCATTATCTGCTTTGTGAAAAGCATCTCTTTTCTTGTGCCTACTCTCTTACCTGTAGGAGGACATTCTATGAGCCCCAGGGCTGGGAGGAGATTTAAAAGTGACCCCATCCAGACCCATGACCCAATAATGTGATCTGGAATTTAGAGTGACAGGTTTAAAATTACTCTTTCCTGAACTTCTATTGTACTGACTTGTATTATTTGGGTCTGCATCTTTCTTCCCTGCTAGACAGTAGTGAGCCTCTAGGAGTAAGCACCTCTCACCTTTTAATTTCCAACCCCATTTCACATTCCTAGCATGGTGCATTGCACAAAGTATTTAGTAAATGCTCGCTGAATCCAAAGAGAAACTTCCAGATCTATAAACCATGTAGAGATTTTTCAACTGGCACAAATAATTAATAACATGATACTGTAAATGGGCTTGATAACCAAGAACAGTAGATTAGCTATGCACTGAGTGATACATCTCATTTCACTGCACATGAGTTCAGCTCAGTAAATGTGTACTGTGCATCTACTATATGCAAAATTGATACTAAATGCTTTAGGGCAAAACTTCCTAAACCTGGTGATCATCAGCATTACCTGAAGAGGTTTTAAAAATATAGACTTGGAAACTATAACCCCAGAGATTCTGATATAATGAATCTAGGCTTGCGGTTTCTATGTGTGTTTTAAGTTCTCTGATTCTGATCATTAGTTGGGTTTGGGAAATATGAAGCAATATATAAGCAAGTCTTAACTGCAGATTATGTACTTTGTTTTAAGTGTATGATCTAAATTCCGGGACCTTAGTTACCTCCTAATCTAAAATCAGCCATAAATTCATTAGTGTCTATGAAGTTTAGAACAAATGAGTAAAAAACATAAGAAAATTAAATTACATGAAATGTTAAATATCTATCTCTGTAGCTAGCAATAGCCTACTTTTTTTTCTTATCAAGATAATTCAGGAATATTAGTAGTAGCAATTGAAGAGGACTACTTCCTTATCTCTTGAGAAAAAAATACTCAATTACCATGGTAACCACTGAGATAGGACAAGATTTCTCCTTAGAGGCAGAGAATAAAACCAAGCATCAGTTGGGGTAGAGGAGTCCTAACTACCCACAAGTGATACTTTTAGCTGTATTTGCATAAACTTAGGTCATTTTAGCTAAGACTTCTAAATTAAGAAATTTTGAACACTTGTCATAGTAGCTTCCTATATCCACTACCCATATGTGGGTTTTGTGTATTCATATTAGCAGATTTGAATATTTTTATTAAATCACCTAGTCAAGAAAATCAGTTTTAGTATGTACAACAGAAAAGGAATGAAGGCTGATGAAATACTCTTTCTTTATAATAATGATAATTATAAAGACAACTTCCATTTAATGAGGACTCACTATACCAAATACTTTCTATATATTGTATCATTCTTTCTTTATTACAGCACCATAAAGTATTATTTTCACATCTTATAGAAGAGGAAATCTAATTTCAGAGGGTTAAGTATATTTATCCACCATCATAGAACTAGCAAATAGTAGAGTTAGGATGAAATCATGCTGACTCAAGAATCTTGTCCCCGGGGCGCCTGGGTGGCTCAGTGGGTTAAGCCGCTGCCTTCGGCTCAGGTCATGATCTCAGGATCCTGGGATCGAGCCCCGCATCGGGCTCTCTGCTCAGCAGGGAGCCTGCTTCCTCCTCTCTCTGCCTGCCTCTCTGCCTGCTTGTGATCTCTCTCTGTCAGATAAATAAATAAAATCTTAAAAAAAAAAAAAAAAAGAATCTTGTCCCCTAAAATAAAAACATAACTTATACCACATAGATAGGAACTGTGGCCTTCCTAGCCCCTTATTCTCTCTGAAAGGACACCAGAATCTCTCTGTGGAAAAAGATGCACAGTACTGCATTGTCCTCAAAGGTTACTAACTACAATCTTGTCAGGCCTTCAACTTATTCTTGAATATCTTTAATTTATTGCTATTTTGCAGGTAAGCAGTCATGCAACAAACATTATTATGTTATTACCAAGAGCCAGGAATATATTTGTTACTGAAGATACGAAGGCATAAGGCAGCCTCTGTACCAAAGAAATTCATAATCTAGTAATAGAGAAATAAATAAATAATGCCAATATAATATGTAGGAATTGCACAAAAGAAAACTGTTTGCAAAGGTGGGGGTGGTCAGGGAAGCCATCACATCAATGCTTTGAACTGGATCTGGTAGTGAGTAGGATTGGTAGGGAGATGGGAGAATGACCCTGTAAGCTGTGGGAACCACACTGCTGCAAGAACAGTCATGAAATCACTTGATGTTGGGAGTCTGTTGGCTTAGGGCTTAGTTGGGAACAGAAGGAGAGGGAAGAATGAGATTGCAGAACTAGGTAGCAACTCGTGGCTTATCAATCATTATTATTACACTCACTTTTTATTTACTCAACACTATATGCCTGGCATCGTCTCAAGTACTTTATGTACATTATTTCATGAGGAAGTTCGCAGTTGAAGAAATCACAACTCAGGTAGATGAACAATTTGCCTAGATCATGCAGCTTGGATAAGGGTAGAATTTGAGCTCAGATTTGATTTGTCTCCAAGCATGAATTTCTCTTCCATCTACCACACATAGGTATTTGGAGATTATTTCTCTGTAAGCAATGAGGAGCTGCTCGAGAATTTCTAACTACCATGTAATATACAGTGCAATGAAATCTGAATTTTGGTAGGAGCTCTTTGGCAGCAATATAGAGAATGAATTGTGACCCATGACTAGAAGACCAATTAAGAAGTTATTACAAGGGTCCAAGTGAGAAGAAATGAGATCCTAGTCCAGTGGTTCTCATAATTGACTGTCTAATGGAAGCTTTTAAAAAATACGTAATGGTTGGGTCCAAGAGATTCTATTTTAATTGGTCCCAAATGAACCCTGAGCAATGGCATTTTTAAGACTCTCCAGATGATTCTATTATGCAGTCAGAGTTGACAACTATTGACCTTGGCCAAGTCAATGACACTGGGATTTTCTTAATGCTCTTGTGTAATGCTAATGTGAAGCCTACGTTAAGAACCTTTAGTACCTTTACGAACCTCTCAACTAATAGATTTCATTCAAGTTAGAAAGTAGATTTTTCTGGGTTATTTAGAATGGCCAGAAAATGCCTTACTTTTATTAGAGGATAAGCAAAAACTATTGCACATGTTAACACTTTTGAAAGCAATGTGCTCTTAGTAAAAATTTCATATATAAAATTCTAGATGTTAAAGCCAGAGGCCATAGTTTTTTACTTTTCAGGCAGAAATGAACTCTCTGAATTGTAGTTCATGGTAACAGAGTCTACTCGGAGAAAAAGACCTATGCCTGGTAATATAGCAAAAAGAATTTAATGTGGACACCAGTTTAAAAGTATTGGGGGGGGGGACGCCTGGGTGGCTCAGTGGGTTAGAGCCTCTGCCTTCGGCTCAGGTCATGATCCCAGCGTCCTGGGATGGAGCCCCGCATCGGGCTCTCGGCTTAGCAGGGAACCTGCTTCCTTCTCTCCCTCCTGCCTGCCTCTCTGACTACTTGTGATCTCTATCGAATTAAAAAAAAAAAAAAAAAAAAAAAGAAGATTCTCTCTCCCTTTCTCTCTGCCCCCTGCCTGTTCTTAAAAAAAAAAAAAAAAAAAAAAGTATTGGGGGGGCACTTGGGTGGCTCATTTGGTTAAGTGTAGACTCTTTTTTTTTTTTTTAACTTATTTGTTTTTAAAGATTTTATTTATTTATTTGACAGAGAGAGAGAGAGAGATCACAAGCAGGCAGCAACAGGCAGAGAGAGAGAGGGGAAAGAGGCTCCCTGCCAGGCAGAGAGCCTGATGCAGGGCTCTATCCCAGGACCCTGAGACCATGACCTGAGCCAGATCCAGAGGCAAAGGCTTAACCCACTGAGCCACCCAGGCATCCTAAGTGTTGACTCTAAATTTAGGCTCAGGTCATGATCTCAGGGTCCAGATTGAGCTGTGTGGAGCTCTGTACTCAGCAGGGACTCTGCTTCTTTCCCTCTTCTTCCCTTTTTACTCCCCTCCACCCCATGTGTGTGTATACATTCTCTCTCTCTCTCAAAATAAATAAAATCTTTAAAAACAAACAAACAAACAAATAAAAGTGTTGCAAGAGCTGAAAGGGAAAATGGGCCAGGCAGACACCCCAGGGATGGGAGAAAAAGAAGCGACACACCACATATGGAAATGGAGGACAAAAGGAGGAAATATTTTTATTGCCACACAGTTTTACTGCCTGGGCTGCCTTTGAGAGCTGGGGCCTCGAAGGCAGTAACTGACTGGCTAGAGCTGGGGCCACAGAGACGTAGCCACTGTTGGAGATGATTTTATTTATTTAAATTTTATTTATTTATTTTTAAGATTTTATTTATTTGACAGACAGAGATCACAAGTAGGCAGAGAGGCAGGCAGAGAGAGAGGAGGAAGCAGGGTCCACGCAGAGTAGAGAGCCCGATGTAGGGCTCAATCCCAGGACCCTGGGATCATGACCTGAGCCGAAGGCAGAGGCTTTAACCCACTGAGCCACCCAGTCGCCCCTGGAGATGCTTTTTAAAGCTAAGAGAAGAAGGAGAAAACCCTGGCTCTTTCTTTCCACTTACTCTCCACTCTCACACCTGTCCCTCCCATTGGCTGAAGGGGATAGTTGGAAAGAGATCTTGGGATGCATACTTTGCAGGACTTTTCACTCTGCAATACATTGCAGAGCTAGAGGTTGTGGACAGATCTGAAAGCGAACGGGTAATGACCAGGGCTAGGATGCTGAGCCAGATTTGTCCTAGATTCTGGCTGTAGATACATTCCACACCTACTGTGAAGTATATGTGGTATAGAATACAAAATAACTGGAAAGTACTGGGAGTTTTCCTTTTATTCCAGGTACATAGGAACAATTTTTCTAGAGACATGTGTTAGTAATTGTTCTGACATTATCAGCTTCTCAGCTAAATTCACATTTACAGAATATATCCCAATATAAACATGTGGAAAATATATTTGACATGAATAAAGGAAAGATACAGATTACAAAAAGGAGGCAACTTTGGATAGGTGTAGTCTCCATGTGCAGAATTTTACTGACACTGAACAGTTAGCAGTAGGGTAACAGCTGCATCAAGGGTGCTATTTTCAGAGAAGTGGTAAGTCTTATTTCCACAAGCCAATTTGCAAGAGTAACATTTAGAAGAACAATTTTTTCCCCACTTAAATTCTACCTTGGCTACATGTACTGAAAAATAATTAGGAGTGGAATTGTCTTTATGCAAACCTGTCACTGAGGGGGCCATATGGGCTTTTCAATTCCAGGATTAACTTTCTACGTATTGGTGGCCATCTATACTATCTAGGAGGGTCTTGCTTATTCCAAAACAGCATCCTTGGTTAAGACAGAGGAGTCTGGTCCCAGATGGCCCATCTGAGGGGAACACTGATGAGAGGCACACCTTGATGGATTTGGACTAAGCCATGGATGGAGATCCAACAACTCCACTGCATCATTCTCCTAAGGAAGGATTAATCTGAGTCAGGTGGAAAAACAGATTATTTTTCTATCCCCCTTTGAACTTTAAGAAGATTAGAAAGAACAAGGTAAATCTGGGAGCATAGTAATTTAGTCTTAGTAATCTATTTATGAGTCTATTCTGATTGAGATGACTGTTAAAATGGATTTAACCCAGTGGTTTCTTTTTTCTAAAATGGAATTTCTCCACAACTTCGTAATCTGCCTTCTTAAAGTACAAATAAGTACAATCAAGGCCTCAAAAATCCTCACATCGAGATAAACAAGGCCTATTCCCAGTCCATTACACATACACCATTTGTCTGGCCTGTACCTCTGTGTAGCTCTTCAAGAGAGCATTTTCTCATGAGCAGTTTCAAACAAAGCCAGAGCTTTAAATCACTTAGGTTAGTCTGAAAATATGTCAGTCCTTTATCATCATCTTTTGGGGCATGCAGTATCTCTTTTAGATCTTGGCTTCCAAGAAGAGAGAAGAGTCCTTGTCTTGGCAGGTTCATTTTCTTTGCCTAGGCTTGACCAGGAGTGATAACAGGCAGAGGCAGTAGGCCCACTTGTTTCCCTGGCAGGATTATTATGTTCACTTAAAACGTGAAGAGTTGCAAGCTAGTACGAGAACTTTCTTGCATGGGGTGTGTCTAGGTTTTGCATACTAGATGCTAATGGCGTGTGATTTCCCCGGGATACCTGATATGGTCCAACCAAACAAATATCCATGAGGGTTTTTGTTCGTTTTCCCATTTATTGTGATTCTCATTTCCGTGAGGTAAAAGGTAAGGTTTTAGAATACTTAAATGTTATGTTGCTAAAGATTTTAATCAATTGATTTGTGTAAACTCCCCTTCATCTTTCACCTGCTCCTGCGCTGTGGGGAGTGACAAAGACAAGATCAGAATTGTGTGCCCAAGAATTTACTGATTCTTTTGTATAGCAAGACCTATGGCGTGGGACTCTCTGTCACAGACAATGGAAACAGGCAATCCTCACTGAGGAGTGAAATCATTCGGAAGTTTCTCTGTAACAAAATATAATCAGCTGTCTGGCAAGGATAGTCTTCTCTTCATCTAGAAATTTACATATTTGTAGAAAACCTGTAGCCATTTTTATCTTTATTCTCTCTTTTGACTCCATCCAGGTTGCATGGAGATAGTTCCTAATTCGGTGTGGAAATTAGGCTTTTTATATGCACTTTCTTCTATACATGTGACATTGTAATAAAGAAGTGGTTTGTTGTCCTCAATAATCTCATTAGGCTCCAGCATATTTTTTTTTTTGAGATAATTCCCTCACTAGCTGGTTGTATTCTACATGTGTGCAAACCATATTATGCTTCTCTAATCTAAATTATGCAAAGAAGACGACCGTTACTTTCCACTCTATTTTATAGACATTAGTTTTTATTAAATTGATGTAAATATATCATCCTTAAACTTTTGATTCTGTTCTCATTTTAAATTTCTTTCTTAGATTTTACAGTCTGCTTCTTTCTAAAACATTATTTGAAATTGACATATTAATGCATTGTATGGCAAATTTTCCCCCGCATTATTTTATTCTTTACCCTCTAACATCCTCTCATTATTTTCCATACTTTAATTTTTTTTAAACTTTGTTTCCACTAGTTCAGGGGATTCAGCCATAGCATTGCATCTTAAGGACTGGGAAATTTTTAATCAGCAAATCAGCTTAATGACCAAGAAACTATACAGACCAATCTATATTTTAGTCATTCACAGTAGAATGACAAATCAAAGAGCTGTGGGAAGTCACTGTTATAAGTTACACAACACAATACTGGAAATCCATTAGACATTAGCAGACATTCTTAAATTAATTAGTTCAAAACTACCACCCTTTCAGAACCATGGACAGCTATATCAAATCCAGGCTGATCTCAAAAATTGGAAATGTATAATGAAATATCTAAAGGCTCTTAATTATGTAGCCTTGCCTAATGCTTTAAAGTTTTAAACATCTTAGTTATCCTTAGTTAGGAGAATTATATAGGGCATTGGGGTCTGAGCTAACCCTTCAGAAAGCTTGCCTAGGAACATAAGGTAGGAGCCTTCGAACAGTATATTGGCCAAGCACATCACTATCCTAGAGCCTTCACGGCTGAGGAGACCTGTCTGAGGGATCTTCGTATATTTGTATTTGTCTCAAAGAGACTAGTTTCCTGGGAAAGTTTAGTGACCCTTGGCTTTGACCTCATATTGGTAAATGTTGAGGCTAGGTAACTTATCTTAATAGAATATCATTATTTTATGCAATTATGTGTGAGTACATTAGAAAAGGTAAAGAGAAGAGAAGATAGAAGTGGGAAAGGTGAAAAATGTGTGAGTAATCTTGAAGAGGTAGTTAGACATCTGTGGTCAATTTGATCTAGGGTATCATGGGAGCCAGTGAAAGTAAAAAAGAAAAATGTCGTCAGGGCAATATGCAAAGAAATGTTACTTTACTTCTGTCATTAGATATATGAATATTTCACTCTTAGAGAAAAATCATCCTGTACGGTATTTATTAGGTTCTTCCCTGGTTTTCTGGTAAACTTTCACTGCCCAAGATAAAATGTGAGCACAAAGGACCTGGATTCTATCTTGGCATATTTCACCCAACTTTTTACACTGTATTTCTATTATCCACCCTCTTGCCCTTCTCTTTTCTGTCCAACCTTCCTACTGTCATTATATTCTTGTGAATTTTTTTTATTGGGAATGTTCCCTTTCATGTGAAAATGTAGCTGGTACCTCTTTGGAAAGGAAATAAGACTAATTGGCTACTTTGGCAATCGCTTAGTCCTGAGTCTAGCAGGAAGGTCTGGGTTTTGGCAGGGAAGAGAATTAAATGTTCAAATTCTCAAGCTGTCAGCTAGCAGATGTATGTTCAAACAGGAGAACAAAGAACCCTCTGGAACAAAGTTGAGAGCCCTGGATGTGTTGTCAGTTGGAAGGGGAAATCTGTTTCAGCTCAGAAACAAATGCTCAACTCCACGTCTGACTTTCTGCACCAGTCCCCTTACCTCACCTCTGCAATCCTGTGCCTCCAGGCTGCTGAGAAAATATCACTCTGAAGGGGACACATATGGCTAAAAATTCAAATTTTCACCCTTGCCACATGACTGTGCATCTTTATTATTGAGCTAATTACATTAGGCACCAACAGGAGCTTTCCACCTGTCCTTTCTTTGTGGCTGGGTCACAGCCCTATCTTTATGCTTCCAACAAGGCCAAGTTCAGGAAGGACACTGACTGTCTTCTGGACCCAGTCAATGGCAAGAGGCCAGCATTCCCTACACAAAGAGCCAACAACCTGTTTCCTGGTGTTTGGTTTCTGCTAGAAGAAGCCCTCTTGCATTCTCTTTTGTTTTTATGGTATTGGTGGGAGAACATAAGAGACTGGTGTATCTTGAAAGATCTTTAGATATTATTGATACTATGCTATTTTTAGTAAACCTGTAAAATGTTTATAAACTTTTTCTGCTTAGTAAAATCTACTATAGTTCCAAATCTTATCTACACTCAGACAACTTCTTACCCCCTCCATTTGCCCTTCCCCTAGTGTAAATCACTATCACATCTCACCTGTAATACCTTTGCCTCCCAAGTTGCCTTTGGAATTTACCTTTGTTCCACTAATCTCAACCTAGCAGCCTGGGGGAATTTGTCATATTACACCACATTTCTGTTAGAACCAACACTGGCTTCCTAGCAAACTCAGATAAGAAGTGAAGCCCTTACAGTCATTCACAATGCTCTGCAGGCCCTGTCTACCAATTCTCTGGCCTCAACTCCTATTTTTTTTTTTTTTTTCCTTATGGTCACTCAACTCCAGCCATACTGTCCCATTGATGTTTACTACACACATTCCCACTGTAGGGTCTTTGCACTGTTCTTCCCTAAGAGAGTCCCAAAGCTCGCTTCTTCCCTTCTTACCCTGCAAATCTTTTCTTCCCTCTTTTTTCCTACTTAGCATTCATCACTATACATTTTACTTATTTATATTGTTTGGTCTCTTGCCTGTTATCATACAAGCTTCATTTCCCTCTAATTTCCCCATGTGTGCCTTGTGAATTTTCTTCTCCTAATAGCATTTGGCATTCTTTGAGGTATTTAACTTGGTATCTTTGCATCAAAGCTAGCCCTTTGTTTTTGTCTTTCCCAGCTTTGTTGAGATATAATTGGCATATAACATTTGTGTAAGTTCAAGGTGTAAAACAATGTGTTGATTCAATACACTTATATATTGCAAAATGATTACCACCATAGCAACAGTTAACACATCCATCACCTCACATAGTTACATTTTGTGTGGTCAGAACACTTAAGATCTACTGTCTTGGGAATTTTCAAGTATTTTTTTTTTAAGATTTTATTTATTTATTTGACAGACAGAGATCACAAGTAGGCAGAGAGGCAGGCAGAGAGAGGAGGAAGCAGGCTCCCTGCCGAGCAGAGCCCGATGTGGGGCTCGATCCCAGGACCCTGGGATCATGACCTGAGCCAAAGGCAGAGGCTTTAACCCACTGAGCCACCCAGGCACCCCAATATAGTAGAGTATTATTAACCACGCTATACATTAGATTACCAGAACTTATTCATCTTATAAATGAAAGCTTACATGTACCCTTTGACCAATACCTCCCCACTTGAAGCTACCACTTTGAATCCCTTCTTCTCCCACACAGGTCCAACTTCAATCCACTTAATTTCAGTCTATACCAAACAAATATCAAAATAACAAAATCCTTTATAAAATGAGGGAAAGGGGAAATATTCTAAGGGAGAATGGGTTTTCATGAGGCATGTCTGTGTAAGAGGTGAAGAAGTGCATAATGATAGAAAGCCAAAATATCATTTAATGCAGAAAAAGGATGGGAAAGACATTTACCCAGAAGAAATTATCTCCAGACACTCACTGTGAAAGTAAGGAAAACAGACCAGTCCCTCCCAATTCTGATCAAGTTCTCTGTAGTGATATAAATCTCAGGCTTTCTGGTCTTTGGTTATTTCCTGTCTGAGCGGTCTACTTTTCAGCATACTTCTACATTCTTAATTATCCAAGTCATTTTAAATCAACATAGGAAGAATTGTCTTTACCTATGTCTCCAGACCCTTAGAGACTAAATGGACCCCTTATGAGACCCGTTATATAATCAACTGTCCTTATACCTGTGGCTTTGGGGGCCACAGTCTTTTTCTGAGTTTTCTTTTGGGGAAGTGAATAAAGGAAGTGGCTCTTATTAGGCGCCCCCCCGCCCACCAATCTGGGGAATAACCCCATGCCCAACAATTCACAGGCGTATTCTCTCTTAACTCCTGCTCACAAATAAAATTAATCTGTCAAATACTTTTACTTTAGTCAACAGTTCAAACTAATTAAGATGGAGAGTTTGCCCCAAACACCACTACCCTACATTATTTCTGTTCATGTATCCTTTTTAATAATTTTGAAAAATCATTTATTGCTTCAAATATTTTTATTTTCAAGGGGAAAATCATCATAATATTAAATAGTTACAAAGCATTTAATTTTTGGCACATGGTTAGAACTGACATTTAAAAATGAAACTATTACAACATTCTTCCAAATGCTTCATGAGAAATCAAATGCTATAATTTGATAACTACTATAATCCATTTAAAATATATTAAAGTGCTCCCTAACATCTAGAAATTTTCTGTCCCCCCTTTTTCTTTGGTTAACTCCTATTTCTATTGTACTATATCTGCCTTAGATATTTAATCTTATATATTTTGTGCTTGAAAAATATTTTGTTTATCATCATATCATGCAAATCTGTAACAAAATATGCACATAGGTTTAAATTTTAATTTTTAATTTTCTCTAACCATGAGATTTTAAACGTTATGATTTCTTTTTCTGGGTTGAGTTATAATTATAATTTTTAGTAATATATTCTTGATCAAAACAACATAAGTAACTGTCAGTGAATTAAACATAAAAAGTAAATTTTAATTGAAAAATCTTTAAATGAGGTGAATAATGATCAAAATTGTCTTAGGCTTTTAGAGGGAGAAAACTATATTTACTGCTAAAAACCAGTAAAACGTTATAATCTGAAACATTTTATGATATGAAATTTTATGAGACCTGACTGTAATTGGAATACTTGATAGAATATCATAAACACAAATTTCCAAGCCCTACCCCCAAGGGATCCTACAGTAGTACCACCCCCCCACCACCACTTTGAGAAGCAGTAGCTTTATAGAACTACTGAAGATGGAGTCCTAATTCTAAGTGTAAAGGATAGCCCCTTTGAAAGATCTAAGTTCAGGGTTGACATGATCAGGAATGTAGAAAGAGTAGTGAAGACTGTATTGTTGGGAACCAGAAGAAAGTACAGAGACACTAGTTGGAGACAATTTTAATAATCTAGGTAGAAGAGGATGGTGGCTTAACATAGGGTCACAGTATTCATGATGGAAATAAATAGTTGCAAAATACATCCTAAAAGTAGAGTTAAACACAGTATTGTGTTTAATTGAATGTGGAAGGTGAGGTAGAAACAAGTAGCAAGGGTGATTCTCAGATTTCTAACTTAAGAAACTGATGATATTTACTGAAATATGGAATATCTAAAGTGGAACCGTTGGGGAAGTAGAGGAAGATCGTGGTTTCCATTTTGGACACGTCTGTCACTAGACATCCATGAAATTCTAGTTGGTCAGCGATAGCAGCGTGCAGCCCAGAAAACCAGTACAAACTGAAGCAGGAGCCCTCAAACTAGTTAGCATCAGAATCATCTGTGGAGCTTGTTCAAACACAGATGAGTGGACCTCAGCCTCAGAGTTTCTGACTTTATATGTCTGGGAGAGGAGGAGCAGGAACTTGAATTTCTAAGTACCTGGAAGACATTGCTACTGCTGACTCAGGGATCACATTTCCAGAATCACAGAGCTTTATATTTGGGAGTCACCTGGTACAGGGAGGCCATAGGAATGGAAGAGGTTACTGAGAGGCCAGAAATGGAACCAGAGAAGGCTTCAAAATTTAAAATACCCATGGAGGAGTTAGAGCACCCTAGAGACAGTGAGAAGATGACACTGAGAGTGTGAAGAAGGTAGGTGAACTTTCACTCATCTGACCTCTTATAGGTTTTTGTAGCCCTGTTGGATTTGCCATATCTAGTACTAAGAATATACAATAAAATAATGAGTAAGTGTACTCTGGAAGCAGATATCACCATCTGGGACTGGGAGAAAAAACAAAACAAAACAAAACAATCCAAGATTTAGCTTTCTGATTCCCTCAGCTGAAAATTATGAAGCCAAATTATGACATAAGATCTGAGGAATTTAGGTTTGTTAGAAGAATGGATACATCTCTTAGGAATATAACAGCCATCCAAATCACTCAGGAGCATCAATATGCAGATTGTCTTTAATATATGAATCATTTGAAGTCTCATCTGGCCCTGTGGGTTCTATTTCTGTGATGCCTGTATTTTGTGATGGGCCACCCCTGGCATCCTCAGAATGTTAAAGTTGGTGGTTAGTTCTGGAAGGGAAAGAGGCACTGAATGCTTTCTCCCTGACCCCTTACTGAAGTGCCCAACACTCTTCCTGACTTCTGCTACTTTTTTCACTGTTTTCATTCAACCAGTCCTTCTCTCACAAACTTGAAAATATCAGCCACCTGGTTTATTTACTTATGTTTAAATGAGGGATATCCAAGCAGGAATCTTAAGAGAAATTGACTTCCAACCTTTTCAGGGTCTTTTGTGACCTCAAGGAAGGCCACTTGGCCTCTTGGGCCATGTACATGCCTCAACATCCAGTGAAATCTGTTGCATGGGTGAAGCCCCCAGTAGAGAATGCAGAGTTATTTCTGTTATTATTATCTCCCAGAGACAAAGGGAACATTCTGTTAGTGATTCTCTTCTTCGAACTTGCAAGGCTAGTCTGGGGGTAATTTTAGTATCTCTGATCGTGGGTAGAATTCACTTGAGCTCCTGACTTTTTCTGGGTTTTTGTAACCCTGTGACCCAGGACTGCCCACACATAACAGGTGATTGCCCACACAAAACACAAAACAGTTCCTGCCTTAACAATGAAGTTCTCCAACCACATTTTCTGATGCTACTCCTGTTGCCAATCTGTCTTGTTCTTCTCTGGACCCTGCTTACATATCCCCTCCAACCCCGTTCATGGATGGAACAGCCTGCCAGCTTACCCACCCATCTATCCACTCAGGCCCAATCACCTACCCACCTGCCTGTCCACCTGCTTGCAGAGCTATGCATCTGGCTTTGTCTGTTCCTCTGACACATGATTGTTATTGTTGTTGTTGTTCTACTTTGTTTCTATTTTTGTAGAGAACAAACTTGGCAGAGTTTTGTTTTGCAATTTGAGCATTGCAAATTTGACCCACAAACTCTCCCCCACCTTTTGTTTTAATTTCAGTTATAAGCAGTAAGTGTGAATCAATGTTCTCAGGCAACTCATGTTATACAATAAATATGAAACTATTCTTAGTAGATTGGACATTTTAAAAAATTCAGCTGTAGTTGAATATTTAAAGGATTTCTGGAACAAACATTTACATGTCAAAAAGGATATTCATTTACACTATGAATCCTTTCCCCTTTATGCACAATTTCCATACATTTAGACTGGATCTTCCTCATGCAGAGTACTCCAGCAACCTGAGCATAACTTTCATCATTCATCATCTTTCTTGTCTACGGGAGGAGGATACTTTCAATCTTACTGGGCATCACTATAGCACTTGGCATTTTACAACCTAGATATAGTGGAGAAAGCCCTCTCCACAAGCCTCCCAGCTGTGCCCGCCTACGGGGTTCAACTTGAATGGTGTCTTCTGAATGACACAAATGTCAAGAGTAATAAACTTCTATGTTGATGATGTTTTCTGCCCGAAGGTCCCAAGTATCTAGAGTAATACCAGGACTCTATACATAAAACAACCAGAATGTGGCACAATGAAACCAATCATTTCTGTCAAGTTAATGAATATGCCAACTGATAAATGAAAAGTCCATCTGCAGCAACGGGACTGTCTGAAATGAGTGCATCAGCTGTGTCCCAGTTCGATGCAGAAGCGAGGCATAGAAATGGCCTACATACTGCTAACGTTTTCTTCCACAGAAAGAAGATGATGATTATGTTTACACGACAGCCAAAGGAGGATATTCTTTCCTTCTTGGAGTCATCAAAGTGTTCCACATTCGCCAATGAACCTACATGAGCAAATTACTTGAATTCACCCTTTTAAAGACATGTTACTAAAATAAAACCAGCTCATTATTTCTCCCTCCTATCTAGGTTTTTGGGAGGCAAGATTGCTGGAACCTGCACTTTACTGACAATGTAATGGGGTCAGAGCAAACATGGGGTGAGCCCACCATGGCCCTTGCATATGAGCAGAACTAATAGATTAATAAGTGTCAATTTTCATCATATACTAAATACTTAAGTTTCAGTATGTATGTATTCTAAACTTATTTATAAAAGATACTGAATTATAACCATCTGGGGTCAGAGAGTACACCAAATGTACCTTTGTAAATCCCATAGTACATCCTACAGGGAACTGCACATAACAGGTGTACAATTGATCCCTATATAATCATAGAATACCAGAGTTGAACCCAGGAAACCCTGAAAAATGTTCTAGTCCAACATTTTTCTAAAGCATTATTTCTTTTAAATATCTGACACAAAACATCTGCTCAATCTTTGCATGGGTACTTCTATTTTTTTTTTTTTTAGGTTTTTAAATTTTTAAAAAAGATTTCCTTTATTTGAGAAAGCACACATGTGCGTGCATGAGTTGGGGAGGGACTGAGGGAGAAAAGGACTCCCCACTGAGCAGGAAGCCCAATGCAGGACTCAATCCCAGGATCCCAGGATCATGACATGAGCTGAGGCAGATGCTTAACTGACTGAGGTACCCAGGCACCCCTGCATAGATACTTCTAAAATTAGGGAAGTCACTGCATTCCGGGCAAGTCCATTCAAAGTTGGGGAGTTTTAACTTACTGAATGAATAAAAGGAATAAACAAACAATAGAAAAATACACAAAAATATAGCATTTTGAGATGGACCCCAGTCTAGTGATCAAAATCAACATCTTAAGCTCCATGATCAATTATTAAAATCAGCCCCCTTGGATGTAGCTACAATTCACTTGCCCCTCTTTAGTTTTATCCTACTCCCTTGGCTAAACCATAGTCCCGCTTAAATCTCTCTCCTATTGGCCCATTCCTGCACATTCTGCTGGACGCGCATGAGTGAAATACAGATCTGTGCTGACTGGTCACCCTTAAATTTACTTCAGAGAGCTCCTAAGGATGCATGACATTCTATCCCCTGACCAGTTTCTTTTCCCCATCTTGTGGATGACTTTCAGGCCTCTCCTTTTCTCCCAATACTTCAAGTATTCTCCCCATTCCCATTTACAGTGGATCACCTTGCTTCCCATTTTACTGAAAAAAAAAAAAAAAAAAAAAAAAAAAAAAAAAGAGATGTAACCAGAAGAGAAATTACTCATTTCTCCTGCTGTATCTACTCAACTACCCACATCTGGCTCATCTGCTGTCCATGCACCAAGGCCAACCCCTCCAGTTGTACATTAGTTCCACCCTCTTTTGCCTCCTTAAGGTTTTGTCATCAATTTCCCCCTCCCTACTGGATCATTTTCATGAGCAAACACATGGTAATACTTCTCACAGTTCAAAATAACCCTTTCTTTATCCTCGTCCTGCTTCTGCTGTCTCATTGTTCTCGTTTGTTTTACAACAAAACTCCTAGAAAAGAAATTGTCTATACTATCACTTCTGGTCATCCATAGATTCTGTTACCTTTCACTCCAAAATCTGACTGCATCTCAGCACCTTTCTTGATACTGTCTTGGTCCAACGCATCATATTTTTCACTTGGATTGTTGTAACAATCTGCAATCTAGTTCCTTGCTTCTCTTATCCTACCTTCACCTTGTTCTCAGAACTGCTGCCAGAGCAATCTTGTTAAAACTTGTCAGATCATGTCATTCCTCTGCCTCAAACCTTCATTTAATCAAAAATCTTACTCTGAGCAAAAGACAAAGTCCTCATAATGATGTGTAAAACCATCCATGATTGGGCCCCCATTTCTCTCTGACTCATCCTCTCACCACTCCGCTCACCCTGCTGTAGCCATGTTGGTTTCCTTGATGGGCCTCAGATCTTCCCGGGTTCCCGGGTTCCCACCTTCAGAGGACTTTGCATTGGCCTTTTGCCTGGAACATTCTTTCCCTTGATATCATCCCCTTACAGATTTTATACAAACATCAACTTCTCTGTAGACCTTTTCTTACCACCCTCTCTAAAATTACAATTTCCAGGACATTTCATATTCTCCTTGCCTATTTTATTTTTCTTCTTAGCATTCTTCACTATCTAAAATAGTGTATATTTGTTACTTTTTTGTTGTTGTTTGTCTACACCACTATACTGCATACTCTATGAACAGATTTTGGTCTGTTTCATTTTCTGCTGTTTCTCAGCACCTAGAACATTGTCTGTTATATAGAAGATGCTTAGTAAATAGTCACTGACTGAACAAATACATTATTTTTCTAAAATAAAAATACATGAGCCAAATTTCACTGTCTGGTACATATAAAATGCTCAATAAGTATTCATTGAACAACAAATTCTTTCCCTAAGATTTAAAACACAAAATACGTGAGTAAAAATTTCACAGCAGTGAATTAGAGATATAATCGCTTTTTCACTGAAACTGTACAAAGTATATCATTCTGTAAGTAGATCATAACCGGTGTTTGGGAATCTGTTTATCATGTAGATATTTTCAAAATATCTTGACCTTCCTTGTAATTTCTTATAAGGGAAATACTCCTTGACCTTCATATGTAATTTCTGTTTCTTGTCACTAATCTATTGGATAACCTATCTTTTACTGCTAATCATGATAGAATTTAATTAAAACACATTAAAGGGAAAATCCCCTACCTTATTTCTTGGATGAAGAATGCAATCCAACCGAATTCATTTTGTGATGAAATTCATTTGTTCAGGTAGAATATGCAGACTTAAATGAGAGAAAGAAAAAGGGAAAAAAGGATAAGCTTAAGCATTTAAACTTTTTATTTTCTCAATCCTTATAGATGAAGAAGGCACATCTTTAGTCCCTTGAGCCCTGTAGTTTTTGGTGCCAAAAATTCCACTCCTCCTTCCTCCTACTCTTCTTGACATATATTTAAAGCAGCCAAATGCAAAAGGAACTCACCATATCTTCACAAGGGGAGGAAGCTGTGCATTCCCTTTACTGTATCCTGCGATATTTTTAGTACATTTAAAGAACAGTTCTTGACAATAGCAAAATAGGGCTTTTTGAGAACTAGTTATTTAAACCCCTGCTGAATGTATCCTGACAAAAATTAGAGGGTTTTATTAATTAGATAGCCTGAGGAGAGAATTAAATCTTGAATCACCACCCCGTGTGCCAAAATAAGTTGAAATCTTCAAACTTAGCCTTGTAATTAGAAGGTCCCAGTGAGAGAGCCAGAGTATTCACTATTCATATTGAAGAACCTGGAAGGCAGCACGTGTTAGTGAGAGAAACTGCAGCAGCCAGTTCAGGACAAAGAAAAAATGGGTGTCGTTGAAAATATGTGTGCCTGACTTCAATCTCTAAGAAACCAGGACAGGGAGTTAGAATTTACTGCTTTGCAAAACAGGAGCTTGTGACATTGTCTTCCCAATTTACATTGAAACATTTGCGCCATTTTCTGCACAAAGGGTAAAAAAAGCAAAGTTTAATTGTCCCCTTGTTTTCTTAAGGATAAAAAGGTCAGGATGAGAAACCAATGGAATTCCTTCCCAGACCTCAGCAGGCAATATTTTTTTAATAATTTGTACTGGAGCTCTAGAGATTTTCATGCAACTTCAAATATTCTCTAGAATAAAGAACCATGTTGTAACTCCCATAAATGAGAATGCTTACTTTTCAAAAATATGACACTTTTTAAAATCATTTGCATTTTAAAGGTCTAAGGAATTTTAATCACTGATCAGTTTTAACCCACGTTTCCTGCATGCGAACATGAGCATACACCCTCGACTTTGCCATCCTTATAAAAATTCTCTCTTAAGCTCTTGCTTTCATGTGTTTTTAAAATGGCTCAGCTCCCCTGCAGCTCTCATCAGCCTGCTTTCCCAAGTGGTCTCCCTGCTTGGAAGATGAAAGGCCCTCTTCACCTCTGCCAGGGCTCCCACTTCCGCTTACAGACTAGCGGAAAAGAACTTAAAGACGGAAAAGGAATTGGGTAGACAGGCTGACCTTGAGCTGGCGTGATGCATTTCCTTACTGGGGCTTTTCAGTTCTCATGTGGTCTTTATCCCCATCGGGAAAAGCCACCTGCTACTCAAATTTCTTTAATTAAAATAAATTTCATGGCTTTATATCTACCCGATTGTTATAGAATATAAGAAACCAACTTATTTCATGGCATAATAGTTTTGGATTCTGGAGTCAGGCTGCCCACGTTCAGATCCCACCTCTTTCCCTCCTTAGCTGTGCAGTCTTGAGCAAGTTACTTAACCTTTCTGTGTCCTGTTTCTTCATCAAATATTGTTTCTTTAAAATGGGAAATCATATTATTTATTTCAAAGGGTTGTTGTAAATATTAATAAGTAGATAGGCATACAATATTCTGTAAGCATAAGCTAAGATTATTTTATATATCCCTTTTACTAACACAGTAAAGATATATAGTTAGGGCTTTTAATGACATTTACTGCCTCCAGGATTGAAACCACATAAAAGTTCCATGACATCTACTAACTCATTAGTATTGGCCATTGCTACAGTCTGAGTATTTTTGTCCCCCCATCCCAATTCATATGCTGAAATCCTAACCCCCAGTGTTGATGGTATTAGGAAGCTGGGGTCTTTGGAAGGTGATCAGGTTAAAGGCAATGAATAAATGCGATTAAGCAATAAATGCCTATTAATGTGTTATAAAAAAGACCCCACAGAGATCCCTAGCCCCTTCTGCCATGTGAAGGTACAGCAAAAGCTCAGAAATCTGCAACCTGAAAGAGGGCTCTCATCTGACCATGCCGGCATTCTGATCTTGGACTTCCAGCCTCCAGAACTGTGAGAAATAAACTTCTGTTGTTTTTAAGCCAGCCAGTCTGTGGTATGCATTACAGAAGCCTGAAAGGATTAAAGCAACCATTTTGACAATTACTAAACACTTGTCACATCCACAGCAAACGTTCAATCGACTCCATTTCTGCCATCCATAGCTGGTGGTTAGGGCCACAAGGCTAGTTTCCTTATGAATGAAGATATGGTGTTCTTGCCAAATAAAAGTCAGAAAATGCATCTCTCAAGTAATATGCAGTCAATAATATTTAAGCGATTCTCATGGAACTATGTGCCATTACCACTAATAAGCTTTTACTGGGTGGTGATTGTGTTCTGGGCCTTGAGCCAGATGCTGTGGACACTGACAGCCACGACATAGTCCTTTACAAGAGGCATAAGATCTAGTTTGAAAGACGGGATATATTCATCAAGAGATAAATAAAAACAAATGGCAGCACAAGTTCAGTACAAAAGTAAGTGGAGCAGATGATCATGCTCCAGAAATTCTAAAGGAGTAAGAGGTTATTCTGGGTTTGAGCACTTAAAAAATATCTTCCTACACAAAACACTGGAATTCAAACAAAGTCTTAAAGATGAAGCAGAACTTTAAACAAGCAGAAAAAAGAAGGCATTTCAGTGGTCAAAGAGTTCAATGTGTTTCAGGCACAATTGGGGAATGAGCTGGCTGGTTTAGCTGGATCAGGGTGTCATAACCCTTCATCAATGGTGATTCCCCAATTTCACAGAATATGTATCTTTAAATCTAATTTGAATTTAGAGTCACTGAAAAATTCCATATTTCCTCGTGGAAGGCACCATCTCTCACGTCGACATAGTTACCAGCGTAATGGAGCAGTTCCCTAGCATGCTGTATTTAACCTCCTTTGCAACTATTCTTTTCACTTGTCAGTACATCCAATCAGATGAATGTTGGGGAAAGTTGGAAGGGAGAATTGATTCAGCCCAGGACTACAGTAAAATTTCCCTTCCCAAAAGAAATATACAGTTCTTTTGCTGATTCTTACTCTTCATTCTACTTAATAATTAGAAAAGCAGAACATCTAGAGCTAACAGGAAGTATAGCAACTTTTCATACATTCCTCTTACTTCACAATGAAGAGACAGTGACAGATTCATGAGAGAATAAGAGCTCATAGTAATTATTGGCAAAATCAGGACTAGAACTCCAGACTGGAAGACGAAACCTAGTCTCTTGACTACCTCTGTACCAGTTTGGTGGGAAGAACTTGGTGGGTGAAGATTGGCCACAGAAACTAGGAGGAAGTCAATGGGAAGGTCACTGTTGGATGGCCTGTGGTGAAAGAAGAGAAGCTGAAGAGAGTAGGGGAGACTAGAAAGGTTAATAAGCCATGATGTTGGGGCCAGAATAAAGAGAGCACCAAGATCAGAATCTTAGAGTCAGAGGTCCCCTGATGTGACTTAGGGATCTGTGACTAGAGTGGGAGGTACTATGGCACTGCCTACGAATTCCAATTCAACCTATGAAGTTAATTATACTTTTGATTGTTAGAAATGGATCTCAAGGAGTATTTTTTTGAATATCAAAGACTCATATATTTTTGATAAGTTATTTAAAGTTCTTGTTTTTCTTGTCAACTGATTCCACAATTATTGCAATTTGGAGCTCTAACAAGTAGAATATAGGAAGATTTCTGCATGCAAAAGGCAATGGTAGAGCATATAAAGGTATGATAGATATGACACTCATTTATATTCATCTTGACAATCAGTAAGTCAATGCTTAATGTAATCGTTATTTTTAGTTAGTAGATGACTCCTGCAAACTTGATTCTACTTTCTGGTTTAACTGTAACATTTAGAAATTTTTTTCTCAATGTCTATCACTCCAAAGAGTATTTTTCCCTTCACAGAAAATCTCAATGCCCACTCAGCAAAACTGACACATGAATAATACTGGTGTTGAGATCTGTCTCATTGAATATTTTATAAATGGTAATGATTAGGAAGTGGGAGCACAGTGCCATTTGTAAGCCTGAAGATAAAAGTCATGTTGTAGATAATTGAATTCTATGCAGATGGAGCTAAATCCCAACGAGATATATAAGGCTATGTCAGTGGGTAAAGTGACAAAGTTTTAGTATGGGAAAATGTAAGAATATCCATTAACAAATAAAAATTAAAGTTAGAAGATTTGGAAACTATGATTTACAAGAAGGTCAGTTTTATCTATTAATATCTTATCAGAAAATTATTTAAAGTGAATTGAAGGCTATTTATTGTAATTGTATAACTTGACAAGCAAGAAGGCCAAGAAGTGGATATAGTAGGGATAAATACGGGACATGAAATGTTATCATTTCCTTGAATACAAAATACTATAGCCTCACCTGAACTGCTTCATGCACTTCTTGTCATGAAGGCCCAGAAAAAGTGAGTCCATCTGGAAGGGCCTGGCAATCTTACTAATCATTGTTTCCCCAAAGTTCTTGGCACATAACAGGTTTTCAAAAAACGCTTTGTAAAATGAACCCTTAGGAGACCTGGTATAAGTTAGAACGATGGAATGGTGTAAGCAAAGGTATAGTGGTGGATTTGGAAAAGATCAGTCTGAAGAGAAATCAGAATAAAACCAACCAAATGAGGGGTGCCTGGGTGGCTCAGTGGGTTAAAGCCTCTGCCTTCGGCTCAGGTCATGATCCCAGGGTCCTGGGATTGAGCCCTGCATCAGGCTCTCTGCTCAGCAGGGAGCCTGCTTCTCCTCTCTCTCTGCCTGCCTCTCTCTCTGCCTACTTGTGATCTCTGTCAAATAAATAAGTAAAATCTTAAAAAAAAAAAAAGAATGTAAAGCAACAATCATAAGGATTAAAAAAAGAAAAAAAAAAACCCAACCAAATGAATGGACTTTCCCTACCCAACAAAAAATTCAGTATATACTAAATATGAGGCATCCTTTGACATTTAAGAGATAAATATAAGTCAAAAGGGATTTGCAAAGCATGCAGTAAATTTACATATTCATTACTTCACAAGGTACATATGTTGAAAATGTATATGAGCTTTTTAAAAAGGGTTTAATATAACATAAAAATTATATTCAAGCAAATAAGAATGTTTAAGTGTCCTAAATTTCTGAGATTGATAGAATTGTCGAAAAATTATGCTCCAACTCTCTCAAAGCATAAATTATGTATAGTGTGAAAAACATTAGATTTGGAATCAGAATAGCTGTATTTAATTTCAGACTGTTACCTACTAACTCTATGACCTTGCACAAGTCACAATTCCTCTAAATATCATTTCCTCACCTGTGAAGTGGGGATAATAAGACATCCCTCGTGGAATCGGGGAATAATAAATATAATAATGTAGTTGAATGTATATCCAACACAAACTGATATATCATATATAAAGTATGAAATGATTTCTTTGTACCTCTAAGATATTGAATATTCAGATGACCCAAGGTGACACTGATGGTTTGAAAATTCAATATCCAAAGTTTCCATCTATCAAATTTCCAATCGACATTCTGTTGGGAATAAATTAATTTTATGACAGTTATCTCTGCCATGGGTACTTCGGACAAACACCTACCTTCATTCTGAGAATGCAGGGCTAGATGGCGAGGAGGTAGGTAGGGAAAGATGAGGATTCTGACGGCCTTTTAAAAAATGCCTGAGGTCGGGGGGGTGCCTGGGTGGCTCAGTGGGTTAAAGCCTCTGCCTTTGGCTCGGGTCATGATCTCAGGGTCCTGGAATCGAGCCCCGCATGGGGCTCTTTGCTCAGCAGGGAGCCTGCTTCCTCCTCTCTCTGCCTGCCTCTCTGCCTACTTGTGATCTCTGTCAAATAAATAAATAAAAATCTTAAAAAAAAAATGCCTGAGGTGGGGCGCCTGGGTAGCTCAGTTGATTAAGCAATTGCCTTAGGCTCAGGTCATGATCCTGGAGTTTCAGGATTGAGTCCCACATCGGGCTCCCTGCTCAGCAGGAAGTCTGCTTCTCCCGCTGACCTCTCTTCTCTCATGCTCTCTCTCTTTCATTGTCTCTCTCTCTACCTCTCAAATAAATAAATATGAAAAAAAAAGCCCAAAAACCTCTAGAGGTATTGCTTCTAAGAGATGTGTAGATGAAAAGCTGTTAGAAAATAAAAAATGCCTGAGGAGATTAGAAGTCCTAAAACCTGGCAACCCTGGCATTTCCATGGTGTGAGCAGATACAAGGGTTGGTATAAAAATTATTGACTAAGAACTACATTTTTCAGAGCTAAATCAGACCTGCCAGGATCCCGATGCCTGAGCGGCAGCTCCTCAGAAGGCCTGGCTTCTTGGTGACAGGTAACAGAGCAATAGGGTTGTTTTTTCCTTTCCTTAAAGATTACATTAAAACTATAATGTTAAATGGTAAAAAGGAGTAGCCCAGATTTTAATGGAGTCAGGATTACTGACCCCATGTCACCCCATTCAAACAGCCGTAAGTCTGGCTCTATAGAACACAGGCAAAAAAACACAGACCTGCTGTAAACTACTTACTGGTTCCCAGAGAGAGCACGCAAACTGATTTTTGATCATTTCACTTGTCTCCTAAGACTCCTTCAGTGCCCTGGTTCTCAACCTTGGTGGACAGAAGAATCACCTGGGAAGCTTTCAAAGTGCTGGCACTTAGGGGATATTCCAAAACAACTAAATTAGAATCTTCAGGGGTGGGATCTGGGCATTGGTATTTTTAAGGCTCCCCAGATGATGATTCTAATGGTGGCTGAGGTTGAAAACCACAACTACAATAGCTTTCCATTCCCAGCTGAATCAAATCCGTGCTCCTGAGCTTGGCACTTAACTCCTGCCACACCTTGAGCCCCATTTACGTTTTCAGGCTCATTTTCCTGTACTCTCGTTGCACTAGCCTTAGCAGTCTGTTACGTTCTTGCAAGGTTTACCTGCTGATGCAGATCCCAGTGTTGACTTCCACTTACCTTATCTTTCTATTCCAAATTCCATTCATCTTTCAATAGCCCGTTCAAAGGGCAGTGCTTTCATGAAGCGTTCCCTGATCCTTTGGTGTGGTGTTTTTGGAACATGCCCACAAACCCTTTGACTCTTCTCCCACAAAAGGTGGAGTCTAATTCTTTTCCCTTCGAAATATGGGCTAGCCCTAGTGAATTGATTCCAGCAAATAATGTGGTAGAAGTGACTCTTAAGTAAGGCTAGATTAGAAAAAGAAAAATAACAACTTGCACATGCTGCTCTCTCTCAACACACAGCCCAAGACAGAGAGGCCGGTAGAGGGACCAGAAAAACACAGTGAGATGCCTGAGAAGTCCAGCTGTTCTAGCACACCAGCCTTCTGAGTCTAGGCAAGTGTCCCCAGCCAGACTTGCAAACAAATGAATCTTCAGCTGATTTGAGCCTCTAAGTTTGGAGCCATCCCAACTGAAGCCCCAGACATCATGAAGTAGAGACAAACTGCTATGCCCTGTCTTATTTCCTGACCCACAGAATAATAAATGGGTATTTAACAATGTCACGTCTCAGGATAATTTGTTACGCAGCCATTATCGTGGAAATTCTCCCTTTTCTAGCTCATTTTATCTCTGCTCCACATATGGAACCTAACATAGTTTCTTACTATTTTTATTACTAAATATGTTGAGTCTCCCATCCTGGATTGCTAGAAGCTTGCTGACAGAACTCATAGTTTATTGATTTTTGTGTCCTCCCCAATGCCTTGCCTTAAAATGTGTTCAAGATGTGAGTGAATTTGTAACCTCTGGCACAGCCAAGCATTAGCCTTATTAAGGCATCCTTCTGTTTCCGCTTCGTTCCAAACTCCTGACTCTAATTGTCAATTATATTCACCTCATTTAATTAAATTAAAGGCCTTGTATTATGTTGACAATAGAAAGACAATAAAAGTAAATGCTGAACATAACTGAATGTATAAGAATGAATGATAGCAACATGCGGACATGTAGCTAATAAAATACAATAATATGTATGAATTAAATATGTATGAATATAAATACAAATACATTATTGGTCTGGTGTTAACTTTTCTAATCCTCGCTCTAGGGAACTGGTGAATTCTTTGCTCTGTGGTGAAGGGAATGTTTCTGACTTTTTCTGGTCTGTATCCCCTTCTTCTTTTTTTTTTTTTAAATATTTATTTATTTGACAGAGAGACACAGTGAGAGAGGGAACACAAGCAGGGGGAGTGAGAGAGGGAGAAGCAGGCCTCCCACCAAGCCGGGAGCCCGATGCGGGGCTCGATCCCAGAACCCCGGGATCATGACCCGAGCCGAAGGCAGACGCTTAACGACTGAGCCACCCAGGTGCCCCTGTATCCCCTTCTTTTCTTGAGCTGGTTGTATATCTCTGTAAAAGGTGTTTATGTCCCACTTTGTGCTGAAATGTTGGTTCCTTCTAAGGATTTCTGTCAAATGTAAAGAGTTGTCTGTTTTAAAAGGCAACACACACAACATGATAGGAAAAGCCTGGACAGACTGGGTTGAAACTCTCGGTTGAAGTTCCAGTCCGCTCATCTGCCTCCAGCAAACATCTTCACATTGATGTTATTCAATCCCCTTAACTTAAAGAGGGGGAAGGGAAATACTTACCTTACGGTATTGTTAAAAATCAGTGAGATGAAATAAAGTGACTAGGTACTGACTGGCACATAGTCAGCATTCAAAATTGGCAGGTAGCTTATCGATTCCCTTACACTTTCAAGGAAAATTTACTTCGGTTTAGAATCATTGTAGGGGTGCCTGGGTGGCTCAGCTGATTAAGCAGACGTTTGCCTTCAGCTTGAGGCATGATGCCACAGTCCTGAGATCCAGCGTCGGGCTCCCTGCTCAGCAGGAGAGTCTGCTTCTCCCTCTTTCTCTGCCCCTACTCCTGCTTGTGGTCACTCTCTCTCCCTTAAATAAGTAAGTAAAATCTTTAAAAATTTTTGTTTTTGTGTATAAAGAAGTTCATTTTTCTCCAACGGGCTCTACCAAGTGGTGGCTAGAGCTGTGACTTGAAAAAGTCTTTGGTCTCTCTGTTTCTCTCTCTTTCAGCCAATCTCCTTTCCTTTCTCCCTTTCTGATCTGCTAGACTCATGCTAACCTAAACTAAGACAGTGTTATTTCAGTCTTTGATATGTTGCCATAAAGAGAGAAGTTTTGTGGTAGGATGTAATCTAAAAAGTGCTACCCTACTGAGCAGATGTCTTTGGTTCCATAATATTTCTTATGTTATAATTCTAAGCATTCCCCTGGCTGTAGTTTTCGGAGCAGAGATTAGCTATATAACAATTTTATTACTTCTATGAATAGATTTCAAATCAATTTTTTAAAGTACAGGCCCAAGAGATCAGTACCAGCTCTCTCTCCAACTTTTTTTTTTTTTTTTTTTTTTTTTACACTTAAGAGATACCACATTTGCGTAGCTATCTTCCCCTCCCATCCATTAGCTCACCTAGTCTGGTTGATTTTTCCAGTGAAATACCTCTCAAATTTTCCCATTCTTCTTAGCCCTGTACCATTAACATAATTAAGTCTAGATCAGTGTACCTCAAACTTTAATATGTATTGGAATCACCAAGTGAACTTATTAAAAGGCAAACTCTGACTCAGTCTTGGTGCACCCCAAGATTCTGTATTTATAACAAGCTCCTGGGTGATGTAGAAGATGTTGTTGTTCCAGGACCACATTTTGGGTTACTGAGCTCTAGATTACAGCAATAGCCTCATTCCTGGGCTCCCTGCCTTCACTCTTGCCTGTATCAATCTTGATGATAAGACCAAAGTAATTTAAACTTAGAATACAAGTCTGATCACATCTATTTTGTACCCTCATTCTCAACCCCATCCATCCTAACATCCTTTTCAATAGTCTTCCTATAATTGTCAAGATGAAGTCCAAACTCCTTAGCATGACTTAAAAGGCTTAAGATTCCATTTCTCCTTGCTTCTACTGCAATCTTCTTCTCTACTCCTTCAGGCAACATATGTTTGATAAGTGCTACTATAACACTCAGTTCCTGGCTGCAGCTGAGAGCTTGCAATGCCCTTGGCAGATCAGTCTTACTGCAAAAACTTTTCAGGTGCTACTGCCTCTGCTTTGAACGTAATAATCCCTCCTTGTTCCTCTGCTTCTGACTTCACTGGTTACAGCCTCTTCGTCATTCAGGGCCAAAATTGGGATCACCTCTTCTGGAAGACCTCCCTTTCCCCATTAGATATTCCTTCTATATGGCAACTTATTTGTAATGTCTCCTTTGCACAGTGCTGGAACGGAGTAGGAGCTCAGAAACGACTTGTATGAATACATAGCACTATAGCATTATATCGTAATGGACTGTTTATTTGACTATTTCCTCAAAGAAAATTTCTTGAGGGCAGGAACTATTACTTATCTTTTATCTCTAGTGGTTCCAAGGCAACTCAGTAAATATTTGTTGAACACATGAATGAATGAATGAATGAATGCATAAGTGAATTAAAAGGTGATCTGAAATCCCCAAGTCATAGATATAAGCACAGTTATGAATGGATTAAAATGTTATAGCAGAAGAAAATAATAAATGCCAGGACACAGATAGGGGCTGGAGACAAACAGGAAAGATCAATGTTTAGATTTCTAGGATTCTGTGAGAAAAAAGAGTGCTATGGGTAAAATTCCTTGATATTCAGGTTTGGTAGAAATTGAATGCAACTGTAATTGTATAAACAAAAAAACAAAACAAAACATTACAAAAAAAAAGCCTCTGGAACAAAAACAAAGAGAAGTTCAGCCAAAACCAGTTTTCACAGTTCCCAGATGTTCTGCTAACTCTCAAAAATTCTCCAGTTTTTAAGTAGTAACTACCTACTAGAGTGAGCAAATATGTTATCAATTAGGGAGTATTTCAAAGGGAGGACCAAAGAGAGATAATTTGAGCACATCTTTTATTGAGCCACAATTATACCCACATGTACACAAGAATTGTCAGAAAAGACAGTGAACATGTATTTTGTACCTTCCTCTCACTCTTGACATACTGTGTCTTGAGAATTTCCATGTGTAGGATTCGACATGTAGAAAAGATTATTTTCTGGTGAATGTATGCTGTTAAAACAAAAGAGACCTGTCCTTGCCCTCCGGGTGGTTTAAATTAACAAGAGACATGGCAGACCAGACAACAACAAACAAAGCCGTAGTGCTGGGATCAGGGTAAGCACAAGCAGTGGTGGAGCCTCGGTGAGGACTTTTCATCCGCTAGCACATCAGGGAACGCTTTCTGAAGTCTGGCAGCAAAACAAAATAAAACCACCCTTCCAATTAAAAAAAATCAAAGAAAACAAACCAACCAACACACAAAAATCCAAACTAACCAATCAATCAGACGAGAATCCCAAAGGTGGTTTAAAAAAATTATCCTCAAAGTTCCCAAACAAATTTCTCAAAGGAGCTCATTTGAAGTCTACAGATTTCTGGAAGCAGGTTATTTGAACTCCTCCCCCTTCCCCCCTCTCTCCGCCCTCCTTACCCTTCTCACATGGCTTTCCTTCTTGTCCCCTCACCTTCTGTCCTCCCTCCTCTTTCCACCTCCAATCGGATTCCCACATCAGTAACATGCGTGGCAGGCAGGGTGCAAGGAGGTTAGATCTCAGTTGGAGGGCAGGGTGGGTGAGAGGCAGATCCAAAAGCAAGGGCTAAAGTTCCAGCTCTGAGTCCCTGGTGCCTGATGGCGACAGGAACTCCAACCTGGTCCTGGCAGCCAGCCAGGTGTGAGTCTTACCCTCCTCAGCTCTGATTCAGGGCCCTTGGTACCTGAAAGACAAACAGGCCCAGTTTTGACAGAGATCACCCAAGAAACAGAAGGTGGGAAGATCTTAGAGGATCCCATCCCATGAATTACCAAAACCCAGGCACTAAAACATCATCTTGGCCATCTGTGTGAGCAGATTAGAAAAGTCTAGGCCCTCCTGGGTTATCCGCTGAGTTTCTCTTTATATACATTAATATTTTTACATATTTTGAAAAAGTTGTCTAACTTTTAGCATTTTAAGTGTGTTAAACCTTTACTTTCAACGATGAAAAAAATTAGATGAATTCTGAACCTTAAAAATAAGATTTTTACCTACCTAAAGACCAAAATGGCAATGTTATGTCATTGTGCTACCGTGCATCTCTAAGAGTAACTTTTGTTTACTGGATGTTGGCAGGTTATTCATCATGATGGAGAGTTTACAGGTCCTCTGTTCTCTCTGAACTCAGTTATAGCACAGTCAAACAAAGGGTAAGTAAAGTGCTTTCTGGGAAAATGTAAATATAAATAGAACTACTATAGAATTTCCATATCACAGAATACCATAAAGAGGGCTATTTCATTTCCAGTTTCTCTTACAACTGGGGACTGTTAGTGTAAGGACTATTCCTTAGAAAACATTTTTTCTTTTCATATAGAATTCTTTTTTTAAAATATAGAATTCTTTAGAATATGGATAATAGTTCAATCCATGAAATGAGGCTACATCCCTGAGACAAGAGTATTTAGAGTGAGAAGGGGAAGAGTTGCCAAGGCTACCATCATGGGGAATGCACTGATGTGGGTTCTGACAAGGAAAAAGTGAACATAGCTGGTAGGAATAGTCAGGGAACTAGGAAAGAACCAGAAATTAATTGTGTAAATCAGGGAGAAGAGTTTTAAGAAAGTTGAACATAATGGCCACCAGTTCTGCATTTTCAAAATATTAATCCTTGAAATTAATTACCTCTTAAAATTCACTGCTTGGGAAAAAAAAAAATTCACTGCTTGGAATTCAAGGATTGTCTACCCAAGAATGTCTCTCCAAGATTTAAAAATATTTTAAGTCTAGGCTTTTATTTTTAAAGTTGTCACAGTTAAACAGAAATAAAGGAAACAGGGCAAATGGTTTAAAAAATGAGAGGTTCCCTCTTGTTAATACAACTTGGTTGTATTAACTCAAGGTTTTTATACCTTCTCCTTCAAGTTTCTTTGACTATCCTCCAAACAGAGGAGCTCTTGAGAGCCTCCTGAGCCTCCTGTTTGGAAAATAGCATGGAGGATGCCTCAGTTGGCTGCAGAGGCCGGGGAGGGAAGCAAGTAGGTGAAAAGAACCACTGGTGCCCTGCCTTTTCCCTTTGGATCAGTTTCCTTTTCTTCACCACAATTACTCTCCCTTGAGACTCTGACACTCCCACATGGCTTTCACCATATGACCTTATGTTATGTTATGTTATGTTATGTTATGTTACATTATGTTGTTTTCATATCTTAGCTATTGTAAATAATGCTGCCATGAAATGGGGTGCATAATTTAAAAAAAAGAAAAAAGAAAGTTTTTTTTTTTTAAAGCTTTGCTTTCAGTCAGTTTTATTTTTACATCTCTCATTCTGTTTCTTTGTGAGCAGCTAACTTAATCACTTTCATATTGCCTGACTCCATCCATCCTGAGAAACGTTCATTGAGACAGGTTGGGTGATTGGTTAGGAAAGAAAAGGAAAAGAAGGGAGAGAAAAGTGCCCACCTTTGTGACTAAATTGATGGTCATCTTTCCGTTGATAATACAGGTAGAACAGATGTACAGTAGAACAGATGTACTAGTTACAAATGATAATCTGGGGACTCAGGGTGTGTAGTCACCCCACCCCCATCCATGTCACCCGGCCGTATTCAACAAACTGATCTTGTTTGATTCTTGATCCCAAAGCCCTTTGTGCAGATCATCATACTGTGGATGTCAGTAAGGCATTGCTTTCTTTTCCCTTCAGTGAAGCCCAGGGATTAGATTAGGTGAAAGTGAGTTTATCCTAATGGCTTATTATCTTTGCTGGCAACACTCTTCTTGATAAAAGTGTTAAAGGTGAACACAATTCTGCTAGCTACGCAACATTGCTTCATCACTCAGTAACTTGTTTACCTATGCTGATATAAGTAAATCTCTGTACACATTTAGTTTCCATCATCCCCATCAAGGGAATTAGTTAAGCTTTTATCACAGCATGTGTTGACCAATGTCAAAGCGACTTATGATGTGGGATCATATTTTTAAAATTCTGGACATGTAAACCAATAACCTTTTAATTTTTTCATCTCAGATTCGCTCATCCCATACGTCATTACTCAAAATGAGCAAAGGCTACATTTTGTCTCATGGAACCTTTGAACACCATGCATCTGTTTACATGTGAAGCTCCTGCAATTATTAAAACCAGATGCTATCCAGGATCCTCATGGAAATAAGTCCTTATGGGTGGCTAAATTTTCCAGTTAGATGAAGATTTATTATTCTAAGCTAAGAACTTTATTCTAATGATCTTAGTTGGAAACTTTGGAAAATAGGATTTGTATCCTGTCTTCCTAAATAAAAGGTCATGTGATTATTTAGGAACAACTTTATAAACACCAGTAAAATCCAGGGATCACTTGCCCCTGTGCTAACTGGCCCTAGACTGATGTGCTTTCATATTAGTAAATGGGATTTGCATTGCTTTTCTGTATTTTCCTTGTTATCATCAGCCCTTCTCTTCTCCTTTTATTTTGCTACCTCAAATCAATCATGAGATTAGAAGCTAGATTATAAATCTTAATAGAATTGTGTATATTATAGATATGGTATAAAATGCTGATTTTTAAAATAAACATGGCATATCTTTCCTTTTATTTAGGTTTGTTTGTATTTTTTTTTGTCTTTTTAGCTTTTATTGAAATTCCTATGTTAACATACGGTGCAATATTAGTTTCAAGGGCACAATTTAGCAATTCAATATTTACATTCAACACTTGGAAACACTGATTTTCTAAAAAAATGAACAAGCTTTGCTGCAGAGTAGTATTTCAAGCAAGTTGCTCAGAGGCCTTTTCGCTTTCTTCCCATGCTCTGTGCATGTGCCTTCAGCTGGCTTCCCTGGTGGGGCTGGGAAGGAAACAGAGGAGTGACTAGAGGATAAGTAGCATCTGAATAAATGAGTTAACCCTGAAGGCAGAACTCTAAGAATCAGATATATGACATTCCTTGGAATGTTTCAGTCTCCAATGCCCACTTAGAAGCATGGATGTAGAATTAAGTGGTCCATATATGAGGGATAGGGAAGAACTAGTAAGGGAGGAAAGAAAAATCACTCATTTTGTGTGAGTTTAGTTACTACTCTGCAATGATGGCTCAATTACTGTCACGTATATGGTATTCTGTGGGATTCACATGCTCCCTGGAAACTGTATGTTTGAGAGATAGAGGTAGGAGACAAGACAGAGACAAAACCATGTTGTCAGTGAAAATTATAAAACATACATTCTCAACAGAAGTGAAAACTGGCTCTCAGGAGGAGAAAATCCTATTTTTATGTATAAAGCACAGATAGGCATATACAGTAGAGAAACAGATATACAGCATATGTGTGGTATTAAAGTTTCATAGGGAGTCGTATAGAAACAATATTTAAATAGATTCCTTGGGTGGAGTGACAATAGGAGAAAAAGGTTGAGACATGCCACTATAAAACATGAAATCTGAGACTGGCTCCTCTGAATGAAGGACAAAGCCTGGGCTGCTGGCAAATGTGGGCAAGAGCAGCAGGGTCAATGGGTACCATTATTCATGTAACCACAGACAGCCCTGTCTTCCTCCCTAGCTTCCTTTCTCCTATTCACCCACACCACACCCTTTACTCCAGGGAAACCACCTACCTTTCTCCAAGGTGACATTCTATTTCTTGATGCTGAGCCTTTGTACATGCCAGTCCTTTGGCCTGGGATTCTCTTCTCCCCCTTTCTTACCTGCTCTTTCATCCTTCAATATCCAACTCAAGCATCGTCTGGTCCAGGAAGGTTTCCAGATATGTGCAAAACAACGACAACAAAACTCACCAACCAACTAAAAAAAGCAGGATAAATTGACAACAGAAATTTTTTGCCATTGAAGGTTGCTGACTTTGAGCCAAGGCCAGGATGTAGTAAGAGACAGAGCCATATGATGATGTGCAGAAGTGTTCTGGGTAAAAACGAATACCCTGAAGTCAAAGCAGGTCGTCAGACTCATGAAATGTCTCTGTGTAGCTGAAACCAGCAACAAAGAAGGGAAGTCACAGGAAATTAGGTGGAAAAGGTAATGGGGATCATATTATATGGGGCACTGTAGTGTTAGGACTTTGAATTTTCTACAAAATATGATGGCAAATTACTAGAGAATTAACAGCAGGGTGTAGTATGGGCTGACTTACGGATTCAAGGCCTCCCCGTTGGCTCCTATAAGGAGAAGTGATGGCAGAGTTACAAAAATCAAAGCAAGGAGGAGAGGCAGAATGCTCACAGGAGAGTGTAGGGAACACTCTGATCACTTGGACTAGCATGTTAGCAGCCTAAGTGGGTGAGAAATGGCCTAGAGTCCTGTGCACCTTCCATTTTCCTAGAAATGTGGAAAACTACTCCCCAAACTACAAACCTCAGTTCAAGAACTCAAAGGTCTAGAAACCTGGCCAAACCACCCCAGACTGAGGAGCGTCTCCCTTCTCAGGACTCTCACAGCTCTTTGCAAGTTCTTCCAATTCTGCACTTTCCTTATTCCATTGTAATACTTACTTACATATCTTTCTTTCATATCAGTCTGCAAGCTCTAATGCTTCATTTTTATGTGTCAACACGAGTGGGCCATAGGGTGTGTCCAGATAATTGGTTAAACATTATTTCTGATATGTTTGTGAGGGTGTTTCTGGATGAGATTAATATTTGAAGCGGTAGACAAAGTAAAGCTGATCACCTTCCCCAGTCAAGGTGGGCCTCATCCAACCCATTGAAGGCCTGAACAGAATAAAGGGCTGAATAAGCAAGAGTCCTTTCTCTCCACCCGACTGTCTTTGAGCCGGGCCATTGGTCTTGCCGGCTTCTTGCCTCAGCTTCGCACTGGACTTTATCTCACTGGATCTCTTGGGTCTCCAGCTTGCTGATGACTTCAGGTCTTATACTTCTCTGCTTCCTTCTCAGATTTCTTATGGTAAACCTCTCTATATCTAGAGTAAATCTATCTATACCAATTTCTTACAGAAAATCTCTCTAAATATAAATCTATTCTATATCTAGGCACTCTAGTGAGTCACCATTTCAGAACTTTACTCCTTAACAGATTTCCTTGGCATAGTTTTGGCGTGGGCATCCAGTTTTTTTTTTTTTTTTAATGTGCTCAACCAGAAAGGCCACGTGCATGTGGTTGTGGCAAAGTTACAGTTCTGTGGTTTCACGTTAGTTACCTAATAATTACTGTGTACTTAGTACCACTTACTGTATGTTACCAAAACTAAAGATATTTACTCCAGACTTCAAAACCTGTATTGGTTTTTTAAAAAATAACATCTGATGGAAATAAAAAAAAAATAATAATAAATCTATATTTCCATATCCTATTTGCTCTTTTTCTCCGGAGAACCCAGACTTGTACAAGCGCCTTGAAGGAAGGCTATTTAATCATCTTGTGCTATAGGCTATATGTTTGTATCCCCCCAACATATGTTCATATGTTAAATCTTACTCCCTAATGTGATAGCATTTAGAAGTGAGGTCACTGTGGGATGATCAAGTCATGAGCATGGAACCCTCGTTTATGGGATTAAGTGCCCTTATAAAAAAGACTTCAGAGAGCTCCCTCTCTCCTTCTGCCACGTGAGGACACAGTGCCTATGAATCAGGAGGCAGTTTCTCGCCAGACACCAGATCTGCCGGCACTGTCATCTTAGAGTTCCCAGCCTCCAGAACTGTGAGAAATAAAATTCTGTTGTATATAACCCACCCAGTTGATGGCCTTTTGCTGTAGCAGTCTGAATGGACTGAGACATTTTGACACCTATAAGGCCCAAGACACGACTAGGCACATAGTAATGATAGCCAGCATCAAGCTTGCACAGTGTGCTTCAGCATCTTTTAAGTGGTATTTCATTTGAAACAATAAGGAGATGAGATAGGTATTCTCATTACCCCATTTTCAAATGTAGAAACTAAAGTACTGGGGGTTTAAGTGACTCATCCAAGCCCATAGCACTGGCCATAGAACTAGCTAGAAAGTGATTGCAGTACTGTCAAACTCATCTCTCTAAAGACTGAGACTTCTCTTGTAGCCGTTTTGCTACCCTACCATAATAAATGTTTTGTTCTTGAGCCTTGGAGAGAACCCAAATTGGTTTGAGATTAAAATTGGATTGAGTGAAATTATCAGTAATTACATAAACATCTTGTTCAGTCTCTAGTGACACATCCCAGTGCCTCTCTGCTATAGTTTTTCTGGTAAAAGAGGCACTGGTTTGGGCCAAAGTTCTCTGAGGCTGAAGATCACAAGAGTGCCCTTCTTGGGTTTGCCAGGAGCATGGCAGTGGAGTAGGTCAGCCTCAATGGGCCTTCAAGATCCTTTGGAGCAAATACACTGTTGATCATTTTCAACTAAAATTGTCCTACCCTCATCTATAGCTGAAATGGCTGCAGGCCTACTGTTAGTTTAATCAAAAAGCATTATGGCTTATTTGTTTAGTTATAATAATAAATCTGTATTCCTCTATTCACACAGACGTCCTTTGAAAGGATCACTTGTGCTTTTAATAACTAAATATGATCGATGCACAAAGCACAATGACCTATTGGACACCGCCACCTCAAAGCATTTTTAGAACAAAGCCAAGTGTAAATGAATACACAAACAAGCAACCTATTAAACCCACAACTCTGGCTTACCTACCACAATGTGCTGATGAAGCTTGGCAACCACCAGTGTGCAAACATTTTCCCAAGAGAGACACATGGGAAGAACCACCGTCTGACAAGCGTGCTCAGTGAAGGTAAGCCCAACGATTTGTACACAGAGAGCTTCTCTTTCTTCAGGCTGACAGAATATTCTTAAAATTATTTAGCAGAATTTTTACCTTCTCTCTTTTCTCCTGTAAAAGACATGGGTGTCTCTTTGTTTTCACCCCTTTGTTTTTTTCCTTGGCCAACACTGGGTGTTGGGCTGCTCTAGAAAACTAGGCAGAGGAGGTGCATTGCTTTTCTCTTTTGGCTGACACTGTGTTACGTGGACAGCCTTGCTCTCATCACCTCCTTCCTCCCACCCACTCCTCACCTGCGATTTCAGAAAGCCTATTGTTTTTATGTAAATCTAATAAAGTCTTAGTGAATTATTCCCAAACACCACAGCAAACATTAAGAATATAAAATACTAGCAGGGAGGCTGTGACTTTCAGGCTGTGATTTTGCTCAGAATCAGTGGGCACATTTTTCTAGTCTTTGTTGTCCTTTCAACACACGCCAAAGAAATCCCTGGTCTTAAAGAGACTGCTGTGTTTGCAGATCAGAGGGGGAGGTTCACAGAGTTATTCTGAAAATGAAGGAAAACTCTCTTCCCAAGGCTAATGCACCACAGATTTTTATAGTGTTCCTTGACAAGTGAGATCTCATAATTTGTAACTTTTTTCTATTGGTCAGGGTCTTTTGTGGCCAGGGACACAGAAAAAAAGGGTAGGAGCGATAGAAGAAGGTATAGAATCTGAGCTGGAAATGTACCTACTCATGGAGGGCTGGCCCATGTTGGGAAGTTGGTAAAAGAAGGAGTCTCAGCTGTACTAGCCTCTCCTTTTAAAAAGTGCCCTCCTTTGTTCTCCCCATCCCAGAGGTGTCTCCTTTCCATTCCTCAGGTTTTCTCCAGCTTCCCTACCAAAGCCTCTTCATGAAGTCAGTAGAAATTATGACAGAGAGGAATGCTGGAAACAGTTCTCAAATATAATCAGCTAAGTCCTAGTCCCAACTTTACCATTTACTACTGGTTTGAGTTAGGGCAAAAGATTCAAATCTGGCCTCTGTTTCTTCATCTATAAAATGGGAATCTCTTCCAAGCTCACTTCACCAACCTATTTTTAGGATCAGGTAAGAAAAGGTTTGGTGTGTTCTACAAAATCTAAGTACTGTGCAAATATGAGACACAATCAATTTCTACTTGATTATCTTGCACGTGGTGCTCAGTGGATACTGTGAATGATTGCTAAATGACTGTACTGTCTCATTTGACAAATGTTATCATTCTGAGAGATTTCTGCAATTCCACAGGGGTAAATCTGGCATAATTGGAAAGGGAAACTTAACCACTAAAGTCATTCTTTCTCAATCAAACTGAATAATCAAGTTGAATAATCAAATTGCATTGTTAAAATCAATTATTAGGTACCATGGGGCTGGTAGATGGTTAGCAACCTCAAGCTGAAGACCAATCTCATCATCTTAATGGGGCTGGTGCTATAGTCACTTATGGATCCATTACTAAATAGTTCTAACCTTGTATGGGTTCCATTATATACCAGAGAAGCTGGAAAATAAAACAAAACAGTAAGTTACATTTCTAACATTGTCTTGAAACCATGGCAGGCATGTAACTTATTTGCCAATCAGTAAGTAGAATGCACAGTGAGGTTTGGACCCAAGAGTTGAGTGCATAAAGTAATGCACAGGGGCCTTGTGGCAAGCACAGTGGTGAAGACATCTGGGTTTTCAGGAGAAACCATGGCAAATTTCCAGCATCCCATACCTTGATTTGCTTGACTGAGAAATCGCTGCATTTGACAGTCTACTTAGAAGTGACTAAATGATGTCTTCTTCCATTAGGGATAATAGGAAATAAGAGTCAGATACTATAGCAATTAAGGACAAATAAAATTATAGATTGCATCCTTGAACAATACCAGGGTTAGGGACACATAACTTTTAACTCCCCCAAAACTTTGTAAATAGCCACTGTTGACCAGAAGCCTTAGAGATAACATAAACAGTCAGTGAACATGTATTTTGTATGTTATATGTATTATATACTGGATTTTTATAATAAAATATGTTAGAGAAAAGAAAATCCTATTAAAATCATAAAAAAGAAAATGCATTTACTGTACTGTATTTATTGGAAAAAAGGTACGTATCAGTGGACCCACGCAGGTTAATCCTGTGCTGTTCAAGGGTCAACTGTATTTTTGTAAAACAAATCTTGTGCCAATGGAAAATTCTACTTGCTACCTCATCTGTCTTGAAGATGGTTCCATATCAGTACATGTAGATTGATCACATTTTTTTAAAACCTTACTTTTAAGGTATATTGTGTTTCTTTTCTACTTAGGCAACTCCATATACCATTGAAAACTTGGAAAGAAGTTCTTTTAGTAGCTGCACAAGATTTCATTGTATGTATACACCACGATTTATGGATCCATGGCTTCATTTTTACACATTTCTGTAACACATTTTTGCTATACTAAAAACTCTGTGCTAAAAATTCTTTTGACATTTTGAATTATTTCCTACAAAATATCCATCATCGAGTTTTATGTTAATACTTTCAGTCATTTCCATATTCCATAGACTTAAATTTAAAAAAAGAAAAGCTTTCCAAAGAACATTCCTTAAACCCACAATCCTTATTTATAGGAGAAATTGGAAGTGAAGTATTCTCCTTTTATAGCATCCTACAATATGAATTCTACAATAGCTTTTATTAATTTTTATAGTTTTCCAGAAAACATTTTATTTGCCCTTTGTTAGACTCTGCTATAGGTGAGTTCAGAGAGAAGACAAAACCTATAAACTTTCTCCATGCTGGCTACCAGGACCAGGTCAGGAGTCTTGACCCAATGGGCCTCCTGGGCTAAAGGAGTCTAAGCTTTAGCTCCTTCTTCTGGAGCTGCCTCTCACCCACCTTGCCCATCCTCCACAACCCAACCTGCCTTCACCCTTACATTCCTACCCCTCAGGAGACTGGGCCTGCAGGAACAAATCACTCCTGGAAGGCCAATGCAATAGACCAGGTGCCAAAGTCACTGTGTGAATTTCTGGAGAAACAGATACTGACAATGCCATTGAAACGGACAATCTGGGGTTGCCTGGGTGCCTCAGTCAGTTGAGTGTTCGACTCTTGGTTCTGTGTGGGTGGTAATCTTGGGGTTGTGGGGTCATGCTCTACAATGGGCTCCGCACTCAGTAGGGAGTCTACTCAAGTCTACTTCTCTCTTTCTCTCCCTCTGCTTCTCCCTCCATTTATCCCAACCCCTCTCTAAAATGAACAAATAATTTTTCTTAAAGATTTTATATATTTATTTGACAGACAGAGATCACAAGTAGGCAGAGAGGCAGGCAGAGAGAGAGAGGGGGAAGCAGACTCCCTGCCAAGCAGAGAGCCCAATGTGGGGCTTGATCCCAGGACCCTGGGATCATGACCGGAGCCGAAGGCAGAGCCTTAACCCACTGAGCCACCCAGGCACCCCAAATAATCTTTTTTTAAAAAAGAAATGGACAATCTGACCATCAAGCTGGTTATCAAGATCCTTCTGGAAGTAGTTCAGTCAGGCAGTAAAAACACTGAGCTTGTTGTCATGAGGCGAGATCAAACCCTCAATATTTGAAATCCTTAAGACACTGAGAAATCCTTTGTCAAAACTGAAAATGAAAAAGAAGAAAACACGAAAACAAAAGAAAGCATCACGGTGAATAAAATCTTGCTTGTAGCAATTTTAAAATTCACATTATAGATGATTCTCAAAATGACCTGCAGGCCTTTCCATTCCATTTAGCCATACTATCCAAGTGTCCTACAATAAAGTTCCATATTTTTTAACTTTAAAAAATTAGAATTAGAGGGCACCTGGGTGGCTCCAGTTGGTTAAGCCTCTACCTTCGGCTCAGGTCATGATCCCACGGTCCTGGGATTGAGTCTCACATCGGGCTCCCTGTTCTGTGGGCAGCCTGCTTCTCCCTCTGACTCTCTCTCTGTCTCTTATGAATAATCAAATAAAATCTTTTAAAAAATTAGAATTAGAGACTGGAGGGTGGGAGCAGTCTGCCAGGTGCCAGCGGAGGGTGGGGGAGAGGAGGAATGAGGACACAAGCAGGAAAATGAGGGAGAGAAAATAATGACACGATGGTAAAGAGGGAGGAGAAAGGACAAAAGGGGAAGAGTTAAGCAGCATTTGGCATCTAGGTGTCTTCCACAGACTTCTTTGAACAACCCTGTCTTTTGTAGGATAATTCTGAGAAGGTGAAAAAACAAAACAAAATGACAGCTTTCGGGGTCTCTTCATTGTTTATTTGGTTGATTGGGTTCGTTTTGTTTGCTGATTTGTTTTTTTAATTTCAAGGGTCGTTCTTTTCTATTTTGTTTTGTTGTAATGACCACAAGCTTTCGGTGGATTTTCTTTCAGATAAAGTATTTCTACTTCTCTTCACCTCCTTTTGCTTCCCTGTGGCAGATGCCGCGGTCGCATTACTGGTGGCGTTGATGTCAAGGCTGTCATGATCACAGGCCACTCATGAGGCAAGCGTCTGACTGAGTGGAGAAGTGCTCTGGCCTGCGGCTCTGCCACACTGTAGCACAGAGGCTAACTGGCTCTCAGGGAAGACTTCAAATGTAGGGTTTTATTGGAGGGCTTTTTTTTCTTCTACCTTCCCACTCAGAGCCTTCCGCTGACTCTATCTTCTCTCAAAGTGTCTATATTGATGGCAAATAAATCTCTACCTCCTGTCTTGACCTCTGTCGCTGGCTTCCTCACTCTCCCCTGCTGTCTGAATGTTTTGCATTTTGAAAGCCAAGGCACTCTTTTCTATCTCTTCACATGTCTGACCTGACAGGCACAAAATTAAGCAAGTTATATCTGCTCATTCACAAAACTTCAAATTTAGCTCTTTCCCAATTCCATCTTCAAGGCAGCGGCTGTGGTTGCCCCAGTTCAGCCACTGACGTGCAACTCTATCCATGCCCAGGAACTGCACATCCTCGAGGTGACCAGCCATGTCCCCCCGATCAAGGCTCATGTAGCCTCACTGGAGAAGATTGCTCCAGAAGATCAAGAGGTGCTCCTGGCAGGCATGCCCCTTGAGGCTGAGGACACCCTGGGTCAGCGTGGAGTGGAAGCTCTGACCACCCTAGAGGTAGCAGGTTGCGTGCTTGGAGGAAAGTCCATGGTTTTCTGGCTCATGCTGGCCAAGTCAGAGGGCAGACTCCCAAGGTGGCCAAACAGCAGAAAAAGAAGAAGGCAGGCTGAGCCAGGTGGTGGATGCAGTTCAATTTTGTCAATGTCATGCCCACCTTTGGCAAGAAGAAGGACCCCAAGGCCAACTCTTAAGTCCGATGTAATCCTGGCTTTCCCTGATAAAGACACTTAGTTTAGTCAAAACAAAAACAAAAAGAAAACCCACATCAAATTAACATATCACATTTAACCGTTTTTCCCCAAACCTGGACTTCTTCCTGAATTTTCCCATTTTTCATAAATGCCAGTCATACCCTGGATCCACAGGGAATCTAAGTCATTGTTATTCCTTTCTTTCTATTTTCTGTATTCAGTTTGGAAGCAGGTGTTTTGATTCTTACTTTTCCGCCTCTTCTGGATCTATATACTCCCCTGAAACTCCCTACCACCATCCTGGTTTGGACTTTTTACTACTTTCATCAGTACTGTTACGATAGTTTCTTGGTTTACTTTCCCAACCACAAGTCTTTAATCCGTCTTCTATATTGCTGCCAGATTTCTTTTCTGAAGAAACTGTAAAACAGGAGTCTGAGGGTGAGAGCCTATCCAAAGTCAGATTTGTCTGCATTTGCTTGGTAGTTGCATAAGGAACTCAAGATTTTAAAAGGGTATGGTCACCAGAAAAGTAGGGAAATTCTCCACAGTTGTGGTAGGCAGCTTTTAAAATGGCCCCGATGATCTTTCCTTTCTGGTATTCATGCTCTTGTATAATTCGTGAATGTGGGCTGGACCAGCTGACTTGTTCCTAACACATGAATATAGTAAAATGATGAGATGTTGCTTCAGAGATTCATTGACCAAAAAAAACTATGACTCATCTTGCTGGTTCTCACTCACTCTGTCCCTCACATGCTCTGAGAGAAGCCAGCTGCCATGTTGTGAGCTGCCCCATGACAGGCAAATGTGATAAAGAACTGGTGTCTCAGGAAGAGACCAAAATCCTGCCAATAGTTATGTGAGTGAGCTTGGAAGTAGAACCTCCTCCAGATGAGCCTTGATATGACACCACAGTCCTTGCCAACACCTTTACTGCAGCCTGAGGAGGAACCCTGGGCCAAAGGACCCAGCTATGTCATGCCTTGACTCCTGACTGACAGGAACCATTAAATAATAAATGCTTATTGTTTTAAGCTGTTGAGTTTTGGGATAATTTATTATACAGCAGCAGATAGCTAATACAACAGTTTAGTGTGTGTGTGTATGTGTGTGTGTATATATATACATATATATATCCAGATTTTATTTTATTTTAAAGTAGGCTCCACACCCAGCATGGAGCCCAACACAGGGCTTAAATTCATGACCCTGAGATCAAGACCTGAGCTGAGATTAAGAGTTAGACACTTAACCAACTCAGGCACCCAGGTGCCCATATCCAGATTGTTTTTTAGCTTTCTCCTCTCCCTCTACAACATATAGTAGGAACCAAGGGGACAATGGGCTGTGATAATTTCTGGCAAGGCCCTGAAAAGGAATAGCTTGCTGCTTCATGGACCAAGTAATAGAGTGTGACGTATGATGGGAGGAGTCTCCCCTTAGTAAAGGAAATGGGAAGAGTTAAATGCAAGCATCAGTGGCACATCAAAATCAGGAGACTGGACTATGACTCGGGTGCCTTTTCTTCATCAGAAAAGAGAGGTGATATCACGGCAACAATGCAGGATACACACAGCCATTGTTGGGGTCCATCATGCGGAAGTGGAGAGAACACAGGATAAGCAGAAAAAAAAAAATTAGAATTACTTATGATACACCCTGGAGTCTTCTTGAACGATCTGAAAAGGGCTGCTACCAAAGCTGGAAAGCATCCTGTTTCTTCTGTACCATTAGGCCCCAGCTCATCTTCCATGTAGATGGAAACACGGAAAATACAGACCTAACCTGCCTCCAACGTGTCACTTCACTGCTTCTGTTGCTTGCTTTTGAACACCCCAACATTTGGCTTCTGCATCTATTCCCTGTCTTCATTTTAGTCAAAGGGATGTCCTCACCCTCTTATAATGCACTCTATTCACTCTCGCTAGACTTCCCACTGAATATGATTGCCTTTTCCCTTCTTATCTAATGCCCATCCATTTGCAAAGCTCATGGGAAATCCTAAATTCTATATACCATGCAAAATGATTTAAACAATGTATCTGTATCTACCATGAAGTTATGTAATATCAATTTACTAACTGAGTATATATGCCAGTTTATTTAGAACACAGCTGACATCGGCTGGATGTTCTCAGATACACCATATATGTATTGCATGGCCATTCCCCTTAAAGACTCTCAATCTTATTATGAAGACAAAATCTTCCCCTGTGAAGCAACCAGAGAACACAGACAATATAAATATATTCTTAATCCTTCTAAAGCAAGTCAAGTTGCTGCTTAGACGTGCTTACCTCTTGGAAGGAGAGATTAAAATGGTTTTTGTTGCTTCAGAGTAAATTTCTCCTTCCACCCTCAACTTGACATTAATAATAAATGGGAACTTTTAGGTTCTAGTGATGGCACAGATGGTCATCTGGAAATTAGTCCTTACTTGAAGTTCATTAATCAGAATTCTTCCTGGTGAGTAAGTCAATTCTACCGCTCTCAGCTGTCTGTCACCAAATCCAGATGTCTGCATCTCAGAGAGGGGTCAGAGGGAGCAGAGGTAATGTCAGTAAACTAACTTGGTCAACATATAAATTTAACATCATAACTTGTTATGTGATGCCTGCCAACACATTAATCCAAACTATTTCCTAGTCCCCTCCCCTAGGCCCATATGAATTAAAATGCAGAAAGTCTATAGTTTTTAAACTTGTTTCATAGCACGATTTTACTCTGTCACTGAATACTACTTTATTTCTTATAACTTGTCTATCATGCTTGTCCCTGAAAAAGAATGTAACTATATCTGGGAATAATTGCAAGGTGTTAATAATTTCAAAATAGGATAATACTTTGAAATATCACCTGATACAATCTTTACTTATGATAATCTTATTTTAATGTTATTGTCCAACCCTTTACCCAATAAGGATGAAGCGACCATTCCTTCAGAGCATAAGCAGAACCAGCTTTAGGTCTCAAAATAAACTTTTAAAAGTTAGGTACAGAAAGTCATGAAAGTACAGGGCTTCCTATAACAACAGCCTTGCAACTGAGAAAGAGAGGATTTTCTAAATTCCTAAAGCTTCCTTTTAAAGGTCTGGAATCACAAAGCACAGAGATTTGCTACAAACTATGGGGGAGAAAGGATGTACATTATGATCTTTTTAGAGGCAATTTCCTGTTGCGCCCTGGTGGTAGCCTGGAGAATGAGGAGAGGGGACAGAAAGGAAGTGGGTGTAGTGCCTCTAATAGTATTTTGGCCTTCTCTCCTCTTCTAAGGTGGAAATCCTGAGTGGGAGCTGGGAGGGGATGAAGGGAAGGAGAAGTAGAGACATCTGAATGTAATCAGGACTTACACTTTTCTTCCCACTGGCACCAAAGTGATCTATGTTGATTGACATGGGGTGAAACAGCAATTATCTGTGTTTAGGTCAAGAGAGGTCTCAAGTGAGCATTGGCTCCTGGTTCCCTAGGATTTGTGCAAGCCAAGGAAAGGTCCAGAAGTACTCCCGTCCCCTCACTGGGAGATCTAGTAAAACTGCTGAGAGTACACAGATTTGTGGGTTCTTCAGATGGATGAGGCATGTAGATGTCACTACCAGAGGCTATGACAGGAAACACTGACATCAGTAGCAATAGCCGCTAACTTGCCCCAATACAGATGGAACCCACTGCTTTAGAATATCATAGAGACCACAGAGAATGAAACACCCAGAGCCATCACAGAATACCCCAGTGCAGCATGTGGACCAGATAACTATCCCTTTGTGGTCACAAGGTTTCAAAAGTACCCTGTAGCCCACATGCCTTGTGGTTACAAGCAAAGGAGGAAGGAGAGAGAAGCTGTGAAAGACTGACCATCATCCCCAATAAGATGAGTTAATCTGAAAGAGACAAACTTTCAAGAGGAAAATTATCTTTGATTAGAAAAATTAAGGTTCTCACACCCACCCCTTATCCTGCCAATCCTTTCCTCCCTTCCCCTCATCTAGGGAAGCAAGGTCGTCAGATAAAGTAAAGTTTGGTTTCACAGAACTATCATTAGTTTTCTTCCTTCTGAATCATAATGTCTATAAATCTGACATTGCCTAAGATAATTTCTTCCTTTCCAAGTATACTTGAGGAACATGGGGAATATGGAGGATCCTAAGACTTAGTGATAGGTTTTGAAACAGTTTCACAACATGGTAAAAGCCCATCACACACTCTAAGAGAGGTCCAACACCTCCAGATGCATAAATTGTAGGGACAACAATTTGCTACATTAATGAAATGAGAGGTCTGGTTAGGGTTGGCCAATCACTGATCACACTGTGACCAAATTTATATCACACCTAAATTCACAATGTTGCAGGGCACTTCATCAGGATGTAATTAGAATACTTGAAAAACATAAGTCATCAATATTGAAAAAGGCTAAGATGAAGACTGCACCCTTTTTAATGAAGCTGTTCTATTTCTTTTCTTAATCAGAGGGGTGAGAAGACTATGGCAGTCTTCCAGGTGGTGGTCTTATGTTTATTTCTTTATAGTTTCTGTAATACAATAGTACCCACTGCTTCCCACTGAACAGATTAAGATCCTATAATACTCAAAATAAAACACACAGGGTGGGCACCTGGGTGGCTCAGTGGGTTAAAGCCTCTGCTTTCTGCTCAGGTCATGATCACAGGGTCCTGGGATTGAGCCCCGCATCGGGCTCTCTGCTCAGCGGGGAGCCTGCTTCCTCCTCTCTCTCTGCCTGCCTCTCTGCCTACTTGTGATCTCTGTCTGTCAAATAAATAAATAAAATCTTTGAAAACAAAACAACACAAAACAAAACCACACAGGAGCACCTTAAAGTTTTGTGAAAAGCTGAGCTATTCTTTCCGTCTGTGCTAGTGAGGCTATATTTTACAGTAGTGAATGTGAATGGCTGAGGAAGTGGCTGGCACGAGTCCTTTTCTACTTTTCCAAAACGTGTAAAATCTGCTACAAAAATCTTAGGTTTAAACCTTTGCCCTCAACCCTCCCACCTCCCCAAATGTCATATTTTGAACTAATTAGATTTTTCAAACTCTTGATCAAAATGCAACCTGTCCCATTTTATAGATGCTAGGGATAGAAAATGGAGTATTCCTTTCTCTTTTGTGAGCATTTGTACCTACCCCCACTGCAATGGTCTTCTCAGTCTCCTTTGCTTTGAATGGCAACAAGTCTGCTCTGCCTACAACTGTGTAGAAATTTCAACAAGATCACCTTCATTTGAGCTGTCACAACTATACCCACATCCCTCCAGCAAATGAGACCATTTAATGGAGTTGACAGCCTTCACCATTCTATCATACCTAATATGGACGAATAAACATACTGGCTGATGGAAACTGACTCTTTTCTTTTTTTTTTTCCTTTCCAATTTCTATCCAAAATCTCCTAAATCAGTATTCAAGTCATGTCTCAATATTTAATCCCTATGAAGACAGAACACTTCAAAGAAGTCCTCCAAGAGATCTCCTATGGTGCTCTCGAAACCCATTAACTTATACGACCTCTGGTTTCAAACAATCAGATGTCCCTGATTATGGACGAAGAAAACTGTGGTACTCTACAGCAGAAACTCTCAGTAGGGGTCATGATAATCTCCCTCGCAGTCAGACAACAGAAATATTGCAGAGACACCTAAGTGGGATTATGCTGCTGTTAAAAGAAAAGTCACAGGAGCGGCCTGGTTGGCTCAGTTGGTTAAACCTGTGACTCCTGATTTCTGCTCAAGTCATGATCTCAGGGCAATGAGACTTAGCACCATGTCAGGCTCCACACTGGGCATGGAGCCCGTTTAAGATTCTCTCTCTTGGGCGCCTGGGTGGCTCAGTGGGTTGAGCCGCTGCCTTCGGCTCAGGTCATGATCTCAGGGTCCTGGGATTGAGGCCCGCGTCGGGCTCTCTGCTCAGCGGGGAGCCTGCTTCCCTCTCTCTCTCTCTCTGCCTGCCTCTCCGTCTGCTTGTGATCTCTCTCTGTCAAATAAATAAATAAAATCTTTAAAAAAAAAAAAGATTCTCTCTCTTCCTCTGCCCCTCCCTTCCCCTCTCTTCCTCTCTCTAAAAAAAATAATAATGATAATAAAGAAAAAATGAAAGAAAGAAGTCACATACGCCTAAAAGGCATTATAATTTTTTTCATTGTGAATGTCAACTGACACTTGGCTTATAGTTTTCAATTTGGCTAGTTATATCTACATGACATAAAGTTCTTAGAGCTGTTGTAAGTTAAGTACAATCCTCCTGCTCCCTATATTATAATTGTCACTGTTGTATAGATTACTGTAAAGGGGATATTAGAATACAAGCAAGTAGGGATGCAGAAATAGCACATCTTCTCATAAATGAGTATTGATTTAGAAAAAATTGAAGTCCTCTGTTTTGTTTTTCAAATTCCTCAAATCACTGAGTTCATATGATAATTGTCCCTCTCTGATTGACTTGAGGGAAAAATGAAACAAGAAGAAACCAGAGAGGGAGACAAACCATAAGAGATTCTTGGTCTCAGGAAACAAACTGAGGGTTGCTGGAGGGGAAGGGTATGGGAGGGATGGGGTGGTTGGGTGATGGACATTGGGGAGGGTATGTGCTGTGGCGAATGCTGTGAAATCTGTATGACTGATGATTCACAGACCTGTACCCCTGAAACAAATAATATATTATATGTTAATGATAATAAAAAAATTGAAGTCCTAGTACTGGATTGTCTCCGATACTTCCCAATCATAAGGTCAGAGCCAAGGAGGAAAGATTATTAGGTGACAAGCAAGGAAGTTCCCATGAGCTAACTGGGTGACAAGCAAGCATATTGTCAAATGGGTCATAACTTCTGAGGCAGCTCTATTACTGTGTTTGCCGTCATTATGTTCCAATGTGAGCTAGGACACATTTGAGACATTCATATCATTTTTGTAAATACGGTAGTCCCCCCCTTAGAAGGATACTTCTAAGACCTCCAGTGGATGCATGAAAGTGCAGATAGTACTGAACTCTGTATGTACTCTTTCTTCCCATATATCCATACTTATGATAAAGTTTAATTTATAAATTAGGTACAGCAAGAGATTAATAATAACAGTAAGATAAAACAATTATGTAATAATATACTGTAATAAAAGTCATGTGAATGTGGTCTCCCTTGTTCAAAATATCTTACTGTCCTGTACTCACCCTTCTTATTATGATATAAGACGACAAAATGTTGATGTGATGACAGGAAGCGAGCTGGATGATGTAGGCACTGTGGCATGTTAGGCTACTACTCACCTCCTGCTGATGAGTCAGGAGGAGGATCAACTGTTTCTAGGCTGAGGTTGACTTTAGGTAACTAACTGAAACCTCAACCACTAACCTAACCACTATAGCACATGTATCACAACCACTGATCAAGCGGACTAGTATTTTACATTTTTGCTGGAGATAATATTAATATATATATATATATATATATATATATATATATATATATATATATAAACAGTCCTTCCACTAGAACATTCACTAAGAATCTTCGGCCCATCTGAGAGGCAGAATCAGGGCCAGTGTCTGTGTGTGGACAGGTGACCCTTGCAGTCCTGTCACATTTTTGTTCTCTTCTTTTTGTACTTTTACCAGTCTTCTAAAAATTGTATTTTTAGGAAAACAGAGTACACATGTTTCTAACTCATTTACACTTTTTTTTTAATTAGAGAGAGAGTGAGAGAGAGCACAAGAGTGGGGTGAGGGGCAGAGGGAGAACAAGACTCCCTGCTGAACAGGGAGCCTGATGTGGGACTGGATCCCAGGACCCTGAGATCATGATGTGAGCTGATGGAAGATGCTTAATCAACTGAGCCACCCAGGCACCGTTAACTCATTTACGCTTAAATGTTAATAACATTCTGTATGAATTAGTTGATAACCAAAATAGTTTTTTTTTTAATTAATGTTTTAGAACAAGGGACCTGAATTGGGTCCATTAGAAATTATTTTGAGCTCTCTCACCCACACTTCTCCCTGTGGCATTCACTTTAAAAACATCTTCATAACCCTAAATTTACTTTATAATATACTGATCTGGTATCAAAGTTTAAAAATCTAGATAACTAGGGGGAAGATGGTGAAGTAGGAAGATCCTACCCTTACTTCGTCCCATACATACACCTAGGTAACACTAACATCAGTGCAAATAATCTAGAAAATGACCTGAAAACTGGAAGAACAGACTTCCCACAACTACACATAGAGAAGAGGCCACATCGGAAACCACAGGAAGAATGGAGAAGTGGTCTGTAACCAAGCTGACCTGCAAGATTGTCCGGGAGAGGGAGGGCCAGAGAAGGGAGAAGAGTAGACCCCACATGGGGCATCCCAGGCACAGGGGACCCACGCTGGTAAGACGAATCCCCATAACATTTGCCTTTGAAAACGAGAGGGACTTAACATCATGATATTTTACAATCAGTGGGGCTTAACTCCTAGAACTTTTAAAATCAGCTTCTCATTTGCAACAACATCTAGAAGGCATTATGCTAAGTGAAACAGTCAGTCAGAGAAAGACAAATACCATATGATTTCACTCATATGTGGAATTTAAGAAACAAAACAAATAAAGGAAAAAAGAGACGGACTCTTAGAAAACAAATTGATGGTTGCCAGAGGGGAGGTGAGGGGGGGATGGGTGAAATGGGTAATGGGGAGTAAGGGAACACTTACCGTGACAAGCACTGAATAATGTACGGAACAGTTGATTCAATATATTGTACACCTGAAACTAATATAACAGTACACGTTACTTATACCGGAATGTTAAAAAATCTAGATAGCTATAATTCAATTTGTTCAGCCTTTCTTTAATCTTTTCACATGTCCAACAAAAGACTGAATTTAGACTATCATTTTGCTTTGAGGGGGAAGGGGCAGAGAGAGACAGAGACTCTCTAGAAGGCTCCTCGCCTAGTGCAGTGCCTGATGCAGGGCTTGACCTCAGGAACCTGAGATTATGACCTGAGCCGAAAGAAAGAGTCGGATGCTCAACTGACTGGGTCCAGGTATCCCCAGACTATCATATTAGAAACAAAAAAGCAACCATAATGTGGAAAAACAACACTTAAGAAAAATAATGTGTTTTCTGATTTCAAGTTTTGAAACAACATCTAAGCTTACATTAGTACAACAGCTAGTTTCTTAATAATCTTTGCAATTCTATACAAGATGAGGGCTTAAAATAATAATGGTTTTCATTTATTATTGTCTCACTGAAAGCCATCTTTATTTCCTGAAAGACTGGCCATGTTGCCACATAAAGAACTAGATGACTCAACAATCATTCATTAGTTTAAGACCTTCTATCCACTCAGATTCTTAGCTAGTAGAGTTCCTACCTGTTTTACTTTTCCTGGAACTAATGAAAATGCCATTAGTAGTTACCATATCATCACTCACAACGTTGCCGTTTAGGACATGTCTTTATTTATGCATCAATAACGTCAGTGTCCTCAGTTATATAGATGTTGTTCCAGGAATCCTTTGTGGGAATTCAAATGACTAAATGTCAAATCCTTCCAGTGTTTTATGTTGTTCTCTGAAGAAACCATATGCTAAATATAGTAATATTTATATTCTTATAAAGGTGATTATGCAAGTTATAACTAGTATTGTAGTCCCATGCAAATTCTGAAAAAAGCAAACATACACAAAAGTGAAATTAAAAAGAAAATTTGTCCAGACACTAGGCAAAAATAAAACAGATTCTCATCCAGCAATGGTTCCCAAACTGGCGCTTTATATTCAAATGCCCAATTTCTAAACATACCAGTGTTGGGATTTTTAAATCCAAACCTCTGGAGGTGGGTCTCAGGCCTCATTATTTTTTCAAAGCATTTCAGATGATTTTTATGTGACGGCAGATTTGAAAATCACTGGTTAGCAGGAGTGGAAATCAGACACTAACCATAGGCTGGCATAAGTTTCTAGAAAATAACATGGTTCAGTGCAAGGCTCTGACCACAGTCTCAGGAGCCTGGGTGAAAGCAGATCCAATTAGCTTTAATACGTCCAGTACTAAATGCTTTTCTTTGGAGTAGATAACTTGAATAATAGTTTCTCCATTTATTAATAGGCCTGATTATATCTTAGGCTCAACAAAGCCACTATTTATTTCACAAATATTGATTGAGTTCCATGCAGTGTGCTGGGCACAAAATGACCTGGGGCAGAGAAAGCCTCACCAGAAGCCCTTAAACTGGTTGTACCAACCATTGTACTTTATAGAACACACTGACAATGGCACATGGAATTTTTTCCCTGGCTAATTAACCTTTACTGTGGTAAGCTTGCTACCATTCACTATTCTTACAATGCCAATTTCCGTGATTTGTATATATAATTAGCATTGATGTGATTTTTAAAAGACAGCCAGGAGTCCATTCCCAGGAGGAAAAGCCTCCATTTGAAAACTATAAATGGAATAAGGACGTCATAAGAAACTTCACATAACCAGTCCCACAAGTAAATATCTCAGAGCAGGGGCGTTGAAGCTAACGACAGCAGGACCAAACAAGGGAGAATAAAATAAATGAGTGCTTTCTGCTCCTCTGGGTGGCACACTGAGTTCTGCTTCTGGACTACTAGTTTGGTCCAGAAATGGCTTAGTTTACGAGAAAGTGTTCTCCAGTTGTTAGAATTGTTGTAAAGGTTTTTGCTTTTCAGAGTTCATGGTTAAAAAAAGAGTGAAACCTCCCTGCTGGAGGTGGGGGATGAAGGAGGGAAGTAGAAGGGATAGGGCAGAAGAGGTGCTACCTGAACTAGAAGATGAGCCATCAATTGAGTAAAAAAGAATGTATGAGTAGGAGGGAGGAACAGATTTCAAACTAATGGAGTGGTATATGGGAAGGCTCCGAGGCAAAAACCAACAGGTTTTTTTTGGAATTTCCAAGTAGTTCAGTATGACTGCAGCTTGGGAGGTAGAGAGGGAGGGCTGGGACTTAAAGCCGGCAAGGCAGGCTCTGGGTGCACTAAAAAGGCATTTGTAATTTATCCCACAAGCTCTGTATAATCCTTGAAGTATCTTTAGTAATAGGGAAACACTGATTTATGTTTTAGATGTAAAGAACTGCTTTGAGAGCTCTAGAAAAAAGGACTATAAAGGAGGGAAGATATGGAAAGGCCTGCAGAGTGGAGACCAGCTGGAGGCTACTGGAAGTGAGAAGGCAGGAGGACCTGAACTGAGGGGTAGTGCTGGGAGGAGAAGAGGGGAGAAGGACCTTGATGTCTTTCTAAGATGTCATCTCTGTCAGGGAAGCTGGATCAGAAGGAGGAGGGCAATGCCTAGGTTTCTGGATTGAAAAACTGGGAAATGATGACCACTTTTTGCAGAAATAGGATACAGATAATTAGGTCTCATGTAGAGGAAAAGACTGCAATATCAGATGCAGTTTTTTTTTTTTTATTTTTTTTTCTTTACTTGAGAGAGAGTGAGAGTCAGCATGAGCAGGGGGGAAGGGCAGAGGGAGAAGGAGAAGCAGACTCCCTGCTGAGCAGGGAGACTGACACAGGGCTTGACCCCAGCACCCTAGCATCATCCCCTGAGCTGAAGGCAGACACTTAACTGAGCCACCCAGATGCCCCTAGATGCAGCTTGAAGTTAGTCTGAGAAACAGGAAAGAATTCTTCTCTAAAATCTTAAAACAAAAATTTTGAGAACTTAAGTTTAAGAACATTGTACAGCTGAACTGTACTCATCAAAAATGCCCCGGTCATGACAGGCAAGGAAGGACAAAAATGCTTTCAAATCAAAGCAGACTGGGGACACTTCACTGTTAACTGCACTCAGGTGCCAGACCTGAGTGCTTTCCCTACAGAGGACATTACTGAGATAGTTGGAAAAATTTGAATACAGTCTGTTGATTAGCAACTAGTGTTGTATCAATACAATGCTAATATTATATTAATTGTATGATATTGATCATTATACTCCTGTTATGTAAGAAATGACCTTGGGGCTCAGTCAGATAAATGTCTGCATTCCGCTCAGGTCTTGAACCCAGGCTTCTGGACTCGAGCCCTGCATCGGGCTCCCTGTGCTTCTCCCTCTCCCTCTGCTTCTCCCCCTGCTTATGCTCTCTCTCTCTCTCTCTGTCTAAATAAATAAATAAATAAATAAATAAATAATCTTGAAGTACTGAAGAGTAAAAGGATACCATATGTGCAACTTACTCTCAAATGGTTGGTGGGGGGAGAAAATAACATGTATATGTAGAAAGAATGAATTATAAAGGTAGTGTGATAAAATGTTAATGTTTGTGATTATGAACAAAGGGTATATAGGAATTCCTTGTACTATTCTTATAAATTTTTGGAAAATTTATAAGAATGTTGGAAATTACACCAAATAAAGAAAGCATTTCAGTAGAAATTCTTCTGAAATACTTCAAATTTTTAGAAAAGCTTTGTAAAAGTAAAATAACAATGTGTTCTGCAACTAGCATAAACAACAGCTAATACTGTACCATTCACTTTCAGTCACTTAAGGAAAATATTACCTTGTAACATTTTATGCAGGAAAAAATTTTGTGTCTGTGTATGGGAAAAAGAGGAGAGTGGCAAAGGTTGTAGACTAAAGGAAGTTTAATCATCCCTTAAATTAAGAAATAATCAATCCCAGAATATAAGATTATTCCTGTGTATCCTCAGAGACTATGAAACCTGCAGTGAAGCTCAAAACATAATATAGTTATTCTGCAAAAGGTTTAACAGGTTAAATTTTTATTTTAGTTTCTGCAGAAAAGCAAAAAGATTATTTTTTTCCCATAAATCAGAAAATGAAAAGAAAGTACTTTTTTTGTTGTCTTAATTTGGTTGGAATCCACATAGAAAAACCACTTCATGGGGTGCCTGGGTGGCTCAGTCGGCTAAGCATCCGGCTCTTTACTTCAGCTCTGGTAGGGATCTCAGGGTTGGGAAAATCCTCCTCCCGACAGGCTATGTGCTCAACATGGAATCTGCTGGAGATTCTCTCTCTCTCTTTCTCTCTCTCTTTCCCCTTCTCTCCCTCTGGCCCTCCTCACCCCCCTCCACATGCTCTTTCTCTCTCTCTCCCTCTCTCTCTCTTAAATAATAAAGAGATCTTTAAAAATAAAAAGAAAAACCACACCAAAGGTGCCATTTAACTGAAACTATAATATAAAGACTGGCTATTCAAAAAAACTCTTTCAACAGTCTCTTTTAAAAAACAGTAAATAGGGGCGCCTGGGTGGCTCAGTGGGTTAAAGCCTCTGCCTTCTGCTCAGGTCACGATCCCAGGGTCCTGGGATCGAGCCCTGCATTGGCCTCTCTGCTCAGTAGGGAGCCTGCTTCCTCCTCTCTCTCTGCCTGGCTCTCTGCCTGGCTCTCCACACACTTGAGATCTCTGTCCGTCAAATAAATAAATAAATAAACAAATAAATAAAATCTTTAAAAAAATAAAAATAAATAAAAAAATAGTAAATATTACAGATGGGTAAATATTGACAGAACATGAGATACCAAATGCTAAAACCAGTGATAGAAGTTCCATCCTAAGTTTGCAACCAAGGACTAATTTTTGCACTATCTTTGCTCTCTGCCTTCCTGGTCACCTCGTTTTCTATTCTAGTGGGGGTAAGAGGGACTGCCTGCTGCTCATTGGGCTGATGGTGGATGTTGGGAGACTTCTTCTGAAAGGAAATGAGATGGACACAGGCCACTCCTCTGGCCGTGCAGGATGTCTCATCTCCTTCAGGTATCTTCATCCACATACTCACTGGTAGGAACTGTAATCTTGCTTTCCTTGCTAGGCAGAAGAAAGGACAAAAGAAAGAGAAGAATCCAAGACCAGTCAGCAAATCAAAACAGCGTCAGCACAAGAACAGTTGGAATAAATCATGAGGTCCCAAGTGGAAGAGTGATTGTCTGAGAGAGCAGAACCTGGAGCTAGGGTCTCAGCCATTCTGGGCAGAGAAAGGAAGGCATTGGAGGCCTTCCTTGTAGGCATTGGAGATGCTGACTCACCACGTCCACCATCAGCTTCAATTTTCTCTTTCTGACTCTTATTTATTTCTCCCTGTGCTCTCTCTTTTCATGATTTTTCTTTCCCCTTTTAAACTCTCACCCAAATAGGTTAGCTCTTCTTGAAACCCTGTAGCAAGGAGGATGTTGGCACGTGTGCTCTAAGCTCTCTTTAGGAATTTATGAGGGGTTTCCCCTTTGTCAGATGCTTTCTTTGGGTTCTTCCTTTTGTCAGAGAATAAATCCCAGGTGAATTGGTCATGACCTTGTCTCCTATGATCTCTTTAGTATGAAAAAAAAATTCCCTTTTTCATTATGAGTATCCTCACAGCTGGTCTTTAAGTTGTAACTAAGACCTCTCAGTCTAATGGAATGAAATATTTTCTTAGTGACTTACATGTCCCTGGGTGGGAAAAAATACCATCATTGAATGCTATGCCTTTCCCTCATTTTATGGAGGAAAATCATGGCTAGTAGGAAAAGAAAGGCATCACCAAGACTTATAGGAGAAAAGCAGCAAAATATCACTTATAGATGCAAAAGAACTTCTGTTGAATTGGTCTCTTTCTAATTGAAAACTGTTACTAATGTGAACCAACATAAAATAGCCTTTCATGCTGAATGTATCCATTCGTCTATGTTGCTGTGAAGGCCAGAACACATCAAGATGTTTAGAAACCATAGTCTCCAACCCCTGGAAATTAAATTCTGAAAGGTTTTATGGCATTATCCAAAATTAAAGAATTATTTAGTAAAATTATGACCAGTGTATGTGTATTGGTGCTTTTATAGAGCTATATCTGTGTTTTTTAAGTTTTATTTATTTAAGTAATCTCTACACCCAACATGGGGCTCAAACTCATGACTCCAAAATCAAGAGTCACGTGCTCTTTTTAAAAAAATATTTACTTATTTTAGAGAGAGAGAGCATGTGTGCAACCAGGGGGAGAGACAAAGGGAGAGAGAGAGAGAATCTCTAGTAGACTCCCCAGCGAGTGCAGAACCCCACATGGGGCTCAATCCCACGACCCCGAGATCATGACCTGAGCCTGAGCTGAAATCAAGAGCTGGACACTTAACAAACTGAGTTACCCAGGGCACCCCGAGTCACACACTCTTCTGACTAAGCCAGCTATGTGTCCCTACAGAGCTATATCTGAGATGTTTTCTTAAATATGTGTATAGTATTTATGTCTAGGTGGTGGTATTTTATATGGATTTTTAAAAACTTTCTTCTTTATGTGTTTACTTATTTTAATATTTAGAGTTTGTAATATTTTTATAATCAAGAAAAATAATTTTCTTTTCAGACTGAAAAGCAGTTCACAAAATATTTCAAACACCAAATATTTCTCAGAGTTGAAAGTTGTATTATAAAAAGGACATTTTTTACTTTTTTAATCATTTTTATTTCAATTCCAGTATAGTTAACATACAGTGTTATATTAGTTTCAGGTGTACAATATAGCGATTCAGCAATTCCATACAATACCCAGTGCTCATCATCACAAGTGCCCTCCTCAATTTCCATCACCTATTTAACCTATCTCCCCATGTATGTGGAATTCAAGAAACAAATAAGCAGAGGCCAAAAAAAAAGAGAGACAAATCAAGCAACAGACTCTTACCTATAGAAAAACTACATATTTTTAACACAAATCTATTTTTAAATGATGTCACATTGAAATTAATTTTTTATTACTCTCTAATAGCTTTACAAATGTTGATCATTTATGACATTCCTGACACTGAATCCAGCTTCCGGTGTGCAAACAGAGTTGGTAGGGTGTCATCACTTTGTACTGGCAACTGAGAACTTCTATATTATAGGTTTTACAACTTCATATTTTCTTATTCCAACTGAACTTTTAAAAAGGGGCTTTTGATTATCTGCTATGACAGATAAAAGATTCTTGCATCACTTTCTCAACAGATAGACCACCAATCCAAAACAGTGAAAATAAATCCTTAGTGCACGTACCAGCAGAATCCAGACTGATCTCAGTTCCTATCCCCTCCCACCTACCATCTGGACCTCCCTGGAGTGACGGGAGACACAGCAGAAAGCAGAAAGGAGCACCTCCTTCCCTCCATTAACCACTCCAAGTACGAGACACAGGCTCCAGAAAAAGAGACCCCAAAGTCATGATTTTCCTCCATTTTTAGTACCTTACTGACCTGACAGGAACTTCAGGAGATCTCCTAATTTCCTTTCAGATTAAAAACAAAACCAAAAAAACTATGAATCTATGAATAATTAATAAGAAAAATTATGCTTTTAAATGAAGCGATCCCTTCTTACCAGAATTAGGGATTCAATTAGATCAACTTCTTGATAGCAGATGTATGAATAAATTACCAGCTCAATCCCTACCCCTCCTTCATTTTAAGTATTTTTTAAGCTCTTAAGTTCTTCTCACCAAAACAGCTTTCAACCAATTCAGTGGTATCCCACTGCTTGGAGACTTCTTCAGAATTTTATCCATCAGTGTTCTCTGTCTCTTCCTTTTTTCAGTTCTCTATTGTCTGTAGTTGATAAAAAAAAAAAAAAAAAAGTTCAGCTCTACCTATACTAAAGAAGGGTTAACACGGTCTTCCACTTCAGCTGCAAATCCCATCTTTCTCTTCCCTCCATAACTACCCTCATCGTCTCTTCCTATCCTCTTCCCCACAGGATGGTTCCTTTTGCTGTCACTCTGATGAAGCTGCTGTCATTATGGCCAGCAATGGTCTTCAAAGGAAAACCAACATTCACCTTGGGGCACCATTTTATTTTACTTATTTTTTCTTTCCTTCTTCAAATTTACTTCCATTAGGATCATGGACACTACATTCTCCGTGCTTTTTCCCATTTCACTAGACATTTTGCTGGTTTCTTAACTTTTACCTGCTCCTAAACATTGGTGTTTTCTCAAGCCCTATCCTGTTTTCTTCCACTTTCTATGCACCTCACCCAAATGATACTTCAGGCCACCCCTATATATTCCCATCTTGCTTCTGAGTTCCACATTGATAGATTAAATTTGCCAGTGTATATTTATTCTTTCCTCAAATATTCACTGGGCCTGTACATTACACCAAATAAGAAACAAAAATAAGTAGATTGATTACTGGTCTCTTTTCATCCATTTTCTCCTCTTTTCAGTCTATCTTTTTGTTCAAAGGTATAAATTTGATCATGTTAGTCCTCAGTGCTAAAAAGTGCAGGGTCTCCATAGGGCCGACAGGAGAAATCCAAAATTCAGTATGGCTTGCTGAGTCTTCCTCTACAGACAGCGCTCTAACTTCATATTCTTTCTCTCTTTCTCTCTCTCTATGCCTGCAAACCTGCCAAGCAACCATACGTACGGTGTGCTCCCAACCATATCATCTTCATGCATATCACTAGGTTTCACCACTGGGCTGGAATATCCTTCCTCCCCAGCTCAAATGTTTCTTCCTAAATCAAACTTTTCTGCTTACCTCATTTTTCTATCCACCCCCCACAAAGATCTGTTGATTTTTTTTTTTTTTAGATCTGTTGATCTTAACATTAACATTTTTACTTCTTTGCAAATCTTAGGGCATTTGGGTCTCCCCATTGCCTGTGTCTATCACAGTTCCTGATATACAATAAGACTCTTCAAATGTATGAATGAGTTAACTATAAATTCACCCAACTGGCAAAATTTGAGTTGGACAGAAAAGTGAGGACGTTTGCAGCTCAAGTGAATAAAGAGGACTTTCCTAGACTTATTGTGGTGACCATTTTTCAACATATATAAATATTGAGTAACTATGTTGTACAGCTGAAACTAATACAGTATTGTATGTTAACTATTATTCAGTAAAATTTTAAAATAGAAAATAAATAAAAATAAAAACAAATAAACAAGGCCTTCATTTACTTCTGGGCACCTCATATTTCCATGAATTACTCATAAGGGCTATATTTGCCATTATATGACTCTCTATTCTCTCCCAACTCAGAAACTTTTATTTTAAAAAAATTTTTAAAGATTTTATTTATTTATTTGACAGAGAGAGATCACAAGTAGGCAGCGAGATAGGCAGAGGGAGAGGGGGAAGCAGGCTCCCCACTGAGCAGAGAGCCTGATGTGGGGCTCGATCTCAGGACCCTGAGACCATGACGTGAGCCAAAGGCAGAGGCTCAACTCACTGAGCCACCCAGGCACCCCCCAACTAAGAAACTTTGAGTTGGTGACATGTGCCTTTGGCATCTACTAAGCCCCTGAAATTTACTGAAAAACAAGAACCTCTAAGTCTCTGAAAATTAGGAAGCTCTTAATTTTTGCAGATTGTTCAGTAGTAAATTAGCAGCCTACTTACTATCTTTTAATTGTCAAAATCATATAATTTAAGTGGAATGGGGCTATTGGTGGACTCTATTTTAAGAGTAATTATTCCTCATCAGATTGGGAAAATTGATACCCAAATGGTCACAAAGTGATTAGGTAATTGCTAATGCCAGTAAACATATTTTAGAAAATGAATTATACAGTGAGTGCCACCTGAGGGAAAGAAAAGTAGTTCAAACCTCCATAAATGAATATCAATGTTCTATTTCACATAGAAGCAAGTGTTTTACATCTTTAATGTAGTTTAAAAAAATAATTACAAAATTTTGGAATCACTTCTAATAATTTGCCCATGTTTCTAATAAATGGGTCCAGAACAGATATGATTTTGATTTTATTCAACTCAGCTACATTCTTAAAGACGATATAAAGGAGATGTTACTGAGCAGCTCTGCTATGTATCCATCAATGCTTTTTTTACGTCAAAGAAGACAAAAGTGGGTACTGTACGTTTGAGCCAATTTGATTAACATCAAATTTGGGCAGCATTCAGAACAGATAACTGAACTGACAACTTGTGTGTGCTTAGAATAGAATGTGGTATCCATCAGGAGCCGTAAAATACAAACTGAGGAAGAGCCTTAGAAACCTAGGAAAACATGGCATCATGCTCTATGTCCACGTCAGAAAATTGAGCTAAATGCCCTCCATGCTATTACCTATTTTGTGTTAAGAGTTGGAGAAGCAGGGGAAGGTAAACTGTAAGACTTAGCCTTTTAAAAAAAAGATTTTACTTACTTATTTGAGAGAGAAAGAGAGAGAGTGCAAGACAACATGAGCAGGGGGAGGGGCAGAGGGAGAGGGAGAAGCAGGCTCCCTGCTCATCAGGGAGCCCTAGGCCTTGCTCCATCCCAGGATCCTGGGATCATGACCTAAGTGGATAGTAGATGCTTAAACAGAGCCACTCAGGCGCCACAAGACTAAGATTTTTTGAAGCTATGCCTAAAGGGTGCTAACATAGGAAATGCTGAATACTCAACACTAACATTCACCTTTGCTTATGGAGAAAGCAGGTTTAAAGTGCAGGTGTGAAGAAAATAAAAGATATGCCCAGTGAGCATTCTAAGAGGCCTTATGGAAGGGTGACAGAGAAAATCTCCTTCCAAGGTGATGTTGGATGGCTACATTATTATGCTTAAATGCATATGAGATTTGGGTCTTTTTGACTCCAGCTGGCAGAATCACCTCTCTCTCTCCTATCTATTACTTACTGAATTACTACTCACTCATCAGTGAAAAAGAATAGAAAAATGACCTTATTTCATAGAGTGAGAGATAGCTCTCTACTCAAATAGCTAGAGTCTTGCTAGAAGAACGGAACTTGAATATTATCCATTAGCTTTGTATCTCTGTTAAGAACAATGCGCCTACTTAACCTGTATTAAGACATAAAAAGCTCAACGTTCATTTCTCCTCTTACACATTTTTTCCATACCATTAAAAGGAGGTAAATGGGACAAATAATTCACAATTGTGGTAGTTCGAAATACCAATTTTTTTAAAATGCAACAAGATTTTCCCTTTAAATGACAGCTGCTCTAAATATGGGATAGTACTGTGTACTTGTTTTTATTATCCCTACTGAAAAATCCCTAAGAAATAAATAATTCAGATCGTTGAATTTATAAGGGCAACTTGGTTACTGTTGCTTTGGAAACTAGTTCTTCTGTGCCCGTCTATGGACTCGAATGATATTGAGCCATCATTTTTCAAATATCAAAAATAATTCTGAGTTTTCTAGAGATTTTTCCTTCTCTTTACTGATTGGATTAAAGTTATGTGAATTGCACAAAAAAGGATCTGATCAATAGTAATATCTAACTTGCACTTTCTAACTCTAAGTACTGGAAGAAGGATATAGAACTAAGTCGTTGAGTCAGAAAAGTTTAGGATTAAATCCTGGATCCTTTCTGGCATTATGAATCTGACTGTTATCTCAAATAATGTAGTAGAGGTTGCTTTGTGATTCTCTGAGGAATCCATTTAGGAAAATTCAATTAAATATTTACATGAGTAGATGCTATTAATAGATATTCATGCTCTATTTAAAATATTTAACAAGCTAAGACTGCAATTACCTCTTCTCTGTTCCGCCATTATTATACAATTAAAATGACTACTATTATTTAAGAAAAAATTACAAATAAATAAATATCAATGTTATGCATTCAGGACATCCTCCTCTAGCCATGATTGTACAAAATTTTACAAAATGAAGCAAAATTGATAGAACTCTACAAAACAAAAGCGACAGAATGTTGGTGTTGAAACAAACTTTGGATGTCTTCTAAGAATAAAGGTATAGGGACCACACTTTGGTGAGGATAAAATGAGTGAAAATGCTATGGTTCTAAATCTGTAGACTGTTTAGTCAGATAAAAGGTGTAGAAGGTGCTGCCAAAAGCGAATCACAAAGCTGTCCCAGAAACAAAAGATACACATAATGGAAAATCTAAATGTAATGTTTTCCTGGTTTTCCACTATGATATCCCTATCAAAAGAAGCAGCAAATCTAATTTGTTGCAACTTGTAATTTATGGCTTCTGATGGACACCACATTCTATTATTCTAAGTACTCACAAGTTATCAATTACTTATTCTGAATGCCGCCCAAATTTGATGTTAATCAAAATGGTCCAAACTTATAGTACCCACTCTTTTTCTTTTTAAAAAACTGTTGAGAAAATATTTGTCTATAAATTTAAACTTTTGTGCTAAAGGAATGTCATGACTAATAAAGATACACTATTCATGAGAAGAAAATACATGGGATTTGTAATGTGTTTTTGTTGTTATTGTTTTTTCTTGCAAAAGACATTAGACTGATTCTGAATTAACTTGTGAATTATTCATTTGGTATCAAGTAGTAATGACATTCACTTTCTATTGTCTGGTACTAGATTTAAACTAGAAGTAAAAAATTAGAGCCCAATTATGTTTCTTCATTTCTTATGAGGTGTTTCCAAGGAGCCCTAACTTGTAGACAAAGTCAAACATTATGTTATTCATTCATTCAATATATACTTAATGTATATATTTTATTTACAAAGTGCCCCGGGGTGAATTAAAATTTTAAAAAGTTTATTTAATCAATGTACGATGTGATAAGAGAGTAAGAGATGCATAAATTCCTTAAAACTCAGCCCATAGTAATATGTTTAAGAAAAATATCAGTGTTAGGCCAGGACTATTTCATTGTCCCTGAACAATGATAAAATATGTAGAAGAAAAAGATATGTGGGGAGGAGAGGTGTAGGGGACATATGGCGAGGTACTCCCCCCAAAACTTCAGGAGGAAAGTTAGAGAGGAGTAAAATATCAGACACTTACAGGATATAGGCAATATTTCCACTAAGGATGAATATCACAAATGCTACAATGAAAAACAAATCTGAAGATTAAGGTTTGAATACTATTTTGGGAAGTGGTAAATTCCAAACCAAAAACTTCAGATTTATTCTATGGAAAATGGGAACTCATTAAGATGTTTACACGGAGAAGTGACATTATCATAGCTGCACTCCAGGGAAATTATGTCAGTAGTGATATTTTCAATAGATTTAAGATGAAGAGTTTGAGATGATTGATTAATAAAAGTCCAAATGAGTAATGAGGAGGGACTGATCCAAGTGATGGCATAATATATTTTATTAATCAATATATCTGAGTATTTAATACCATTCTTTGTATGATAAACAAATCAAAGAAAATGTTTATTCAGTATCCTCTTAATTAAAACCCAGGCAAGATGTCATATTAAAGATTAATTAGAGTGAAGATAAAATTTTAAAATAATTCTACCATTACTGACATTTATGGGTACTCAGTTCATAGGTATAAAATAAAAGATCTAAAAATCTTGCAGTATTTCAGAAACAAGTAGATATAAATAAAAAGGTAATCTAAGGAAAACAGACCTCTGCCAATAAAATGCAAAGTTGTGGTAGGCACTGTTAGTTGTCACCTCAATATCTTCTCCTTTTCTTCTTTGGTAATAGAACCTACAAATTTATCAAAGCATGTGACCATCTAGAATAAAGGTTATACTTCCCAGCTTCCCTTGAAGCTGACTAGGGTCATGTCATTAAATTCTGGCCAATGGAATTTAGCAAAGATAACCTGTATGGATCTCTAGAAAATGTCCTTAAAGGGGAAAAATATGTTCTGTCTCTAATCTTCCTTATCATTATGGTTAGTTAGACTGTGGACATCATGATTGGAACTCGGGCAGTCATTTTGAAAACCCAGATACTGAGTATAGCAAAGAAATGATCATATTCAGTCTTGTTTTCCTGTCTTTTTTAAAAAAAGATTTATTTATTTGTTTGAGAGAGAGCATGAGCAGGAGGGGCAGAAGGAGAGGGAGAAAGAATCTCAAGTAGACTCCACATTGAGCATGGAGACCAATGTGGGGCTCAGTCTCATGACCCTAAATCATGACCTGACCTGAAACCAAGAGTCAGACACTTCACTGACCACACCACTCAGGTGCCCCTCCGATGCTGACTTGTTTAAACCACAATATTTTGGTTTTCCTATCACTTGCAACCAGACCTAATCTTTAGAATTAATAACTTTCTAGATATTAAAAGATCACAAGAAAAAAATTAACTATATATGGTGAAAAAAATAAACCAGATTTATGATCTTAGTGATCATTTTACCATATATATGAATATGAAATTACTAGGTTGTACATTTGAAACAAATAAAACCTTAGGGCACCTGGGTGGCTCAGTGGGTTAAGCCTCTGCCTTCGGCTCAGGTCATTATCCCAGGGTCCTGGGGTCGAGGTCCGCATCGGGCTCTCTGCTGGGCGGGGAGCCTGTTTCCCTCTCTCTTTCTGCCTGCCTCTCTGCCTGCTTGTGATCTCTCTCTCTTCCTCTCTCTCTCTGTGTCAAATAAAAAAATAAAATTAAAAAAAAAAACCTTAAATGCCAAACTGTACCTCAATTTAAAAAAAAGAATAGAACTAATAAGGATAAGAGCTGGCATATAAGGAAAGGAAGCTGGGCTGGGAGTTTGGAGACCAGGGGCTTACCCAACTTCACTATTTAAATTTAAACTATTTAAGTTTGGTCAAATCCCTTAACTTTTCGATCAAATCCCTTAACTCATACCCTTGTCAAATGGCACTATTGGTCCTTGTGCTTGCTTTTATTTTGAATGTAAACTGTAAGGATTAAATGAAATCATAGATATTTTAAAAAGGATAAAATGTTTTATTTTTTAAAAAAAGAATTTGTCTTCTACTACATTTTTAATTAAAATGACATCATAACCAGGGATATGGGTTATGATTCTAGGGTAGATTTTACTGCTCAGCTGCCACAAGGGAGGTACTGAAGGGAAATCTGGGTGGAGCAGAAAGAGGGAGCAAAGAAAGAGCGTTTGCTTTATATAAATGTGTAAATCCAAGCCTACCTTCTTAACAACATCCTCAATGTTACAGATCTATTGCTTTTCCTGCTGATCAAGTTGGCATAGGTAATAAATCATGAATACGGGCTCCCATAAATCAAAGTGCACAATAAAACCTAGATATCTTGATAAACCTGTTCTACAAGGTGGCATTGCTGTCTGATGTACCCCTGGACTTGGAAGAAGCTCTCCTGGTAGCCTGGTAAATTAGCGTGGGATTACAAAAAAGGTCTCTCCCTGCTAGAACTGTCATTCAGGCGGTTTGTGTGAGAAAGGCATAGAAAAGTGTAAGAGCAATTAATAAAGAAATGGATTTTTTAAAGTAAATTAAGAATTAAGAATTGTACTAATGGATCTTCCTCACATAAGGTACTCAAGGATATGTTCAAAACTTCAAAACACCCAGATTAGAGGATTCACTAAATAAAGATTTCTAAATTGAGGAACATCCTCTCCATGGCCTTAACCAAAGTCTAAGAAGACTGAAGGGACCCAGGTCTGATCTATAAGGGGTTCTTAGGCCAGGAGATGAGGTAGGCCCCATTTACATGGGACAGCAACTGGGGGTTTTCTCAGTAGCAAGAAAAGAGTATCAGAGGCTCGACATAGGCAAAAGGAGTCTGTTTCACCAATAATATGAAGCAGAAAGCCAGAAGCAGGGAAAAGTCTGGGCAGGAACTTTGCATCAGGGAGATCTGTGAGTGAGAGAGTAGGAGGTCCCATTAGGCAACTCTGCACAGCCTGAGGGGGTCTGGGATCAAGGAGGGCTGGCAGGTAGACTGGCAATGTGTGGTGGGACTCCAAGCAGGGCACTGGAGCTCGGGCCACGGAAAGAACAGCTGGATGATGTCAGTTGCACATTGAAAACTGAACTCAGAGTTAGAAAACAATATGGAGGCTTTGTGACAAGGAAGGAGGCAAAATGCTGACCGTTAAAACAAACTTCAAGGTATAAGGTTAGAGGGGCCAGCAAAGAAGTAAATGGATCCTCAACTACTGAAATATGTTGGGATGAAGGATCCTTTTTTTCCCCCTTGGGCCTAGAATGAAGTTAACAACGGGAGCCAACTGGTCTCCCATCTGGAACCTCCCATCTGGAACCAAAACCTAGGTTTTGGGGAAAGGTAGATAGCTAATCACAAACACTGAACAAGAATGACTCAAGTGTGCAACCAGGCAACTGCTGTCCATTCAAACCCATTCTGCAGGCCTGGTTCTTCCCTCACTTTTAAAGATGCACTTTAGGGAAGGTACTGTTGACTGGTCACCCTCAGAGTAACCTCTGGTCAGGTTAGTCCCCTAAATCACAGTTCTAATATTAAAATGACCAGTCCCATGTAATTGTAAAAACTTCTAACTATATTTATACCAAATCTTCTCCTCCTAGGTCAAATTTGTTCAAAGGAATAACAGCTTTATTTCTGTTTCTGTCTTATGCTTCTACCTCTCTTCCTCCAGCTCGCTGATCCATGGTTTCTGACTTCTCCCAAGATGAAGCTGGAGGGCTTTAGGGAGATGAAGTAGCAGGAAAGATTTTATTCATCACATACTTGTCACAAAGAACTGGAGAAGACATTCTCCAGGCTTGACAGGTGTTTAAAACTTTTGTTCTTTTTGGGAATGCTTTTTAAGTTCTTTGGAGAGAAGGCCATTGCTGGGGAACACTTCTCCAAAGTTCCTGTGGTATAGGGCAAGCATTACCTCTGGGTGATTGCCCACCTTCATCCCCGACATCCACAAAGGCCTCCAGCTTCTCTCTTCTGAGAGCCTCTTGTTGGAGAAAGGGCAGAGCTACCCTACATGCTCTGTTCTATCTTTCCTTCTCCTGGTCTGTGAGAAACTATCACACATTCTTTGCCCGTAATAAATCCTGGAAGAACAGACCATACTAATGTATTGCTTTCTCTCAATTCCACCATCAGGGCAGCCTGCCAGCCACAGTCAGCTTCCTACCCTTTAATTTGTCTGGCCTGAGACTGTGTTCACTATGCCTTCCAAGTAGCAAGAGACATGTGCCAAGCTTTCTGAGTGGTTACTCTGATGCCTATTTTCCTGAGCATAATAAAGAGGGAGGGGAGAGGGCTCAGAGTTTTCTGATAGTTCTCCCCATAAACTCTCTTCTAATCTCCATGCCTGCCCTTTTACACCTTCAACATGGGCAAAGACCTACAAAAACCTAGCTTTTGACCATCTCCTTTGACAGTCCTTTGAAATCTTTCCTGCTACTCTCACACTTCATTTAAAAAAATAGGAGTACCCTGTATATTCTTGTAAGGAAGACTTCCTTACATGAATGAAAGCTAAGGCTTTCATTAAATACTTCCATTTCAGTATCCAATTATAATCACAAACAGTTACGTACGTCCTTGTTAAAACTTAGATTTCAGCAAGTTTAGGTTATTTTGATGGGTTTCTTATCATTCTTTCTGACATAACCATTTGCTTGCTTAACAAAATCATTATCAGAAATGATGCTGTCCACCGCACATGGTAGGGCAGCATATTGAGGTATTTGTCAAAAGACACATCCCACCCCCAAATACTCACATACTATCCCCTATACACAGTTACAGATGACATTAAGTATCAAGGAGTCATCTTTTGCTATGGAAGACTCAAATATTCCCATGGTATGTTTTTCCCTACTACTTGGTCATAAAGGGATTCTTTTTAAAAACTTCACATTCTTCTTGATTCATGTATTTTAGTACAAGATCTAATATGGTATATTTTATCTCAGAATAGGAATGGTAGTCTTAGACATCTAGACAGTGTTCCAAATTTCCATTGGCAAACTTCCAGGAAATTTGCTTGAACTATTCAGGGTGTGTATGCTATTACCCCACCTTTTTTTGTATCACGGTTAGCCATTGTTTTTTCCTATTTAAGTTGGTACATGTGCAAAGGCTGTTACACAGCATTCTAAGCTAACGATAATGCCATTAAAGATACTCTGCATGGCTGGAGAAACCTAAGGGACATAACAAGTGGGAAACACTTACTCTACTTTTTTTTTTCTTTTCTATTTTTAGTTTAATGGAAGTATGACAATGTTTCAGCTCTATTGTAAAACCAGCAAACCAGCTTTAAGAAAACCATAAGTTTCCAAATAAATTATTCTTTTGCATTCAGATTAAAAAAACTGGGGAAATCTTAGAAGTTATTATCTAATTAACAGGCCCCTGATTGAGAGCTTGGCTGTCTCCTACTTTTGATCTTTGAGCTTCATTTTGGACATAAAATAAAAAAGCAGACATGCTGATACACTGTTGGAGAGAGAGAGAGAACAAGAGGTCTGCAGCATTAATACCAAATACAAACTGATTGTTGACACTAACAATTAATCACTTTATTCACCCCCAAATAATAAAGTCTCTACTCAGTTAATAAGATGACTCCAGTATTTGGCGTTTGTTGGGAGGTATTATGTGTGTGGTGGTAGGAACGAATGAAAGAGAGGAAAGTGATAAAGCTGGTGTTTTCAAGATACTATACATGTGAAAGCAGCATTTTAAAAATGCAAAAGGAAACATTATAAAGTACACTTAGTAACTGCCACAGATAAACTGAAGTATGTTCACAGGAGAGCTAGCAAAAAATGATAAAATCAAACTACGCTATCCGAGGAGAAAAGAAACTGGTTGTATTAGTTTATTAGTTTGCAGAAAACAATCTCAAGGGAAATATGTTAGCAATTTCATGTGTTGGAAGGACTGTCATTTGTGGAGAGGATATTCTGAGGGCTCCTGTTTTCTTAAAAGAACAAAACCCATGTATCTCAGTTTGGCATATAAAATCCTGCATAATCTGATTCCAAACCACCTTTCCTACTTATGTCTTCCTAATTGCAACCACACCAGCTCCAGACAGCTTCTTTCTTACTTCTACATTTTCTATAAATAATTTTCCTACCTAGAATGTCTTATGCCTCTCTTCTGCCTAAAAGGACATTCACTCACCCTTTCAAGATCCTTATGGATTTCTAAATAAACATTTAACTTCCTATTCTATACCTGTACCCTTATTGAAATGATGAAAAAATATAACAACAGAAATACCTTATACAAGCTAGAGTATGTAAGAGTGTCTGCTAGATATAGGACAAGTAGGTCCAGGTAGAGAAAAGACACCAAAAATAACTCGCCACCTTCCTCCTTTAAGGTAGCTGATATCACAAGAAGTTAGGTACAGGAGATTCAAGATGTTTCCCATGGAAACATGCCTCCAAGGATCTCTTTTGTTGAAGTCTCGACAATACTCAAAAACAGCTTTGACTGTATCCCTCAGAGTTCTTAAGCCACTATTCCAACTAGAAAGACAGTATTGAGCAAAAACATGAGAAATGAGGGGCGAGGCTAAATTGCATATGGAGAATACATGAAGCAGACACCTCTATTTAGGAGGCTGGCCCATTCTTTCACCCAATGTGCATGTGGTACAGCTAAAATAATGAAAGCAATATGTTTTGATATAAAATCAAAAAGCACTGTTTCAGAAACCAACTCAGATATAAATGAGTTTTATTTACTTCTCTTATCCTCAGTTTCCTTAGCTGTAAAGCAGAAATGATGAGATGATGATGATGATGATAAATACTAGGGTTGTGATTCTTTTAAACTAACATATTAATTGCTTAACAGTAATTCTTATCTTCAGAATTACTGTTGTTGCTATAATTTTCCCAATATCATTTTTATATAATGAAATTTAGAATTTCAAGAGACTTTGGAAATAATCCTACAACAACACTGATTAAGAGTTTCAGAGAAAATAGGGGTTGACCATTACTTCCTGAATTGCTTCTTATAACTACTGATGAATAGTTAGTTACATAATCTTGGCATGCAGAAAGCCTTATTTAGCAAGCACCAAAGACACAATGCCATGAGGAAAATATTACTTGGTTTGCTACACAGAAATGGGAACAATTTTAATTAACAAAAATTAAAGGGCAAACAACATGGGGAAAATATTCCTGATATAAATGAGAAGTTGAATATATTTAGAATCTATAGAGCACTCACTAGTAAGAAAAATAAAAATACACTGATAAAAATATGAGAAAAAATTAAGTAATGCCTGAATGCATTTAATAAATTTTTACAAAGTAACAACTATATATCCATAACTGTACTGAGAACTGAATACAGTAGTAAAATGAGAGAGATAGTATTCACCTTCAAGAAGTTTATGTTTAGGAAAATTCACAAAAGCAAAGTAGAAACAGTCAATAAATATATAAATAAAATTTCCTCACTAAACACCAAGGACATGAAAATTAAATCAAGATATACATATTCACCCATCAAGTGGCCTACTTCTAAAATGCAGAATGTTGATGATGACATGGAGAAACAGGTTTTCTCTCTGATGGTGAGAATGTGAATTTTTTTTTTAAGATTTTATTCATTTATTTGACAGATAGAGATCACAAGTAGGCAGAGAGGCAGGCAGAGAGAGAGGAGGAAGCAGGCTCCCTGCCAGCAGAGAGCCTGATGTGGGGCTCGATTCCAGGACCCTGGGATCATGACCTGAGCCAAAGGCAGAGGCTTTAACCCACTGAGCCACCCAGGCACCCCTGGAGATGCTTTTTACCTGGAGGGTATGGGAAATTTTTCTTATGTGATGAAAATCACATCATCAGTTTAATAAGAGATTTTAAGATATATTTACGGTTCTGTAAACAGTTTAAAGAAGTTGTAATCCATTTACAAAATGGACTATTATATAACTCAAAAAATATTCTAGAATATCTTATGAAGTGAAAAAAATTTGACATCCTATTAAACAGAAAAAAATTGTTTATAGAAATTATAGCAAATATTATACCAATTTCATTTTTGTATAAAAGTTTTTATACATGTACAGAGAAAATACTGGAAAATGTTCACTAAAATAGTAACTATTTTACCTTTGAGGGAAAGTTTAAGATTTTTATTTGTTTTATGCTTTTCATATTTTCCAATGATCTACCCTGAATATGAATTTTGTTTTATAATCAAGCAGAAAATTAATGGAAAAAAACAAGAAGTAACCTCCTCCATGAAGCCTTGCTCTACCTGCCTAATCAGGGTGGATGGCTTCTTCTGTTCTCAGCGTTTTTGTTCTCACCCATTTTAGACATGTACTAATTCTTCTTTTTTTAAGTCTACTTATTTATTTAAGTAATCTCTATGCCCAATGTGGGGCTCGAACTCAGGACCCCGAGATCAAGAGTTGCATGCCCCTCTGACTGAGCCAGCCAGGTGTCCCTGAACATGTACTAATTTTATGTACCTTTTCCCAACTAGACTGAGATCCTTCAGAGTGCAGTCATTTCATCTTTTTATTTCATCTTTTCCTTCCCCCTTTATGTTCTTCAGTTACTAGTTCAAACCCTGGAACAGAGTAGATGCTCAGTGTTATGAGTTGAATTAGGTCCCCTAAAAGATATGTAGAAGTCCTAACCCATGGTATCTCTGAACATGGGATTACTTAGAAGTAATCTTAGTTTGGGGATCAGGGTAATGTTGGCTTTGTAGATGTTATTATTCGGGTGGTATCAGTAGGACGAGCCCTAATCCAATATGAATGGTGTCCTTATAAGAAGAGGAAACACAGGCATAGATTCACAGAGAAATATTGTGTAATGATGGAGGCAAAAAAAGGAAGTGATGCATCTATAAGTTAAGAAATGCCAAAAGTTGCTGGCAACACCAGAAGCTAAGAGAAGGGTATGCAACAGATTTTCTCCCAGAATCTTCAGTGAGAGAGTGGCCCAGCCAATAAGGCAGAAATAGAAGAGAACAAATATCTACTGTTAGAAGCAATCCAGTTTGTGGTTTGTGGTACTTTGTTACAGAAACCCTACTTAGGAAACTAATATGCTAGCAAATAATTGTTGGACTGCTTCTACATGGCCCCAAAGAATCAATTCAGAACCAGTGGATGGATTTTAGAAGGGGAAAATTCCTGCTCTTTATTAGAAAGAATTTTCTTAGAGCCATAGTGGTTCACAGGTGGGAGGTACTGAGTTACCCCTTGTGGCAAGGAATATATAATCTTCTGCTGAATAAATACCTAATGAAACTGTACAAAGAAAATTCAAGCCATAGATTGTTATTTGAATTCTGCTCTAAAAATCCATGATTCTTGGGGCGCCTGGGTGCCTCAGTGGGTTAAAGCCTCTGCCTTCGGCTCAGGTCATGATCCCAGGGTCCTGGGATCGAGGCCCACATCGGGCTCTCTGCTCAGCGGGGAGCCTGCTTCCCCCCTCTCTCTGCCTGCCTCTGCCTACTTGTGATCTCTGTCAAATAAATAAATAAAATCTTTTTAAAAAATCCGATTCTCAAGTATGAAATTAATAAAATAACTAGTAACTATTTGGAAGTCTGGTGTGCAATCCAAGATCCATTGAAATGAATAAGATAAAGCAAGTTCTCCTCATTTTAATAGGGACTGATAATATTAGCACTGGCTACTGGCATATGAATGATATTATGACTCTGTGATAATACTTACGCAAGTTACCTGGAACAGCAGTAGCAGGCATTCAATAAAAGAGGATGTTCTTTCCTTTACCCTTTCCAGAAGGTAAAAAGAAAAAAACCCAAAAAACAAAAACAAAACAAAACAAAACCCCACAAAACTATGAGTGTTTTGAGGTTTCCAAATTCAATATATTTAAAATAAATACCTATATATGATAAAGATAATTCATGCAATACACAAAGTTAATTCTAAACACTTAGACTTAGTGGATCTGATTAGAGCAGAAAAGATTGAAATTTGTGCACAACTGCGGCAAAATACAAGAACACAGCTCAACTATACAAAGATATACTGAGTCTCTGCAATGAGTAAAAATACTACAAGGTGGGAAAGATACATGAATTTTTAAAATTAAAAAATGTTATTGAAATATAATATACAGTATTGTACTAGTTTCTGTACAAAATAATGATTCAATAACTCTGTACATTACTCAGTGTTCACCAAGATAAATATACTTTTGATCTCCTTTATCTATTTCACCCATTCCCCCACATAACTCCCTTCTGGTGACCACCAGTTTGCTATTTTTAAGAGCCTGTTTTTTGGTTGGTATCTTTTTTCTTTGTTTGTTCTGTTTCTTAAATTCCAAATATGAGTGAAGTCATATGGGATTTGTCTTTCTCTGACTTATCTCACTTAGCAGTATACCCTCTAGGTCTATCCATGTTGTTGCAAATGGCAAGATTTCATTCTTTTTTATGGCTGTCTAATATATGTGTGATACATATAAATACATCTTTATATATATATCTTCTTTATCCATTCATTTGTCAGTGGACACTAGGGTTGCTTCCATATCTCGGCTATTGTAAATAATGCTTCAATGAACATAGGGATGCATATATCTTTGCAAATTTGTGTTTTCATTTTCTTTGGGTAAATACCCAGTAGTGGAATTACTGGATCATATGGTAGCTCTATTTTTAATTCCTTGAGGAACTTCCATAGTGTTTTCTAGAGTGGCTACACCAATTTACATTGCCAACAACAGTCCACAAGGGTTCCTTTTCCACCATATCCCACCAACACGTATCTTTTTTTTGATATTAGCCTTTCTAACACATCCAAGGTGTTAGAAAAAGCAAACCTCATTGTGGTTTGCTTTTCATTTCCCTGATGATTAGTGATGCTGAGTATCTTTTCATGTGTCTGTTGACCATCTGTATGTCTTCTTTGGAAAAATGTCTATTCAGATCCTCTGCTCATTTTTAATCAGATGATTTGGGGTTTTAAGGTGTTGAGTTGTATAAGTTCCTACATTTTTTTGCAATTAACTTTTCCCATTCAGTAGGCTGCCTTTTTGTTTTGCTGACAGTTTCCTTAGTTGTGCAAAAGCTTTTTACTTTGATGTAGTACCAATAGTTTAATTTTGCTTTTATTTCTCTTACTTGAAGAGACATATCTAGAAAATTGTTTCTATGGCCAATGAATGTCATATAATATAGAACTTATAAACAAATACAATGAGTCAAAAATACTGCAAGATGAGAATACAAATAGGAGTTATTTTTAATAGCACATTTCAATTATTGGAAGAAAAATATGCTCTCTTTATTGTGCTTGTGTAGAAGAAAACACTGAGTCAAAATATATTTCACTGTAAATGTTTGATGATGGGGGGTTAAAACATCCTTTGAAAAGCTAAGATGGCTGTAACTCACTTTCAGTGCTTTTTTGAGGACTTATTTTCTGCAAATAAACCAAATAAAAACTCATCAGTTTTATACATATATGTAAATAAATGCATGTGTATAATTACATATCTGTGTATGTATTTATGTATGTATGTATCTATACATTTACAAAGGCTTCAAATTCTTGCAGTTGAGGATATAGATTAAACACATATCCATGCATATATTTTTCCCTCGCTATGATTCATCTCTGTTAGAACTGATTTTTAATAAAATGTTCCTATCTACCAAAATGTCACTATTTTCTTCCTTCCCTGCCTCCTCCAGGAAGCACTTAGAAGCAAGGATCGTCTTACATAACCAAGTTATGTAAGGTTTTAAAAAGGTTTTGGTTTTTTTCCCCCCCATCACATTGATTGATTTGCAAATGTTGAACCACCCTTGCATTCCATGGATAAATCCCACCTGGTCATGGTGGATAATCTTTTTAATGTACTGTTGGATCCTATTAGCTAGGATCTTGTTGAGAATCTTAGCATTCATATTTCTCAGGGATATTGGTCTGAAATTCTCCTTTTTGGCGGGGCCTTTGCCTAGTTTGGGGATCAGGGTAATGTTGGCTTCATAAAAAGAGTCTGGAAGTTTTCCTTCTGTTTCTATTTTTTGAAACAGCTTCAGGAGAATAGGTAATATTTCTTTGTTGAATGTTTGGTAGAGTTCTTCAGGGAATCCATCAGGTCCTGGGCTCTTGTTTTATGGGAGGTTTTTGATCACTGCTTCGATCTTATTACTAGATATTGGTCTATTCAGGTTGTCAATTTCTTCCTGATTCAGTTTTGGAAGTTTATAGGTTTCCAGGAATGCACCCATTTCGCCTGGGTTGCTTAACTTATTGGCATATAACTGTTGATAAAAATTTCTGATGATTGTTTCTATTTCCTTGGTGTTAGTCGTGATCTCTCCTTTTTCATTCATAATTTTATTAATTTGGGTCCTCTCTCTTTTCTTTTGGATTAGTTTGGCCAATTGATTATCAATCTTACTGATTCTTTAAAAAAAAAAAACAGCTCCTAGTTTCATTGATGCGTTCTACTGTATCTCTAGTTTCTATCTCATTGATCTCTGCTCTAATCTTGATTATTTCCCTTCTTGTGTGTGGAGCAGGCTTAATTTGTTGTTGATTCTCCAGTTCTTCAAGGTGTAAAGAGATCTGGTGTATTCTGGATTTTCCAATTTTTTTTGAGGGAAGTTTGGATGGCTATGTATTTCCCCCTTAGGACTGCCTTTGCTGTATCCCATAGGTTTTGGACCGAAGTGTCTTCCTTCTCATTGGCTTCCATGAATTGTTTAAGTTCTTCTTTGATTTCCTGGTTGATCCAAACATTCTTAAGCAAGGTGGTCCTTAGGTTCCAAGTGTTTGAGTTCCTTCCAAGCTTTTTCTTATGGTTGAGTTCCAGTTTCAAAGCATAGTGGTCTGAGAATATGCAGGGAATAATCTCAATCTTTTGGTATCAGTTGAGCCCTGATATGTGACCCAGTATGTGGTCTATTCTGGAGAAAGTTCCATATGTACTTGAGAAGAATGAATATTCTGTATATATCTATTAGGTCCATCTGGTCCACTGTGTCATTTAATGCCCTTGTTTCTTTATTGATTTTCTGCTTGGATGATCTATTACTTAGATTGGTATGTTAAGATCCCCTACTATTAATGTATTCATATCAATATGACTCTTTATCTCAATTAACAGTTGTCTTATGTAGTTGGCTGCTCCGATACTGGGGGCATAAATATTTACAATTGTTAGATCTTCTTGGTGGATAGACCCTTTAAGAATGATGTAGTGTCCTTCTTTATCTCTGACTACAGTCTTTAGTTCAAAATCTAATTTATCTGATATGAGAATCACTACTCCAGCCTTCTTTTGAGGCCCACTGGCATGAAAGATGTTTCTCCATCCCTTCACTTTCAGTCTGGATGTATCCTTAGGTTCAAAATGGGTCTGTTGTAGACAACATATGGATGGGTCCTGTCATTTTATCTGATCTGCAACCCCGTGCCATTTTAGGGGAGCATTTGGGTCATTCACGTTAAGAGTGATTATTGAAAGATACATTTTTATTGATATCATGTTGCCTGTGAAGTCCTTGTTTCTACAGATTGTCTCTGTAAATTTTTGTTCTATGACACTCTTGGGTTCTTTCTTTTTTTATAGAACCCCCCCTTAATATTTCTTATACTGCCAGCTTGGTGGTCACATACTCTTTTAAACCTCGCCAGTCTTGGAAGCTCTTTATCTCTCCATCCATTTTGAATGTCAGTCTTGCTGGATAAAATATTCTTGGCTGCATGTTCTTCTCATTTAGTGCCCTGAATATGTCTTGCCAGGTTTCTGTAGACAGGTCTGACATTATTCTGATGGACCTTCCTCTGTACGTAAGGAATCTCTTCCCCCTAGCTGCTCTCAAGATCTTCTATCTAAAATTATGATTCATCAATTTCACAATCAGGTGTCTTGAGGTCTTTCTAGAAAGATTGGTTTTCTCCAACCTAGCCATTGCCTGGATAATTGTTACTCTGAATTCCCTTTCCAACATACTGTTTATGTCCATGTCCAATAGCTCTCATGGAGATGGCACAGTCTCTGAATTTTTCCTCTGTTGGGCATTCCTCCTCCTATCAATCAATGTGATAGAACAAATCAATAAAAGAAGAGAGAAGAACCACATGGTCCTCTCAATTGATGCAGAAAAAGCATTTGATAAGATACAGCATCCGTTCCTGATGAAAATGATTCAAAGTACAGGGAAAGAGGGAACATTCCCCAACTTCATAAAATCTATCTATGAAAAATCCACAGTGAATATCATTCTCAATGGGGAAAAGCTGACAGCCTTCCCTTTGAGATCAGGAACACGACAAGGATGCCCACTCTCGCCACTCTTATTTAACATAGTACTAGAAGTCCTTGCAACAACAATCAGACAACAAAAAGAAACAAAAGTTATTCAAATTGGCAATGAAGAAGTCAAACTCTCTCTCTCTTTGAAGAAGTCAAACTCTCTCTCTCTTTGCAGATGACATGATACTTTATATGGAAAACCCAAAAGACTCCACCCCCCAACTATTAGAACTCATACAGCAATTCAGTAATGTGGTAGGATACAAAATCAATGTACAGAAATCAGTGGCTTTCTTATACACTAACAATGAAAATGTCGAAAGGGAAATTAGAAAATTGATTCCATTTACTACAGCACCAAGAACCATAAGATCCCTGGGAATAAACCTAAGCAAAGAGGTAAAGGATCTGTACTCGAGGAACTACAGAACACTCATGAAAGAAACTGAAGAAGACACAAAAAGATGGAAGACCACATTCTATGCTCATGGATCGTAAGAATAAACATTGTTAAAATGTCTATACTGCCTAAAGCAATCTATACTTTCAATGCCATCCTGATCAAAATTCTACCAGGATTTTTCAAAGAGCTGGAACGAACAATCCTAAAATTTGTATGGAACCAGAAGAGACCCCAGATGGCTAAAGAAATGTTGAAAAAGAAAAACAAAACTGGGGGCATCATGTTGCCTGATTTCAAGTTTTACTACAAAGCTGTGATCACCAAGACAGGATGGTACTGGCACAAAAACAGACACATAAATCAGTGGAACAGAGTAGAGAGCCTAGATATGGACCCTCAACTCTATGGTCAAATAATCTTTGACAAAGCAGGATAAAATATACAGTGGAAAAAGGAAAGTCTCTTCAGTAAATGGTGCTGGGAAAATTGAACAGCCATGTGTAGAAGAATAAAACTCGACCATTCTCTTATACCATACACAAAGATAAGCTTGAAATGGATAAAAGTCCTCAGTGTGAGGCAGGAATCTATCAATATCCTAGAGGAAAGGGGTGCCTGGGTGGCTCATGGGTTAAAGCCTCTGCCCTTCGGCTCAGTCATGATCCCAGGGTCCTGGGATCAAGCCCCACACTGGGCTCTCTGCTCCACGGGGAGCCTGCTTTCTCCTCTCTCTCTCTGCCTGCCTCTCTGCCTACTTGTGATCTCTGTCTGTCAAATAAATAAATAAAATCTTAAAAAAAAAAAAAGAAAAATCCTACAGGAGAACATAGGCAGTAACATCTTTGACATCAGCCACAGCAACTGCTTTCAAGATATGTCTCCAATGGCAAAGGAAACAAAAGCGAAAATGAACTTTTGGGACTTCATCAATATCAAAAGTTTCTACATAGCAAAGGAAACCATCAACAAAACAAAGAGGCAACCCATGGAATGGGAGAAGATATTCACAAATGACACTACAGACAAAGGGCTGATATCCAAGATCTGTAAAGAACTCCTCAAACTCCACGCACACAAAACAGATAATCGTGTCGAAAAATGGAAAGAAGATATGAACAGATATTTCTCCAAAGAAGACATACAAGTGGCTAACAGACACATAAAAAAATTGTTCATCATCATTAGCCATCAGGAAGATTCAAATCAAAACCACATTGAGATACCACCTTACACCAGTTAGAATGGCCAAAATTAACAGGACAGGAAAAAACAAGTGTTGCTGATGGGAATGCAAGTTGGTGCAGCCACTTTGGAAAACAGTGTGGAGATTCCTCCAGAAACTAAAAATAGAGCTTCCCTATGACCCTGCAATTGTACTACTGGGTATTTACCCCAAAGATACAGATGTAGTAAAAAGAAAGGCCATTACCCCAATGTTCACAGTAGCAATGGCCACAGTCGCCAAACTGTGGAAAGAGCCAAGATGCCCTTCAACAGATGAATGGATAAAGAAAATATGGCCCGCATATACAATGGAATACCCAACTTCTTTATCAACATGGATGGGACTGGAGGAGATTATGCTGAGTGAAATAAGTCAAGCAGAGACAGTCAATTATCATATGGTTTCACTTACCTGTGGAGCATAAGGAATAATACGGAGGACATTGGGAGTTGGAGAGGAGAAGTGAATTGGGGGAAATCGGAGGGGGAGACAAATCATGAGAGACTGTGGACTCGGAGAAACAAACTGAGGGTTTTGGAGGGGAGGGGAATGAGGAGTTGTATGAGCCTGGTGGTGGGTATCAAGGAGGACATGTATTGCATGGAGCACTGGGTGTGGTACATAAACAATGAATGCTGGAACACTGAAAAGAAATAAAATAAAATAAAAAGGGTTGTTTTTTTTTTAAACCTGAATTTCATGGAAATAATAGACAATGAAATTCTATCTAATCCCCAGCCCAGATAACTCCTGGGAAAGATTATGCATGTGTCCTGTGCAAAGGTAAGTTCATTGTTTCAACATTTTAAGAAACTAGTCATAGTCAGAAAACAGTAGGGTACAATAAATGTTTATTTAAGGTATGCCTCCAAACAGGACTGGAACCCTGAAATGTTAGGTCTCCTTTTAAAATGTATACCTGAATTCATGAATCTTTCAAGCTGTGTCTGTACAGAGCTGCTGATTCAAGTAATTTGTTCAAATAGGCTTCTGTGGTACCTTTCTATGTTGCTCCAACAAAAATATTTTTAAGACCAAGGAACCTTTTTCTTGAGTGAATGTTTCTACACACTGAAAAGTTTATTTCAATAATTCTGTCTTTTAGAACTAAATAAGCTGGGAAACTGAAAAGGCAAAACAGATACTTAAACACACGTACAGTTTTTAATTACATGTTATTACTTTTTAAAAAATTTCCCATAGTGGAGTCTCCACATTACCCACTCTCCCCATTAAAAAAATCTGCCAACAGCAGAGTAATGAAAATACAGGTGAGGAAAAAAAGATGCTTAAATGAATTTGAGATCTCTATCAGAGTTCTGTGAATTCCACCACACACTTATTGCACTGAGATGTTGAGGATATTGAAAAGATTTTAGAATAAAACAGGCAGATTCACATCCTACTTCTGATGTTCAATTAGCTATGTGCCCTTGGGCAGTTAATTTCCATTTCTAGTAGTCTCATATGCAAATTAGGTAAGTAAGACCTACATGCTAGCATTGTTGCAAAGTTAAATTAGATCCTACATAGAAGATGTCTGTCACATGGGGACACTTAACAAATATTGACATTCTTTCCTTTTTTGCTGACTAATTGGGGTAGGGGAGGTAGGAGGAATCAAAACAACCTTAGAAATACTCATCATAAGATTTTGTTTTTTTTCTTTTTTTAACAGACTATTGGACAACTGATAGAGATGGTTCCAAGGAAAACAGGGTACCATCCATGCCTTTCACTTCCTTTAGTTTTGGTAGAAATTCTGTGGCTACAAAATAGCATTTTCAGAGACAGGGATCTGAAATCAAGTGAAAGATGAGTGAATGTGGTTGCACTAAAATATTTCTTATTTCAAAAATTTCAAGAGCATGTTCACACGCAATCCCACTCACATCATTATGTGTCTGCAGTAACACATGGATATTTGAGGCGGAGCCAGGTGTATCGCCAGGCTTGGCATAAGTGCACATGGCAAACACAGCTTGGGTGATTTAAACTTCCATGTTTCCCAGTCTTCTGATAGGCTTCCTGACAGAATGCTGTGGGTGGATGGTATCAATGCCAGAAGAGCGAAGAAAAATAAAGACAAACTTCAGGGTATTATTACGGTTGGTTTCTCACCAGTGCATGGTGGCCTCCACAAGTTTGATATTCATTCACTTATTCTCTCAACAAATATTGATGAGGTACCAACTTTATGCCCAACTTTGTATGGTTGCCAACTGGAATATAGTGGTAAACAAAATTCATACTGCTCTTGCCATCAATAGCCATGCAGGCTATTCAGGCTGGTATTGGAAAGAAGATGTATCTATAAGTACTTGTGAAGACGATTAGAATATTAATAAAATAGGAAGAGTGGACAGCTCCATGAACACAACTGAAAGATTTACAGACATCACTGGAATATGCCTAAATTTTCTGATGGCCATGGTGTCTTTACATTAAGATGATACACAAGTGTGTAGACACAATCATCACTTAGAATAAATAGGTAAAATAAACCAAAAGAGTTAGAAATGTTGAAAGATTTTCTGATTATAAAACACTTTACATAATGAGTCTCATTTGGGTAATTCATAAAAGCATGATGATTACCATTTGTTTAGATGGAGATCTAATTTCAAGAACCTCTTTGGGAGGATGCTAAGTACGAGTATCTTTTTAAGTTGGCCTTTTAGAGATAAATTATCTAGATAATTTATCAAGGTATGATACAACTCATGTCTCTGTTTTCTGGCTTTAGGCATTAAACTGTCATGCCTATTAAATGACTTCAGAAGACACGACCTCAGATGCAAAATAATGAAACCCAGCCTGTAAAATTAAGAAAGATAACTCAAAGAAAGTTAGGTATATTAATAAGTAGTATAGTGTCTCTGGGCAGAATAGGGATCAATACATATTGATGGAGTCTTTCTTTGGTTACAATTTAAGGCTTGCTCTGCTGCTTTCTGCTAATCACTAAAAGGTCCTTAACTGGCTTTGGACAAATTCTGGTCATTTCTTGGAGGTCTAAAATGATTCTTTTTCCTTTCATATTGTCTAAGAAGAAAAAAAATTTTATTTGCATAAATGTATTCCTGTGCCTTTTTCCAATCAGCAATAAACAATTTCCTATATTATTTCCAATATCAAGGCCTCTTCTTTTTCTAATGCAAGATTTTTAATTCCAAGGTATTTGGTAGAAAGGGGAGGAGGCTGAAACTGTCACCTGGAAATTTAATTTCATTTCTTAGTTTTCCTGCCCCTTCCACCTCCCGTCCTTCACACACTCATGTTGGCTCATAGATTTCTTCATATGTAACTTCTGAGAAAAACTGTAACTTAGTTTCTGTGTTCTAAGTCCAGTTTTCAGACTCAGCATCTTCTAAATCCTCTTACTTTGATCCTTGCTTTCACCAAGCTTTCCAGATAAGGAATGTTTTGTTTTTTTTTTTTTTTTAATTTTATTTTTTATAAACATATATTTTTATCCCTAGGGGTACAGGTCTGTGAATCGCCAGGTTTACACACTTCACAGCACTCACCATAGCACATACCCTCCCCAATGTCCATAATCCCACCCCCCCAACCCCCCTCCCCCCATCAACCCTCAGTTTGTTTTGTGAGATTAAGAGTCACTTATGGTTTGTCTCCCTCCCAATCCCATCTTGTTTCATTTACTCTTCTCCTACCCCCTTAACCCCCCATGTTGCATTTCCTCTCCCTCATATCAGGGAGATCATATGATAGTTGTCTTTCTCCGACTGACTTATTTCGCTAAGCATGATACCCTCTAGTTCCATCCACGTCATCGCAAATGGCAAGATTTCATTTCTTTTGATGGCTGCATAGTATTCCATTGTGTATATATACCACTTCTTCTTTATCCATTCGTCTGTTGATAGACATCTAGGTTCTTTCCATAGTTTGGCTATTGTAGACATTGCTGCTATAAACATTTGGGTGCACGTGCCCCTTTGGATCACTACGTTTGTATCTTTAGGGTAAATACCCAGCAGTGCAATTGCTGGGTCATAGGGTAGTTCTATTTTCAACATTTTGAGGAACCTCCATGCTGTTTTCCAGAGTGGTCGCACCAGCTTGCATTCCCACCAACAGTGTAGGAGGGTTCCCCTTTCTCCGCATCCTCGCCAGCATCTGTCATTTCCTGACTTGTTAATTTTAGCCATTCTGACTGGTGTGAGGTGATATCTCATTGTGGTTTTGATTTGTATTTCCCTGATGCCGAGTGATGTGGAGCACTTTTTCATGTGTCTGTTGGCCATCTGGATGTCTTTGCAGAAATGTCTGTTCATGTCCTCTGCCCATTTCTTGATTGGATTATTTGTTCTTTGGGTGTCGAGTTTGCTAAGTTCTTTATAGATTTTGGACACTAGCCCTTTATCTGATATGTCATTTGCAAATATCTTCTCCCATTCTGTCAGTTGTCTTTTGGTTTTGTTAACTGTTTCCTTTGCTGTGCAAAAGCTTTTGATCTTGATAAAATCCCAATAGTTCATTTTTGCCCAAATAAGGAATGTTTTAATTTAAAAGTACAGATCATTGGACCTTAGTATAGCCAACTTCAGTTTTTCAAAGTTTCTTTTTTGTCAACTCAGGGTTCCTTTTTTTTTCTTAACAACTTTTTAGTGAACTTCCTAATTTTGACATCTATGCAGAAAATGTATCTATTTTTACTTTGTGTCTGTCTCATGTTGTATTATTAGGAAAGAGCTTTTCAGTATGAATTTCATGAGATCAAGTGGATGACTAATTCCCATCACACGATTGTGGGTAGGTTTCTTAAACTCCTCCTCTCCTAATTTCTGAAGATACCTCTTACTCTGTGGTCTGTTGCTCGACATCATTTGCTATGCAGAAGAGGTTTAACAGAGTTAAATACAGAGTTAATTTTAAGAATAATTACCTCGGGTTGGGGGGGGTTGCGTTTCCTTGCGTGCAAGTGATGTTCTGTTTTGTGATCTGGTTATGTGGATGTGCTTTGTTCACTATGTGAAAATGCGTCCAGCTATACACTTAGGATTTGTACACTTATCTTCAATAAAAGGTCTGCTAAAAATAAACTGCCTTAAAAAAATCACTTTTTGATTAAGTTCAATTATATCGTAATCTATTTTTCAGCTGAGACGTTCATCATTATTTAATTGGTTTGTAAGGTTCTTCCAGTAACTCAAGCCAAAATCCTCAGAGTCATTCTTGACTCTTCTCTTTCCCACACCCATGTCCAATCTATAGGCAAATACTGCCAGCTGCACCTTCAAAATAGATCCACAGTCCTACCACTTCCTCCCACTCTGCTGCTACCTCATTCACCAAGCTGATGTCATCTTTTGTGCAGCTTACTGTAAAGGGTCACCCTGCTTCCACACTGCCCCCCAACCCCACACACAGAAGGCGGACAGAACCTATTCAATGTAAGATAAATGTTATCGTTCTTCGGCTCCCAATCCCCCATCAACTTCATGTTTTGCTCCAAGCAGAAGCCAAAATCATTACTGTGTGTCACAGTGTCCTCACCTAGCACCTTCTCCCCAGCCCAAATCTAACCCCTTTACAGCAATACAGAAGCACAATGAGGCTGTTTCATTTAAGGGATCAGCTACCTGTTTTCTTTGCCCTATTTTCCTCTACTAAATTATATACAACAAAAAAAATTAACACTGACTAAGAATCATTTAGGATAAATCACATGGAAGAGCTATTATTTGACCATTCTACAGAAAAAGAATTTTTAGATGGTTCAGCTGAATAGTTTGGATATATTCAGTTATGGAATTTTGTATGAATTCAGTCTCAGAATTTTGTTCAGGAATTTAGAAGTCTGAATAGTGAAGTTCAAATGACCTAGTAAGAAGATACTTCCATAAGGATGTTTTATGACTTTGCGAAACTAGCACTTGAAAAATTTTTGTTATTATTCATCTCTTTAATAAGCACTTATCAAGCACCCATGGTATGCTCAGACACTTTCTTAGGTGTTCAGGATGGCAAGAAGAATAAGACATAATTTCTGAACTTAAGAAAACTGCAATCTAGTCCATTTGAATTTGAAATGAAGGCATTCAAAGTCTATGCTTCCAACTAATTATTATATTTTTTAAAAACCTCTTTTCCATTTCTCTAATTAAGTATATTTTTTTGCTTGAAAAAGATAATACCTGCTCATTGTTAAAGAAATATTATACACATGTGTAAGTTAGAAAGTAAATTTCATATATTGCCGTACAAATTTTAATGTTACCATTTTCTAGAAGTGCTAAGGCATCATTAAGTGGCTATTTTGTAACAAAACCTTGGGATGTCTTGCCCTGGGAAAATGCAACAAGAAAGGAGACAAAACAACTGAGAGGACCTGTGCTATCAAAATACAAACCTGGCCAAGGAGTTCTGTGATATATATGTGTATCTCACACATTCTATATAAATACATAAGGGATAAATATACATAACAAAAAATGTCCAAAGAGTCCTGTCAGACAAATTTGAGAGAAAGGAAGTTTTCCTAAATAAACATGAAGAACAAAGAAAAATCCAAAGGAAAAACAAATAAAAACTGTTCAGAGGATTTCTAATAAAAGAGACCTGAAAAATTAACTAATGGCATATGTCACTCTGCCAAAGTTCAGACCTGACTCTTCCCATCCTGACACCAAGTAGTGAGGGATAAAAAGCCGAAAGCCCCCCTGCAAAATCCAGGTAGCAGGGCCTTTGATGGAAAATCTCTCTGGAACAAACAGTGCAATGGGGACCAGCAGTGGTGAGGTATCAAGGAAACAATTAGAAAGGCTTCTTCTCAGGGTGCCTGGGTGGCTCAGTGGGTTAAGCCTTTGCCTTCGGCTCGGGTCATGATCTCAGGGTCCTGGGATTGAGCCCTGCATCGGGCTCTCTGCTCAGTGGGGAGCCTACTTCCTCCTCTCTCTCTCTGACTGACTCTCTGCCTACTTGTGATCTCTGTCAAATAAATAAATAAAATCTTAAAAAAATTTTTTTTTTAAATAAAAAATAAAAATAAAAAAGCTTCTTCTCGAGTAGTACAAAAACCTATTTGCATTCCTTGGCAGCAATAAAGAAATGATCTCTAGGATTAAGATGAAGGAACTAAGAGGATTATAATGGTAAGAAATAAAACTATCCGCAATAGAATTTTCAAACTTTGGGTCTTAGGATATCTTCATATTCATTTTTTTTTAAAAATTTTATTTATTTATTTGAGAGAGAGAGAGAGAGAGCATAAGACCAGGAGTGTTAAAGGGAGAAAGAGACTCCCTGCTGAGCAGGAAGCCTGAGGCAGGACTTGATCCTGGGACTCCTGGATCACGACCTGAGCCGAAGGCCATTGCTTAACCAACTGAGCCACCCAGGCACCAACATCTTCATGTTCTCAAAAAATATTACTGAGGATCCCAAAGAGCAAGTTTTACAGGGATTATAACTGTTGATATTTACCAATTACAAACTAAAACGGAGAAAAGTTTATATATCATTTAAAAGCAATACATGTATATGGTAACAAATATCTTTATGAAAAATAACTGCTAAACAACATGCCTTCATAAATGTCTCATGCTTCAAGACAACTTGCTATGTGTGTCAAGAAGGCAATGCTCTGACGGCTCTTTACTTATGTTTCCTCATGGTTGTATAGGCAGTAAGTAGCCCTGCAGGGTAAAGCAGGGTCTCCCTCCAGGACAGAAAGCAAGCTTGCTTACTGCCAGCTATGAATGGTAGGCCCCCCATGCTCAGTCTGCTTCTCCTGTTATGCAACCACTCTGTGTCCAGGCATCCATCCAGGCCTGGCTGTGCTGCCCCTGTGGGACTTGTCCTCACTAGGGGAAACTGATGTAAACATACCGACACCCTGGCTATGGTTTTGCTGTGAATAATAAAGTCGTTAAATTCTGACATAGGAGCTTCATGTCTTCAGCCAGCCTTCCATTAAATGGTGGTAAGCTAATCTGTTAACTTGCAAGTAGAGTAAAACCTCAGACCCTTTAGAGTTCTTGACAATCACAACCAAAAAATGCAAGAAAAACAGCAGTGCTTAACATTTTTGCAAATCCCTAATGTCTGGCTGAATAGAAGAGAGGTTCTCATCTGGTTCAGTCCTTGAAATATGTTGTATTGGTTGAAATTTATCAAGAACATGTGGCCTCATATAGACATGCAGTTGGAAAAGAGACAACTCTGTTGAAATTCTCAAAGGATCTCAGGATCCCAGTGCTCCTTGGACCACGCTTAGAGAACCAATGATTTATGGCTATGCAGCTTTCTGACTACATAAAGATGACTTTACTACAGAGCACTCAGTGTTCACAAAATTCTTGCTCCAGAAGATGAAATTCCAAATCAACTTTGAATTCATTGTTTTAATACTGTTATTGTTGCTTTTGTTATTTGTTGTTTATTTTTTATTATAAGAACTTTCTAAAAATCCATTTATCCAAATACTCAACCACTAAACTTGCCCTCATCAGAGTTAATAGATCATTCATCAGTCTCATCAAAGGTTGTTAATTCTTCAAGGCTAACTTTAAACCCCTTCATTGTTGGGTCCACCAGTCCTAAACTATTATTTCATAAACTCTGCCCAATCCTAATCAGCCCTCTTGCCACATTGAAAGACCTGCCTTACACTAGATTCCCCAACCTTTACAAATACCCTGCCTTTCACCTTCCCTTCCTGAGACACTTCCAAAGCACAGCCAATATAGTGACCTCCTTTAGTGCAATAAGCAATAACTTGGTCTTCCTTTATAAATAAGTTAGTTTGGTAGTTTTTATAAGATGTTAATTAATAATCTATTTCTTATTTATATCACTTCTTCTCCAATAAGTGGGTCTCCATTTTGAGAAACTAAGCATCAAATGTGCTTAACACAACCTTCTCTGCATAGCTTAGGAAGAGAAAGTTCTGGGGTCCTTCATTACATGGTGAAATCCTGGTATTTAATCTATTATTAAATCACATAAAATTTAGGGTTGTCAGGTTTATCAAATAAAATATAGAACACTCGATTAAATTCCAAATTCAGCAAAACAATGAATAATTTTTTAGTGTAAGTATGTCCCAAACATTGCACTGGGCATCCTGTGTTTTATCTGGCCACTTGACCTAACACTTGTGCTGCAGGACTTGTGGCTTTACTTTAACAACACACATTCTCCATGTGCTTTTTATTCATGATTGAGGAAGATCCTAATGACTTTATAAAACTGAATTCAATAATTACCTTAGGGTCCTTACTTTAAGTTGGTAGGCAAATTAGAGATGAAGTATGGAAAGAACAAAATTCTAAGGTTGTCAAGAAAAATTCTTGCTCTGTCAAAGAATCCTGAAGATTGTGTTTAAACCCCTGAGCACCAGATCTTAAGTTCTCAGCTAGAACTACAGGCTAAAAAGCTATCTGCAATGTAGCATGAAGCTGGATTCAAATTACATAGAGAGAAAGTTGTGGGACTGCAGACACTACACACAGCATGTATGAAAGTAAGCTGAGAAACTGGTAAGCAGAAGTGAGGCCAAGATGAGATTATTATAACAGCAAGTGTCGAAGTTTTTCATTTTTAATAGGCTCTGTATATTTGAAATGGCACAATCCTTAGTCTAGGATTTCAGGCATTAAGTGTGTTACACTTAATGTGCATCCCATGCTGATATCCAACATTTGTTAAGACCATCTAATGTTGAAAGTTAATGAAGAACAATAACAATCTTCAAACTACTCTGTTACGGTCCTATGATTTTGCATAACTAAAGCTTTTTAATAATTAATTTTTCATGTATTAATAGCATTACAACAAAAAGGAAAACATACCAAACTGAGAGGCAGAAGACCTGGACACTTCAGTCTCAGTCCTACAGCTAACTGGTTCTTTAACCTTGGGCAATTTGGTTCCCATGTTATTTTGTTACAGTTGCAATAACGAAGTGCTGTTGCTTAAACAAGAACAATTTATTCTCTCACAGTTTTGGAAGATAAAAGTCCCACATTGAGGTCATCAGCAGAGTTAGTCACCTCTGAGTCCTTTCTCCTTCCTTTGCAGATGGCCATCTTCTCCCTGTGTCTTCACATTATCTTCCCTCTGTACATGCCTGTTATACACAAATGTTTGTGTCCCCCCAGAATTCATATGTTGAAATCCTAATCCTCAATGTGATGGTTTAGGTTGGGGGTACTTAGGGAGGTGATTAGTTGATGAGGGTATTGCCCTCATGAATGGAATTTGTGACCTTATACAAGAGACCACAGAGAGCCTTTGCCCCTTTCACCAACGAGGACATGGCAAAAAGACAGCAGTCTGTGAACCAGGAAGCTGATCCTCACCAGACACCAAATCTGCTGGTTCACTGATCTTGGACTTCCCAGCCTCCAAAACCATGAGAAATAAATTTCTGTTGTTTATAAGCCACCCAGTCTATGATAATTTGTTATAGCAGCCCAGCCAGACTAAGATAATGCCTGTGTCCAAACTTCCTCTCATCAGAACACATTTCATATGGAATTACCCTAATGACTTCACTTTAATTTAATTACCTATTTGAAGATTTTGTCTGCAAACACAGTCACATTCTGAGGTACTGGGAATTAGACTTCGACATATGAATTTGCAGGGACACAATTCAGTCCATAACCATTCCCCTTTCTGATAAGGATATTGGAATTAATCATTCTAAAGTCTGTTCTCACTCTATGATTTACATACAGTAAATATAATATATATACAAATATACAGTTTATATATATATATATATATATATATATATATATATATATATATATATAAAATCTAAATCAGATTACCTGTTACACTTTATGGACTACAAAATTAAAACTAGTGGGTATAAAGCTCAAGAAAACTAATATTCATCAACAGAAACAACTGAAATCATACCATTACAATGTTAATGAAGACTACAGATGGAAAATGTTCATTTGAATTTCAAATAGTTGTAGCATTTTGAGTATACTGAAATGATTCAGCAATATCTGCATGGTAGAAAAAAATGTAAGTAATTGTCGTTCTCTTATTCCAGTAGGACCTAGGAGGATATTCTGCAAATATCTGTTGAAACTTTCACAGGTGGATACTATCAAAAGGCTTTTTACTGAGGCTATGAAAATTAGTTAATTCTATAATAGCCGTGTTTATGATTTGAGGATATAGCAAGAGATCTGTGGTGGCACCTCTTGTTATTTTCTTTTTTTTTTTTTTCTGTAATGATTTTACAGCTAAGTTGATAGCATAATATGCATTCTCAAGGATCTTTATTCCCATATTCACCTGGAAAGACTCAAAGAGAAAGCCATCTATAATTTATCCCTGGTAGACTCAAAGCCTCCGTAAACTCTTTAGATGCATTTTGGTCAGAGCCACAGAACCATGAATGAGAAGTGATCTAGACTAGTGCATAATAAAATCAGTCACACAGAATGACACGAGGAGTACTTAAGATTATTTAGGCCTCACTTTAATACATTTACATTTAGTAGGTTTAGGATAGAGCCCATGAGTAAAAATTTTTGACAAAGACATAACCCCCTGACAGTCACATACTCCCCACCAAGATTTTTATGTAGCTGGTCCACCTACGTTTGGCATTTGCGGACGGAACCCTGGATCTCGCAGACCCTAGAATCTACCACAGGACCCCATCAATCCCTGAAGAACTGAAATAGTTTGGTTCTGCTCTCTACTGCCAGAGATACTCTCCATCCCACAAGGTCAAGAGCTGTGTATAAAGGAATAATAACATTGTGAACGTGGGCAGAGCCATCTATGATATTCTAACATGTTTAAAATGTTCTTTAGTAATCAAGGAATTTTAAGTCCTAATTACGTATCCTAACTGCTTATATGAATTTGAAGAGAAAAGAGCTAAGACTATCCTCTTACCTGGCATTTTCTCCACCTGTAGCATTCACTTGCAAGAAAAAGTTCTGGAAGATTTTGAAACTTAGTGAGCACACTGTCTAGTTCATCAATACAGGTAATCTCTGCCTTTGCCTTCAACCATCTTACTTTACAACACTGTAGAGAGAGAAGTTAATTATAGAAAACTATTAGTAATCAGAACAATTTCTAGCCATAGAAATGCAAATTGTGTCCAGTGAATGTCACTAATTATAGTCCTGCAAATATTGCTTTTGGCTAGTTTGCACCCATTCAAAAAATTCATCTCGGTGTTCCTTATCTGACAGTAAATAGTTGGTACTCTGAATTTTCATTTGAGTGGTTTATAATATCTTCCTTGTTCTCTCATTAATTAGTGAGTTAAGTAAAAATCCGACAGACATTAACTTGTATGAGAATTATAACCATAACCACTTCTAAAATTTATCTTTTAACCTACTCATTTATTAAACATTTATTGACTATATATTAGGCATCACATTTGTTAGTAAACAAAAGAGACACAGCCCCCCCCTTTTTAAAATAGAATATACAGTTTAAAAGGAGGAACAAAGTAGTAAACAGGTTCTAAAGGAGCAGGCAATGAGAGTATAGTGTCTTTTTCGTGGGCACCCTTGGATACAGCCTCCAAGGATCCCTGTATCGTGACTGCTAATCTGTTCTTGGGCCATCCCCTCCCCTTGACTATAGGGAGGATTTATTGACCTGTCTATAAGGAATAGAACCAAAGAGAACACAACATATGGGATGGCATGTAATTCCCAAGACTGAATTACAAAAAAACTGTCATTCTAGGTTAAGCACCCTTTCTCGTTCTCTTGCTTGCTTGTTCTTAGGGAATCAGCTGCCACGCTGTGAGCTGCCCTATGAAGAGCCTCGTGTGGCAGAGAACTGATGTCTCCAACCAGCAGCCACATGAATGAGTATGCAAGGAGATCTTCCCACAGTCAAGCCTGGAGAGGACTACAGCCCCAGCCAACCCCTCAACTGCAAACCTCTGAAAGACCCTGAACCAGAGGCACGTGGATTCCCTACCCACAGGAACTGTACCACATTGAATGCTGCTTTAAACCATTACATTTTAGGGTAACTAAAATGCAACAATGGGTAACTATTATAGTCTTTTTCTTGGCAAACCATTAGAATATTCTCTCACAGATGCCCCAACAGGAACCATAAAGCTTAGCGCCAGTGTGGAGATCTTGCATCTAATATTGTTACCCTTCAGCTTAATTGTTCAGGAATTAGTTACAGAGTATCCAGGTCCAGGTGAACCAACACTGGAAACTGCAGATACAACAGCACAAACATTCAGTAAGGAGAGAGAGGAAAAAAAAAAAAAAGTCCTCCTCCCAAAGGAGATCTACCGAGACAACATAATCCTCATAAATACTAGAGGAAATGACTCTAGTAAAAGGGGAAATATTAGCTTGTGATGCTATATAAATCATGGAATAGTTCTTTTTAACAAAAGCCCAGACTTTTTGAATAACCTGGCCTTCTTTGAAGGTCATGGTTTCTCCTTAAATGTTTTCCTACATTGATCCCTTTTCTTTCCTCCTTTTGATCTTAGCAATTTCACATGCCATCCCCTTTTAAGAAGTACCATGCACCAATATGAGAATATGGTAAAAGAGAAACTGGAACTGGAAATGCCTGAGTTTAAATTTTGGCTATTACCAACTATAGAGCTTTGGTAAGTTACTCAATCTTAAAACAGGCATGATAATGTTTACCTTTCAGAATTTCTGTTAATTTACCAGCTTCAAAATCAGAAGTAATGCACTGAAAGACTCCACACACGGTAGATACTAGACAAATAACAGTCACCATTATTATTCCCACTCTCATTTTTTTAAGGCTAATCTTATGGCATCCTCTAATATATTTTATTAAAAATCCCTTTGTCAAGCTGTATCTAACAGCAAAAGATATCCCAGATTCTACGTATATGTTCATCCCAAGATCTGGAAAATTCTATTTCAGAGGAAATATTGGTTCTTCAGTGCTAATGCAGAGGAAAGGTTGTTTTTTTTGGCAATTGTCAAGTAAAGTAGAGGCTAAGTGACCAGGAAATTTGTCATAAGGCAATCTTACGTACTTATTGTCATAAGGCAATCCATAATGTACCCCTCTCTGAAAAGAAAATTAACTGTAAAATAATTGATCAACTCAAAACATTTTAAAATCTTTGAATACAGGGCACCCTGCTAGCTCAGTCAGAAGAGCATATGACTCTTGATTTCGGGTTCGTAAGTTTGAGCTCCACATTGGGGGTAGAGATTACTAAATAAATAAACTTTAAAAATGTATTTCTTTAAAAAATCTTTGAACAAAATTTGACAATATATATTTCATTGCCTCCTGAATGGAAAAACCCAGAGAACCAGAGAATAGGAGTGGGAAGGAAAATTCATCTTAACAGTATATTTGTTGGTAGTTGAAAATTCTTTGTACTTTATATAGATATTACCTAATCAAAGTGTTATTCATTAACTAAAATGTATGTACTCTAAATCATTTAATATCACACAATTAATCTTTCCCTTTCAGTTTTATTATTCCCAATATTTCTTTTTTCCATTTTAGTTCAAGAGAACATTAATTCTAAACGTTTTTTTTTTCTAAAGTAGTACAAGTATCAGTTTTATACTTCATAGTGATAGCTGCCCCCAATCGCAGTTTTGACTTAGTGTTTCACAAAGCTTTGATCATCTGTGCTGAGGAAGGAATCCACCCCTCTTTGGTCTTCTCCTAGAGGAGAGCAAACCCTGAAACTCCCCACTGCCTTTCAAGCCAACCATTTCTTGTTAGCTGTCGCTTTAGGCAGTTCATCCTAGGTCTACAAGCCAGGACACATGTGGATGCACCCTCGTTCTTCTCTCTTCACCTCCAAGACAGGTGGCTTGCTGGGATGTGAGCTGCCCTAATATTCTGTCCTTGTTCGTGGACCATCATTACAGTTCCTCTTCACTGAAGAGTCAGAATAAGAAATGAGCAGGGGGAAACACACTTAACAAAACTTAAAATAGAAAAAACCTATTCTAATCGTCCTGAAACTCAGATACTCTTAGTAGTTTTTTCAATGAGCTTCAGTCAGGTTCTTCTCTCTGATGAATGGTGAGTGGAAATTTTGTGTCTTCAGAAGCACTGACGCCATCATTCCCAAGATTCAGACAAAACAAAACAAAAATCTTCAACTGAGACAAAGCAAATTAACTCCCAATTAGCCAGGACAAAGCAAAGGTTTCCACTTTTGCTAAAAAAGAACCAAATGAGGCCCCAGCACAGTAACAGGTAAGGTATTTGTACTGAAAGGATATTTGTTGGTAGGAGAAGATCTGCTTCCAGCTTCAGTGGAGAGCTGAAAAGTCCTGAAGAGGGGGTCAAATGATAGGGAAGCCATGAGGGTGTGCCAGACTCTCCACACTCTTCTTTAGCCCCCGCCCTGATCCTAGGAAAGCACATCCACCTCCACACTCCATTACATACCTTGTTCCTCTTTGCTTCCACACGTATATTTTTCCTCCTCTACTTCTCGACTTTTCATTTTATTATTTTTTTAAGGACTTTATTTAGTTATTTATTCGAGAGAGAGAGAGAGAGAGCGTGCCAGGGGAGGAACAGAGAGAGAGGGACAAATAGACTTCATGCTGAATACAGAGTGGGATGTGGGACTCAATCCTAGGACCCTGAGATCATGACCTGAGCTGAAATCAAGAGTCAGACACTTAACTGACTGAGCCACCCAGGTGCCCCTTGACCTTTCATTTTAACCTCATTAACCTCATGAGCTTTATTTTTATTTTTAACTGGCCTCTCTTAGTAGGTATGTTTTTTTTATCACTCTCCTAGCTGGATTTTTGCTCTTCATTTTACCTAACAAGCTGTATGACTCTGGGCAAAGTACCTACTCTTTCTGTGCCTGCTTTCCCTTGCCATAAAATGGAAATAGTAATGGTTCTGTCTGATGGGGTTATTGAGAGAATTACATGAGTTAGAAGAGTCACCTTTCTTAGAAGAGCACCTGGTATGAAGGATACATGGGGCAGATGTTATTTTTATCGAAAGTTTCACTCATTTCCCCCTTCTTCTAGTTTTAATTTTTAGCTTATTTTATTGCATTTTAATTTTAGCATTATCTTAGATCTTTTTCTTGATTTTAGGTTTTTCTATAATTTTCAATCGTTATGTTTAATTTTGTTTACATTATTGTTAGTGCTCTCTAATAGTTTACTTCAATTACTAGCTTAGGCCTGTCCTTCACTTGGGTTTTGTTGACTCTCTTTGTTCTCTCATTTCTTCTTTTTGATTCAAATCAACAGTGACAGTGATTTTTTTTTTTAAGATTTTATTTATTTATTTGACAGACAGAGATCACAGGTAGGCAGAGAGGCAGGCAGAGAGAGAGGGGGAAGCAGGCTCTCCGCTGAGCAGAAAGCCCGATTCGCGACTCTATCCCAGGTCCCTGAGATTATGACCTGAGCCGAAGGCAGAGGCTTTAACCCACTGAGCCACCCAGGCACCTTGTGTGATGGTGATTTTTAATGGCCTGTCTTCATTGTGGGCAACAAGAAGTGAGTCCAGAGAAATGGTTACCAAACTTTAGTGTGTCTTAGAATCACCTAGAGGGCTTGTACAACACAGAATGCTGGCACCAGCCCCATAGTTTTGGATTCAGAGGGTCTAGTTTGGGGTCCAGGTGATACTGATGCTGTGAACTGGTGACAACATTTTGAGAATCACTGGTCTGGAAAGGTATGAATAGGGGACAGAGTCCTTATTATAACTAGGAAAACCCCTTCCCATGCATTGTAGCCGATTTTTGCCATGCACCCACTGCTTTATTGGATTTTCTCTAATTCATTCTACTTCCTGCACAGTATAAACTCTTCCCAGGGCCATTACCTCCACCCCCACGTCCCCCCCCCCCCACCCCCGCGGCATATGGGTCACTGATTGGCCAAAAAGTTTACTTGTTAAAATATCACACCAAATATATATATATTACACCATTCTCCTTAAGAGAAAATATGGGGCACCTGGGTGGCTCAGTGGGTTAAAGCCTCTGCCTTCAGTTCAGGTCATGATCCCAGGGTCCTGGGATCAAGCCTTACATAGGGCTCTCTGCTCAGCAGGGAGCCTGCTTCCCTTCCTCTCTCTCTGCCTGCCTCTCTGCCTACTTGTGATCTCTGTCAAATAAATAAATAAAATCTTTTTAAAAAAAAAGATAGAGAAAATATGTGACTCAGAATCCATGGTAACCAAAATGTATAATAATTGGGTTTTAGGCAAATGTTGGCAATAGCATGCTAGGAGGGAAGAGCAAGGTGAACCTCATACAAGAATATGCAGTTCTGGCTTGACCCCTGTGGGAAGTCAAGAGTAATGGAGCTCTCAGAGGACCCGTAAGAATCCAGGAACTTAGAAATCAGAGTCCTGTCACTACTTTCAAAGTATTCACTTCCAATATAATTTGGAGAAGAATAATGACAAAGACAACTAAAAGCCCTGCAGTGGCCCATCTCTGTCCCCTCCTTTTTTCCCCAGGATCACTGTTTCCTTATACTGGGTGCATACAACCTACGTGTGTTTGTATAATTCTTTTATCTGTGTGTCTGCTAAAAATATATGGCATTATTACATGTTATATGATATTTTCATACTTTGTGTCTTTCCTCACACTTTCTGATTATGATCTTTGCCTCCCCTCTACCTCTATTATTCTGTCCCCAACCCCTTCACTCCCCCAAATTCTGAAAGTATAAGGAAATGGTTGGGCTGGACTTTTCCAGGCTTTTTTCTTTGTCCCTAGAAAGTACAGGATGCTATCCTGTGAAAACTAGAATCCCTCAAAGGATACTTTTATCAAATTTGGATCTAAGCCACATTGGTAACTCTGGTAACTACAATTCCCTTTTCTACCCCAAATGCCTGACCGCTTTGTGTCTTCCACTGCAAGATTTTCCCATTGAAAGAATTCTTATCCAAAACCAATCTTCCGGTCTTCTCCCTACTTCTCACACCCTGCCATTTGAAACATACTGAAAAGTTTCAGAAAGTGGGAGGGGACTTAGCTATCTCCAGATGGAGGGATCTAACCCACTGCCTGATTCCAGCCATCTCACTAGTGACTCCCAATCCAGTGGGGATTAATGGTCAGTCAGAAATCCTGCAGACTCACCCCATATCTGGACTCAGCTGGGCTCAACCGGCTGGATGTAGAGTGTATGGCTCCACAAGCAACCGATGAGCCAAGAGTTACGCAGCACCACCAGAGAGTGGTGGTGGTCCTGGAGCATAATCTGCACTCTCCAAGAATCCTCCTCTGCATTTTGGCTGGTTGGGACCCCAAGACTAAGGTCTACAAAATGTTGGGGGCTGTTCATGTTAACTGCCTGCTAGGCTTTTTGATTTTTCATTACTAATTTCTCTGTGTTTGGTCTTTTCGATCTTCTAATTCCCAAGCTATTTCTTAGAGATACAGATAGATCCATCATTCTTACCTCTATCAGTTTTATGGCTTCTATTGCAAAATTGTCTAATGCATTAGCAAAGGAATCTTCTTCTATGATTTTAGAACTTGTTCCTTGGCAAGCTGAAAATATGATGTGTCTTCATGTTGAAGTAAGCATATAATTTATCACCTAAACTGGAACATTTTTGAGAGTGATAAATGCCAAACCACTCGAGATGCTAATGCAACAGAAGAACACTGACCAGTCTAGACAAACCAGATGCACGATCATGGTCACCCTACTGAGTGTGCACATTCCCTCCCCCAAAGGAAGCCTCTAGAGGAAGCTTTCAGCAAACAGGCTGTGGTGTCACCCCTGCCAGGACCATCTGCTTGTGTTTGCAGGCCCGGGGAAGCCTTGAGACTAGCTAAGTCACACAAAATATATTTGGACACATGTGGGATCTGTAGTCCAACTGCCTGTGTTCTTCCAGTGGAGAAATCTGTACAAATCTATGTTATAAATAGAAACTTCATTATCCGCACTGTGTGTTTCTGCCTTGGCTCAAAATGTAGGAACTTCCATCAACATTTCCTTTCTCTAAGCAAAGTGTTGGAGACTTTGACAAACATTTCTGCCTTCTCAGAAATGCCAAGGAAAAAAAATCTTCCATTCTTAGCAAATCGCAATTACTAGCAACTTTTCATACAAGGAGTGACTGAGCTGAAGGGGTAGACCTGGGAGAAACCAGTATCCAGTAGGCCGTGTTTCTCTATTGATCAGGGGTAATAATAGTAATAACTGACATTGATTTAATGGTTGCTCTATGCTGAGGAACTTTACATGGTTTCATATGGTGTATTAGCTCCAGGCCTGCGTGTCAGCAAACTCAGAGAGTGTCACAGAGGATATTAAAAATGCACGAATAACAACAACAAAAAACCCAGCAGAGTGAAATTCTAGACACAGGGTTTGCTCTGTTTGCGTGTGTCGTAACTTAACGAATTCCACAAAGCCCTGGTGGAGCTGATCCTGTGTACAAGTCCACACCCTCCCATTGCTGGCAGGTGGGCAGGACCCCACAGGCAGGGGCCGAGGCCTGCATCCACTTGCCGCATACCAGCAGGAGTAAGGACCTGACATTCAGATTTAACCTTAAAGGGAAAGAGGAAACATGAGTCACAACTTCACTGGACAGTTCTGCCACACGGGTTTCTGTAATGTGATTTAGCTCATACTCAACTAGTAAATACAAGGAGTAGTGTCAGGTTAACAAAGTCAAATCGGTTCCTACCCAGCTTTTCCTTTGCCAATGGAGAGGAGAATTATAATTGTCGGCTGGAAAGAGAGCCTAGCCTCTATAGTGGCAGCCGGAGCACTTTCAGCTTTAATTTTTAAAATGTAAAGCAAACATCTGCACTCTCAGAGGGGCACCTGGACCTTGTACAGTTCTTGGCTCATTGCCGCCTGTGCTGCCTCAAGCGCCTACTGTACAAACCTCCCAGGGGCTCGGAGGTCGGCTTCCAGCCACACCATCTCTGTGCCAGGCAGCACTACTATCTTGTTTGCTCTCAATTGGTTCAGAATCTTGAAGGAAGGAGAAAGAGAAGTGAGGGATTAGATCCTCCTCACCTTTTTCTTATTTAAAAAAAAAAAAAAAGATTGTCTTATTTATTTTAGAGAGAGAGTGTGTGTGAGCAGGCAGTTGGGGGGGGTGGGGGAGGTGGTGCAGAGGGAGATGGAAAGAGAGAGACTCTCTAGCCGACTCCCTGCTGAGCACAGAGCCTGACCAGGGCTTGATCCCATGACACCTCAGATCATGACCTGAGCTGAAACCAAGAGTCCAAGAGTCAGATGCTTAACTGACGGAGCCACCCAGGTGCCCTTAGATCTTCCTCACCTTTAACTTAGTGGACACGGGCTCTGGTACAAGCAAAGCTCAACCCAAATCTTCACTTACGGATGCTCAAACAGAATTCCATCATAGCAATCATCACAGTAACAGCACCATGCATTCAGAGAGTGTTTGCTATTTGTCAGGAATGTTCTAAGAGTATTACATGGTCTTATACACTGAAGGGGATCAGGATATGCCATCCCCAAAATATGCCACTTTGACAGGATTATTTTGAGCTGAAGGCATTTGAGTTCTTGAAATCCCTTATCTGCCTCAAAGCAGGGCCTCCCAAAAGAACGCAGTTGTCACAAATCTCCTCCCAGGAGCTACTCTAATAGCTTCTGGGAGACAAGAAGTCGGCACCACACCCAGATACACACTGTCACAAAATATCATATCTCCCATATATGCCTCTAAGGACCCATTTATCTTTCCAAAAAGCCATTTGCTCTTTCATATGTGTTCTTTTCCATCATCTCCCCTAAGTTAGTATATAGACCCCAAATTCTACCCACTCCTTTGAGTTCCTCATCTCTGAGTGCTCTGTATGTATGCAATGTACATGCTAAGAAACTGTTTCCGAGTTTATCTTTTTATCAGCCAATTTACAGAAGGTCTAGGATGGTAGAAGAAAAAAAAATAATTTTTCTTGCCCTACAGTTTATGTGTATGAACTCATTTAATCACCACAACCCCATGAGGTAGGTGCTTTCAGCTGAGGAATGAGACATGGAAAGGTTAAGCGGTTTGGCTAAAGGCATTGTTATTACAGTGGTGTAACCTGGAGCAAAATGCAAAGTCTACCGTTGGAATGACAGTTTTGGGGGGGTTGGAGGCAGGGCTGAGTGGGTAAAAGGAAAAAACAAAAAAGAGCTAACATCAACATTCTTGGGCTGTCATCAAGGGGAAATTGTGGGTTCAACCTAGATAAACTGGAATTTTGGAAAGTCCTGTGGGTTTGTGAATGTCATCCTGGGGCTGGCTGCCCAGAGAATTGACAGCTTGTAAGCCATACTAATTTTTTTTTTTAATCATGTAACACCAAAATGAATTCAAGCTATTCTCCAACTAGAACAGCAACCTAAAATAATCTTTAAATTTATCAAAAATAGATTTCTGATAGAAGAGTTGAAATTTTCCACAAGGGTAAAGCAAAGTTATTATCCCTACCTCTCTTTATAACTTGATTCTTAACGATCAGATGCTGTTTTCAGATGAGTTGGACATAGTCCCATAGAAAACAGAAAGATGAACAATGTTTTACAGACTAATGATGTGGTTATATTATTATCTCAAATCGTGAGTAGCTTGAACAAACAACAGGTTCTGCAAGCTCATTATTGCCAGAAAAGATTGTTACTGACCAACTTTTTAAATGTGAAAATACTTATTTTTGGAAGATGTCCCCAGAACTTTTAACCAATTTTAAACAACAGGCCAATATAACAAGTTATCTCAGTTATCTTGGTGAACATTGAACAAATAGAGCATCTTGTGAGGGAATAGCTCTTCAAGGTCAAGTATTCTATAGGTGCTAAAAAGAGAATTTTCAAGAATTCTGTTTTTGTGGTTTTTCAGCTGAAGGAAGTACCTGACTATAACTGCTTTAAATTGTTTTCAAGCTAAATCAATCGTTGCCATGCTACACAGAGCAGAACTCTTGAATTCCATTTTATGTTCATCTGTATACCAGAAAAGATTCAAATTGTATTTTGGGGAGAACTTCAGCCTTCTGCAGGTATTTTTCTATATTCATTCCAAGTGGAGTAGAGATGACAAAGTCCAGCGTAGAAGCACATATATTTGGATATATACCTGCTCTGTGCCCCATGCTGTTACACTTTCTTCTTTTAATTCCAGTATCTTCTACCTGGTCACATTCATGAATCATTTTAAGTAGCTACAGATCATTTTTTGAAGATGATATACAAATAAATTGTAAAAGAAATATACCTTAAGTACATTACTTCAAATATGTATTTTCAAATATCAATTCAACTAGTGTAAATACATACACATTTATATTGAAACTCTTCCGAAATTTGCATAAAAATTTCTTTCAGTTGAACTGGATTGTCCACTGAATTAAGGTGTCAGCTCTTAGCTTATACACCATACTTAAAAGTTTTGGACTGAATATTTTCTTTTCCTAAGACAGGAAAGTTTTACAACAATCACCTTTCCTATGGGAAAGTATTATCTTTCCAGTAAAGTTTAATTTATCTTGAAAAAAGAAAAGTTGCATGCACATTTAAATGCACTGTTTCTAAATCTGGAGCCATCCAACTTCTTTGCAGGAATGGCCAAGACAGAATGAGTCATCTTCTCCAGTTGGTTTCCATTTAACAAAGGACTAAACTTCAATTAGCTTTATACACTGAAACACATGTTCAGCCCTTAGACTATAAATTAAACCCTTTTACTGAAATGGAAAGACTGGAATTTATAGACACAGGTTCAACCATTTTCAGAAGTCCCAACTTTGTTCTTTAAAGGAAACATGAAAGGATTTTTCTCATTAGATAAAATGTCTAAGTTTTTTTCCCCAAAAAAGAAGAGTCAGAAAGATCTTGAATGCAGGTAGTTTATTTGGGAGGAGGTCCTGGGACATAGGAATGAGGGACCAAGGAAAGTAAGTTCAGAAAGTAGAAAAATCCAAAGTTAAGTGTCCATAACCAAAGTTCTCACAATGGGCAAAAGAAGCTCAATTCATCAGAACATATTGAGAGTCCTGATATAGACATCATGTTACCAAGAATTATCTTTCCAAGGAACAAGAGGCCAGAGTTTCCATCTCCCACTGATATAAGGTTGTCCTAGAAGGTAAAGTCACCTGTATTTTCAGGTTCCCTGGTATCAGAGAAGGATTTGGGGCAGAAGCTGAAAAATCTGGCTCTCACTTGAAGTAGGAAGTGCAAAGTCAGTCTGAACTTGTACAGGAGTATACAGTTTGGCTTCAGCTGAAACCAGATGTAGGCTTAAGGAATGCATTTCAGTGTTCCAGAAGTGTCTTATAATAAAAGTACCCAATGTGGCAGATAGTTAATGAACCACACTTCTTGTGCAATCCCCCTTCCGCAGTCTCTGGGCTGGGCTTATGTTGACTCTAATAGAATAAAACAGAAATGATACTATGCCTGTTTTGGGTCTAACCCTTAAATGACCCAGGAGCTTCTGCTCCCTACTTAAAATGCTTGCTTTTGGAACCCAGTCATAGTAACTTCAAGCTCAGTGTAAGGACCATGTAGAAAGAACTGAAATCTGGCTGAAAAGTCTGGCTGAGCTCCTGGTCAAGACTTCAGATGACTAATGCTGTCCCAGTGACCCTGGACAATACCATGTTGGGAAGAATTACCCAGGGAAGCCATGGAATTATAAGCCATAAAACAAATTATTTTATTTCCTAACATTTTGGGTTACTTATTTTAGTCACAGCAATCAATTAAGATACCAGTCAAGAAACCTTCAAACAAATAGGGTTGTCAAAGTTGCTAAGAAGGGTAGCTTTGTTTTCCAGATATATTCATAGGAGAACTGAATTTTCCTAGTTTTGCCTATTCTTCACCAAGCCATGTGGCAACACTTATCATATCTCTGACCATGAGTTATGGCTCTGAAGGATTTCAAGTAATTTTAGTGATTCTGAGAGGAAATGTTTTTTGATATTTTTTGCCAAATTACATTGCTGAGTATTACTGTGTGACAAATTTTCATGTTTATTCTAACCTTTCTTCCCATTGTGATTGGTTACAGGGTTACCAGACTCATTTGATGTTCACTCAACAAAATAGTCATTTAAAATTCAATAAACATATCTGCTGTATGGCAAGCCCTGTTCTAGGCACTGCTATTCTAATAATGGACAAAATGGACAAAAATCCCTGTTCTCTTGGAGATGGAAGATTGACAAAGAGCAGAGGAAATCACAGAATAGAAAAATACATGGTATCTAGAGAGTGTTAAGCGTTAAGGAGAAAAGCTAAATCAGGAAAGGAGTATAGAGAAAATGTTTAAAAATACGTGTTAAATTTTAGATTGAGTGATCAAATGGCAGCATCACTGAGAAGATGCCATTTGAGAAATGGATTGATAAGACAGATTTGGGATATAACTGAAAACAGAGTCAGACAATGGAATTTGCTGACACTTTAGATGTGAGATGTTTTTAATACAATAGAGGGGGTAGCAAGCATCACCCCAAAGTTTGGGGCTCAGCAAATGAAGAATTACATTTCCATTAACTGAAATGAAGTTTGGGAGTTTATATATAGGGTTCAGTGTTAGACACATTAATTTTGAGATAGAACTAAAGAGGTTTAGGAAGTTTAGGTAACAGGCCTGTAATTCAGGATAGAGGTTTAAGCCAGAGATATAAATATGGGAATCATCAGCATATGGTATTTAAAGCCATGACAAAGGATAAAATTATGAAGAGACTGAATATAGATAGAAAAGGAAGAGTTCTCAGGACTAACTACAGGGCATTCCAAGATACAGAGGTTGGGAGAGGGAGCATGTAGAGGGAAAGCAAGAGATTGAGAAGGAACAAAGCAGAAAGCAAGCCAGCAAGGTGTGGGAGCTAGAAAACCAAGAAAATGCTTTAAGGAGGAAAACGTAACTGACCATATCAAATGCTGCTAATAGTTCAGGGAAGATGAGGCATGAGATTTGGTTATTGAATTTAACAATACAAATTGCCCTGGTGAAAAGCAGAGTTTTTGTGGAGTGGTGATGCTGAAAGCCTAATGGATTGAGTTCAAGAGTAAATGGAAGCAGAGAAAGTCAGCTGGTTAATATAGAGGATTCTAAAAAGTTTTGTTTTATACAAAAGAAGCAAAATGAAGCTGGCACAGCTAAAAAAAAAAAAAAATAATGGGAGAAATAACAGCAGTTGGTATGGTGATAGGAATGATCCAAAAGATCAGGGATAGTTATGATCCAAGAGAATGGGTGAGAATTACTGGAATCATGCCTTTAGTGGTGAAAAGGGATGGAATGTAGTATATCAGTGAGAGGTTGGCCTTAGCTAAGAGTACAGATGGTTCAAGTGCATGCTTAGTAATGGAGAAAGAAGGTAGAGTGAATGGAAACAGGACCATGAGGTGAGTAGATGAAGTGTGAGAGTCCATGAAAGTTCTCCTATGAAGGCTTCTATTCTGCCAGTGAAATAGGAACCAAGATCATTAGCCAAGAGTGATTATGGTAAGAAGATAAAGGCCTTGGAGGTTTGAAGTTCAGAAAGCATGAAGTAATCAACAAGGAGAGTATGGACTGGAGATACACAGTATCACTGTAGGGCAATATCCCTACTTTGGAACTGTGGTAGTGACAGCACGTGAGAACAGTCAGCTTGGTTGTGAGCTTCATTCCCTTCAGCTGTGTCGGTGAAGGAACAGCGCAGTTGGATTTAGCCAGGCTGTGTTTGGCTAATCACAGCATCATCTTCCCCCACCCCCAGACCCCCTCGCCTCCTCATGGAAATATTAGCTATTTTCTCCCTGACAGATAACAATACTGTTCAGAAAGCTTAGAGATTCTGACTCAGCTTTCAATACTTCTTCCAATGATGTCTTGCAAAAGTTCTGTGTTTTGTCATTTACTTTTCCTCTCCCCATCCCACAATTCATATGTTTTTCTATTTTCAATGTTATGACATACAGTTGTATTCTGACTAATTTTCCAAAAGGGGCAAAGACAACTGTGCAAGGGGAGATATAACTGGACTCTTAACAATACCTCAGTCACGTTAAACACCATTTACGCAGTACCTTTTATGTCCTAGGTATTTAATACACATTTCTAATCCTCTCAACAAGTTTCCCCATTTTAAAGGAATAGAAACTTAGGAAGTAAAATGAGTCATCACGCAGCTAATAAATGCCAAAGCTGAGACCCAAACCCTGATCTGCATGTTCCACGGTTCTGACTCTGGCCACTCTGCCCTCTAACCCTTATTAGCCAAGGCAAAACCAAGCTTGTGTTGTCCTAGCTCCAACTGTACATATTTGAATGCCATTGAGTTCACTTGCCCAGATATCTTTAATCCAAGGTGCTGTTTCCAGACTTTCTTTCTCCCAAACACCAGATGTCATCTGCTTCTGAACTTGAGACAAAAATTACAGTTTACAAGTTCCCAAATGCTGAATTTTACCTGTGTTCTCTTGTCCAATTTTAAACGTCTAGATTCACTTACCTATACTTACAATACCTCGGTGCTGTTGGCATTTCGGGCCAGGTAATGTTTTCTTGTGGCGGCCTGTCCTGTTCATACTAGGCTGTTTAGCAGCATCCCTGACCTTTACATCCTTGATGCCAGCAGCACCCTCCCCCCAACTGTGACAACCAAAAATGTCTCCAGATGGGGCATCTAGCTGGCTCAGTTGGTAGAGGGTGTGATTCTTGACCTTGGGGTTGTGAGTTCAAGCTGCACACTGGGTATAGAGATTACTTAAAAATAAAATGTTTGTTTTTTTAAATGTCTCCAGATGTTGCCAAATGTGCCATGGGAGGCAAAATTGTCCTTGGTTGTGAACCACTGGAGTAGAAGTGAAGACTACATAGGAATTAGCCACTGCATGGTTCAGTTGGGTAAGTGTCTGCTTTTGGCACAGGTCATGACCCCAGGGTCTTGGGATACAGTCCTACATGGGGCTCCTTGCTCAGCAGGGAGCTGCTTCTCACTCTGCCTGCTGCTCCCCCTGCTTGTGCCCTTTCTCTCTGACAAATAAATAAAATCTTTAAAAAAAAAAAGAATTAGGTTCATTTTTTAATCTTATTTCAAATTTTATATTGTCACTTTATCCATAACAGTAAAAGATGTTATTTTTGTACTTTTTGTTTTAGATTATGTTTTTTAGAAGACAAGCTCCTCCTCAGACTTTTACATTCTCTGTAACTTTCCAAGAACTTGCTTGTCTCAACATCATCACAGGCAGAATTAATTTTAATAGTCCCAAGTTCCCATTACACTTTGAAATAAAAAATCTATAATAACAGTGTTTACCACACTAGTGCTTTAAAAAACAAGAAGACCTCACACCTATCTCCAACTATCATCTCTTTGGTGACATAGGTCATATAACATTAATTTTTGTGTCCCCAGCATTTACAAAAATCCCAACATGTAAGTATTTGCTTAACTTGTACATTTAAACTGTATTGCAAGGAATTCCATGTGTTGACTTTTAAAATTATCTACACCTACAGAATGCCCCTTTATAGTGTCTTCTGACCCACATGCATATTACAGTCCTGCCATCTAGTGGCCAATTACCCAAACTGTAATTGCAATACCTAGTATGAAATAAACCAAATATCTCAAATATGAACATTTAAATTCCATTCAATATCATAAGATAAAGAAACCTCTACACCACTTTTACACATATACATTTTCCAACTAATGAAACATTCCAATTTTTTTAACATTTTGCCTATAAGTGAGTGAAATTAATTCACATGTAAAAGGTTTTAGCTCCAATATATAGCATTATTTGCAAATAAGGAATATATAATGTCCACATTACACCCCCCCACTTTGATTTTATCCAATGTCCTTTTCCAACAAAGCTCAAACTTTGATGGTTTTTTCTCTTAGAGATCTATCTCTTTGAAGAGAGTCTTAGCCATTCAACAAAACACATACCTGGACACCAAACTCAGCTAAAATCCAGACATCAGGACAAATTCCTCAGCTGATAAGATCTGTCATTTGATTGGACCCAAAGCTGATTCATAATCTGGAGTGAAATAAAGTTTTTAACAAGTAGGCTATTAGTGTGGTAACAGGGTTAACTGAACTAATCAATCAATTCAACTAAGTAGGTTAGTAGGAAATTAGTCGAAATATTAAACACTTGTGAAGCATTTTCATTCTTGATTGAATGAACCTCCTCACTAACTCATTCCCTTTACCAATTATGATTGTATACTTTCAAGTATCTCATTCATGCATTATTCTAGTGTTATAATAATAGTATAGTTAACTAATGATATAAACTGAATGGGGAAGGGAATAAGGATATAGAGGATAAGGGTTCGGGTGCCTGGGTGGCTCAGTGGGTTAAAGCCTCTGCCTTTGGCTCAGGTCATGATCTCAGGGTCCCGGGATCGAGCCCCACATCAAGCCCCACATCAGGCTCTCTGCTCAGCAGGGAGCCTGCTTCCCCACCCCACCCGCCTCTCTGCCTGCCTCTCTGCCTGCTTGTGATCTCTCCCTGTCAAATAAATAGACAGACTCTTAAAAAAAAAAAGAGGATAAGGTTGGCAAATCAGTTTCAACTTTACTACTTAGCATTCGAGATATCATAAATCTATTACTATTTCATATTTGTGAGCTAACAAAGTATATTTGCTTTAGCAAGAAGGTGTTACCAAATATCTCTAAAATATGCTGGAATGTTCTGTGACATATCTGTTTTGTAGAAATCATTAACATGCTCTGAAGCCAAATGAGGCATATGTATAAACTCTCAGATATCTTTCTTTCTAATATTAACTCTTGATACATCACTGATTTGCAAGATAAATATTTATTTCTAATACTGCAAACTCATGTGTGGCATGACCCTATTTCTTTACTCTCAGATATTTAAAATGTCTGAAGTTCAAGAGATTATTTAGACCAATTCCTCACAGTGTAGATGGAAAAGCCAAGGTTTTTAGAGGTTTAGAGTCTCACCCAAGTTGACTGAGCTCATTGTAGCAGATGAATCTAGAACTTTCAAAGTTATTGAAGGAATAGCCACTAGTCCCGAGGCCAACACATCACCAAGAGGATTACAAGGTGAGTTTCTTGGAACTGATGCCATCATGCTTCAGTAATTTGCAGGAATCCCAGCCCAAGTCATTCTTTTTTCACAGACTCTTAATTCATAAGCTGTATATCCTCTCCACTTCCCTCTCTTCCCAAACAAACCCTATGAGTGTCTCCCGTGACCCCAGTATGAATAAGCGATTTCTTGTTCTTCAGACATTTATTCCCTTCACCTCCTAAACTTACTTGAAACCTGCCTGGGCCCTGAACAAACATTAGAGCCAGGAGTTGATCATATTGAGTTGACTGAGGTAGGTGAACTCCTTGCTCCCCCTTTCTGCTTCCAAATTATCTCACCCCACCCTCCTGCAAAAATCACTGTTCTTTCAATGCTAATGTCATTTGGATAGATCACTGTTTCCCACACCTTCTTACATGCTCTTCCCAACCTCCTCATCCTACCTCTGCTTTCACTAGCCTTCTGTTCCCGGCACTATTCCGTTTGGGTTTCCTTTCTTTATCCTGGGTGACTTCAATAACTAAGTGGACAACCCATCAAAAAGCCCCAGTTTCTTGATTTCTATATTCCATCGACACTTTTTCTTTTCCAATTCAGTCATTTATCTTATGGCCACACCCCTGACCATTATACCTCTTAAAAAATGCAAACCTTTTAAAAAACATCCTATTGAAACATTTAACTATGGCAGCTTCCCATGTATTCCATGGGCACAAGTACTTCCATACAACCACACAGTTCTTCAATGTTGTAGGGACATCTGATCCTCTCATCCTCCCACTTTCTCATTATCCATCAGTCAGTCCCCTCCTGTCATCATTCTCATCCTGTTTGGCACAGATTCCGTTATCATCAACAGGTTGCCCCTTTGCAATTACTTTCAACTCTCAGTTCCTTCTCTCCCTCAACTGAGCTCACCCTACAAAAACCCCAATCCATGTATGAACTCCTCTGACTTCAGACTTCATGCAGGAGTGTTACCGATCACAGATTAGGTAATCTCATAACTAGTTTCACTTTAAAGTCTTAATCTCAGGCCACAGTTTGAATCTTGGTATGACCCAGAAATCTTGCTACAGTTCTCTAATAATTTTACGTTTCTGCTCCCCAGAATGATATTGATCAGCATCCTCTTTCTTTGATCTTCTACTCCCCCTCTTCCACCTTTGCCTCTCAGCAGGTATCCTTGCCCATCATTTACTGGGACTATGGAACTATCAGATGGAAGCATTTTCATCCTCTCATAACCAAATCCCCAAGCCCACCTACCACCAAACCATCTTTTCCATCGCCATCAAATCAGGAGATATCAAGGAAAGTATGAGACTACAGATGGAAATTTCAGAGCTTGAGGCAACTGACCCTAAGTGGTAAGTTAGTAACATCAGATTTAGAAGGATGGTGAACATGATGTTCTGTAGAAAATGGAAAGGCATTTTCTGTAGAAAATCGGAAGATACATGATCCAAGTTATGTTGTAGGACAGGGGTCAGCAAACTATAGCCCTGGGCCAAATCTAGCTTACTATTTTTATAAGCAAAGTGTTACTGGAACACAGCCATACCTAGTCATTTATGTATTCTTGTCTAATGACTTGAATATTATAACAGCAGGGTTGAATAGTTGCCACAGAGACCACATAATCCACAAAGTCTAAAATATTTACTATCCCTTTCTAGACAATTTATCTGCTCTTTTTTAGAAAGATAACTATGGCAGCACGATGAAGGATAAACAGTAATGGGGGAAAACTAGGTGCATGGCAAATATTTAGGAAGGAAATTGTGTTAGTTCAGTAAGAATAATAAAGGCTTGGTCTAACCCAACGGAAGTGGACATAGAAAAAAAAAACAGACATTGTGTGTATAGAATCAGGATTAGATAAACAATTAGGAGAAAAAAAAGAAGACAGAAATAGGTTATAAAAAGTGATCCCAAGTTTTCTACTTTCGTGACTGGGACATTAGTAGTGTTTGCAATGGTAGTAATAAGGGGTGAGAAGAAATGAAAGTTTCCACGAGTAATAACAATGGGCAATTTAAACAAGCTCAATACCTACAAAAAATACATACTTGGAGATTGCTGAAATTATCCCCAACTTGATCTCTAAGGCAAATGGAGTTGTGGAGGTCACTGGTCTATAACTGGTAGCTGGTGGGATGGGAAGAAGATGAAATCACTTTAAAAAATATAAAATAATAACAACAAAGTCTCTTAAAAGTTTGTATTCAGGAGTTGAACACAGACCCACACAAAAATCTGCACACAGATGTTTATAGCAGCTTTATTCATAACTGCTAAAAACTGGAAGCAATATGCCCTCAGTAGGTGAATGGATAAACAAAGTGTGGTACACCCAGAAAATGGAATACTATTCAGCACTAAATCAGAATGAGCTATTAAACCAACAAAGACATGGAGGAAACTTAAATGCATATTACTGAGTGAAAGAAGCCAGTCTAAAAAGGCTACATACGATATGATTCCACCTGTAACTTTCTGGCTAAGACAAAACTATAGAGGCAATAAAAAAGTCAGTGGTTGCCAGGGGTTTGTGGGGAGGAAGGAATGAATAGGCAGAACACAGACGATTTTTAGGGCAGTGAATCTATTCTATATGATACTGTATGGTAGATACACATCAGCATACATTTGCCCAAATTCGTGTACTTACAACACCAAAAGTGAACTGTAGTGTAAACTATGGAGTTTGGGTGATTGTGATGTGTCAATATAGGTTCATCAATTGTAACAAATGCCAACTCTGGTGGGGATATTGATAATGAGGGAGGTTATGCAAGTGTGGGGGTAGGCAGTATAGAGATGAGAAGTCTCTGTACATTCCCCTCAATTTTGCTGTGAACCTAAAACGGCTCTAAACAATCAAGTCTTAATTTAAAAAGTCTGTATTTATTTTTTTTAAAAAGTCTATATTTAAAGGGTAGTTAAAACTGTCATTTATAAACAAATGATTACAGAGAAATTAAAATCAATTAACTCAATCTAGATATATCAAAATAGGTAATTTTCAAATAATGTTCAGTAAAAGCAAGCTACAAAGGATGCCATGATTCTGTATATGTGAAATTTTACAACATAAAATAACATACACTGTACGTGCATACACAAATACAGAAGAGCATATCAATGACAACACAATTTCAAAATAGGAGAATAGACTGGACTGGAGGGAGAGAATAGAAGATGAGACTCATTTGCCACACTATATTTATTTTTCAAAAAAGCTTGCAGTAAAATACACCAGAGAGAAAGGGGTATGCACTGTCAGGAGAAAAATTAAGAGGAGACAGTAGGTCTTGGGCATCAGAAAAGGAAGGAGGTATGCTTTCAAAAGAATGGCATAAAACAGGCCATTCAACTCTGCAGATTAGTCAAGTGAAATGAGGATTAAGAAGCTCTGTTATCAGTCAGAAACCTAATAGAGTTTCAGCAGAATAATGGAAGTGGGAGCCAGATGGTAGGGGGTGGAGGGGAGACTTGGCACCAAAGAAGTGGAGGCAGTGAGAGCAAATGGCTCATTCAAAAAGCTGGCAATGAAGAAAAGAGAAAGACAGTTCGAATGAGAAATATTTAATGTGTCCGATGCTTCAATTTCAGGCAGGTAGAAACTCAAATAACTCAACATTTCTTGCAAAACATCGAGTCCTTATATTTTCAAAAATAAAAGACATAAATTAATAACTTTTTTCCTTAAGAGGATATCTGCAAACTATCTCCCATGTTAATATGACATAAAATAACACTAAGAACTTGGTTCAAATCACAATAATATGAACAGTATAGATGAAAAAGTTAAGAGGGGCGCCTGGGTGGCTCAGTGGGTTAAGCCTCTGACTTTGGCTCAGGTCATAATCTCAGGGTCCTGGGATCGAGCCCCGCATCAGGCTCTCTGCTCAGCAGGGAGCCTGCTTCCCCTTCTCTCTCTGCCTGCCTCTCTCACTAGTTGTGATCTCTTTCTGTCAAATAAATAAATAATCTTAAAAAATATATATATATATATTAAAAAAAAAAGTTAAGAAAAGGTGAACCTTCAGACATCAGGATTTTTTGGATGTGCAGTTCACCCAGATCCCCACAAAGCAGGTGCGTATGTTCATGCAATCACCCAGTCCGGATCTGGCCTTCAACCTTTCAGATTTAGAAACAATCTCATCCATGGGAATATAATTAGCTTCTCAAGAAGCTGATCCACACCAACAAAGCTGCAGTTTGAGCCACTTATTTATAAGGAGTGTAACTGCCAATCAGTCTAGATAGAGCAGTCTGACCACTGAGCCCAATTATCACAAGGGTGTTTGGGAAACAAAGAAGCAGAACGAGGACCTACATTACCAGAATGTGTAATGAAATCTGGCTTCCATGTGACAACAGCAATATTTTTGTCGAGAGATTTCTTTCTTTCTTCTTTTTTTAAGATTTTATTTATTTATTTGACAGAGAGCTCACAAGGAGGCAGAGAGGCAGGCAGAGAAAGAGGGGGAAGCAGTCTCCCTGGATGCAGGGCTCGATCCCAGGACCCTGAGATCATGACCTGAGCTGAAGGCAGAGACTTAACCAGGCTCGATCCCACTGAGCCATCCAGGCACCCCTGTCAAGTGATTTCTTAAATCAGCCTACCAGAACATCCTTTCTCTAGGTGAGGGCTGCTCTTGCAAATTTCCTTTCTCTGCACCTTTATTTCTAAACGTCCTTCTCCTAAGGTACATAGCCATTCCTTACACTGTTAATACCTTTCTGCCAAGGAAAAATCAGCTTACACAGATGTAAGGATAAATAAAAATCTCTGTAAGTGGATTCTGCTTTTCTTTGCACTAAATGCACTATACTTGTTACTGTTTAACTTTCAGAGTTCTTTCAGGAATCTAGAATCACCTCCGTATAGAAGGTAACATTTAATTTGTATTTACAAAGTCCATTAGCACACACTGAAGGGCAAAGTCAACATTCCCTGAATTTCAGTCATTCCTATACCACCTTCACGACTGTTACTCCAAATGAGGACATCTCAGTATATATATATATATATATATATATTGACATATAATTTCACTATTTAATTTTTCTTCAAATAAACTCCCACTGTGCATGAAATTTATTTGTGCATGAAATTTAGTTAATTAGCTAATTTAATTAATTAGCAACCCAGGTTAGAATAATAAAAATAATGTTTTAATAATGTTTCACTACTACTGTACATCTATATACACCACCACTGACTATCATAGTTCCTAAAATACGACATACTATTTTGTACCTTATGTAAGGTCTAATTCAGCCTACGCAGAATGTCAGAATGTCAGCGCTGCTCTGATTCATCAGACCCTGATGTGAATGCTAGTTCAATATTTTAAAAAAACTTTTAAAAAATTGTGGAAAATATGAATTGTTTATATGGTTAAAAAGAAAAAATAGGTCCCAAATGGAGTCATTTACTAAGCCCCACCAACTTAATATCTAACCTAACTGCAGCTTCCGTCTATTCCAGGAGTGGAATTTTAAAGCAATCTGGAATTTCACAGTCAGTACCAGTGAGGTAATCTGCCTGATAGAACCCCTGGCCTTCCCGCATGGGAAGGTAATTTTACCTGAAACAATACACTCATCTGACTTTATTGTCTCACCCTCCTGCCTATAAAACTTTCCATTTTGTGCAACTCAGAGCTCTCCTCTATTTCCCAGATGGGATGCTGCCTGATTCATCAATCATCGAATAACGCCAATTAGATATCCAAACCTACTCAGTTGAATTTTGTTTTTTTTAACAATATGGAATGTTCCTTAGGATAGTATCTCTAAAATGAGACCAATTTCCATGGAAATGATCTGCCAGGTCTTTTAGGAAATCCTAGAAGAGTTCTAATGGTGCATTAAAGGGTTATTGTTAAATGATTTATTGCTGTGTAGGTGGTTAAGTTTTAAAATATTTTCTCAGATATAAAAAGATATAGTTCTGGGGAGCCTGGGTGGCTCAGTGGGTTAAGCCGCTGCCTTCGGCTCAGGTCATAATCTCAGGGTCCTGGGATCGAGTCCCGCATGGGGCTCTCTGCTCAGCAGGGAGCCTGCTTCCCTCTCTCTCTCTCTCTGCCTGCCTCTCTGTCTACTTGTGATCTCTCTCTGTCAAATAAATAAATAAAATCTTTAAAAAAAAAAAAGATATAGTTCTTTTGGACCTACGACAAAATGTTTATTTTGCACAGCATTCTATTCAATGTGTGCATAGCACCCTAAGACATGGAGAAATGACTGAAAGCAATTATTAAGGAAAACAGAATAAGGAATTATAGGCTTTGTTGGGTAAGGTACAGAGACCATATTTTTTAGAGGCTGTTTGAAAATGTACAGCGGAGGGGCACCTGGGTAGCTCAGTTGGTTAAGCCTCTGCCTTCAGCTCAGGTCATGATCCCAGGAACTCTGTATCGGGCTCCCTGCTCAGCGGGGAGCCTGCTTTTCCCCCTCTGCTGCCTCTCCCCCTGGTTTATGTGCTCAATTTCTCTGTCATTCACTCTCTCTCAAATAAATAAATTTTTAGAAAAGGTACAGGGGAGCTATTTAGGTGCAGACAACATAGGAGGTAAAGCCTCAGAAAAACTTCACTGTCCTGAGTTAGCAGTGGCCCCAGGTTATACTCCCTGTCCAGAAATTTTGTGACCATGAGTCCTAGTAAAGATAAATGCATACTGAGCTGTAAGATTTTTAGTACTTCTCATGAAGGACAGCAATTGTAAAATGCCATATTTATTTAAATCTTTATTTCCAAACTTAGATTCATGGTTACATTAAAAACCTCAAGCGAATGCGAAAGGAAAAAAAAATAGACATTTTAATAACATTTAGATACTACAGGTATTACATAGAGGAAACATGATTCAACTCAGTCTTAACTGAATTTATGAAATACTTACAGCTTTGGAGTTTTGTTACACTAGTTTCAAATAGCTCCTAGCGAAAAGTAGGTATTTGCTGGCTGCTTCCTCAGGATTCACTTCCTTTTTTGTCCAAACATTTTCTATCACAAAACTCACCTATTCCAGCACAACTCAGCCATGTGGTTTGAGCCTAAGTCCCACCCCCAAGGTTAAGTCCAACAGAGAGTCTTGCATGTGACCGTGCTGATTGGTTCAGGGATGGACATGGATCACATTCTGACCAATGAAATGTTACTTAAGGAGTCTATGACGTTCCCTTGTTCTTCTGTGAGAGCTTTAGGGACTTGACCTGAAATGTGAGGCCAATTAATGCTACCATGAGGGGCTCTAGCCTAAAAAAGGGTCCAGCACCTGAAGAGCTATAGGAATCAAAATGGAGTTGGGGTCTTGACAGCATCGTGAACCTATGAATCAAGACTCCCTGAAAGCCTGAAATTAGAAGAGTCTGTGGACAATTCATTTACATGAATCTATAAATACCTTACCTTTTTCTTTTTTTTCTTAATCCACTTTGGTTCACATTTTCCATTATTCGCAAATGAAAGACTCTCAGCCAAGGTAGGCAGGTAATTTGGAACACTGGAGGAAGTATTGTGCTCAAGAGGTCTGAGATCTGGTTTAGTTCAAAGTAAGTATTTGTGTGATCTGAAATGGGCTCTGTAACCAAAACCGTTAATCCTTGTTTGTTTGTATGTATGTATGTATACATCTATGAATCCATCTGTATCTGCCAGAAGAATTGTAAATGTCTTAAGAAAACTGTCTTATTCATTTGTTACTCTGTATCACATAACTTTTTTCTTTTTTTTTTGTATGTCAAACTTTCATTAAAGATTTTTGAAGAAGTGAACAGGACAAGTTAAATACCACTACAAAATTATGTTTACAGAAATTATGTATCTGGAGTGTGTGTGTATGATTCTTTGGAGGGGTATCAGGAAAAGACACAAAAAACAACAAACAAAAAAACAACAAAACTATTATCTCACAGTTCTATAGGGTCAGAAGTCTGGTATGGAGCAGACTGGATTAAAATCAAGGTGTTGGCAGAATGTGTTCCTTTCTGGAGGCTGTGAAGGAGAATCTATTTCCTTCCCACTTGGTCTAGAAGCAGATTTCAGTTTCTAGCCTTTATGGGATGAAGGTCCTGTTTTCCTACTGGCTGTTAACTAAGAGCTGTTCCTAGCTAAAGATGACCACATTCCTTGGATCATGGCCCCCTTTCTCCCAACTTCAAAACCATGAACAGTGGAACTAGTTCTTCTCACATACATCTCTCAGAGCCACTCCTCTTTCTCATTCTTTCACTTTTAAGGACTCAGGTGCATAGAGTGGGACCATCTGGATAGTCCAGGATATCCACCCCATCTCAAGGTCCTCAACCTTAATCACATCTGAAGACTCTTTTGTCATACAAGGTACCATTATCACAGGTTCCAGAAATTAGGATGTGGACATACTTTGGGTTGGGGTGGGGATCACTCTGCCTAACACAATATCCTATTTGCTTTTCTTAGTCTTCCCAGTGGTACTGATATCTCAAAAATGCAGACAGCCTTTGAATATACTCTTGGATATCAGTTCCTTCTGATCTTTAAAAAAATCTACATACAAAGGCAGGAATGGGTTCGGGTGAAAAATTCTAGCAAGTTAAGTCAAAGTAATTTCATTCTTCAATATTATTTTCCAAAGTTGTCATGCCAAAAATCACAATGAAAAGGACAATGTAATTTTACCTGTACTGCAACCCAAGACACTAAACATACTAAGCTGTAGATGCTAGCAAAAATAACAAAATTCAAGTAAATGCACAGCTTAAAATAATGTAAGAAACATTAACTTGCTTTGTCATAGTGATAACACATAGATGGTAATTGATACATACACACACACACACACAAACACACACACACACACACACACACACACACACATATATAAAGGCTCAGTTCCAAGTGCTCCATCTGGATTAGTCCTCCTCTTTACTTGCTTTTTAATGAAAGCCACCCCACTCTGTATGAATTCAAGTATCCTCTTAGGGCACAAAGCCTTAAGTCCTGCCTGCCCAAAAAAACCACCTGGTGCTAAAAGACAGGATGAGCCACAGGAGGAGAGAAGTAAACAGGGGCAGATTAACCGTATTTAAAGCCCAGATTCTCAGTGGAATAGTAACAGTCTGTTGTGCTACAGCACTGTTTTGTACAATATAAATCAGCTCACATATGATTATTGATATTATTGATAATAATCACATGTGTGATTATTAAATAGGGGAGTCATGTCAGAATAACATGGAAGGCGGGTTGGCTCATATTTAATTTTTCCTAGCACTTTGTCTTGTGCTATCAAGAAACAACGCTGAATGTATAGTATGCAGTGGACTCCACCATCCCCCACACCTGAGGCAAGAAGATTAAGTAATCCACTCAAAGTTACACAGTATCCAAATCTAGAAAAATCCAAACCTCTAGGCTAGTTCTTGAGTCAATGTTCTTAATCATGATTCTACACTGCTTTTCTCAACTAACAAGTTGGTTGTATTTGATTATTTTTTTTCCATCCCTTAACAAATGGAGTTTAAAATGACTATCTTAATACCTTAAAAGACAAAAAAAGAAATATGAGAAACACTTTGTAATTTATAGTGTTAAATGAGTTAATATTTCCACATCAATTATCTTTCTTTATAATTTGGAATAGTTATTGTTTTTCCATGTACTAATTATTTCATGTTTATAATTAAAGTTTTGTACTTACTCAGAAATTTCCTTGTAAGGAGAGATCATGATTTATGTCCTTTTGTGCTTTGGAAAACCCTAGAAAGATCTATTCAATATTGCTAACTGGATGGCACTTGACACTTCTGGAACTCACAGGAATGTAAATCAATAAAAAATAGAAGTAAATAAAAGTTCATACCATATTAAGTTAAAAGTAGTATTTTCCGCGGGCCATTCACAGGAAAGTGCAAATTCAGTTTCTCCAGATCCTAATAGGAGTCTGATTTTTCAGGTTAATGAAAGAAAACAGAATACAAAGGGAGATGAGTTACGTCTTACTTCTCAGGACAATCATTAAGATACTTCTGAGCAGTACATCCGGAGACCCATTTTATATACGTTGGTTTCTACCAACAGAAAGTAACTCCCCAGTGTCACATCTACAGATTCTCCTTTCTATCTCTTTTCTGTCCTTTTCTTGATAAATCTTGACTGTTGTTCTAGATACAGGCAATTGGATTATTAATGAGGGCGAGGCTCAAGACTGGGCTTACAGATATATACACTATTCGACTACTCTTAAATGAACTAAATATGAAAGCAAAATTTACTTTTCTGATTAAAGTTTAGATTCAGAAATAATGGGATAAAAATGAGTATCTACTCCAGCATTCTTTGGTTGACTCTTTTTAACAGCAATAGGGTATCATTTAAATGAGTAGCACTTTGAGAGGTTTTGACTAAAACTAAAGGTCTCACTGTATGCTTTAGTTTTTTAGTTGTCAGATGTTTATATATATCCTTTTCCTCTGTTGGAACTTAAATTACCTTTATGAGGTGTTGAACTCTCTATGTCCATGTATTCCCAAGGTCATCTGGATGTAACTCATTTTTTTTTGTCTAACTAAACTTTATCCATAGGCTTTCTCTCAGCCTCTGTGACCCTTAGGACTACAGAAAATACAGCACTGTTAAAACTTGTGGAAAAAAGTTTCAAACCAACAAGATTTTTGTGATGCTCCATAAACACTAGACATCTGCTATTTATCTTGCATATTAATTTAACGGCAACTACACAAGGTCATAAACTTGTGATGTACCTAAAGTAAAATTAGTTCTGTAAGTTCCTATATAATTTTAATAAATATTTTGAGACATAGGCACTCCAAGAGTGAAAAACTATATGGACTATTATTTATTTTAAAAACATAGCACATTACTTTTTTTAAAAAAACTTCTTACTAACGATACCTCATTTATCACTAATTAGTGCTTTTTCTTTTATTTCAATGTGTAACATTTGCAAATCACATAGTATCTTCATTTTTTCATTTATGAAAGATACTTTCATTTTTCCCCCCTAAAAATAATCCCTAATTCCTACCTATATGTGGTTTCAAACAGGTCAGAGTAACTTTCAGTATATAAAATATTAATAACCATTTGGGAGTGATCTGTAGGTAATTTTGTGGGTATGCTGTAATGAAAACAGATGCTTCACTTTTCAGAAGAAAACTACTCACACTGCAAGTTATTTCAAACCCACAATTCTTCAGTTAAGAAATCACAAGCCTAACTAAAACCATAGAGTTTTTGTACAAAGAATAGCTCTCGTTGCTATTTTATATATAGATCCTTTCCTGACTTCAATTGTTAAGTTACAGTAAAATGAGAGTGATGTTTTCTAGTAATATGTGGTAGTATCCAAAATAATACCTGTGACAGGATATAAGGAAACAGTGGCCCAGGTAAGTTGCTGTTACTTGTGCAAGGACACTCACATAATTCGTTAGCAGAGCCAAGTCTAAAACCCAGTCTGGGACTTATCTGGACGCCTCTTCCTGCATCCGTCCTTTCCCAGGCGCTGCAAGCAGACCTTTTATTTACTAATTTCCTCCTGAGGACAGAGAGACTTTGTGGCGTGGTAAAAAGGAGGCAGTTTTCGGAGCCTCATACATCTTTGTGTTTGTAGTCAGTTTCTTAAATAAAAGAGTAACGACGCCTCCATACTGGAGTACTTTTTGAGGCAAATGCAGAATATGCGAACATGCTTTTTACTGTCGTGTTCTCCAGAGATGTATGCCATATCGTTGCAATGTGCATAACTTTGGACTGGTCCACTGAGTTTGTAAAAGATGAATTTTCGGCCCGTGTCGCAGAAAACCAAGGATCATACACCACTTCCCTACACCCACATTTCATATGAGAACAACAGTCCTCTACTTATGATGAAAGCACCTTGTTTCGTTTTCTCCCGCCTTCCCTGTTTTCTCTCAACATTTTCCGCCAGTAACTTCTACCACCCTGTCTTTCACTCCACTAGAAAACTCGCTCTCCCACCTTCAGGAACCTTCCTCCTTCCTTCCGCCTCCTGCTCGCTTTTGTCACACCCGGCAGCTGAGATCGCAGACCGGAAAAACAGCGGAAACACACTACGCACGCGCATTAACTCGCCAGCGCTTTGCCTCTCAAGTGTGGTTGGCTGCTTTCTCTCCATCTCTCACTGGCTCGCTACTACGTTGTAACTCTCGCGATATTTGCTGCCGCCAGTCGGCGGGAGCCGCTGCGGGTTCCTGGCGGGCCTTTCTAGCTGCAATTGGCGCTGGTGTTCCTGTGTTGTTCAGAACTGCCGGGTAGAGCATCATGACGTCCGCCTTGGAAAACTACATCAACCGTATCCTCCGGCCGGCTGCCGCGGGCTACAGCCGGGGCCATGGCGAAGCCCGCGTCCGCACTGGAGAGGGCTGGTGCTGGAGAGACCGGGGGTCGGGGTCGGCGGGCGGTTGGGATGCCCGGCCACTGCGGGGCCTGGGCTGTGTGCGGATGAGGGGCTTCGGAACGAGGGACCCTCCAGTCCCGCTCCCGGGGCTGGAGCCCGCCGCTCCTGGGGGCCCAAAGCGCCTTTTAATTTTAACCTAAAACAAAACAATGTGATTATTCCGAACTTTTCCCTTTCTCTATAGAAATCAGCTCTCTGTTTCTCTGTACTACCGTAGGGCCTATACGTTCACGTTTGGGAATAAGATCAACAGTCGTCCTAGCGGCGAGGAGGGTCTTGCAATCCAAGAATTTGTTTTATTCATAGACTTTGCTTATTGTTCGAAGATACCAAAAACTTTAAAGATGGTGCACAAGTTGAACTTCTGCCCCTTTACCACTTGAAGTCTCAACTTCTTTGTTGATAGAATGAAAATAATGCTTGCTGTTGTAGTTGATACTCATGAAGAGCAAACAACTTGTAAAACCCCGTGTGGAGTCTTAATGTACCCTATAGAAGTATTAACCATTTTAAAATCTCAGGACAGAAACACTACATTGCTCTCATGTATAAATTTGGAACAAAAGTGAAATACTAGATGCTTAATTGTGCAAGCATATTGGCACCTTTGACATGGACTATAGCTTCTTTTTTGAATTCCAGAGGCCGGGTCCTGGAAGAAAGTGTCTCAGCACGCTTGAAAGCATTCAGTATTGATGAATTTGGCACTAATTTCAATTTTCTTTTTAGAGATAAAGGAACAGGTCTGGGAAAGTGGTAAATGTCTTGCTCTAAGCCCTCTGGGAAGTATTTCCCCAGTGAAAGTACCAGACATCTCCGCTGTTTTGAGACAGGGAAACAACTGATCACATAAAGGCATTTTCTTTTTCTATTTTTCCCTGTTTTAATTGTGTAGTTACTACAAATTTTGAGGAAGTTAGAAACTTAAAGATACGTTGTAAATGTAGTGCTGTGTTAAGTAGTTGTGTCTTAATTCTGTCACCTTTTTCCTAGTAATTCAAACCATTTCCTCAGGAGCTCCCAGGTTTTCATTTTCATTCCCTAAGAATGCTTTCCTTAATTCAGTTATCAGGAACTGTTGCAGTTATAACTTCTGATGGAAGAATGATTGTGGTAAGTAATAAGCATATTCATTCTCTCCTTGTAAGCTTATTGGTTGTAAATTTTTATGTAAAACTTCTGATCTCTAATGCCTAGGCCTCACAGTACACCTGCATTGCAGTTTTGTTATGATTCAGCTCTCTCTACTTGATAAATAGCTGCTGATCCATATTTTCTTCACTAATAAATGTTGGTGTAATTTACATAGAAAGCTTCTAGGAGCCAGGATGGATAATAGATTCTGTCCTCAGAGAGCTTCTAGTCTAGTCTTCAGACATCTGCTTCTATTTTATATTTATCTTCCTCTTCAGTTTTTATTTCCTTCCCCATTCAGTGCTCTGGCATTCACTACATGAATTACAGTTTTTTTGAAATTTTGTGTATGCCTCTTAGAAACTTCATGATAGATACTACATATGTAGAATAATGAACATTTAGGTCTTGTATGGTGTTAATATATATTCAGTATCTAAGGTTGTAGGACCTCTGTTTTCTGTAGGACAAATTGTGATGATTGACTCGTTTATTTCATCTCATTTGTCCTTGTATCACAGACCGCCCCCCTTTTAATTCTAGAAAATTCTTGGATTCTCTCCTTGATCTCTTCCTGACCTGAGGAATTTATTTCATGATTTTTGGCTACTTAATTATTTCTTCACTTATAACACATACATTGCTTGCTTTCAAAAACAATTTTAAAGCTGTTCAACTTTATTTCTGTGTGTAATTCATATATTTTAATCTCTTATTTTTCCATCTGTAGTTGTTTTTGTTTCTTTTGCTCTTTTTAATTTTTGTCATTTTTCTCAGTGGGTCCATAAATGGCTATTATCAGAGTGTTAGACTTAGCCATTTATTTAAATGTGTATCATGTACCAGGAACTTTACATGTATTATATCACTTAATCTTCAGTATAACTCTGTGAAGAATTATCTCTGAATTCGAGGTTAGGAACCAGGCTCAGAAAAAGTGAATCAGGGCGCCTGGGTGTCTAAGTGGGTTAAGCCTCTGCCTTCGGCTCAGGTCGTGATCTCAGGGTCCTGGGATCGAGTCCCGCATCGGGCTCTCTGCTCAGCAGGGAGCCTGCTCCCCTTTCTCTGTCTCTCTGCCTGCCTCTTTGTCTACTTGTGATCTCTCTCTGTCAAATAAAAAAAAAAAAAAAAAGTGAATCACTTTCCCAGAGTCACTTAGATAATAAGTGGCAGAACCAAACTGGGTTTTTTTTTTTTTTAAAGATTTTTTATTTATTTATTTGTCATAGAGAGAGAAGCGAGAGTGAGCACAGGCAGACAGAGTGGCAGGCAGAGGCAGAGGGAGAAGCAGGCTCTCCGCCAAGCAAGGAGCCCGATGCGGGACTCCATCCCAGGATGCTGGGATCATGACCTGAGCTGAAGGCAGCTGCTTAACCAACTGAGCCACCCAGGCGTCCCCAAACTGGGTTTTAAATTCCACTTGACTCCAAAGCTAAAGCTGTCGCCTTGCTTCCTTCTTAATCAAGAGAATAGTCTTTTCTTTTTAGGCACCTTAGTGTATTTTGTCAAATAAGCACAGTTTGAAATATTTTCATCCCATCTTAACACTTCAAGACCTCTATTACTATTAACAGATATTTGCAAATCGTTTTGTATTTTGTGAAAATCTCAAACTTAAAATTTTCCTATTTTTAACAGGATTGATAAAAAACTTTGAGAATTTAACTTTACATAGGAAAGAAAATTATTTCAAAAGAGCATTTTGACTACTGAAGTTCAGTATTTCTGTATTTTATTGACACAAGGCTCAGTTGATACAATAGTTACGAATAAAATGACGTCAAGAGGCTATGTCTGGGTATGTTAACAACTCTAATTAGTTTAGTGAATACCTTGTATTTTGTTTCTCTTCCAAATTTTAGGTTATCATTTTGTCATGATTGTACTCTGATTTTACATATTTTGATTTTCAAAACATGAAACAGTTTAATAATGAGCTTCAGAGAATTAACCAAAACTAATATGTTGATATTTCTTCAGAAACTTAAATAGCATCTGAGCTACTATGTTGTGCTAGACCCATATCTTCCTTTATTCAAAACCAAGACTCTTCCATAAAATTTTCTCCGAATATTTCCTTCAAGTTCTGGTTCTAATAATTACCATCATATTTCTATCTACCTTACTGGATTTTGGGAAGATTAAGTAAATACATGCAAGGCCCATAGAACACTGGCAGATAGTAAGTACTCATTAAGTGTTAGCTGTTACTACCAGCTGAAGTTGGTATATATTTATGGGGCTGATTTGAATCTCTGAAGAATGGTAAATTATATTTTTTATTCCTAATAGTATAATAGTAGTTCAGTGGTCTGGGCCTGAAGCTAGCCTTTTGTGGTTCAACTCCTAGCTCTACTACTTTCTTTCTACTCATGAAACCTTGAGAGATTACTTAACCTCTCTTTGCCTCAATTTTTCTTCTGTGAAGAGGGAGTAAGTAGTGTGTACCTCAAAGGATAAAAATTATTTGAGATAATGTGCAATGTGGTTAGCACAGGGCCTAGAACTAGGGTGTAGCGTGAAGTGACTCTTTACATTCCTGTGGCTATATATATGCTTTCCCTTTTTATATGTTTATATAGTTCCCCTTAAATTTCATTTGTTTTAGTCTTTGTCCAGTATTACCTCCTGGACTATGTGGGCTTTTACGCTACCTCCTTACACTGGTACATAGGTGTCCTTCATAACTGAACAACTCTTACATACTAGTCAGACTACGGTGATTTTTTTCCCCCCATCTTAAAAAACCAAGAGGTAAGTTTTGTTTCCCTGGATACTGTTGGTTATAAAGAAGTATTCTATTTTATAATGGACTTATATGTAAAAGAAGTACTTCTAAGATAATTAAAAATAAAAAATAAGTACTCTGTTGGTATACCTGGCAACTAAAATTTCTGTGTCTTTGAATTTACATATTCAGGTAAACCACAATATTTGTCTTTTTTCTCTTGATGTTTCTTACAGGGAACACTGAAAGGGTTTGACCAGACCATTAATTTGATTTTGGATGAAAGCCATGAACGAGTGTTCAGCTCTTCACAGGGAGTAGAACAAGTGGTGCTGGGGTTATACATTGTAAGAGGTGACAATGTGTAAGTAAAATATCTCCATTTTTAAAGGCAGGTTAATACACTACAGATTTTTAAACTGCTTGCTATCTGGAAAGAGGTTTTTATCTAAGATTGGTCCATATTTCTGATAGTTAAGGGGCCTAGATAGGGTCCAGAAAGGGCCCTCCCTTACACTGAATACTTCACTAGAGAGGCTTTTTAAAAATGTTCTTCCAAAATACCCCTAGTTTTTATTTTTTTTAAAGATTTTATTTTTATTTATTTGACAGAGATCACAAGTAGGCAGAGAGACAGGCAGAGAGAGAATGGGAAAAGCGGGCTCCCCACTGAGCAGAGCCTGATGCGGTGCTCGATCCCAGAACCCTGAGATCATGACCTGAGCCAAAAGCAGAGGCTTAACTCACTGAGCCACCCAGGCACCCCCAAATACCCCTAATTTTAGAGTAACATAAATACATTTCTAGAGTCTAAGCTAGGGTTTGAAGATGACTTCAGAATCTCTTGTGTGAACAATTTAAATAATTCATGTTTTATAAGCATAAGTGAGCTGTAAAAAAAAAAAACGAGAGAAAGGCAAAGCATTTAGTGGGGACCAGTTCCCCTGACCAGAATAATAGTGATTACTTATATTGGGGTTTTCCCTATAATTGATTTTAAGAAACTTTCTCCTACTTTGATTTAAAAAAATTAAAAGCAAACTTTTTTGGACTTAAAAAAGTTTTAAACCTTGTTATAGATTCAGTGGTATGCTGGAGTGGCTCAGGGAAGCAGATTGTTACATTTTCAGGAATTTTGCAAGCTGGTGATTGATATCTTGGTGGTGGTAGCTTGAAATTGACCACAGTGGCGTATTTGCACTATGGATATGAGTAAACAGTGAGAGCTGCCTCCCCCTTTTCCTTTGGAGAGCCCTTTTTAAAAACACTGTACCTATTCTCTTCTGTCCTCCCTAAGGATTTTAAATGATAGTAAATTTTTAAGGTGGAATTGAGATATTTTGATTTGTTTTATATTAGAAAACATAATATATTTTCCCAGAGTGGGTACTTCTCATTTATTAGAGAGCTGGAGGCTTTCTATAGTTTAAAGCACACTTGGGAAAATTCTGTATTACAAGTATTCGCCTATAGAATTTACTCTTATTAAAGCCAAACTAATTTAAACAACCAGTTTCTTATGGAATAATGTTTTATACATGTTCAGTGGTGAGGCTATAACAGTTTAGGTATCCAGCTGGAGAGCCATGGCTTGGTACCTAGCATGGTATTAATGAAGTTAATGTTATAGATGTTATGGTAGAATTAAATCAAGGAAAGACTTGCTGGCTTTAACATTAGCCAGTCACATCAAAAAATTATTTGCTATGACATCTGAGTACCCGTTGCTACTGTTCTCTTTATATGTGAAGAACTGTACTTTTTGGTCTTGGATTTAAATTGAATGAACTGTGAAATCCTGAAAAGGAAACTAGTGGATGTTGTGTTTGTGTGTGAGTGTATATAGATTTAGTTCATTGAAGTTACTCCAGTAGAGACAAATAGACACTTTTATTTGCTTATTTAGTAGTGATTCTGAGATCATCTGCAGCACAGTCCCTGGATTGAGTTGTTGAGTTGAAGTCATAGGATTGGAATTTGTGGGGGTTTGTACCATACCTATCTGATATGTGTCTTTTTCCTTTAAAGACTCATGATCCAGGGGCACCTGGGTGGCTCAGTTGGTTAAGCGACTGCCTTCGGCTCAGGTCATGATCCCGGAGTCCTGGGATCGAGTCCCACATCAGGCTCCCAGCTCCATGGGGAGTCTGCTTCTCTCTCTGTCTCCTCTCATGCTCTCTCACTCTGTCTCTCTCGAATAAATAAAAAAATAAAAAGACTCATGATCCAGTCACACTGTATGCAGTTTGTCTTTTAATACTGGTTTCTGTAGTAATGTTGCCTTCAGATTATTTCTTGAAGTAACTTGTGACTTAAATGTACAATTCACTACTTCATGGAGACTATATTTGCTTTTCACCTTAAGTAGTTTTTATCGTGTCCTTTCAGTTTTATTTCGAAATGAGATTGTTTTAACTGATTTTTTTTCTTTCCTTAAATAACTACAGTGCAGTCATTGGAGAAATTGATGAAGAGACAGATTCTGCACTTGACTTGGGGAATATTCGAGCAGAACCTCTAAACTCTGTGGCACACTGAGGAAGAATTACATACATTGGACAACTGTAAATCTTTGTATAGAAGCTGATTATTCTGAGGATGATGTATGGAATTTTTATGAATGTGTAATTGTGGACTTTTGACACCATATTGATTAACTGTAATATGATATGTAAATTAAAATATTTCTACATTTCCTTGAAAAACATTTTTTTCCCCTAAATCATGTATAGTAGCTTGGTTTTATTTTTCTCTTAAATAGTACTAAAATCTAATGTTTACTTTGAGAACAGATATTTCATATTTTAATACAGAAAACTAGTTAAAAAGAGAAATTTGTATCCTATGTAAATCAAGCATACAAATACCATCAGTAGTGCAGGATACATGTGTTTCCCTATTTTTAAGAAAGTCACAGACAGGTAAGTCTTCTAACCTGAATCATCCCCATTTACCACACTACTCTGGTGGTTGGTTGCTCTCTAGCACCTTAGAAGTGTAGGTAAAAATGTGTTTGGTTCAGAAAAGGAAAAATGCTAACAAAGTTGCATATTATCTGAAAGAAATGGATTCCATCGTCTTGAAAGCCATCTTGGCTTTTAATCTTAAAAATTGGGGAATTTTAGCATTAAAGGAGTTTTTTGTTGTTTATAAATGTGAGTAAATAAACTTGACATTTATATTGAGGTAGTGCTTGCTCTTATTGTCAACAACTTCCCCTGACTCCTTGGTTCCATAAACCTGTTTTCAAGAGAAGTAAACATGGTATCTCAGAGCAACAGTCAGTAGAACTGGTTGATTATTTCAGTGAATCAATTAAGTCGATAATGTCCCTCATCTACAAGTGGGCTTTTTTCTAAAACCCCCTGTAGAGCTATGTTCACTTTTTAAAGAATCCATAGGAACAATGGTACAAATAGTGTTGAGATCCAGAGTATTCCAGAGAAATTCTCATCAACCACTGAGGGCCAAAGTGTGCAACTTTGTGGTGAATAGAAACTAGAATAATACTTATATTCTTATAATTCAAGCAAAATTTAAAGAGTTTTCTTTTTTTAAAATGAAAATGTTTGGCAATAGGGGTTGGCAAGCTTTTTTTGTAAATATGCAGATAGCAAATATTTTAAGCTTTGAGGGCCATATGGTCTCTGTCACAGCTACTCAACTCTCTTGTAGTATGCAAACAGCCATAGATAATACATAAATGAATAGTTATGGCTGTGTTCCAAATAAACTTCATTTACAATAACAGGTGGCAGGCAGGATTTGGCCTGTAGGCCATGTTTGCTGACCCTTGGCTTAAAAAAATAATACAATCTCAATAAGAAAAGATGAGGGCTAATTTGTATAAAATCTGAAAAAGGCTTCTGGAATAGATCCTTTCAGAGTTTAGAGGTAGATTTTGTTCATACTTTTTTAATACTTAAAACTCTACTAATTAGATATGGTAGTTTTTTGGTTCACAACATTTTCCAGAGGAAAATATCTTTATAGAAATAAGACTTGTAAGAAGAGAACTGCTGAGATAGTTTTCTTCACTGGCCGCCAGGCACCGTCACCCAGCATAACTTGCTTGATGTTCTGTTGTTGAGGTCTGCCTCGGGGTTAGAAAAAGTTTAGTTAGTACCAAATATCATAAATATTTGGCTTTTGTAGTATAAGGTTTTATAATCAATAATAAAATGAAAATAATGCAGTGAGTAAAGCAAATAGGCAATTTAATGGGCTATAAACCAAATGTTCTATATAAGTAAATAATGGCATTATTTATTTATTTATTTTTTTTTTAAGATTTTATTTATTTATTTGACAGAGAGAGATATCAAGTAGACAGAGAGGCAGGCAGAGAGAGAGAGAGAGAGAGGGAAGCAGACTCCCTGCCGAGCAGAGAGCCCGATGCGGGACTCGATCCCAGGACCCTGAGATCATGACCTGAGCCAAAGGCAGCGGCTTAACCCACTGAGCCACCCAGGCGCCCCAATAATGGCATTTTAAATGGGTAAACTATTTTCAAAAATCAAATAAGGAATACAGATCATTCATTTGCTAAGTGAAATGTATTAGAACAGTGCAAATGAAGTCCAAATCAGATACTTTGCCTACATACTTGGCATAACATAAATCACACATAAACCAATAGACAAACCATAGTTTCCCCCCGCCCCCCCGCTCCGCAATCCCTCACAGTAATGCATTTCTAACATGATGTCGCCTTCTGAAATCTTACAATGATGCAGTTATCTGACTGGTGTCAAAAGTCATTCCCCAGATATGAACTGGATGTTGGTAATGGTAGGGAAAATGAATGAAAACACACCAAATGGTCTATGCAGTTAGCTATTCTGAGTGCACAGGGAGGCTTTCTGTGCTTGTAACCAATTCAAATTGGATTTCTTTTTGCATGAGCATTGTAAAAGAACCATGCTCTGAGTGGAGACTTGATTAATATGCAGTGTCAAGTTTTTTGTGTTCTTTAATGAGAGTTTTATTCTGTAATCACTTTTCTTATTTATAAAAAGCCTCAAATCAATTTTAACCTATAATTACCTCTGTGCTCTGTGATTCAGGCACTATCTAAGCCCAGCTTAATAATGAATCAAAGAAATAAATCTTTCCTAGAAAGATATTTTCACTAAACTTTTTTGTAAAGGGCAATTAACTGCAGAAAGGACTTAATTTGTTTCTTTTTAACTGAAAACATACTACCTAAAGTAATGTTTAAAGCATTCTTTTAGGCTAAAGCACTTTGCTAAGTCAAATGGGCTTTATGTTGACAGTTTTGGCATAAATATTACAAATCTTGATGCCAGAAGAATAAGAGATAAACTTTATTAATATTTCCTTTATTTAAACATCCTGCTTAATGCCTTTATAAAACATTTGGATTTTTTTTTTTTTTAATATTTATTTATTTGACAGAGAGACACAGCGAGAGAGGGAACACAAGCAGGGGGAGTGAGAGAGGGAGAAGCAGGCTTCCCACCAAGCCGGGAGCCTGATGCGGGGCTCGATCCCAGAACCCTGGGATCATGACCTGAGCTGAAGGCAGACGCTTAACGACTGAGCCACCCAGGTGCCCCAAAACATTTGGAATTTTTAACCTATCCTGAGATATGATAAAAAGTTTTAAGTAGTATTCAATATAAATATAGGCTATCTTTGTCAACACGTTTCTCAGACAATGTAACAAAGGATTCACCATGTCAATGAGAAGGTAAACCATGCCTTCACAAGGGCAGGTGAACCTACTTGGGTGGTAGACAGAATTATAAAGTGAACCTTAACTGTCAATATTTAGTATATTACGAGCCTTCACCTTCAATATTTAGTAGGTAGCATGTACTGAGCACATATCTTGCACCAGGCATGATGTTCAATGCTTAAAACAGTGACCATTTTACATAATGGGAAATTGAGGCTCATCAGGGTTAAGAGCCTTACGAGGGCTCTAGTTTGACCAGGTCTTCGTATTTTTATAAACTACTTATCAGTAGAAAGTATATTGTCAAATTTCCTGCTGTCAAATATCTATTAGAAACCTGAGGGCTCAGTCATTAGGCATCTGTCTACCTTCGGCTCAGGTCATGATCCTGGGGTCCTGGCATTGAGCCTCGAATCTGGCTCCCTGTTCAGCAGGAAGCCCGCGTCTCCCTCTCCCACTCCCCCTGCTTGTGTTCCCTCTTTCACTGTCTCTCTCTGTCAAATGAATAAATAAAATCTTAAAAAAAAAAAAAAACCAACCTGGAAGGAAGAAATATTAGATGATCTAAGGGAGTTCACAGAGCTTTTGTTGTGGGCCATTTTCATAATTACCTGAGCTGCTTTAAATATTCCGGGACCCTACTCTCGCTGATATGGCTCAGTAGATGTGGAATGGGGCAAAAAGGAATACTCAATAAACAGCTAAGTAAGAAAAGTAGTAGAATTATTAAAAGACCTGTCATATGCTTGGATGAGTCCTAGTTATGCTTCAGAATCCTTACCTTTGAAGACATGGATAACAATATGTATTTTTGGTGTTGTAACAAATGAAATTAGGCTCCATTTAAAAAATTTGGTATGATTTATGGGATTTAACAGTAAACAGTTTATTCTAGGTATTCAAAGGCCAAAGTCGAAAAGTTGCAGATGCGGGTCTTGCCACTTTGGTTTTTCATAGTGCCTCTGGCTACCAAATCTCTCCCTAAGAGACTGGAGTATTTCAACTTTGAGGATTTAAGATTAAATGGAAGGTATGTGTAAGAAGTTTACATTATTTGGGGCACCTGGGTGGCTCTGTGGGTTAAGACTCTGCCTTTGGCTCAGGTCATGGTCTTAGGGTCCTGGGATCGAGCCCCACATCAGGCTCTCTGCTCAGCAGGGAGCTTGCTTCCCCTCCCCTCTCTCTGTCTGCCTCCCTGCCTACTTGTGATCTCTCTCTCTCTCTCTCTCTCTGTCAAGTAAATAAATAAAATCTTAAAAAAAAAGTTTTCATTATTTAACAGATATACAGTATGATTACATTTGTCTTATGGCAATTATATACTCTTGTGGGGTTCAAAAATGAAAACTCAGGTTTTTCACATATAAAACAGGATCACTCCATTCTGGACTTGCATAGTTCCATATCACATTTATAAACTTACTTTCACTCACTTTAGTATTCTTTCTTTCTTTTTTTTTTTTTTTTTACTAATTTGGAGCTTTTTTTTCTAACTTGGGCTGTTACTCTGGTTTTTTTTTGTTTTTTTGTTTTTAAGATTTTATTTATTTATTTGACAGAGCACAAGTAGGCAGAGTCGTGGGCAGAGGGAGAGGGTGAAGCACTCTCCCCGCTGAGCAGGGAGCCCGATGCGGGGCTTGATTCCAGGACCCTAGGGATCATGACCTGAACAGAAGGCAGACGCTTAACCGACTGAGCCACCCAAGTGCCTGGTATTCTGTTTTGTTTGTTTGTTTGTTTGTTTGTTTGTTTTAGATTTTATTTATTTATTTGAGAGAGAATGAGTGAGAGAGAGCATGAGAGAGGAGAAGGTCAGAGGGAGAAGCAGACTCCCCAAGGAGCTGGGAGCCCAATGCGGGACTCCATCCCAGAAGCCCAGGATCATGACCTGAGCTGACGGCAGTTGTTCAACCAACTAAGCCACCCAGGCGCCCCTGGTATTCTGTTTTTAAGTCATTGGCAATTTTGGTAAAAAATGTCTTTACATGGAAGACTGAAAAAAACAATGTTGATAAGGCAGAGCTCTCTCCACCCAGGTTGATAATGATCCATTAAACAGCATAGTGTTCCCATTCAACTAGCTACAAATTTGTTTAATTACAAGATATTTAGTCCTTTTTCTCCATCTTATTTACAGAGATTACGTGAAATTTGGTCAAATGCTTTGCTGTGATGTTTATTCCTCTTTTAGGAAGGAAACTGTGACATGGGCGTAGCTGGTCTTAGTGAATCAATGCTGCCTCCTAGTGATCACTGCTTCCTTTTCTATGTTTCTACAAACAAAAAAAGTGTATTTTAGAATATTGTCTGTGACATTTGTAAAGCCTTTAAGGCATACTAGGTATCATGCTTGCAACTCTACCAGGGAATGATACTAATGATACTAATGATACTAACAAGTTTTGTCCTTTGTAGCTTGTATCCGTCCTCAGCACCTCAACCAAATCATCTCGACTCAAAGGTTTACTATCCAAGGTTATGAGTGAGTTTGTCAAATTCCTTAAGTATTGTAGGATGTACCTTATAGGGCTTGGATTCATTTAAAGGACTAGAAACTGTGTTTTTAAAGTGGGTCTAATTTGCATTAATCATTTCCCAACTTTTTTCTGTTTTAAGATTGGAGAGACTATATAGGTTGTGTAACACTAAGGATAAACGCAAGAGAGAACTTTTACCAGTAGTTTTCTCTCATTAGTTAACAGAATACCATTTGCTGCCCACTGGCATTATTTGGTGAATGGAGGAGTTGAGAACTATTCTGCAAGACACTGTTCAGATCTTAGGTGTAACGTTATATTTTTTAAACATCCACTTTCTGTATTGATTTTTTGTTATAACCTTTTACTTTCATCTTTTTTTGTATGTTTCTTTTTTTTTTTTTAAGATTTTTATTTATTTATTTGACAGAGAGAAATCACAAGTAGGCAGAGAGGCAGGCAGAGAGAGAGGAGGAAGCAGGCTCCCTGCTGAGCAGAAAGCCCGATGTGGGGCTTGAACCCAGGACCTGGGATCATGACCTGAGCCGAAGGCAGCGGCTTAACCCACTGAGCCACCCAGGCGCCCCTGTATGTTTCTTTTTTAAACATCATTTTATCTCATAGATGTATTATTTGCCAGAAGTGGCACAGGTCAAGTATTGCTAAAACTAGCATCCAAATCCCATGCTATTATTTCTACCCCAGTGTTTATTCAACTATATGATAAAGCCTTTCTCCTCACTAGGGTAATTTTCAATTATACTGTAAACCTTTGGTTTGTTTTCTTTTCCCTATATACTGGCCTTACAAATACCAAATAATGCAGATGGTACTGAATTGTTATTATATTTGAAATATGTTAAAAGGAAAAGAATTCAGGAGCTTGGAGATAGGGGTGGAACACATCTCTGGGGGATACATCACTTAGGTCATGTATGAAAAATTGTGTATGTGTGTGTGTGTGTGTGTGTGTGTGTTTTGGGGGCAAGCAGGAAAATGATGTCTGAAAATATGCACAATATATCTTATGTTTCACTTAATTTGACTTATATCAGGAAAATCACAATTCTAATTGTACTCTGTAAAGAATAAATTCATAAACTGGTAAGTTGCCAGAAAGCACTGCAATATGGCTTATATGACATTTTAAAAATAATTTTCAAGAAGTCAAAATGATAGCTAAATTTTTTTAGATTTTATTTTAAAAGTTGAAATTTTATTTTAAAAAGTGTTTAGATCTTTCAGCCTGACTTGAGTAAACTTTACTGTAGTTATGTAGAAAAGGACCAGAGATCCTAAAGATAAGTAGGAGGTAAAGTTTTGAGGAATTTTAAAATTAAGAGTCAAGTGAGGCCAGTGTAGCATGGCAGTGAAGGGAATCAAACTTAGCTTGTAGTTTTAGCAAATTAATCTCCCATGTCTTGGGTGCCCCAATAAAAATGGGACAACCCTCCTTGAGTTGTTATGAAGATTAAGATAATAAACACTTAGAACACTGCCTGGAACAAAGTAATGTTTCAATGTTGATAATAGCTAACCTATATCCCAATATGGAATGAAGGACTGTAAGTTATCTATTTTTACCTAGGCAGAGTACTCAAGAGTAAGAGCATTCCTTGGTAAAGCTTTTTGATGGAATAATACTAGTAAAATTCTGTACAGACCTGTAAGTTTATTGGAAATGAGTATCTTTCCCTTGTGCAAAAGGTGATGTGAAGTTTTGAGCACCACTTTTTTTAAATGCCAGAGGTAGAAAAAGTACAGAGAAAAACAAAGTCAGTGGTTAGAAGTCATATAAAGATTAGATTTCTTTAATGTGAAAAGATAAATGGCAAATGGGAATATGTAAAAGTCTGAAATTGAGAAGAATAAGAACTTGCATATTTTATTTTGTATATTAAAACTGAAGTATCCTATAAAGACTGGAAGGATAGTTTAGGGCAAATAAAATTCTACATTAAAGAATGAATAATAAATGTAAACAATTTATCACTAACAGTTCATTTCCTGAGAATTTACTATATGAGACCCTTCACTGAGAGATGGCATGACCAGTAAAGTGATATTTGAAGGCAATATATAAATGTGCCCAACGGATGGCAGTTTGCAAATGCTTCTTTGGGCAGAGATGTGGGGGAGCTGGAGGAGAATTCAAGGAAACTGACAGATTTGTGCTGGGTCTTTATGGATAGTAAGGCTTTGCATAAATGGTTGAGAAACCTTTCCACATTGGTAGACACAAAGGCAAGAACGAGCAAGATGTGTAATAATTCCTTGAGTAATAGACTGATTTATCTCTGCAGTAAAGGCTCAAATCCAGCACACTCCAAAAAAAGGACTGGGGCTTGACCTTCTATCTTCTGGGGAGATAACCTTTGAACTCTTGGAATATCCTTTCTAATAAAGAGAGCTTTGTGTGCCTCAAGTCCCGGGCCATGTTTGTTTCAGTTGAACTTGTGGAGGTTGGAGACTAGTGAAAGTTAGTTATGTGGGAACTACTTATTTATTTATCTATATCTAGAAAGAGTATTCACAGAGGCCTGATAAAAAACCCCAAACACTAAGTCTTGAGTGAGCTTCTCTTGTTAGCAAGAGTTGGCATGTGTCATCAAATATTATACCTGGGAAAATTAGGTGCTATCTGTGTAACTCTCCTGGGAGAGGACTATTGGAAACTTACACCCGGCATTTCTGGGATTGCACCCTAAGTATCTTTTTCCTTTGCTGGTTTTAATCTGAGAAAAGAGAAGGCAATCAAATAATTTACAGTCTTGAGACCACCACTAACAGATTTGCCCTCAAACCCTTGATGGTGAAAACAAAGTACTGATTACTATTTTAACTATCAAACATGTTAGAACAAACTCTAGGCCTTTGCCTGTGTTTGTTTTGATTTAGGTTTTTTTTTTTTTTTTCCTTTTTTTTTTTCCCCCCCCTCAGAAAAAGCAAACACAGTTAAATCTGACTTCTTGAAGATCGAGGATCCAGGATCTTGACTGGAACCTGTCTCTGGATACTGTGGATACAAAGCTACCTTGGAGGGGGTGGGGTGGGGGGTGGTTGGTCTGAAAGCCTGGCCAACTTGGAGTTAAATTATGGTTCAGCACATAGTGACTGTGGGATCTTATGCCAATTTAATCAAGTTCTCTAAATCACAATTTTATAATTAATAAAAAGAAGAAATTGACACCATAGTAACTTTGCCGAGCTATTATGATTTTTATACAGAGAACACATGTTAAGCACATACTGTCTTATCTAGTCCACAGTAAAACACTGAATAAATCTTAGTTCCATTTCTCTTCATTCCCTTATTTAAGAGGTAATCTGTAAAAATCCTACCTGCTAATGGGTCTTCTTCAGAACTCTCATCCATAACTAAAAAGTAAAAATGAATTTAAATCAGCAATAGGAAAATATTTAATAATATTATGAGTACAATACTCTTCAATGCTTTGCCACAAACTATCCCTTTGGAACACAACTGGAGAATATTCCAGATTATTAATTACACTCTTGGTGGGCAACTGATACATTAAAATTTTCCCCACCATCACAAATCATTATATGCAAGGGAGAATGTGATTTATCAAAATTTGATACAAGTTAATTATAGTTATCATAGTCCTAACCCAATAAAATCAACAGAAATGGCATCATGAACAGAACTGTTATTACAACTGGAGAACAACAAATTTAAATAGCACGATTTTTCTAGACCTCATCCATTAGGGGCAGTAAAGAGATAGCATACTTAGCTAATTCTTAGTTCAAGGAGGGAATATAGTTAACCAACTGTTCAGTTTAGCATGAAGAACCCATCATAAGGTCTAGAGGCACTATACCTTGCCATATTAGAAACCAGGTAAGAGACAATGATCCTTGCAAAAGATTTCCAGTGGCCAGGGGAGAGGAGTACAGAAGAGACAAGTGTATTTACTTTCTATTCTCAGAGAGACAGCAGTAAACTTATTTAGTCCTAGCAATTTTATGTACCCTGTGGATAGAATCCTGCAAACATGGCTATTCTTTCCTGAAAAAATAAATGAAAAGGTCCCACGCTAAGAACTTACCTGCTCTGAACTACTTGGAGGTTCTACTCAGTGAGTTTAAGATCAACCATTTAGGGGTATGGGGATGGCTCAGTCAATTTACGTGTCTGACTTCATCTCAGTTCAGGTCTCAATCTCATTGCAGCAGTTTTGTTTTTGTGACATATTTTTGCACTTAAAAAATATTTTATTTATTTATTTGACAGAGACAGCAAGAGAGGGAACACAAGCAGGGGGAGTGGGAGAGGGAGAAGCAGGCTTCCCTCTGAGGAGGGAGCCAGATGCAAGGCTCAATGTCAGGACCGCAGGATCATGACCTAAGCCGAAGGCAGATGTCTAATGACTGAACCACCCAGGCGCCCCTATTTTTGCACTTCTATTAAAACTTCGAGTTAAATCCAAAGATGGGATGTTTATATATTTATTCTACAAAGACAAATCTGGCTGATGGTAATAAAATGTCTTGTTCTAACAAAATTAGAAAATGTTATGCACTAAATATTTATATCCCCCCCAAATTGATATGCTGAGACCCTAATTCCAATGTAATGGTATTTGGAGGTAGGGCCTTTAGGAGGTAATCAAATCACAGAAACCCTCATGGATGGGATTAGTGCCCCATAAAAGGCCAAAGATTGTTAGCTAACCAGCTCTTTCAGCCATCCAAGGACACAGAAAGTAAATGAAGAAGGCCCCATGAACCAGACCATGCTAGCACCCTAATCTCAGACTTACAGCCTCCAGAATTATGGGAAATAAATGTTTCCTGTTTAAGCCACCTAATCTATAGTAATCTGTTATAGCCTGAAAGGATTAAGACAGTAAATTTTGACAATTAGCCAACAATTGGGAGAAAAATATTTTGTTCTAATGGGAACAACTCATTCTTTTCAACTTAACAAAAGAGAAAGGCTAATAGAGAGATTGATAATGTATCAATGTATAAAAGAGCTTGTGATTCTCAATAATGAATTGCTTTTCTAACTTCTATACTGATCTGCAAAAGTAAATTAAAAATATAACTTGAGATTTTTTACTAAAGTTCATATTGCTTTGTGTTTGTTTACAATTCCATGTTAAATAGACAGGTGCTTTTATTATAAATAAATTTCTATCATTTATGACAAGAAACAATTTGTTATAAAAATTAACCCATTTTATAACAAATCCACTTTGTTTATAATTACATAAAAGCAAATAATACTTAATGGTTTTCTAATTTATACAGAGGCACCCTATGGATTTAGTAACTTAGTAAACTTCTGAAACTAAATAAATTACTCTTTAGACATTATTTCAGAATCTCCCAATGAACATCTTAAATAATCATAAATTGTGGAATTTTAAGAAAAACAACGAAATTTAAATATTGATTTTTTAAATAGCTTTATTTATTTTTTATTATGAAAAGCTTCCATAATCCTACTTTCTATGTCTTTGGCAGAATCAATAAGAGAAAATTCACTATCAGAAGTTTTAACTGATATAAATTTAACTATATTTGAAATAAAGAATATTTAGATTTCCATTATTTACATGTGATTACATTTCAATGTGATTATTATTTAATAATCACATGGTGATTATTATATAGGAGAAAATGTAATAAATAACATTACTATTTTAATACTTAGATGATGTACCAAGCACATTACACAATACTCATATTTCTGATAATAGAACAGACAGAAGCTAACTCAATTATATAAAATTGTATAAAATTGTATGTAACTTCTATACACTTCAAACTTCGGAGCAACACTAACTTTATACTAGCATTTAAGTGAAAAATTATCAGAGTGGTCCTGAGTTGAGAGCAGTACAACTCATTAAATTAACCAGAGGTCACATGATAAGATCCTGAAGTCCTAAAGATTAGTTCTCCCAGTTTAGACACGTGGCTACTTTTTATCTGTCAAGTACTTTCTCTTCAGCTCCTGTAAGATGTGTCTCTTGTCTGAACTTCCTAAGTCCCAAGTAGTTTTGTGGGGACTTAATGACATAACATATAGAAATATTTTGTGAGACAGTGCACAGAATGTGCTAACTTTATTACTGTCCTATTCTGGATACTTCAATAAAACCCACTGTCTGGGGTTTTATATAGGTGCTAAGGTCCCCAAATTCTGCAGTTTTCACAAAATGTTTTAAATCCTAATATTACTCATTAGGTGGTTTATTGTTTGTGTTTTGTAATTTTACAACTTGCAATCAGTTACTATGTCACTTGTAACTAAAGTTACATATCCTATAAATCATCAGGTAACAAATTTGTGGTTGCATATAAGAAACTTTAGGGTCTCTGTTAACAGCGGCCAATCATGCTATTGGAAGATAGCTAATAGATCAAGTCAAGACTGAGGTGGTAAACTATTCCCATTCTATCCACTCACTTTCCAAACCAGAAGATCTTCATGAATAATGCTCAATCTCCATGTTGATCCCCAATTGTTTTGGAGGATGGAAACTACTTTTTATACTTAGATTGTGATACATGGATGGATTTGAATGAACCTTCCCCAAGAGACTTAGGTCCTTTAGAATTGAGAGGATCCTGTTGAACCTTGAAAATTATGACAGCCTCTCATAAAACTGAGGCACGGACAGAAGTCACACGGGAGGTGGTTTTCATTACTATATCATACTTAGGACTTGAGTAGTGGGAATCTAAGGTAAGTAGTCCCCCACTGCTCTAGAGGAGGATGACAGGAATTTTCATAGTCTGACACTGGCAGCTACAAAGGACTTAGGTCTTGAGAGACCATCTAGGAGCAAAAAAAAAAAAAAAAGAAAGAAAAGAAAAGAAAAGAAAAGAAAAAAGAAAAGAGAGAGAGAGAGACTGATAACCTTTTTGGAATACTATTTGAATCTAATTGCTTTAGATGGCCCCTATTACTAATCCTTGGATTTCCACCCTAAGTGTCCCACTTGCCGCAGCCCTGATTTCTTAGCAAGAACAACAAAGGTCTCAAAAGGGAATCGAGCATGAAGATCTGGGTGATGACCTGGGCTCCACATAAAGTTCTGACTGAAATGAGGGAATGCTTTGGAAACAATACCTGAGAACTTCAGTGTGCGCTAACAGAGCTGTGCTCTAGTCCAGCTATGGCTCACTACCAGAGATCTAAGCCAGCACTTACGAATAATTCAGCTTTTCCCTACTAATTTGAATTTTCATAATGATCAAATACTGCTTCTCATTGATTTTTGGATGTGTTTCTAAAATTTCTGTTCTAGCCCAGTCATTTGTCCATCTATTCTGCTGTCAGTAAAACAATAATTAGTAGAAATTTATAAATGTCTTTTTTCAAACCTTTTCTTAATATCATCATAAAAGTATACCAGAATAGCATCACAAATAATTCTAATTTTTAAAATCTTGATATTTTGATTTGGTTTATAGGAAACTGCTAAAATAATAAAAGTTTACATATTTTAGATAAATGAATCTTTTTGTTTAAGAACATGGAACACCTTTCCACTCCAAGGTTTTTCTTACTTAGTAAAGCATATAGTTTACACCTACCTACCTACCTACCTAAAGGATGTTGATTAAAACAACAAAGAGGGGAGGAGTCAAGATGGCGGAGAAGTAGCAGGCTGAGACTACTTCAGGTAGCGGGAGATCAGCTAAATAGCTTATCTAAAGATTGCAAACACCTACAAATCCAACGGGAGATCGAAGAGAAGAAGAACAGCAACTCTAGAAACAGAAAATCAACCACTTTCTGCAAGGTAGGACTGGCGGAGAAGTGAATCCAAAGCGATGGGAAGATAGACCGCGGGGGGAGGGGCTGGCTCCCGGCGAGCGGCAGAGCAACGGAGCACAAAATCAGGACTTTTAAAAGTCTGTTCCGCTGAGGGACATCGCTCCAGAGGCTTAACCGGGGTGAAGCCCACGCGGGGTCAGCGTGACCTCAGGTGCCGCAGGGTCACAGAAGGATCGGGGGTGTCTGAGTGTCGCAGAGCTCACAGGTATTAGAACGGGGAAGCCGGCTACAGAGAGTCGAGGAGTGACTCTCAGCTCGGGGTTACCTTGAACCGGCGCAGGCTCGGTCAGCTCGGAGCGCAGCCGGAGGCCAGGGTGGTGGGAGTCATTGGGCGCTGTTCTCTGGGGGCGCACTGAGGAGTGGGGCCCCGGGATCTCGGCTCCTCCGGGCCAGAGACTGGGAGGCCGCCATCTTCATTCCCGCCCTCCGGAACTCTACTTTAAGCGCTCAGGGAACAAAAGCTCCCGAAAGCAAACCCGAGTGGATTACTCAGCCCGGCCTGGGTAAGGGCGGTGCAACTCCGCCTGGGGCAAAAACGCTTGAGAATCACTACAACAGGCCCCTCCCCCAGAAGATCAGCAAGAAACCCAGCCAGAACCAAGTTCACCTACCAAGGAGTGTAGTTTCAATACCAAGGAGAGCGGCGGAATTCCAGAGGAGGAGAAAGCAAAGCATGGAACTCATGGCTTTCTCCCCATGATTCTTTAGCCTTGCAGTTAATTTAATTTTTTTTTCTTTTCTTTTTCAATTTTTTTTTCTTCTTCTGCTAAATTTTTTTAACTTTTACCCTTTTCTTTTTTAACATTTTTAACTAGTTTATCTAATATATATATATTTTTCTCCTTTTTATACTTTTTCTTTATTGGTTTTCTTTTTTTAATTTTTTTTTCTTTCTTTCTGAACCTCTTTTTATCCCCTTTCTCCCCCCGCATGATTTGGGATCTCTTCTGATTTGGCTAAAGCATATTTTCCTGGGGTTGTTGCCACCCTTTTAGTATTTTACTTGCTCCTTCACATACTCTTAGCTGGACAAAATGACAAGGCGGAAAAATTCACCACAAAAAAAAGAACAAGAGGCAGTACCAAAGGCTAGGGACCTAATCAATACAGACATTGGTAATATGTCAGATCCAGAGTTCAGAATGACGATTCTCAAGGTTCTAGCCGGGCTCAAAAAAGGCATGGAAGATATTAGAGAAACCCTCTCGGGAGATATAAAAGCCCTTTCTGGAGAAATAAAAGAACTAAAATCTAACCAAGTTGAAATCAAAAAAGCTATTAATGAGGTGCAAACAAAAATGGAGGCTCTGATGGCAGGATAAATGAGGCAGAAGAAAGAATTAGCGATATAGAAGACCAAATGACAGAGAATAAAGAAGCTGAGCAAAAGAGGGACAAACAGCTACTGGACCACGAGGGGAGAATTCGAGAGATAAGTGACACCATAAGACGAAACAACATTAGAATAATTGGGATTCCAGAAGAAGAGGAAACAGAGAGGGGAGCAGAAGGTATATTGGAGAGAATTATTGGAGAGAATTTCCCCAATATGGCAAAGGGAACAAGCATCAAAATCCAGGAGGTTCAGAGAACCCCCCTCAAGATCAATAAGAATAGGTCCACACCCCGTCACCTCATAGTAAAATTGACAAGTCTTAGTGACAAAGAGAAGATCCTGAAAGCAGCCCGGGAAAAGAAGTCTGTAACGTACAATGGTAAAAATATTAGATTGGCAGCAGACTTATCCACAGAGACCTGGCAGGCCAGAAAGGGCTGGCATGATATATTCAGAGTACTACACGAGAAAAACATGCAGCCAAGAATACTATATCCAGCTAGGCTATCATTGAAAATAGAAGGAGAGATTAAAAGCTTCCAGGACAAACAAAAACTGAAAGAATTTGCAAATACCAAACCAGCTCTACAGGAAATATTGAAAGGGGTCCTCTAAGTAAAGAGAGACCCTAAAAGAAGTAGATCAGAAAGAAACAGAGACAATATACAATAACAGTCACCTTACAGGCAATACAATGGCACTAAATTCATATCTCTCAATAGTTACCCTGAATGTTAACGGGCTAAATGCCCCAATCAAAAGACACAGCGTGTCAGAATGGATAAAAAAACAAAACCCATCTATATGTTGCCTACAAAAAACTCATCTTAAACCTGAAGACACCTCCAGATTTAAAGTGAGGGGGTGGAAAAGAATTTACTATGCTAATGGACATCAGAAGAAAGCAGGAGTGGCAATCCTTATATCAGATCAATTAGATTTTAAGCCAAAGACTACAATAAGAGATGAGGAAGGACACTATATCATACTCAAAGGAACTATCCAACAACAAGATCTAACAATTTTAAATATCTATGCCCCTAACGTGGGAGCAGCCAACAATATAAACCAATTAATAACAAAATCAAAGAAACATATCGACAATAATACAATAATAGTAGGGGACTTTAACACTCCCCTCACTGAAATGGACAGATCATCCAAGCAAAAGATCAACAAGGAAATAAAGGCCTTAAATGACACACTGGACCAGATGGACATCACAGATATATTCAGAACTTTTCATCCCAAAGCAACAGAATACACATTCTTCTCTAGTGCACATGGAACATTCTCCAGAATAGATCACATTCTTGGTCCTAAATCAGGTCTCAACCATTATCAAAAGATTGGAATCATTCCCTGCATATTTTCAGACCACAACGCTCTGAAGCTAGAACTCAATCACAAGAGGAAATTTGGAAAGAACCCAAATACATGGAGACTAAACAGCATCCTTCTAAAGAATGAATGGGTCAACCAGGAAATTAAAGAAGAATTGAAAAAATTCATGGAAACAAATGATAATGAAAACACAACGGTTCAAAATCTGTGGGACACAACAAAGGCAGTCCTGAGAGGAAAATATATAGCGGTACAAGCCTTTCTCAAGAAACAAGAAAGGTCTCAGGTACACAACCTAACCCTACACCTAAAGGAGCTGGAGAAAGAACAAGAAAGAAACCCTAAACCCAGCAGGAGAAGAGAAATCATAAAGATCAGAGCAGAAATCAATGAAATAGAAACCAAAAAAACAATAGAACAAATCAATGAAACTAGGACCTGGTTCTTTGAAAGAATTAATAAGATTGATAAACCCCTGGCCAGACTTATCAAAAAAAAAATAGAGAGGACCCAAATAAATAAAATCATGAATGAAAGAGGAGAGATCACAACGAACACCAAAGAAATACAGACAATTATAAGAACATACTATGAGCAACTCTATGCCAACAAATTTGACAATCTGGAAGAAATGGATGCATTCCTAGAGACATATAAACTACCACAACTGAACCAGGAAGAAATAGAAAGCCTCAACAGACCCAAACCAGTAAGGAGATTGAAACAGTCATCAAAAATCTCCAAAGAAACAAAAGCCCAGAGCCAGACGGCTTCCCGGGGGAATTCTACCAAACATTTAAAGAAGAACTAATTCCTATTCTCCTGAAACTGTTCCAAAAAATAGAAATGGAAGGAAAACTTCCAAACTCATTTTATGAGGCCAGCATCACCTTGATCCCAAAACCAGACAAGGATCCCATCAAAAAAGAGAACTACAGACCAATATCCTTGATGAACACAGATGCAAAAATTCTCCCCAAAATACTAGCCAATAGGATTCAACAGTACATTAAAAGGATTATTCACCACGACCAAGTGGGATTTATTCCAGGGCTGCAAGGCTGGTTCAACATCCGCAAATCAATCAATGTGATACAACACATTAATAAAAGAAAGAACAAGAACCATATGATACTCTCCATAGATGCTGAAAAAGCATTTGACAAAGTACAGCATCCCTTCCTGATCAAAACTCTTCAAAGTGTAGGGATAGACGGCACATACCTCAATATTATCAAAGCCATCTATGAAAAACCCACCGCAAATATCATTCTCAATGGAGAAAAACTGAAAGCTTTTCTGCTAAGGTCAGGAACACGGCAGGGATGTCCGTTATCACCACTGCTATTCAACATAGTACTAGAAGTCCTAGCCTCAGCAAGCAGACAACAAAAGGAAATTAAAGGCATCCAAATCGGCAAAGAAGAAGTCAAACTCTCACTCTTTGCAGATGATATGATACTATATGTGGAAAACCCAAAAGACTCCACTCCAAAACTGCTAGAACTTGTACAGGAATTCAGTAAAGTGTCAGGATATAAAATCAATGCACAGAAATCAGTTGCATTTCTCTACACCAACAACAAGACAGAAGAAAGAGAAATTAAGGAGTTCATCCCATTTACAATTGCACCCAAAACTATAAGATACCTAGGAATACACCTAACCAAAGAGACTAAGAATCTATACTCAGAAAACTGTAAAGTACTCATGAAAGAAATTGAGGAAGACACAAAGAAATGGAAAAATGTTCCATGCTCCTGGATTGGAAGAATAAATATTGTGAAAATGTCTATGCTACCTAAAGCAATCTACACTTTTAATGCAATTCCTATCAAAGTACCATCCATTTTTTTCAAAGAAATGGAACAAATAATCCTAAAATTTATATGGAACCAGAAAAGACCTCGAATAGCCAAAGGAATATTGAAAAAGAAAGCCAAAGTTTGTGGCATCACAATTCCGGACTTCAAGCTCTATTACAAAGCTGTCATCATCAAGACAGCATGGTACTGGCACAAAAACAGACACATAGATCAATGGAACAGAATAGAGAGCCCAGAAATAGACCCTCAACTCTATGGTCAACTAATCTTCGACAAAGCAGGAAAGAATGTCCAGTGGAAAAAAGACAGCCTCTTCAATAAATGGTGTTGGGAAAATTGGACAGCCACATGCAGAAAAATGAAATTGGATCATTTCCTTATACCACACACAAAAATAGACTCAAAATGGATGAAGGATCTCAATGTGAGAAAGGAATCCATCAAAATCCTTGAGGAGAACACAGGCAACAACCTCTTCGACCTCAGCCGCAGCAACATCTTCCTAGGAACATCGCCAAAAGCAAGGGAAGCAAGGGCAAAAATGAACTATTGGGATTTTATCAAGATCAAAAGCTTTTGCACAGCAAAGGAAACAGTTAACAAAACCAAAAGACAACTGACAGAATGGGAGAAGATATTTGCAAATGACATATCAGATAAAGGGCTAGTGTCCAAAATCTATAAAGAACTTAGCAAACTCAACACCCAAAGAACAAATAATCCAATCAAGAAATGGGCAGAGGACATGAACAGACATTTCTGCAAAGAAGACATCCAGATGGCCAACAGACACATGAAAAAGTGCTCCACATCACTCGGCATCAGGGAAATACAAATCAAAACCACCATGAGATATCACCTCACACCAGTCAGAATTGCTAAAATGAACAAGTCAGGAAATGACAGATGCTGGCGAGGATGCGGAGAAAGGGGAACCCTCCTACACTGTTGGTGGGAATGCAAGCTGGTGCAACCACTCTGGAAAACAGCATGGAGGTTCCTCAAAATGTTGAAAATAGAACTACCCTATGACCCAGCAATTGCACCCTAAAGATACAAACGTAGTGATCCGAAGGGGCACGTGCACCCGAATGTTTTTAGCAGCAATGTCTACAATAGCCAAACTATGGAAGGAACCTAGATGTCCATCAACAGACGAATGGATAAAGAAGAAGTGGTATATATACCCAATGGAATACTATGCAGCCATCAAAAGAAATGAAATCTTGCCATTTGCGACGACATGGATGGAACTAGAGGGTATCATGCTTAGCGAAATAAGTCAATCGGAGAAAGACAACTATCATATGATCTCCCTGATATGAGGGATAGGAGATGCAACATGGGGGGTTAAGGGGGTAGGAGAAGAGTAAATGAAACAAGATGGAATTGGGAGGGAGACAAACCATAAGTGACTCTTAATCTCACAAAACAAACTGAGGGTTGATGGGGGGAGGGGGGTTGGGAGGGGGGTGGGATTATGGACACTGGGGAGGGTATGTGCTATGGTGAGTGCTGTGAAGTGTGTAAACCTGGTGATTCACAGACCTGTACCCCTAGGGATAAAAATATATGTTTATAAAAAATAAAATTTAAAAAAAAAAAAAAAACAACAGAGATCTACACACCTACTAAAACAGCCAAAACTCAGAACACTGACAACATCAAATGCTGGTGAGGCTGTGGAGAAACAGAAACCTTCATTTGTTGCCAGTGGGAAGGCAAAATGGTGCAGTGACTTTGGAAGACTGTTTGTCAGCTTCTTACAAAACTAAACATACTCTTACCATGTCATCTGGTAATCACACTCCTTGGTATTTACATAAAGGAGTTGAAAACTTATGTCCACAAAAAATTTTGTGCATGAACACTTATAGCAGCTTTATCCATAATTGCCAAAACTTGGGAGCAACCAAGATGTCCTTCAGTGGGTGAATGGATAGTGTGGTATATCCAGACAATAAAATATTGTTTAGTGCTAAAGAAATGCACTATCAAGCCATGAAAAGACAAGGAGGAAACTTAAATGTACATTGCTAAGTGAAAGAAGCCAATGTGAAAAGGCTACTTACTATATGATTCCAGCAGAGGTCATTCTGGAAAAGGCAAAATTGTGGAATCAGTAAAAAGAGGTTGTCAAGGGCTGGAGGGAGGATGGAATGAATGGGAGAACACAGACGGTTTTCAGGGAAATGGACCTATTTTGTAGGGTAGTGTGATGTGGATGAGTATCATTATCCAGTTGTCCAAAGCTATAGTACATACAAGACCAAGAGTAAATGTAAACTACAGATTTGGGGTGATTATTAGGTGTCAGTGTAGGTTCATCCTTGGAACCATTGTACAGTTTTGTTGAGTTATATTGACAGTGTCGGAGGCAATGTATGTGTTGGGCCAGAGGTATACAGGAAATTTCTGTACCTTCTGCTTGATTTTGTTGTGAATGCAAAAGTGCTCTAAAATATAAAATCTATTTTAAAAATATCTGATCTTTTCAAAAGTATTTTTACTTCAGAAATTTCTATAGTATGGGAGTTCTCTTCTTTCATTACAAACTTTTCTATAATATGCTAATATTTGATCATTTAAAATGTGTATACTGAAAAAGGAAATGATTGTTTATGTACTTTCTATTACTATTTACACTTAGTTAAGCCTCTTTAAAATTGTTAGTAATGTGTCGTACAATGAAAGGATCAAGATCCAGCTAAAAGATTGTTGTTGTCGATGTTAAAATTTTGATTTATGAATGACTGACAAACACGCTGTCTTGGATCCTATGTGAAGTTATTATTTTAAGCACTGTAATGCCCCAGCTGCTGAGCAGCATTAGAAAGGGGAAAAAATGCCTCACTGGGAAGGCAGACAATGTCCAGCTGCACACGTAGGGGAGTCCGGGAAAGTGCACAGGCCTTTCCCAGAATATGTGTCTACCTCTTCCCCACCGCACCCCATAGGCCTCCAATAGTCCTTACACTGTCCCTATTATCTGTTTTTTAATGACTCTTAGGTGAGGCTATGGCTCCCCATCTAAAGACTATAGGGCACTTACTTCATGTTCCCCACGCAGCACCCCTGTGGATTTCCCGAGCTCTGTTAGTGGGACTTGGGCCCATTGCTACACACACCCAGATCCCTGCAGTCTCTCCTCTGGCTGGCAGACGACCTGGACTGCCACTTGCCCTTCCTTTCCAAGACAGAACAAAACCTATTTCATCGTTCGGGAGTGGGTAGAGGATCGCCAGAACGAATCCAAGTTTCCTGTTTGTCGTTGCCACCTGCTCCCATCCAGGAGAGCGAGGTCACAGAAGCAGTTCTCGCAGTGGTGACCCCTGGCATCAAAGTTCCGTTGCTTATACCCTGGCACTTTCGGGGAAGGCAGAGAAACTAACAAAACCCTTTGAAACTAAGCCTAACAACAAGGTAGCTGCTCTGGACGGGCGCTCAGGGTCTAGCCTCAGAGACCCAGTGCTCAGGCGCTGGTCCGGCCCCCTTCTCCCGTCTAGGGAAATTCCCTGAGCTGCTGTGTCCTTCCCCAGATATGGTGGTAGTTAGCTCAGTGGTTAGGGGTGGGGGGTGGGGCATCCGGATGGGCACTAGGGCCTAAGGACAAGCTGGCTTGCACAATACCAGGGTCCTGCCGACCTGGGGCTGCAACACCGGGAAAGCCTTGTCACCGAGGAAACTTCCCTAGGCACCCTGCAATTTTATTTTTTAATAGGCCTCTTACTTATTCTAGTAGCAGAAGCTTTATTCCTGAAGCTTATTCTACTCCCACATCTGGAAGGTAGCAGGGATTTTAATCTGGGAGCCCATGCAGCAACCCCTGTCCCTGCCATGGTTTCAGAGTGTGACAACGTGTGTCCCCAAAGGGAAATTATGAGCAGAAAGGGAAGTACCCTGTGCAGATGAAAAGAAAAAAAAGCATTTCACTTCTCTCCTCCTCTACTCTTCTGGCTCTGTCTCACTCAATAAAAGCTTTAAACTTTATCCCTAATGCCAAATGAGTTCCATGAATTCAATCATAGAGTGATACTGACAAGATTTAAAGAAATTCCTCTTCATACAACTTTAAAGAACTGTTAACATCATCAGCCCTCTACTTCTGTACCTAGCTTAATTACATGAAAAATGGTTTCCCCTTAAGGACTTTCATTTTAAAATTTATTATTCAAAATAAATCTTTCATATAAATCTATTTAATGGATTTCTCCTCTTATAAAATGTAATGAGATGGTCAAATAAGAAAGAGGTTTTGGTCATATATAGTTTCTGGTCTTCCACTTTTTTCTTTTTTTTTTTTTTAAAGATTTTATTTATTTATTTGACAGAGAGAAATCACAAGTAAGCAGAGAGGCAGGCAGAGAGAGAGGAGGAAGCAGGCTCCCCGCTGAGCAGAAAGCCCGGCGTGGGGCTCGAACCCAGGACCTGGGATCATGACCTGAGCCGAAGGCAGCGGCCCAACCCACTGAGCCACCCAGGCGCCCCTCCACTTTTTTCAATAGTCAAATCTTTTTTTCAGTCAACTTCTGATTCAAATGGATCTTAAAACACGGAAAGACTTTGGAAAAATATTGGTAGTGCATTTTATGAAACATAAATACTTTAATACTTTGTAAACTAGTAATGTCAGTTGTATAACTATCTCTAATGGACATAATTCCAAAGAAGAAAATATTGATAGCAAGGTGAGATTTTCAGTCTTTAATGGTGGAAAAAAATGGGGGGGGGGTAATACCCTACAGTAAGGGAATGTGTGAGTGACACATAGGGAATTAGAATATCATGTAGCCAATCAATACAATTTATATCAAAGATACATGAGTCCAAGGATGCTGAAGTAGTATAAATGTAGTATAAAGGAGAAAAGATCTGCCTCATGAGAACAATCTTGGGAAGTGATGAGTATGTCTTCTTTATATTAGAGTGAAGGAACTGAGGTTATAGTTAAGAAGCTTGAACATTCTTCCACTTTTAACTGGCTAGGTAGGACTTTGAGTCTACTATATTTTTTCCACTCTGTTACTAAAGCATCAATGGAAATAGCAATTATATACATGAAATACAGAAATTGGCAAATGTCTTTCTTACAATCGTAATAAAAACTCTCGTTGATTAAGCACTTACATTTTGTCAAGGCTTAAAACTCAGAACACTGCCAATTTCCCACTATTTCACTCCTTCCTCTTTTCGCTTCCAATTCAACACCAACTAGAGAAAGCCAAATATGCTCTTCCCATCAATCACATAAGATGCAACACTTCTAATTAACCAATCTCCAGCTTCTCCATGCCAACCAACCCCAATCAGACTTCGAGCATGAAGTCTTCCATTTTTTTAAATAATAGAGGTTTCCCACTTTGTTGCTTTCCTTTGAGGCTCTGTCATATGTAAGTGATGATGGTTGACTCCCTTGCTGCAAACTCTGAATAGCTTCTATTTATTCTCATTTGGGTTATCTTTATTTCCACAGTTTTCTCAGACCATCCAGCAAGATTTACATCACCAGCATATGATTTACATCACCTATCACTGCAGATCCCAACTTTAACTAGGCACAGGTCCCGTGGAGACTTCTTCTGCCTTGCTTTTAGTGGCTTATTGTGTCCTTGTTAACACAGAAAGTCTTCACGGTCTGAACTCTGCTCTCTGCCTATTGAGTCCTTGGGCTATTTACTCTCATCTTAGTAATAAAATAAGATTAACTTTTTGGTTTCCCAGTGCATATAAAGTTATGTTTGCACTATACTGTAGTCTATTAAGGGTGCAATAGCATTGTGTCAAAAATATAATGTACATACCTTAATTAAAGGTAACAGAGTGGAAAAGATACAGTAGACTCCCTTTACTAAGTGTAAATAGTGTAAGTCTACAGTAGTCCTACCTAGCCACTTAAAAGTGGAAGAATGTTCAAGCTTCTTAACTATATAACCTCAGTTCCTTCACTGTAATATAAAGAAAATATTCTAAACACTTCTTGCTAAAAAAAGCTAACCATCATCTGGGTTTTCATTGAGTCATAATCTTTTTGCTGGTAGAGGGTCTTGCCTCAATGTTGATGGCTCCTGACTGACTAGGGTGGTGGTTGCTGACGGGCAGGGTGGGTATGGGAATTTCTTTTTTTTTTTTTTTTTTTAAGATTTATTTATTTATTTATTTGAGAGATGGAGATCACAAGTAGGCAAAGAAGCAGGCAGAGAGAGAGGAGGAAGCAGGCTCCCCGCCGAGCAGAAGCCCAATGCAGGGCTCAATCCCAGGACCCCGGAATCATGACCTGAACCGAAGGCAGAGGCTTTAACCCACTGAGCCACCCAGGCGCCCCGGCTATGGCAATTTCTTAAAAGAAGACAACAATGAAGTTTGCTGCATCAATGGACCACTTTGCAAATGATTTCTCTGTAGCACATGATGCTGTTTCATAGCACTTTACCCACAGTAGAACTTCTTTCAAAATTGGAATCAGTCCTCTCAAAACCTGCTATTGCTTTATCAACTAAGTTTGCATCATATTCTAAATCCCTTGTCATCATCTCAATAATCTTCATAACATCTTCACGAGGAGTAAATTTCATCTCAAAGATCCATTTTCTTTGCTCAACCATAAGAAGCAACTACTCATCCATTAAAGTACTTCATGAGATTGTAGCAGTTCAGTTATATCTTCAGCCCCCACTTCTTATTCAAGTTCTCTTTCTATTTCTACCACATCTGCAGTTACTTCCTTCTCTGAATTCTTTAACCCTTCTCCTCCAAGTCATCCACGAGGATTGGAATCAACTCTTCCAAACTTCTGTTAATGTTGATATTTTGACCTCTTCCCATGAATCACAGATGTTCTTAATGACATCTAAAATGGTGAATCTTTTCCAGAAGGTTTTCAATTTACTTTGCTCAGATCCATTAGACGAATCACTATCTATGACAGCTCTGGCCTTACAAGATGGTACAAAAATGTATTGATTAAATAATAAGACTTGAAAGTCAAAGTTACTCCTTGAGCCATGAGCTGCAGAATGGATGTTCTATAAGCATGAAAATAGGCACTGATCTCCTTGCACATTTCCATCAGAGCTCTTGCGAAACCAGGTGCATTGTCAATGAGCAGTCACATCTTGAAAGGAATCTTTTTGTCTTAATGGGCTTAAAATTTTTCAGCAAACCATGTTGTAAAAAGATGTGCTATCATTTAGTCTTTGTTGTTCCATGTAAAATGCACAGCCAGAGTAGATATTACATTCTTAGAGACCCTATAATATTTGGAATAGTAAATGAGCAACGGTTTCTTTTTAAAGTCACCAGCATTAGCCCTTAATAAGAGAGTCAGCCTATCTTTTGAAGTTTTGAAGGCAGGCATTGACTTCTTCTCTTTAGCTATGAAAATACTAGATGGCATCTTCTTCCAATATAAAGCTGTTCTGTCTACATTGAAAATCTGTTGTTTAGTGTAGCCACTTCATTAATTATCTTAATTAGTATTAATTATCATTAGCTAGATCTGAGAGTTAAGGCCTTGCTCTGGATTAGGCTTTGATTTAAAGGAATGCTGTACCTGGTGATCTTCTATCCAGACTACCAAAACTGTCTCCACATCAGCAATAAGTTTGTTTTGCTTCTTATCATTCATATGTTCACTGGAGAAGCACTTTTAATTTTCTTCAAGAACTCGTCATTTGCATTCACTACTTGGCTAACTATTTGGCACAAGAGGCCTAACTTGCAGCCTATCTCAGCTTTTAACATGCCTTCCTCACAAAGCATAATCATTTCTAGCTTTTGATTTAAAGTGAAAGACTTGAGACTCTTCCTTTCACTTGAATACTTCAGAGTCTGTTATACAGTTATTAATTGTATTAACGTCAATACTTTTGGTCTCAGAGAATAAGGAGGCCCGAGAAGAGGGGGAGACAGAAGGAACAGCAAGTTGGGAGTAATCAGAACACACACACTGATGGATCAAGTTTGCTGTCTGATATGGGTGTGGTTCATGGCATCAAAAGACAATTATAATAGTAACATCAAAGATCACTGATCACATCACCATAACATATAATAATAATGAAAAAGTTTAAAATATTGTGAGAATTATCAAAATGTGACATAGAGACATGAAGTGAGCAAATGCAGTGGGAAAAATGGTGCTAATAGACTTGCCTGACACAGTTACCACAAACCTTCCCGACTTGTGAAAAAAAAAAGGAAATCTCCAAAGTGCAATGAAATGAGATATGACTGTATTTGGTGACTGAATATTTACTATCACCAGATATTTTGCAAGTGATGAGGATTTACCTGTGACCAAAAGCTCAAGCTCTTATGCATCTTGCAATTCAAAAGGCAAGGGGGAGAGGAGTAGATAACAAAGCATTGTAAGTGGCAGAATGGAACGGCAGCCAGAGAAGTCTTCACTGATGTCCCTTATGAGGGGAGGAAGTGTCCCAGGATACAGTGAAAGGAAGAGTCTTCCAGGGAATCATCCTGAAGCTAGATTGTCCTGGATGTGTTCAAGGTATAGCAAAGAGCATAGTGAAAACTATGTACTCTGTGTTTTGTTTTTAAATGTAAAATTGCAAATTCCCTTTGAGGAAAAAAAAAAAAGTTAAGCAGATTTTAAAAGGTTACAAAAATGGGCCAGAAATTTAACAGATGTTTTGTTTGGGTTATGAGACTATGAGTCTTATTTCCTTTTTCCTTTTCTGTAATACCCAAATTTTCTTAAACTGTATTACTATAGTACTTCTCCAAAAGAAAAAGGGTTTTGTCAGTGAAAGTGCTTGCAAATAAAAGAGAATTTCCATTTACACAGGGTTACTTATAATGTTTTTCTCTATTTTATAGCTGACATGTTAATATTTTTACTTTATTTAAATGCTCTAATGTATGCCTAGCACACTATGTTTCAAAGTTTACACTTATGAATACCCCATTCAAAATTCTGACTAAAAAGACTTTTGCTGACTATAAGCTGAACACAAATTGTATCCTTCCAACTGAGAGCTCATGATATAGATGTCTGTCTTTTGAAATCTCTTCGCAACTTCTAAGGTGAAAATTGTTCTCCATTAACAAACTTTTCTTCAAATGAGTAGTCAGTGAAATGCTGTGACATTTCATTTAATTGCTCTTTCAAAACAGACTTTTCTAATTCAAGGCAGCAGCAAAGGACTTGTAGAAATGAGGTTATATGTCTAGAAAACAAGTAATATTTGTAATGTCTTCATTTGTGTTCAAATATTTTCACTCCTAAATCTATTTCTTAAATTCTATACCTGAGCTACAAAACAATTATAATTTAGCATCAATATATCTGTATCTTAATGGTCATTTTAAAAAATGAATAATTAAATTATCCCCTTGGAATCTGACAGAAACACAACCTTTGATGTTCACCATCTTTTGCAATGTGTCTGGACAATTTTCTTGACCTGATATTTCTAGTATGCTTCAAAACACACAAAGATTAACATTTCATTAAAAACAGCAACCTATATTGCCATGGGTAAAAGGAATGGAGGTGTTTTAATTGTTTAGCCTCAGGAGATATGCAAAATACATGAGTGGTATTTTTAACTTTCTACTGCTTTATTTCCCTAAAGAACTGAAGTATAAATCACAGAAGTTCTTTGCTTCTTAATGTTGCAAGAACATTATTAGAGAGAGAGAGAGAAAGAGAGATGGAGAGAGAGATGGTAGGAGAGGAACATATAAGGATGAAGAACAAGAGTCCAAACAACAAAATTTCTTGAGTGTGTAAGATTAAGTTACAAAGGAAAATTCAGGTAAATTCTCTCTTAAATTCACTCACCTGGAAGCAATAGGACCAAGCACTATTCTAAGTATGATAATGATAGATTTGAGGGGATAAAGGAAGAGTGAATAGTTGTGACAGTCATATGATCTCCTATTGCCATCAGGCACCCTGTCTTATTTTTTTTTCTTTTTTCGCGATAGTTGAAGGGTAGTGGAGGAGTGTGTTTGCTGGTGTATTCACAGAGTATAACTGTAAAAATTTTTGTGTCATCCAACTAAAAAAAGTCAATGTAGCATATACACACCAAAAAACAAATAAACAAAATGCTGTTTTACAGACCTAAATAACTGTTTGGTTTTTTTTTTTTTAAATAAGCACCAGAATTTATTACAATAGATTCACAGTATTTTTAATTCACAGATATTACTACCTAATTTTAAGTTTTATGTAATGATTAAGTATATATTATATTAACAATTATCAAATGTAGTTATCTGAAGTATTTTTAGAATAAAATTAAAAATTTACTAATAGCTTTATATTTATTAAAAATTTTGTTTTTTATAAGTAGTAATTATTATAACTAGTCATATTTTGTTTTTTATAAATAGACTATGGATAAAAATTATCGTAATCATTCAGTATCTCTTTACATTTTCAGTCAACACAATGTCAAAATGTTTTAATTACAAAGGACAGTTCTTAAAAATATTTAGCATTTCAAAATTAAAGAAAATTTCTATTTCAAATTTAAATACTATTTGAGAAAACTGAGTCTCTTCCTAAAAGCAAACCATTAAAACTATTTGTTTAGTTTGTATCTTCTTACCTTCATTCAGTTCTTCTGTATCAGATGTAGTGCCCAAGGCTGTATCTTCAGAATTAGACATCTGTTCAACTTTCTTCTCCCTTCCATAATTGGCAATTAATTGATGATATCTATCCATAAATTCAGGATTTGTAAATAATCAATTCATAATAATCATTAGATCAAAACCTTAAGATGTTAACTAGAGCCTTCCTAAGTATGTCATACACTTGCTGTTGACCTCAAGCCTCCTTTCAAGCCAATTCCATTAACAGATACCATTTTTACTTCGCATTCTCCCATTCTCTGGTACTTTTTTCCTGCTATCACAAATGAACTACTAGCAAGGTAGAAAAAAATAGCTTTAGGTTATTGTTGGTATATTAGGTTGCTAGGGTTGCCATCATAAAATACCACAGACTGGGGGCTCAAACAACAGACATTTTCTCACAGTTCTGGAAGCTGGAAATCCAAGATCAAGGTACCAGAAGGGCTGGTTTCCTCTGAGGGCTGTAAAGGGAGGATCTGTTCCCGGCCTCTCTCCTTGGCTAGCAGATGACTGTGCTTTGCTGACTCTTCACCTTAAAGTTGCCCCTCTGGCAACAAGCACTGTTGGTGTCTCTATGTCCTAATCTCCTTTTCTTACAAGAATACCAGTCAAACTCGATTAGGACCCACTCTACTGCATAGTCATTTTACCTTAACATCACTTTCAAAGCCCTCTCTCCAAATACCATCATCCAAATTCTGAAGTGCTGGGGAGTTAACACGTGATTTTGAAGAGGGAAGAACGGGACACAATTCATAACACTTGGGCTTAATGTGCAAGGGGAAGGACAGAAGGAGAGTGAGAGAATCTCAAGCGGACTCTCCTCTGAGTGTGGAGCCTGACAGGGACTTGATCCCAGGACCCTGAGGATCATGACCTGAGCTGAAATCAAGAGTCAGCTGGTTAACCAACTGAACCACCCAGGTGCCCCCATATCCAAACTTTGTAAATGATAAGAAAAATTCCCTAATTAAAAGAAACAGATTCTTTTTATAAAATGAAGAATCCCTTCATAATATAGATAGTATCAATAATTTATCTCTTTAAATTTTTATAACATGGTTTGCTTAAACTAAGGTAAATCAAGGTACATATGTCCAGTATTGCAAAGAAAATACTATACTCAGTTATGGTTTATATATTTAGTGGGTTATGAATCCCTGAGTTTATAAAGTTCAATTTAGATGTTAAAAATACACATTTGAATGTATATATAAAAATTACTTCTCTTCTCTTGCTCTTTTTTTCACTCCTCCCACCCCTGTGATGTTCATATGGACTTAATGATTAAAAGATATTATTAAAATGTAAATAAAGGAGATGGAAGAACAAGAAAAAAAACTAGGAAAAATACCTATGTATAATTAAAATTTTGCCCTAAAATGAACTTATAAGGAAAATACCTTTAACTTCATTAGATATATACAAATTTCTGTTCATTTCATCTCACTTTCTCATTGACTATTAAAGTTAGAAATGCATATTTATACACGAAAAGTTTTGACTTTTGGGTTAATGAGAATATACTTAAGAATTCTGAAAACTTATCAAACTAAAGTTAGCTAACAAAAAATAATATTATTTTGAATAGAAATATTCAAAAGTTGAATTTTTATGTTACTCATGTATAAAAACAATCAAAAAGGCTTTCATGGATGAATCATCTTTTGCCCAACGTTACTACCCAGAGGTTTTATTATTGGCTATGCCACTATTTGCTGAAATCACTGTGCTGACATACTTCAAATTTCCATGCCACTGGGAGTTAATCCACAGACTCAGGCTGCAGTTCTTAGACTGATTGGACCCTACAAACAGAAGAAATCAAGGATCTCCGGATCCATGTGGCCAGAATTCATGATATGGTTACCCCTATGCAGCGATTACCCCTATGCAGCACTTTGTACCTTGTTGGCTTTTCACTTTGGGGACTCATGGTTCTTTCCTTATGATCAAATCCCATACAATTGTTAAAAGATATAGAGTATCACTTACACAGTAAAACCATTAAAAGAAGCATATTCCTCAGCTGTGAATCCATAAATATCTTGGCAAGACAGGTCCACTTTTTGCTGAAGAAGAAGACTGACTAAATTTGTTGGTTCATCGCTTAGAGCAATCATAAGGGCTGTTCTGGAGAAGAGAGATACATAAACATGTATTTATGGATCTTAGACATGTCTTGTGCTTTTTTTGAAAAGTTAGTCTTCCAAATTTACTGTTCAAAAGTAGACTATCAGGGAAGGAGGGCAAGAACGCAAAAAGGGGGCAGATCTGCTCAAAAGGATATACCAATCACATTGTATCAGAGTCTAAAATTAAGTCTCTAGGAAGCAACTAGCTCAAAGGTTTTTGTTGTTGTTTTTAAGATTTTATGTATTCATTTGACAGAGAGTAATAGAGAGAGAGAGAAAGCACAAGCAGGGGGAGTGGCAGGCAGAGGGAGAAAGAGAGAGCAGGAAGCCTGATGTGGGGCTGAATCCTAGGACCCTGGGATCATGACCTGAGCTGAAGGCAGACGCTTAACCAGCTGAGCCACCCAGGTGCTCTAGCTCAATGTTTTTTTTTTTTTTTTCTTTTAAATGTGAGCTTTAGAATAGCTCACTTTAACTGTGGTCACCCTACAGACTCTTGAGAAATGGATCATCATCTCTTTTTTTTTTTTTTTTTTTTTAAGATTTTTTTTTATTTATTTATTTGACAGAGAGAAATCACAAGTAGGCAGAGAGGCAGGCAGAGAGAGAGGAGGAAGCAGGCTCCCCGCTGAGGAGAAAGCCCGATGTGGGGCTTGAACCCAGGACCTGGGATCATGACCTGAGCCGAAGGCAGCGGCTTAACCCACTGAGCCACCCAGGCGCCCCTAGCTCAATGGTTTTTTAATCCCTTCTCCCTGGAACCCTAGTGTTTTTGAGATGTCTCAAAATACTAAGGAGAGGCATGTCTGGAGCTCTGGGTATCTACCCCCAATTAACTACAGCATCTAGGATTTAGAGACTGAGTTTCTATGTAAGATTCTAAGTTACAAATGATAATAATAATAATAATAATAATAACCTATCGATCTGGCCCAACAGTTTGATTTTACAGAAAAACAGACCCCTGGGACTCTAGGTAATTTGTCCAAATTATATGGCCAGATCTTTTATCAGTATCACAAAATGTATACACACACACATACACAAACACATACATACATATATATTGTCTTGTTAGGTAGCTATAGTTGTATGGTCTTATTTAGTATTCATTATACCTTTGATTCTTATCTGAAGCATTCACATCTGCCCCTCTCTTCAGAAGATACTCTACCATTTTTGCATTATTTTCAGTAATGGCAAGTAACAGTGGAGTATACCCATCCTGAAAAATTATTTCAAAATGATTATTTAAAATTTACAAATATTATATGCCTTTTAGATTTAAGTTCAATTTAAAAGAAAATGCATTAATAAGAAACCTCTGAATATACAGTTTGATTTCAAAAAATATAGTTTCAGAGACTAAGAAAATAAACTGGAAATCTGTCATTCAGATATAAAATTCAAGTTTTTACTTTAGGCCTAATCCAAATTGTGGGGAAGAGTAGCCTGGGGGATTTAAGTGAAGAGCATCTAGCATTTAATGTAAGTATCACAAACTGTCAATTCACATTTCATAATGTTGTTATTATTGAGATTTTATAGGCCTCCAAGGCTGACACTTATTTTGGGCTGTCATAGAGACAAAAATCAGTGAACTTGAGTGTTAAGAAGCTTAATAAAACCAAAACCAAAACCCAAAAAACCCCTCATCTCGATAGGAGAGATGGATTACTTTTAGAACAGTAAGTGATTTTTCTAATTTAACCTTATTATCATTATCCATGAGTATATAAATAAGACAGGCAAAAATAGGGTTATGATTTTTAACCAGTATAAACTTATAGGGAAATCAGGTATTTCTCATTTGATATATGCCTCTGAAGAGTTATCATTGTTAAATATAGTATTGTTTTAGAGGTCAGTGTTATAGTTTGAAACAAAATGGACCAAGATTTTTTAAAAAGGAAAACATTATCAGTGTTTGATAATCTCATTTTTCTTCTCCTTTCCCCCGGTTTCATTTTGGAAAATTCACAATTCATATAACATGTGTTTCAACATATGAATGATCTGCCAATACATACCTTCTTCCATTGCTTTCTATAACATAAAGTAATTTTTGATAGACTACCTTATTTTGATCTTCAAGATTAGCTTTGTATTCAAGCAATTTTTCAACTAATGAGATACTTTGGCCACAGACAGCATAATGGAGAGCAGTATTGCCATCTAAATCCACCAGATTTGGGTCTGCACCATGGCCTAGAAGAATAGTAGCACAATCTTCCTTAGCACACTGTACTGCCTGTCAATACAACAAGAACAGACGAGTAACCAACTTACTACTCAGAATGTGTTACATTAAATTAACATTTACTACTATGATTTAAACTATGAAACCCAACAAAAGTGAACTAGAAGAACTCAAATGCATTCTGATTGAAAAGGAAAAATGAACACACCTTAGTCAATGGAGACCGGTTTTCCCTATCACAGACATTTATTTTGCACTGTTTCTCAATTAAGAGAGATACAATATTTGAATATCCATTAGCACAGGCCAGGTGCAAAGGTGTTCTATATCAATATAACAAAACACAGAGTTAGAGGTAAGTCTTAATTTGAGAAGTTATGATACTCAAGAACGTGTCAGATCATATACTGTTGATACTTCCTTCATGTACTTATTGATCTTTATATACAAGTCACATTAATTATAATTGCTTTCTACTGAATTAAAAAGGCTATGCAAATGCCTTTAAGATCAAATATTTAACTTAACTGGCAATCACGTTAAGGACAGTTATTATACTGAGTTAAAAATATGTACATATGTATGTGTGCATTGTAGTCATCAACAAATACCTAGGAAGCATTTGGCCAGGCAGGGTTCTAGGTGATGGGGATAGAGCCGCAAACAAAATGGACAAAAATACCTGCTCTTATGGATCACACACGCTAGTGGAAGAAGTAAACAAAAGACTTAAAATAGAAAGCATGCCAGACAGTATTAAGTGTTATGAGGAAAATTAGGCAGGGAAGATAGGAAATGTCAGCAAACAAAGAACTTGCTGTTGTATGAAGGGGAGACAAGGAAGCCCTCGCTGATAAGGTGATAATTAATAAACCCAGGAAGGGAGTGAGAGAGGAAGCCGTGAGGATATTTGGGCGAAAAGCACTTCAGGCAAAGGAAACAGCAAGTCCAAAGGCCCTAAGTACATTTCTGGCATTTCTGTGGAACACTAAGGAGGCCAGGGAAGCTGGAGATGAATGAAAGGGAAAGTTGTAGAACAGAAGATCAGCGAGATAACAGAGTGGGGGCAGGTGTCATGTAAGTCTGAATGAGCCATTGAAAGGATCTTGGCCTTTACCCTTAAAGCGATGGAAAGCCAGTAGAAGTTGTTAAGGCAAGGAATGACTCTTTTCACATGTATTTTACAGGATCTTTCTGGCTACTGTATTGAGAATAAACTGAAAAGGTTTAAAGACAGAAAACTAGTTAGGAGGCCACTGCAGCAATTTTGGTTAAGATATGATAGCAATTTTGACTAGAACGGTAACTGTGAAGATGGCAAGAAATAGTTGGATTTTAGCTATGTTCTGAAGGTGGAGCCAACAAGGTCAGATGGGTAATACGAAAGAAAGAGAGGAGTCCAGAATGACGCTAGGGTTTCTAACAACTGAAAGAATTTGGTATTTCTAGAAAGAGAGATGCAAGTCTGAGGAGGAAAAATGGGAGCAGAGTTTGGGGGTGTTTGAGATGTCTACAGAGGGATGTGATTATAAAGCAAGTGGCTCTCACAAGCCAATTGTTAAAATTTCAGAAACAATTCAAGCCAAATAACATCACATTGGTAGCTTGAAATTGGGGCTTCTCCTCCCTTTGCTTCGCTCCTACACTCAACTAAGAGCCTGCTATTAACATTTACCTGCAGACCACAGTCTATCAGATACCCACGTTGAAGTGTATGTATTTATATAACGAGTCTAGAGTTTAGGAGAGAGTTCTGGCCAGAGATAAAATATTGGAAAGCACTGGAATACAAACATTTAAAGATAATCTCTCTTCATCAGGCAAGTGAAGATTAAGACACAGAATCATTTCAAGTTCTGAGCCCTCAAATATTTACCAGACAGGAAGAGGAAAAGAAATCAGCAAAGGAATCTGGAAAGAAGTGCCCACAGAAGAAGTGCCAGGAAAACCAAGCGTCCTGAAAGACAAAACATTATTTCAAATACTACTGACAGGGCAAGTAAGATATTTCGCTGAGATGCCAGCCAGGTAAGACTGAGAATTAACCACTAAATGAAGTCATGTCAAGGTTACCCATGACCCTGTAATGTAATTCAATGGAGTGGTGTAGGATAAAAATTGGATAAATTTAGATAACTCTGTTTTTGTCAGAGGGAAGGACATAAAACTATTGGCAAACTGACATAAACCTTCTTTATAACGATAGCTTCCAGTTATCCAATTATGAGGAAAAATGATGTTTTTCATACCCTATGACTTGAAAACTGCCCCCCAAATTTTAAGATAGGCATAGTCAGTACATATTTTCTATTATTAATGCCAAACATGTAGCTTCTTTTTTTAATATATAAAATTAATTTTATTTTTGCAGTAAGTGGTTGTGATGGGCTTTTTGAAGATACTCTGCAATTGGAAAAAATAAATAAATAAACCATAGGAAAACCACATTTAGAAAGTCATTGTTTTGTTGTCTCCGTGTCTCAAAATCTTACAACCATACATATATCAAATTAAAAAACATCAGTTTGGGTAAAGGGTGAAGTACCATGTGGAGATTAATGCAATGGGAGGAGTGGAGGCAATCAAGGATGACAAAAATAACCTCAAATATCCAGGTAAGCACTTTAAGAAATAACAAACTGAGGGGGGGGGGGAAGAAAGAAATAACAAGCTGGAATTTGGGAGTGCGACCCTCTGGCAATGGGAAACCCGGAGTGACAAACGATGAAGTAGGCCAGACAAGTCCTGCTCCTGATTCCACGACCCAGGGGAGCCTGCTTCCTCTCCACACTGCCCTTCATCAGTCTGGTCACCTGTATTCTTTGTCCCGTATATTCACATCATGTTTCTTCAGCTGAAGGTACTTCTTCACCTTCTCCAAATCCCCAACTGAGGCAGCTTTGTGAAGTTTCTTTAAGTCCTTATCTCGAAGGTTGTAGCCGGGCTGGGTGAGGTGACGAGTACTGGTCCTGGCCAGGCCTACGGGCAGGTCTGAGGAGGGGCTCACCGGCTCATCCTTCCTTCTCCAGAAAGTGAAAAACTTCTTCATGGCGGCACAGGAGGCAAGTTCTTCTGTTGGATCAGGGTGTCCCTGCAGCTCCCAAAGGCCCCACCTGCCCCTTGGGCCTGGCCCTTCCCTACCTCCCCACCCCCTCACCCTCTCACTTCCCCACCCAACCCCCAAGGGCTCGAGGGTGTCTCTGGGCAGGTCTTCACCCCAGATTCCAAGCTAGCCAGTGACGGGAAGTGAGTTAGTGACAGGAAGTGATCAAAGACAAGAACCGGGTTCAACCACTTGCCTGGGGCAACACACCACCTCAGTTGCCTGGCAACACCCAGGGCCTGGCGCTGCAGCACCCCCGCCCCTGCGCGGGGAGAAATTCAGTACTGAAGCGTCCAGACCCAGATTCTCAGTTAAGATCTTTGACTGACTGCTACACAATCTTACTGGTAGATCAAGAGCCTTTTGGTAGAAACCTACCTACTTTCTTACAAATAACGCCTTCTCCTTCAAGGAGAGACCTAATGACTTGAACTCTTGAAAAGAAGATTACCTTCCTTGTGGTGGGGATGGATCTTCTTCAGGGATCATGCCCTCCAGTATAGGTAATCACCCACTCCCCAACATGATTCACATGTTCAAACACATCTTTAACAATAACTGAGATCCCTCTATAATCTCAATTTCAAATTTATTTTTGAATGCTACCTCTCACATTCCAGCTTGCTTTCTCATGTCAGAAAATTCCAAAAAGCCTTACAATTCATTGCATCTACAGTCCATTAATTCTACCAGCTTTTATTGACCTTGACCACTCAACTCTGTGTCCGAATTTCTCTGCTTAACCAGATTAAATTCCATGGTTCATCATCAACATCACTCCCCTGCATATAACTTCAATGTTTGCACTCAATCTTTTTCTTACTTTCTGCCTAAACCTCAGTCCTAGTTAAATAAAACTCCCATCTAAAATGGTCTGTCCTGGGCCACTGTGACTAAAGGAAAAAACAAAGCCATGCTGTCCTCATTTTTAGTTCATGAAAATTCACCTTAAGTAGATTGGTATGCTTTCCAGCAATCCTCAGATAGTTCCCTAATCCACTCACATTCACATTTCCTTGACCATTTTATATCTTCTCTTCAAACACATTCTTGGCTAATGACATGGTTTCTTGATCCATTGAAAAAAGAGAATTAGTTGGAAAAGAAATTCTGTAGGCTCCCAGGACATCTATCCACCAGCCTATCCTTTCCAAAAAAATATTTTACCTTCTCTTCTGTTCCTGTTGACATATCAATATATATTGATATATCCATGTTTTTAGCAAAGGCCAATGCTTCTTTTATGGATTAGACCCCATCTGCTATAGCCTATCCATGAACATTGTTTCAGCAATCTTTTGCTTTCTCATGTGTCTATAAAGTTTGTCTCTCTGTTAACTAATTCTTATTAACATAATAAACACACACTATTATTTGTCCAACCTACAAACCAACAAACTGATCACATCTCTCTCTGTAACCATCCATCGTCTCATTTCTCTCTATCATTTTTCTTCCTCTGTTCTCACAGCAATTCCTATCATTACCTATTTTTTATTGAGGTATAATTGACATATAACATGATATCAATGTCAGGTATACAACATTGTGATTTGATAATCGAATATACAGCAAAAAGATTACCACACAAAGTCTACTTACCATCTGTTACAAAAGTTACAAAAATTTTTTTCTTGTGATAAGAACTTTTAATATACTGTCTTAGCAACCATTCTTTTGTTCCCATCTCTCTCAATTGACACTGCTCTCAGTATGATTGCCCATGACCTCTATCATGTGAAACCCCATTGTCATTTCTCAGTTTTCATATTAACCCAGTAGCATATGACACAGGTTTCAAGGACCATTGCGTGCTCCTTGAAACACTGTCTACACTTGACTTCTAAGATATCACACTTCCCTGGTTTGATTATTTCCTTTCTAACCATTACTTCTCGGTTTGCTGATTCTTCTTTATCTCCAATATTGGAGAGCCCCAGGATCAGTCTATCAATAGCTATATATTTTTTTCTCTAAAACCTTTGGAGTCACCCTTGAATCTTATCTTTTACATCTACATTTAAATTGCCAGCAAATCCTGTTAACTCTAACTACAAAGTATGTCCAGAATTCATTTGATTTATTCCTATATCTATATTCCCCTGTGGGTGATATCATTTAGTCCATGGCTTTAAGCCATTTATATGCTCTCAAAACTCCAAAGTTGAGAGTTCTAATCTGGTTCTCTCTCCTGAATTCCAAACTACTATATCCAGTTGCCTACAGATTCTAGTGGCATTTCACACTTAATATGTCTAAATTGACCTCCTCACATTCCACTCTGTCCCTGTCTTTCTTACTTAAGAACAGGTAACTCCATTCTTCAAAAATCAGGTTAAAAAAAAAAATCAGGTTAAAAGTTGCTCAGTTCAAAAGTCTTGGTGTCATCCCTGACTTCCCCCTTTCTCAATGGCTGTATCAGTTAGCTAATTAGTAAAACTGAAATGCATCACTTTCAATACACACAGAATTTGACCACTGCTATCCATGTAGCATAGGCCAACATCATTTTTCTCATTGCACTATTTTCCTTTAATATCTTATAGGAGAATCCTGACTGGTTTTCATGCTTCTGCCCTTGCACAGCATCCTTGTCCCAGTTTATCTGGAACACAGCAGCCTGAATGATTCAGTTAAAGTGACTTCAGATGATATCAATTGTCTGCTAAAAATACTTCAGTTATTTCCTAAATCTCTTGTAATAAAAGCTAAATTTCTTAAAATGACCCATGGCCCTGTACAGTCTTTGACCCTACACCTCCACATCCCACCCTTTAATCCTCTGGCCTCAAGTACTTCCTCTTGCTCAAGCTTGTGTTGCTCCAACCACTGTGGTTTCTTGGTCATTCACCAACACACTAAGCATGTTCCTGTCTAATGGCCTCTAACCCTGTTGCTCTCCTCTCCTAAAGTGCTCTTCCAGCCACCATAATGTAAGTCGTGAGAAGGCAGTTATTTTTTTATGCTTTGTTCCAGGCTAATTCTCAACTTCCATAACAAGGTTTGGTACATTAAGTGCTCATTAAATGTCTGTCAAATGAATGGATAAACAGTTGAATAATAAGCTCTGTTTCTACCTACATTTTAAACTTGTTAGTGCAATTTTGGATGCAGAACTTTTCCTTAATTCCATGGAGCAGAGGTAAAAACCAGGATGTAATGTTTAAACAGAAACTTGAGGGTAGCAGATGAGTGTGAACACAGAACTTAATGTGATACTGGCCCCAAAGATCTAACTGGGTTTGCTAAAATCACAGACCCTAGTCCATCTCCACAGGAAACTTCAGTAGGCAGCTTCCCGGCCATGAGGAATGCCAAGCCCTAATCTATCCTCAGGCTGCTTCTAAAAGCAGAAATTGTCAAAGAGCAAAACACAGCACTCAAGGCATACAAACAAAATAATCCACAGGGTGGGGCAAGAAAATATCAGAACCTCTTTATACCTATTATCCTATGTTGCCTTGAAAATGATTATATCTGTTTACATGTTCTACAATAGAGATGACATATTAGTGTACTGACACATGCACACATAAACATATGTAATAATAACCAACACTTGTCATGTATTGCTCCAGGTGTTTTAAATAGCTTATCATGTAATCTTCACTTAGTCTTGCTGAGGTAAGTACTATTTGTATCATCATTTTATAATGAAGATAGAGAGGTACAGCAAAGTTTAATGACTTGATCAAGGTTACAGAACTAGAAAGCTGAGAGGTAGGCTATAAACACATGTACCACAGATTTGAATCTACCCAGTCTGACTCCAGAATTTGCCTCATTAGCCAATATACCACATCATCTCTCTCATGAATAGATATCATCCTTGTAAACCCTATTTTTAACGGTTCAGAGGAAAGATTTTAGTATTATTTGCAACTTATTTAAATCACTTACTCAAATACATTTGTTGAATTCCTTTCTAGAGCTACATGGTGTGAAAGATGGAAGGTGGAGGAAAAAACTTGACAATCCCTGACATCAAGTTTATACACGATATGATTTAGATCAGTGGTTCTCAACAAGAGGCAATCTTATCCCCCAGGGAATATTTGGCCAAATTTGGAGAGATTTTTTTTTTTTTAAGATTTTATTTATTTATTTGAGAGAGAGACAGTGAGAGAGAGCACGAGCTAGGAGAAGGTCAGAGGGAGAAGCAGACTCCCCATGGAGCTGAGAGCCTGATGTGGGACTCGATCCCGGGATTCCGGGATCATGACCTGAGCCGAAGGCAGTCGTCCAACCAACTGAGCCACCCAGGCGTCCCTGGAGAGATTTTTGATTGTTAAACCTGAAAAGGGAATACTGCTAAATATCCCACAATGGACAAGACAACCTTCTAGAAAAAGTACTCACCTGCCCCCAAATGTCAATAGTTCCCAGGCCTAAAAACTCTAAGTTCTATATTATTTCAGGGTAGCAAAGATGAAAAAGTTACCTTATACCTTCTGCCTTCAATGAGCTCAAAAATGTTTAGTTAACCTCCACCCCCCACCCCACCTCCCCCAAATCTTTCTCGCTATTTAAGTTAGAGAGGGTCAGACTGTGTGTGCTCTACCTTTAATATTAGCATAAAGGGAGGGAATATCAAACTACCTAGATTAGGTTATGGAGTGTGATTTCAAATAAAAAAGAGCTTTTGGGCTGGGTTTGAAGGATAAGTAGAGTTTTCCTGAGCATTCCAATAAAAATTTACCCATTATCATAAAAATTTATTCGTAATTGAAGTATATGCAAAAACCCAAGAATTAGAGGATCACCCAATATCATTTGTTGAACCTTGACCAAGGTTAGTCTGGGATTTGAATCGGGTCCTGAAGGTTAGGTGGAATTTTGATATGGTATATCTAATTTAAAAAATAGAATAGAGAAAGAACTTTGTATACTTTGTAACCAAATTTGTGTTAATTACCCATCTGGGGGAAATGTATACTCTAAAACAGTATGTTGTAGTGTAGGTATAGTGCAATGACATTTGAGTCTAATTGTGACTTATTGTTGTAAATTCTCCTCCTCAGTATCTAAAATCTTAGGATGTTGCCAAATGTGAATTACTTTTTAGTGTGCTGGGGAATATCTAAAATAGAGCACATTTATTCTTTCTCTAAGAAGTTTAGCAAAAAGGGTGCCTGGGTGGTGCAGTAGGTTAAGCGTCCAACTCTTGGTTTTAGCTCAGGTCATGATCTCAGGGTGGTGAGATGGAGCCCCACACTGGTCTTTGAGCTCAGCAAGGCGTCTGCTTAAGATTCTCTCTCCCCCCTCCTTCCTCCCCCTCCTTGCTCTCTTTCAAATAAAAATGAATGAATGAATGAATGAATGAATGAATGAAATCTTTCTTTAAAAAAGTTTAACAACAAAAAACCAACTAATACATATCCAACTTTAGGTGACTATTTAAACCTCCATCAGACAGCCATATAAATAGACTATTCTTCTCACTCATGCGGACAGCTAGGAGGAATAGCCTTCTTTATGACTGAAGTCCTTAACCTCCATCTCCCCCTTCTTCCCCCAACCAAACTAGGATGACAGCATAAGGTGTGGAGATTTAGGCTGCCCTCTTAGAGGGAGCAAGTGGGATTGGCCAAACCATGTACTTTGACATAGGTCTGTGACAAAGGACGAAAGGGCACATTTTTCTAACTTTCAAAGGTACTCTTAATGAGCCAGTAGTGCCCATGTTTCAGTTCCAATATAAACTCTTCTGAATTTATTTCCTTGGTTATCTCTCTAAAACCGTAGCTTCTTCTGGCACCAGCCAGTCTCCCGGAGGCTGGAGCTGCGCCCCTGTGTTCCAGAAATCCATGGACCGTGACTTTACCTGGTCTACTGATTCAGCTTGTTTTAACCTCATTTCCATGCAAAACAAGTCCTTTCCAATTGTGATGGGGGTTGCCTTCTTTTCATATTTTTCTAGCCTTCTATTTTTATTTATTTATTTATATATTATTTATTTTTAATTAATTTATTTCAAAGATTTTATTTATTTATTTGTCAGAGAGACAGAGAGAGTACAGGCAGGCAGAGTGGCAGGCAGAGGCAGAGGGAGAAGCAGGCTCCCCACAGAGCAAGGAAGCAGATGTGGGACTGGATTGTAGGACGCTGAGATCATGACCTGAGCCGAAGGCAGCCGCTTAACCGACTGAGCCACCCGGGCGTCCTCAGCCTTCTATTTTTAAAGAGTCACTTCCTATGTCCATTGACTCCTTAATTCAACTTTCCTTAATGACACAATCTTGAATTACCATCATGGAATACAAACTACAGGAGCTTGGGCAATATTCTTAACCTTTCTGAGCTTGTTTTCTCACCTCAAAAACCTGTGAAAATAAATGAGAATGAAATTATTCAGCACAGTGCCTGATAAAGAGATGTTACTTATCAAAATGTTGGTTCACTTTTCTTTTCCTTTGGGTTAAATAAATAAAACTAACCCCATTTTTCCTTTTGCTATTTTCCTTATTCCCTCGGGCTTACTGTTTCAGTCCTGTGCAGACTTCAATGCGAAACTCAACATACGCTCTAGCTTTCGGCAAATTTCCAGGTCTATCATTAGTTTCCCAGTTGGCCTGAAGTGTTATGGGATTATAGTAGATCTGAATATTGTTCAGCACATATTCACTCTCCTCTTCCTGAAGTGAAAGGCTGCCCTCTCCTAAGAGAAGCCCCTCCCCCTCCTGCACTCTTACCATCCTCTGTGAGGACAGCATGCTTAGACAGCGCTTCTTCAGCCTGGGTCCCAGCACGAGACACACATAAGGCAGTTCTGAACCCAAGCCTAGTTGACACCAGGAACCCAGCTGGGCCCCACAGAGCCACAACCCACACTCCTGAGTGAGACGTCTGATTTATTGTTTAAGTCACGGAGACTAGGAGATTGTTTATTACCCTAGCAAAAGCTGATCAGTATAGAAATGGAACGGGGGTCCTGTAGCTCCTGACATTTCATTCATCCAGTCCCCAGGACATAACTGTGTCCTATTCCTGGATTGTGCCTCCCCCTCTTACTGGTCCCAGAGCAGCTCAGTCCCGCACTCCATTATCAGTCTCTTTTATTATGCAGAATTGTTCTCTTGCCTGTGAAACTTGCAAGAAACCTGTCAGCTCCAGAGTGTGCATCTCTCTTAAAAATGTGCTTACCTAAGTACATTATCAAGAAATCAGTTCTGGGGCACCTGGATGGCTCAGTGGGTTAAGCCTCTGACTTTGGCTCAGGTCAGGATCTCAGGTCCTGGGATCAAGTCCCCTCATTGGGCTCTCTGCTCAGCAGGGAACCTGCTTCCCCCACACTCTGACCACCTCTCTGCCTGCTTGTGATCTCTGTCTGTCAAATAAATAAATAAAATCTTCAAAAAAAAAATCAGTCCTTTCTCGACAATTATTTTACCAGCTACAGGGAAAAATATTTCATTATCTGTTATATAAGATGGATGCTTTTATCCTGTCGTCTTTTTTGAGATATTAAGAGAATCTTACTCAAGTTTAGGTAATCACTTTCTTGCTCGAAAAGAAATAGCTAATATTTCTTTCCTAAGGAGTTGCATTAGTTTCTTTTGTGGCTATAACAATTTACCACATACACAGTGGCTTAAAACAACACAAACATTTTTAATCTTACAGTCCTGGAGGTCAGACGTCCAGGTCTCACAGGGCTAAAACTGAGATGTCAGCCTTCCTTTCTGGACACTCTATGGGAGAATCTGTTTCCTTACTTTTTCTAGCTTCTAGATGCTGACTACATTCCCTGTCTCTTAAATACCAGAAATAGAATTACTCTGACCTCTGCTTTTATCCTCACTTCTCTTTTTCTGACTCTTCTTCCTCCCTTTTTCACAATTAAGGAGACTATTTGCATTGGTTTTACCCAGAATATCCAAGATAATCACCCCTCTCAAGAGCCTTACCCTAATCATATATTTTTTCCTTTTGTAATAGTATATATCTTACAGATAGGCACTTTTTTATGATAACCATCCTAACAGGTGTGAGGTGATAAACCATTATAGTTTTGATCTACATTTCCCTAATGAGTAATGACAACCTTTCCATGTACCTGTTGGCCATTTGTGTGTCTTCTTTGGAAAACTATTCAGTTTCTCTGCCCACTTTTTAAAACCAGGTTGTTAGCCTTTGTTCTCTTCAGTTGTATGAGTTCTTCATATATTTGGATATTAATACCTTATCAGATATGTGATTTGCAAATATGTTGGCCCCTTCCATAGGTTGCCTTTCCATTTTATTGATTGTTTCTTTTGCTGTGCAGAAGCTTTTTAGTTTGATGTAGTCCTATTTGTTTACTGATTTGCATGAATACCTGAAATGTTAAGGCTATTGATGTATTACTTGTCATTTTTATTGCATATGACAGTATATAGAGATGATTTTAATTTGGTTCAATTGAATATCTCAATTTTTTTTAAGTTTTTATTTATTTATTTGGAGAGTGAGAGAGAGAGAGAACATGAGGAAAGAGGTCAGCGGGAGAGGCAGACTCCCTGCTTAGCAGAGAGTCTGATGTGGGACTCGATCCCGGGACTCCAGGATCATGACCTGAGCCAAAGGCAGTCACATAACTAACTGAGCCACCCAGGTGCCTTCCCTTGGTAATCAACTCTACCCCCATTATTATATTTATCTTTCACTAAACCACTATGTTAAATATGTCTTCTTCATATGATCATTCATATTTCCCTTTTAGACATAGTTACTACTTATAAGTGATTACTGTGTTTTTAAATTATAGACCATTTTACTGAAGGGGTGCTTATGGTACATTTTCACTTTATTTATATTTCAATGATGAATCATTATGAACCATTTAGTCCCTATAGCTAGGAAACATTTCCTCTTTATAACCTTTCTTCTATTTATTTATTTTTGTTTTGTTTCTGATTCATAAATAATTATAAGGTAATAGGAATTTGGAAGGATTTTGTCCTGGATAAAGACTTAAGGTGCTTTTAGGATATTTTAGTTGGTACTTACTTTATTTGTTTAAAAAAAAATCTGCCTTGGGACGCCTGGGTGGCTCAGTTGGTTAAGCAGCTGCCTTTGGCTCAGGTCATGATCCCAGCGTCCTGGGATCAAGTCCCACATCGGGCTCCTTGCTCAGCAGGAGCCTGTTTCTCCCTCTGCCTCTGCCTGCCATTCTGTCTGCCTGTGCTCGCTCTCTCTCCCTCTCTCTCTGACAAATAAAAAAAAAAATCTTAAAAAAAAATCTGCCTTTTCTTCATAACAAATCTCAAATTCTATAAAAGCTTTTTTTTCTATGATCAGTCTCTTTATGTGATCATTTGCCATCTAGTGGACAATCTAAGTATTGCTCAGCTTTGTAAGAGCATTCTATATAGGCTGTATATCAGAGATATATAGGCTATATAGTTTCTATATAGGCTGAATATCAGAGATATTCTGGGGCAATGTGTGATTTCCATTCCTATGTGCCAGTTCATATTATATAAGATAAAGCTTTAAACTTTCATTTTGTCCTTATAGGCTGATATTATATATATATATATATACTTATAACAGAGAAAATATATTGTTCTTACTATAGACTTAATATTCAGAAACAAAAGATGAAAAGCTGATTTATATAAAGGTAAGCAACAATTGTTTAAATTTTTTTAAAGATTATTTATTTATTTACTAGAGAGAGAGAGAGAGAGAGCACGCATGAGAGAGAGGAGAGGTCAGTGGGAGAGGCAGATTCCCTTCAGCAGGGAGCCTGATGTGGGACTGCATCCTCCGACTCCAGGATCAGCAACAATTGTTTAAAAGAGCCAATACCAGTTGGGGAAAGGAGGTGAACCAGTATACAGTGGAGAGGGGAACAAGGGATCAAATGAGAGATAGAGAAGAAAAAGTGAGCAGGGAGAAGGATACATGGAGAGAAAGGAAAATGAAGAGGCAGAAAGAAGGAACCAAGAAGAAATATAGGGAGCTGGGAAAAGAGGAAACTAGACAAAGCTGAAATGGGAAGGGGTATTAAAAGTGTGTTCAAAAGAAAAGAAAGATGAGTGGAGGGAGACAGAAATGGCTTGCAATGTATCACTGATCTAGAAGCACCACCTCTCTGCTTTTGTCTGCCAGTTTCCAAGCCAGTGCTCCATAGACCCTACTTCCTGATTACTATTATCAATGTATGATTTACATTACATATGTATGTGTGATGACTGATTTTTTCCTTTTGCATTTTTCTTATTTAGAGTTCTCATAATTCAAGGACATAGCCAATGGGTTGTGCTTCTTTATTAGAAACTTTTTTTCACTTGGGATTTTGTTAGAGTATTCAACCATTGAGGCCCTGCAAGTGGAATCAAGGACACTTGATTACCTTGAGCAATTAAGGCAATTGAGAGTGCTGGAGAATAATGTTTATCAGTGTATACTTTAAACTTCTGTTATTTACAAAGAAAGCAGGTGTTCGATTCAACAAACATTTCCTGAGTTCTCATTATATGTCAGGCATGTAGTAGACATGGCACTGTAAGATGAAAAACATTTTATTGTCCAGTAAGGTTTAGTTAACTGGAAAGGTTACAGATGGACAATTTCTTATTTTTCTCTTTATGAATTATTTTTTAACTTATATGAGTCTCCCTGCCTTGTGTGATAAGCAGAATTAATGACTCCCAGTGATGCACACCCTGAATATGGATGGAATCTGTGAATACGGTGGGATATCATTTCTGTGATCATGTCACCTTAAATGACAAAAAGGAGCTTATTCTATTTGAGCCTGATTTAATCACAGGAGTCCTTTAAATCTAGATCTAGAGAGCAGACACAGAAATCAGAGATGTAAGTATGAGAAAGATTTAAAGAGACAAAAACTCTCTTAGTGGCTTTGAGGATGAAAGGGGCCCTGTGGCAAGAACATGAGAATGGCCTCTAGGAGGGCATCACCTAAGAGCCAGCAAGAACTAGGAGACCTTAGTTTTAAAGATACAAATCACCGAATTCTTCCAACATTTACATGAGCTTGGAAAAAATCTCTGAGTACCAGATAAGAATACAGATTATGGATATCTTGATTTGAGACTCAGAGTAGAGGATATAGTAACATGTTATTATGAGGTTCTTATGCTACATGTGAAGTGGTATAATGTTACTGGAAGATAGACTATGATAAGGTGTGTGTATGTGTGTGTGCATATTATATCTAGGAGCAACCTCAAAATTAAAAATAATGAATATAACCAATAAGTCAACAGTGGAGATAAGATATAGTCATAAGAAGTACATATGCAGTTATTCCAAAAGAAGGTAGGAAAAGAGGGAAAAGACCCAAAGAGTGGGGATAAGTTGAAAACAACATATGGCATTTAAATTTAAACATATCAATAATTCATTAAATGTAAATGTTCTAAACACCCAATCAAAAGGCAGAGAATATCAATATCAGACAAAAATAGCAAAATCCAGTTCTATACTATCTATAAAACACCCACTTTAAAACAAGGACAAAGAGGGACTAAAAATAACACAAGAAGATGATATGCAATGTAAATAATAACTGAAAGAAAATGATATTAGTTATATTAATACTAGGTGAAGTAGATTTAGAACAAGAAATATTACCAGGAATAAAGAGGGACATTGCATAATGACATGGGGTTCATTTAATGAAGAAAAAAATTTAACCTTAATATGTATGCATATAGTAACAGATTATATTAAGTATACATAATACATTAAGTAAAACTGATACAACTAAAAGGAGAGACAAATCTACAATTCTAGTTTCAAACTTCAACACTCTTCTTTCATTAATTTATAGAACAAATAGACAAAACCACCAGCAAGTATATGGAAAGAATATTACCCAATTTGACATAATTGACATTTATAGAACACTCCATCCATAGCAGAAGAACCTTTTTTTTTTTTTCAAGTGTACACAGACCATTCACCTCGATAGACCATATTCTGGGGCACCATACTAATCTCAACAGTCTTTACAAAGACTAAAATATTAAAACTATGTTCTGTGACAACCATGAAACTTGAATCATTAAAAAATATATCTGAAACATCCCTCAATATCTTGAAAAAATTTTTTTCTAAGATTTTATTTATTTATTTGAGAGAGAGCAAGAGTGAGAGCACAACTCCCTGCTGACCAGGGAACCCAAAGCAGGGCTTGATCCCAAGACACCAAGATCATGACCTAAGCCAAAGGCAGAAGCTTAACAGACTGAGCAACATACTTCTAATTAATCCTATCTCAAAGAAATCACAAGGCAAGTTAGAAAATATATTAAAAGAAAATAAGTTAAGAACCTGTCAAAATTTGTAGAATGCTTCTGACATAGCTTTAGCAAAGTGGCTAAAATAATCCTTAGAAGGAAAGCTATAGCTATCAATGCTAACATTAAAAGAAGAACTGGCTCAAATGAATGCTTTAAAATTCTACACGAATATAGGAAAAAACATAAAGCATGAAGAAAAAAATAAATATGCAGAAATCAATGAAATAGCAATAAAAATCAGCAACACTAAAATTACTAAACCTAAAGCCAGAATGATTAAGGAAAGAGAAGCTTCAAATTAAAATCAGAAATGAGTAAGATCATAATTACTAATCCTAAAGACATTAAAATGATTGTAATGGAATAACGTTGCAACTTTCAATAAATTTAAGTGCATAGATGAAATGCACAAATTCCTTAAAAGACATTAACTACTAAAACTCACTCAAGAGGAAATATGTAACATGAGCAGACATCTGTTAGAGATATACAGATATATAGCTAAATATCTTCCCACAAAGAAAATTTTAGATTTAGATGACTTTAATCATTCAACATAGTGCTAGAAGTTCTAACTAGTGAATGTAGGCAAGAAAAGAAAGCAAAATGCATAAAGATTAGAAAGGAAAAAATAAAGTTGTCCTTATTTTCAGGTAAGATAGTTGTATACACATTAAATCTGAAGATAGACCTACTAAAATAAGTTGGTCAAGGTTGTAAGAATAACATAAACATACAAAAATCAATAGTATTTCTAATATGCTAGCAATGAATAAATGAAATACTTAAGAAAACATGTACAGAACTTTGTATACAAAAAATGTTGATGAAACAAATCAAAGAAAATCTCAATAAATGGAGAGACATAATATGTCCGTAGATAGATTAGAAGACAGTAAAAAATAGACTGTTCTTGTGAAGTAGATGCAGGTTTAACACAATTTCATCACCATCTCAGGAAGATCTTTTGAAGATATAGCCAATATTCTAAAATTTATGTGGAAAGGCAATGGAAATAGAAGAGCTTTAGTTCTTTTGAAGAACAGAGTGGGAAGAATCATTCTACGTAATTTAATGACTTATTATATAGTGACAGTAGTTAAGACTATTGGTAGAGAGATAGACATACATATCAATGGAATAGGAGAGAGAGAACAAAAAATAGACTCACACAAATATGCCTAGCTGTTGACAGAACAAGTTTGTAACTACAATCCAAGAGAGGAAGGATAGCCTGTTCAAAAGATGATGCTGGGGCAATTGAACATCCACAGACAAAAAATAAAATGACCTAAGTTTCACATCTTATATAAAATGAACTCAAAATGGGTTGTGGACTTAAATATAAGATGTAATATTAGGACACTTTTAGAGAAAACGAAAACACGAGAAAATCTTCAGGCTCTAAAGCTCTAAAGGTAGGCAGAGTTCTTACACCTGACAACCAAAGCATGGTCTATAAAAGGAAAAACTGATAAACTAGACTGGATAGAAATTTAAAACTTTTGCTCTGTAAAAGACCCTGTTTTATCATCTGTTAAGAGGATAAAAATACAAGCCATACTCTGGAAGAAAATGTTTTCATATTACATATCTGACAAAACACTGGTAGTATCTGAAATGTATATAGAACGTCAAAACTGAAGAGTGAAAAAAAAGATAAAAACAAAGCAATCCACTTAGAAAAAGGACAAAATACATGAAAAACGTTTCACCAGAGAGGATATTACAGATGGCAAATAAACACATGGAAAGATTTTCACAACATTTTAGGAAAATTGCAAATTTAATCTACAACAGGATACCACTACATACCTATCAGAATGGCTAAAATAAGTAACAGAGTCAATGTCAAATTCTTGTTAGGATACAGAGAAACTGGATCACTCACACATCACGATGGGAATGTAAAATGATATAGGCACTCTGGAAAAATTATTTGGCGATTTCTTTAAATAATAAACATGTAAAACATGTAACTTCCATACAAACCAGCAATTGCACTCCTGGGAATTTATACCAGAGAAATGATGACTTAGGTTCACACATAGTACTTAAAAACTAGTATTATAAAACTAGTACTATTATAAAACCAGTACATACATATTAATAGCATTAGTACATGTATTATAAAACTAGTACATACATATTAATAGCAGCCTTCTTTGTAATAGCCACAAATTGGAAACACCCTAGATGTCTTTCAAGGAGTGAATGGTTAAACAAATTATATGTCCATACCACTGGACGCTGCTCAACATTTGTTTTATTGTTAAACACCTATTTTTTTTTTCAAGATTTAATTTATTTGACAGACAGATTACAATTGGGCATAGAAGCAGGCAGAGAGAGAGGGGGAAGCGTAGAGAGCCTGATGCGGGGCTTGATCCCAAGACCCTGGGATCATGACCTGAGCTGAAGGCAGAGGCTTTAACACACTGAGCCACTCAGGCCCCCCACACACCTAACTATTGATACACACCACAATCTAGGTGAATTTCCAGAGAATTATGTGGAGTAAAAAAGAAAATAAGTATATATACGATAGGGTAGATACCATTTATAGAACATTCTTGAAATGCAAAATTATAGAAATGAACAGATTAGTGACCATAAGGGATTAAGGAGGTGGGAGGTGGGAAGTAGAAGGAAGTGGGTAGACTATAAAAAGGCCACAAAAGTTATCTTTGTGATGATGAAAATAATATGCCCTGATCCTACCAATGTCAAAATCCTGGTTACTGAAGTAGTTTTGCATGGGGGGAAAGCAGAACAAAGGATAGGTAAGATTTCTCTATTATTTCTTACAACTGTGTGTGAAATGACAGTGATCTAAAAATGAAAATTATATACATATAAAAATAATTACTAGGGCAAAATGTGCTCCTCTGAAGATATGGGTACTTAAAAGCAGTTTACTTCTTCCCACCTAATATATCTATCAGAGAGCTTCACTCATGGTTTCTGTGTCCTTGAAATCTCTAATTATTCTGCACAGTTAGAAAGCCAGGTTCAGTTCTCTGTGTACAGTGTTCATATTTCTCCAGAGACATGAAAACTGTTAGTAAAAATATAATTTTAACAAAAGCAATGTATTTATTTTTCTAAACAATAGGTGGCATCTGAGTTTCACAAATAAAATAAAATTGATGATTCATGCTCTTGTATCAGGAAATGTATTTTTCAAATTGATTTAAATGTGACTTACATACATTGTCTTCTTTATAGTTTATGTTTGTAAGTATTTGTTGACTGAAATAATACACATTTTTTTTTCTAAAATTAACACTGGAAATGCTGCTGCTTTTTTGGGAAAAATATAAAAATAAGTGTAGAGTTCATAATGCATTTTTGTGTCCCTTTTATTATAATTTATACATAACTAAAATCTAGTAAATTCTAACACGTCATAATAGTTAACTTTTCATATTTTAGTTAATATTATTCAGATATATAGAAAAAACTAGCATAAGAATTCAATATATGAATAACATGGAACTCTCTTTTTTAAAAGATTTATTTATTTGAAAGAGAGAGAGAGAGCGCACATGCAGTCAAGTTGGGGAGGGGCAGAGGGAGAGAATCTTCAAGCAGACTCCCCACTGAGCTCAGCACCCAAAACGGGGCTGCACCCCATGACCGTGAGATCATGACCTGAGTGGAAATCACAAATAGGCTGTCCAACCAAGTGAGTCACCCAGAAACCCCCCATAACTTTATTTTTTTATTATTATTTTTTAAATTTATTATTTTTTTTCCTCAAAATTAATTTTATTATTTTTTTAAACATATATTTTTATCCCCAGGGGTACAAGTCTGTGAATCGCCAGGTTTACACATTTCACAGCACTCACCATAGCACATACCCTCCCCAATGTCCATAACCCCACCCCCCCCTCCCAAACCCCCTCCCCGCATCAACCCTCAGTTTGTTTTGTGAGATTAAGAGTCACTTATAGTTTGTCTCCCTCCCAATCCCATCTTGTTTCATTTACTCTTCTCCTGCCCCCTTAACCCCCCATGTTGCATCTCCTCTCCCTCATATCAGGGAGATCATATGATAGTTGTCTTTCTCCGACTGACTTATTTCGCTAAGCATGATACCCTCTAGTTCCATCCACGTCGTCGCAAATGGCAAGATTTCATTTCTTTTGATGGCTGCATAGTATTCCATTGTGTATATATACCACATCTTCTTTATCCATTCATCTGTTGGTGGACATCTAGGTTCTTTCCATAGTTTGGCTATCGTAGACATTGCTGCTATAAACATTCGGGTGCACGTGCCCCTTCGGATCACTACGTTTGTATCTTTAGGATAAACACCCAGTAGTGCAATTGCTGGGTCATAGGGTAGTTCTATTTTCAACATTTTGAGGAACCTCCATGCTGTTTTCCAGAGTGGTTGCACCAGCTTGCATTCCCACCAACAGTGTAGGAGGGTTCCCCTTTCTCCGCATCCTCGCCAGCATCTGTCATTTCCTGACTTGTTCATTTTAGCCATTCTGACTGGTGTGAGGTGATATCTCATGGTGGTTTTGATTTGTATTTCCCTGATGCCGAGTGATATGGAGCACTTTTTCATGTGTCTGTTGGCCATCTGGATGTCTTCTTTGCAGAAATGTCTGTTCATGTCCTCTGCCCATTTCTTGATTGGATTATTTGTTCTTTGGGTGTTGAGGTTGCTAAGTTCTTTATAGATTTTGGACACTAGCCCTTTATCTGATATGTCATTTGCAAATATCTTCTCCCATTCTGTCAGTTGTCTTTTGGTTTTGTTAACTGTTTCCTTTGCTGTGCAAAAGCTTTTGATCTTGATGAAATCCCAATAGTTCATTTTTGCCCTTGCTTCCCTTGCCTTTGGCGATGTTCCTAAGAAGATGTTGCTGCAGCTGAGGTCGAAGAGGTTGTTGCCTGTGTTCTCCTCAAGGATTTTGATGGATTCCTTTCTCACATTGAGGTCCTTCATCCATTTTGAGTCTATTTTCATGTGTGATGTAAGGAAATGATCCAATTTCATTTTTCTGCATGTGGCTGTCCAATTTTCCCAACACCATTTATTGAAGAGGCTGTCTTTTTTCCACTGGACATTCTTTCCTGCTTTGTCGAAGATTAGTTGACCATAGAGTTGAGGGTCTATTTCTGGGCTCTCTATTCTGTTCCATTGATCTATGTGTCTGTTTTTGTGCCAGTACCATGCTGTCTTGATGATGACAGCTTTGTAATAGAGCTTAGCCAAGGTATAGTACATCATGGGTTTTTGATATAATGTTCAATGATTCATTAGTTCAATATAATGCCTAGTGCACATCACATCATTGCCCTCCTTAATGTCCATCATTCAGTTACCCCACCCCCACCTCCCTTCTGCAAACTCCAGAATTTTTCTCAGAGTCAAGAGTCTCATATTGTTTGTCTTCCTCTTTGATTTCTTCCCATTCTTTCCCCACCCACCCTTATTGTCCTCTGCACTATTCCTTATGTTCCACATATGAGTGAAACCATATAATTGTGTTTCTCTGATTGACTTATTTCACTTAGCATAAAACCCTCCAGTTCCATCCATGTCAATGTAAGTAGTAGATATTCATCCTTTCTGATGGCTGAGTAATACTCCATTGTATATATGAACCACATCTTTTTATCCATTCATCCATTGAAGGACATCTTGTCTCCTTCCAGTTTGGCTATTGTGGGCATTGTTGCTATGAACATTGGTGTGTATATGCTCCTTCATTTCACTACATCTATATCTTTGGGGTAAATATCCAGTAGTGCAGTTGCTGGTCATAGGGCAGCTCTATTCTTAACAATCTCAGAAACCTCCATACTGTTTTCCAGAGTGGCTATACAAGTTTTGCTTTCCCACCAACAGTGTAAGAAGGTTCCCCTTTCTCCATATCCTTGCCAAAATTTGTTGTTCCCTATCTTGTTAATTTTAGTCATTCTGACTGGTGTAAGGTGGTATCTTATTGTGGCTTTGATTTGCAATTCTCTGATGGCAAGTGATGTGGAGCATTTTTTTTTTTTTTTTTTTTTTGCATGTCTGTCGGCCATTTGTTTGTCTTCTTTGTTGAAGTGTCTGCCCATTTCTTGACTGGATTATTTGTTTTTTGGGTGTCAAGTTTGAGAAGTTCGTTATAGATCTTGGATATCTTCTCCCATCCCATAGGTTGCATTTTAGTTCTATTGATTGTTTCCTGTGCTGTGCAGAAGCTTTTTATTTTGATGAAGTACAATGTGTCTGAAGAAAGAGAAATGAAGGAATCGATCCCATTCACAATTGCACCAAAACCTGTTAGATACCTAGGAATAAAGCTAACCAAAGAAGTAAAAGATCTGTATCTAGAAACTACAGAACATTTATGAAAGAAATTGAGGAAGACACAAAGAGAGGGAAACATATTTCATGCTTCTGCATTGGAAGAATAAACATTGTTAAAATGTGTATGCTGCCCAGAGAAATCTACGTATTTAGTGCAGTCCTTATCGAAATACCATCAACATTTTCCACAGAGCTGAAACAAACAATCTTAAAATTTGTATGGAACCAGAAAAAACCCTGAATTGCCAGGGGAATATTGAAAAAGAAAACCAAAGCTAGGGGCATCAGAATGCCTGACTTCAAGCTATATCACAAAGTTGTGATCATCAAGACAGTATGGTACTGGCACAAAAACAGACACATAGATCAATGGAACGGAATAGAGAACTTAGAAATGGACCCTCAACTCTGTGGCCAACTAATCTTTGACAAAACAGGAAAGAATGTTCAATGGAGGGGCGCCTGGGTGGCTCAGTGGTTTAGGCCGCTGCCTTCGGCTCAGGTCATGATCTCCGAGTCCTGGGATAGAGCCCCGCATCCGGCTCTCTGCTCAGCGGGAGCCTGCTTCCTCCTCTCTCTGCCTGCCTCTCTGCCTGCTTGTGATCTCTCTGTCAAATAAATAAATAAACTCTTTAAAAAAAAAAAAAAAAAGAATGTTCAATGGAAGGTAGTCTCTTCAATTGGACAACCACACATGGAGGAATGAAACTGGAAGACTTTCTTCTACCATATACAAAGATAAACTCAAAATGGGTAAAAGATCTAAATGTGAGATAGGAATCCATCAAAATCTGAGAGTAGAACATAGGCAGCAACCTCTTCGACCTTGGACAAAGCAACTTTTTGCAAAACAGTCTCAAAAGGCAAGGGAAACAAAAGCAAAAATGAACGCTCAGGGCTTCATCAACTTCATCAAGATAAGCTTGTGCCTCATAACTTCATTTTCTAGTAAAGTTTCCATTATTTGGATATAACCTCCTACCTCTATGAAATCTGTCCATTCTTTTATATCCTTAGACACCAAATGTTTTCTTGCTCCTCTCCCTTAGGATTTGAAACTTATTGACGGGCTATTCAAAGCCTGAGGGACCACCCTAGGTGAGAGTAATCACTTCTTACTGCTTTCAGATGTTTGTTCTTTGTGGGCTACCTCTACCCCAGTTAAAAAAATAAGAGTAATAATAATAAAGGACTAGTCTTCTGTGTTACATATCTGGTTGTAAACTCACATACATATTCAGAGCTGTTGACTTTATTCTTCCCTAAGAACCACTAGGCTATATTATTCTGAATATATATTTTATGTTGTCATTTTTTTCACGGTGCCCATCGGCACATAACCCTTCAAAAGAGACCAATGAAGAAATCCACTTTCCAGCCTTGCTATGATTATCTGGGTCCTGGCCTTCAGTCTCTAGCTCCCATCATAACAGGATAAAATCCTAAACCCTGATTCAATCAATGAGTGGTAGAAAAAATTTTAGGTTTCCATTGAGAGATTGGATTTGAATCTATGCCCAGCCATTTTTGACCTCTAAACTCATGGGTAGGTCTCCACACCAAACCTCGGTTTCATCTACAACATGATATGTCATGAGAATCAATTTAAGTTAAATAATATATGTGTAACCTATAACAGGGGTCTTATTCTTTGTGTGTGTGTGTTTATTAGAAAATAAAATTTTAAAAAATGAATTCAATGTATAAATTCAACCTATATGTTAGAAGAGTATTAAATATAAATTGCCAGGGCATGTGGGTGGCTCAGTAGGTTAAGCCTCTGCCTTTGGCTCAGGTCATGATCTCAGGGTCCTGGGATCGAGTCCCACATGGGGCTCTCTGCTCAGCAGGGAGCCTGCTTCCCTCTCTCTCTGCCTACTTGTGATCTCTGTCAAATAAATAAATAAGATCTTTATAAAAAATATATACATATAAATTACCAGTAATACCTAGCTAGCAGTTGTCAGCCACAGGAAATTTAAGTTAGAGAGATAGAGAGAAGGGAAGAAAAAGAACTCCAAAACCAAAAAGGTAAAAACATTTTTTTTTCTTCCTCTTTTCACTTGGGAATTCAGAACTCAGGGTAGAAATGTTCTATATTGTCAGTCTCACCTTGCCTGATCAAAACATTGCTATAAGATCTTTGAGCTGGGAGTTTGGACCAGCGGAACCTGTCATGAAGAGGGCTTGTTTTCACTAGAGAAAGTAAAGTTGGCCTTAGGAGAGACGAGGGAGTTAGAAGGGCTTCGGCACCTGATTTAGCACTGCAGGAGGGGTTGATACCAATACTGAATGGAGGATGTGAATGCATGGTTTAAAAACCTAAACTAGGGGTGCCTGGGTGGCTCAGTGGGTTAAAGCCTCTGCTTTCGGCTTAGGTCATGATCCCAGGGTCCTGGGATCGAGCCCCGCATCAGGCTCTCTGCTTAGCAGGGAGCCTGCTTTCCTTCCTCTCTCTGCCTGCCTCTCTGTCTACTTGTATTCTCTGTCAAATAAATTAAAAAAAAAAATTTTTTTTTAATAAATAAATAAATACCTAAACTAAGACATCATTTCACAGCAATATACTATCACATCACTATCATATACTGTCAGATATTGAACAATTTTTGTGGGGATATATGAATGTATCTTATCTCTGTAAGCACAGCTTTTTGAGTGGTGGTGCTTTATATCTTTGTGTCCCTTAGAGTGTCAAGCGCTATTACAAATAATCTGTATATATATAGATAAGGACTTAAATTAGCCTTTCATCTGTAAAAGTAAATTCTTCAGCTCTGCATCCAGATTACAAAATGGTTTTTATTTAACTCTGAAATTGTATTTTATTTCAGCTTTTACTCTTATACTCTTCGAGGATTTACTGTAGCTAAACATCTTTAATCGAGTTATTTTTTTTCTATAAATTTAATCCATTTTAATAGAAAGATAGGGAGGCCTCTAACTATATTTCCTACATGAAATGGCTGGTATCTTTAAAATATATTTGTAGATGCCAGGTCTAGGTAATGAGACAAATATTTTGCCTAAGACCTTGCATATAATGAGCATAAATGAACAAAAAGTCCTGAGAGCAGGGGAGGTAACACAATGGCTTATTTGAGCAGTTTCTCAGAATTTACTGTGAATTTGACTTATGTGGGAAACAAAGAATAAATTTTAGGTGACTTAAGGAATCATGTCTCAACAATGGTTTTCTTTCTGCTCCTTAGTTTATGCTATCTATAAATTATCAAAGACATTTACAAATGATTTAATACTATACCCAGATTTTTTTTTAAGTAAAGTACATTAACTTTTTAAATTTGGATTCCATGCCAAAAAAGTTGTGTAACTGGAAGAACATGGCTGAAAATTAGCATATGAATTCCTTGAAGTGTGGTTCTTTTTTAAACCTGATTTACTTTTGCAAACACTATATTTATAATTAACTAGCCAAATCAAATTAAACCCACTAAATTTAGAGTAAACATGACCTTTGTGCTCTCTGCTGAATTGTTTATCCACAAACGGTCAGCAAATGCCATCAATATTCAATTCCCCTGCCTGGTGTGCAGCAGAACCTTCCCCTACCACCTATACACCCATGGGGAGAAGAGTTAAAGAGGAGACCAATGACATGGTCTGTCGCTTTTTACTTATGAAAACATGGTTCCCATCTTGTCTGCTGTGGGTAGGAATGCAATAGCACACTGCAAACACATTCACTGTTCACTTACCTGTGGAAAATGGTTTCCATGAGCAAATTTAAATAAGGAAGAAATATGCTTAGGTTTTTTGTTTAGAATAAATGCTGCCCTCATATAATATTTCTTTTTGCTTGGCAACACTGCTGAGCTCAGCATAACCTGTTGGTGCCATAAACTGTCTAATAAATCTCCAGCACAGCTATATATTGAAAATAACACAGTGCTGACAGATACATCAGCAATGGAAACAGCTGTCCATGCAAAATAATCTACTGCTAAGATAGTTTAATTTTAGTGGCATTAGTGAACATTCTATATTGTAGGAAGTCTTAAGGAGATCTTGTTTTTCATGTTCCCTAGTAATCTGAGTAATATGGAAGCTAATCCTTTAACTGCTAAATCATAGCTGTTATAATGTATTTGGTGGTGGGTGGCAGTGAGGTCCCCCCCTTTTCTGGTAAGTGCTGTTTATGAAGAATTTCATCTACTCTTGTAGTTCAAGAAGACTAAATTAAAACATGAATGGAGTGATTAAAAAAAAAACTCATGTAATATGTGTAATAAGTAGAATAGTCATTGTAACAATCAGAGCCCTATAAAGAAACAGAATCAAATCCAAATGATATGAGACTTTCATGAATAGAGAAATTAAGGAATTAGGGCAAGATTAAGGAAACCAAATTTAGAGACTGGAAATACAGAGATGTGTTTAGGAGCCCAATGCGAGCAGGAGAAGCTAGACAGGGAGTGCAGGACAGAAGCTGTGTAGGGGATGTAAAACACCGCATTTCAGAGAAGATAGGGAATGGGTAACACACAACCCTCTTTCTAGCACCCTCTAATTTACTGATGTCTCCAACTGGCTGCCTACAATTGGGAGCCAGTTGGCCACATGCAGTCCGTAGATGCAGTCCATAGGGTTCAGCATCTTAGAACTTATCTGGTGCAAGATAAGTGGTCAAAAGTTGAATACTCAGCAAACTGACAAAAATAAGCTTTATTAAAATAACCTTTTGTAATGGCTGCTTCTTATATGAATTTTTCTACTTTGGGCAGGAATTCAAACCTGAATTGCAAGTCATCTCCATTTAACAATACTCAGAGAGAGGTTCTTTAAATCTTTAAATGGCGTCCTGTGGCTCGTGGCTGCCCCCATTCCAAATACCCATTTGCATATCCTAACATCCACACAGAGCTCAGAAAGAAAAAGTCTAAACCTCCATTCATCAATGAGATTCAGACAATTTGATGGTTAAGGGGGTACCAATAAATGCCAGTTTGCAGAAAAAAGGGAACATGGAGTCTGGTGATTGAGCAATAGAGGCTTGGTTAGCAGAGTTTAGATTCTACTCAAAACTACATAGCTGGTTTTGGGCAATTTTACTACTTTTTGCTCACTACTTGGGAAGTCTTTACTGAAACACTGTTGTGGCATTGTTGGTGGTGCTGGAATCAGAGGAAGTAGTGTGCTATACGAGGGCAGAGCTACTCTACAGAATTGTCTTATCCTGAGCTTTGAATTCCCAGTTTGGTTTGCTGTCGTGACCAATGGGAAAGCTATTATGACTAGTCACCAGAACATTCTATATTTCAAACAAATGATAAGTTCCCTATCTCTATTAAATGTAACACAGAAGGTTCATTCTTCTTCTCAAGAGCAGTAAAGAATATTTTCTACTTAGTAACCACAGTCACAGTGGTCTCAAATGTAGAGCCTACTTTTGTCAACTTTGATCTAGTAGATTTCAAGATTTACTTGGTAACAGTTTCTGCAGTATGGCAACAAAGAAGATGAAAGTGGAATTCCAGATTCTGCTGTGGAGTTCAGTTATCTTTACTGTGGAAGAGTGAAATCAGTTCTGATTTGTTAGCACAGCAACATGTGATTGGAGTTCTATGACAAAGCCTGAATTCCCCATAGCCAGCAGGTGGGTAATTGAACACTGCGGTTTGAATACTGACGTGACCAAATCTGCATTTACCACCTGGTGAAGCTCACATACTGAAATCATAAATAAACAATGTGTAAAGGACAATCTGCTGAAATATTAATTAGAGTATGTGTTCTCCCTGGAGTTTTCCCTCCTCCCCAGTTTAAGTAGGTTTGTTAGGCTTGGGGGTATCCTGACATAGGAACTAGGGAAATTGTGAAACACAAGGGCCTGAACCCAAAGCAAAGAACAGACAAAAGCAAAAAAGGATGGTCTCTCCAAAAAATTACATGTGAAAAAGTGGATGTCCACTGCAAAAGAATGAAATTGGACCCCCAAAACCCAAGTAAGCCTTTTGAAGAAAAGAGGCTATAGGAGAAGGCTTCTGAACATAGAGAGGCAGAATAACGGCCCAGGGACTGGGAAGGGGTAGAGGTTTGTGTGTTAGGGAGTGACTCATTTTCCCTTATTACCATCTCAGAGAAGTAGCAGGCCCTTACAACCAGGGTTCCCATTGTCCCTGAAGGTTCCCATGTCCCATGTGTGGTGTGGAGGCTGCTGAGGCCAGCAGAGCTGGCTGACAGGGAGAATAACTGTCAGTACAAATTGAGTGCTAATGAAAAAGGCCTGCCAGGACCTCTGCACAGCCTTGCAGTGATTTCAAACTATATTACAAACCTATAGTAATCAAAACAATATGGTATTGGCATAAAAACAGACACAGGTATGGAACAGAATAGAGAGCTTAGAAATAAACCCATGTGTATACAGTTAATCTTTAACAACAGCTCCAAGAATACTCAATGTGGAAAGGGTACTCTCTTCCATAAAATGGTGCTGGGAGACCTGAATATTCACCTGCAAAAGAATGATACTGGACTCCTATCTTATGCCACACACAACACACGACTCAAATGGAATAAAGTCTTGAATGTAAGAGCTGAAACTGTAAAACTCTTAGAAGAAAATATAGGGGATAAACTTCTTGATTTTGGTCTTGGCAATGATATTTTGGATTTGGCACCAAAAGAGAAAGCAACAAAAGGAAAAACAAAACAAAACAAAACAAATAACTGAAACTACACCAAACTGAAAAGCTTCTGTACAGCAAAGGAAACCATCCACAAAATGAAAAAGCAAGCTATGGAATGGGAGAAAATGTTTGTAAACGACTAATCTGATGAGGTGCTAATATCCAAATATCTAAGAAATTCATACAACTCATTAGCAAAAAAACCAAGTAGCCCAATTAAAAAATGGTCAAAGAAACTGAACAGATGTATTTCCAAAGAGGACACACAAATGGTCAACAGGTCTTAAAAGATCTCAACATCAGTAAATTTCAGGGAAATGCAAATCAAAAGCACAATGAGATGTCACCTCACACTTGCTAGAGTGTATTAGAGTCTATTACCAAAAAGACAAAAGTTAAATGCTGGTGAGGATACAGAGAAAAGGAAATCTTTGTATACTGCTGGTGGGAACATAAACTGGAACTGGAAGAATCTGAAACTGTAGCTTGTTATGTATACTCTCACCTTCATCAAGTGTCTTATTGTCTATATTTAATGGATTACATGGGCTTTGGACTTGGACTTATTTTCTTTTTCTAGATCAGAGTTTCTCAACTGTGATAACTAATGACACTTTGGAATGGATAACTCTTTGTTTTGGGAGACTTTCCTGTACATTATAGGATATCTAGCAGCATCCTTTATTTCTACCCACTGTATGCCAGTAACCATCCCTCTGCCCCCATCACGACAACAAAAAATGTTTCTAGACTTTGCCAAAGGTACTATAGGGGCAAACATTATCTCCATTGAGAATTACCTTCTAGAAGGAGCTAACGTAATTCAGAGTTAAATTTCTTTGGGATAGGTTGTTAATATGCACTGCACATACTGAAAGTTTTGTATTCCCTTTTTATTATATGAAGAATCATTTACCATTTGAAAAATGCACTGATGATGTTCTGTATTATAGCAATTTCTCTTAGTTCTACAGATATAAACCTTGCAGGAGGATCTTTTAAGAAAGCAACCTTTAGATTAAACAGAAATATATACAAAAAAAATCAGAAATATATACAAATGCAGCTTATTCTTACATATTTTTACATGAGTATGTTTATATATAAATTTATTGTTCTATTATATCTGAGAATAGAATTTCAAATGAGAAGTGGAGCTTAGCTTAACGAACACAGCTGAAATATTTTACCACTTCAGCATCAAAGAAAAAGGAGAGATAAAAATTATAATAAAATTCAAAATATCAGCATTTTGAAGTAGTTTGTTTTAGACATAGAGAAATCAGTTTTCCTCAAAAGATAATATTTTAAAAGATGTACCCAAACACAATTTTCTTGTATTTTAAGACAATAAACTTTATATTCAACACACTTAATTTGCTAATAAAAACTCTTCATTATTAAAAAAAAATTCCTAAAAGTCATGCTATAATAAAGAACTCAGTTATTTCCCTGAAGGCTTCATTCCAAAAGACAAGCAATCTCAAATTTAAACCTTTTTTATGACTATGTTAAATACATCTATTACACTACTTATTGCTATAAAATCTCTTCTGATAGAAAGCAACAAAAATTAAATGTGCTTTCTCATGCCAAATCTTCAGTGTTTCCCAGCTGTGTTGGTGTTTCAAGGCAAGCTCTTTCTTTTTGGAGTCAGTATAATGAGCTATAATTGATGGTGGCAATGACTATGACCAAGCATGAAGTGCGCACTTCTCATTTGTGCTCATTCAAGTTCTGTGCAATCAATTCTGTGGCAGAGTCTTAAGTTTTTAGAGCAAATGAACAAAATCATAAAGGAAATCCTCTATTTTGAACACCATGGTTTTGTTTGTTTATTGTTTTTTGCTTGCTTATAAATCTTAACGTTCTTTTCTTGTTTTGAAGGTTTAAAAGTGGTTTATTTTTCAGGACTTGAGTTTCCTCCACTGTGTCAGTGATTTCTTCTTCAAAGTGCTATTGATGTCATTTTTTCAATGTTGGTGTGTTTGGCCCCAACTGATGGCCAAGAAAGAATTCTTGAGACATCTTTAATGCAAAATGGTGGTTTTATTAAAGCACAGGGATAGGCCCTGTGGGCAGAAGGAGCTGCTGCTGCCCCTGGATAGTGAGGAGCAACCGATTATATACTTTGGGGTTGGTGGAAGTAAAGAGAAGGGAAGTTTCAAAGGGAAGTTTCATCTGCTTAAGAAGACTCACGGGTTACCATAGGCCTTGCTTTTAAACTAAGGTTGTTTTCCCTCTAGCAAGGCATTAACAGTAAGGCAGTTGGAGCTTTCTGGAGGAACTTCACACTCTGCCTGCCTCAAATATTTATCAAGGAGCTACAGGAGAGAAGGACATTTAATTTTATCTACATTTCCTTTTTCTTTTGTTTCTCCCATCACTATGATAACTTAAATAATCTTGAGAAAAAAAGTATAAATCAAGTAAAAGATTAAGAGATATACTTCGGGCACCTGGGTGGCTCAGTGAGGTGTCCAAGTCTTGGTTTCAGCCCAGGTCTTAATCTCAGGGTCCTGAGACTGAGCTCCATTCCAGCTCTGTGCTCAGCAGGGAGTCTGCTTGAGATTCTCTCCCTCCTTCCCCTGCTGTCCCTCCCCTCCCTCTGTGCACACACTTTCTTTCTCTCCCTCTCAAATAAATAAATAAATATTAAAAAAAAATAAATAAATTTCCTATGTTCTTTTGGGGGCTGTTACAATTTCGCTGTGAATTTTCAAAGTAGAGTGTGGCATGTTATCTTACTAGTGAGTAGGAGGGGTACATAGCAGTTTCATACTGTCCTGAAGAGTAAACTGTGCACATATATAAAGAAAAATAAATGCAGAGAGTCCTTTCATTAAAAAATATTTAAAAATTCAGTTAGGAATCACTTGATACGGGAAACAAAGGCAGAAGAAAATGTAAACAGAATTAAAGGTCTTTATAACCTGCAGCACTTTGACAAATATTTGAGGCAGGCAGAATATAAAGTTCCTCTAGGAAGCTCCCAACTGCTTTAATGTTAATGCCTTGCTAGAGGGAAAAATAACCTTGGTTTGACAATAGCAAGGCCTATGGTATCCTGTAAGTCTTCTTTAGCAGATGAAACTCTTTTTGAAACTTCCCTCAACCTCAAAGTATATAATCAGTTGCTCCTCATAATCCAGGGGCAGCAGCAGCTCCTTCTGCCCATGGGTCCTGTCCCTGAGCTTTAATAAAGCCACCATTTTGTATCAAAGACATCTCAAGAATTCTTTCTTGGCCATCAGCTATGGGCCTTACCAACACTACTCCAAAAACTATATCATCATGGACTTGTCCAAACATGAAATCCTAGTTAAGAGAGATCTGGAAAGGTCCCCAAATTCAAATATTCTCACTTCAAAAAACAAAACAAAACAAAACAAAACTAAACAGAAAAAGAAAAAAAAAAAAAAAAAAAACTTTCCCAAAGGCCTGGTCATCCCTGGAATTGTAACTCATGAGGAACTTTGAGGAATGATGAGGCATTTGAAGTTAAGGGCCAGTATCTTCTCTCAGCTAAACATCTTTAAAAACCTGTTGTGAAGTATCAGTATCTTCATTTCACAGAACAGAAAACCATGGCTGAGGGAAGATCAAGTAACTCAATGAGCTCACAGATGGGAAGTAATTGAGGCCAAAACTTTACCTGTTCAATCACATTTCTATAATTCCCCTTATTTACTTCGGAAGAAAGTTTCAAACATTGAGCTAACTTGAATGAATTTATATATTCTCTCTACCTTGATCCTTGTGTTTTATATTTGCATTATCACATACCCATCTATCCAGATTGCTATTCATCCATCAATCTGTTGCGGAACCTGGACTGGATCCTGACGGAAGAACCAAGGGGCACTTGGAGACTTTGGAGGATCGGAGGTTTATTTAACACCGCTGGGCTCAGACGAGGTTATTCTCCAAAGGTCTGAGCACCGAGCCCAAGCAGGGAGGGGAATTTATACCATTCTACTTCCCCATACTTGTACTTTGGGCATACATGGAAAATGGGGTAGGAAAGAAGAACTTGGTAGGGCTTTGAGACAGGGACTGGAATTCCCTTGCTGGTTTGATCGGCCGTCTTTGAGTACAGTTTTTCCCTATCGAATCCATTTTTTAATTGGTGCATTTTAAGGTAAATCACAGACATCAGTACACTTTCCCTAGAATATGCCAGCATGTATATTAACTAGAGATTAGCACTTATTTATATCTCAAGATAACATTTGTATACAATGAAATGCTCAGCTCTCTAGGAAACCCCAGGATAAGCCTCCACAAATGCATAGCTCAGAGCAACCCAAACCCCTATCAAGATACAGAACATTACTTAGGAAGATTCCTCAATGTCTCTTACCAGTAAATCCCCTTCCTCCATCAGAATCATTTTGATTTTTTTTTTCTACTCTAGTTTTGCTTAATCTAGAACTTTATACGAAAAGAATGATAGAGTGTATACTCTTTTCGGTAAAGCTTTTTTCACTCAGCATACTGTTCAGAGATCTGTAGAGAGAGGCATGGAGTCTCTCCTGTCAAGCAGGAGCCTGTGTCGAACAATGACACAACCAGGAAATGTGCTGCAGTCAGGAGACGTGGCCTGGAGGACCCACATCAGTGGACAGCCCTGAACTGATAACGGGCAGAACCAGAGGAGGGCTGCAGAGACCCCAAACCGATTAAATCCCCTTAAGAAGGGAAGGATTTGGGCAGTAAACTATCAGACTCTTCAGACCTGACCCCTCTATGTCTGATCACTTAAAAAAGGCAATTGCCGCTGAAGGCTCCAGCCTGTGGATCTCTGAGCAGAACAGAGATTCTTCCCTGCTTGAACATCAGCAGTACTCAGTGCCGAGGGCTGACCTGGACCAGACCTAGGCCTTATCTCAGCTGCGTGGCCCCAGACTGACTTGGCCATTAGTTCCTGAACTTCCTGCACCCTTCTGGTGTCTTGCTGGAGGACTTCTCTTCGGTCCTGCTTTGTGTGCTGTCTAAGAAGTCAAGTTTGATCTCATGGTGACTTGTCATGGAGTTTGGAATCCTGAGCCTGCTTCATATTGTGATTTAACTTTGCTTCACGATGGAACAAAGCTCACATTGTGGAAAGACACAACTCGTGTGTGCGCCTTCATAGCGTGCTCAGGACACGATCCGTCAATGCCATCGCATGTATTATGACTTTTTTCCCTTTCTTATTGAATAGTATTCCATTTTCCTATTAACTGATACCTGAGCAGTTTCTAGTTTTTTAGGTACGAAGAATAAATTTCTGGTTTCCAAGTTCTGGCATGTAAGTGATGTGGGAGCAGAAGGCAAGCTGAGGATAAAGCACAGTCTGACACCCCACCCGGAATGTCTCCCCTCCCAGGTGGGCTGTGTGTGACATTCCCCAGGCACCCCGGATGCCCTAAAACAAAGGCAGAAGGAAATGCAAGTAAAATAAATCTTGTAACTTGCAACCTCACATTGACAAATACTTGAGATAAGCAGAGTATAACATTCCTCCAGGAAACTCCCAACTATATTAATGTTAATATCTCGCTAGAGGGGAAGACAACTTTAGCCTGACAATAGCAAGGCCTCTAGAATCCTGTGAGTCTTTGCATATGAAAATCCTTTTGGAAACCTCCCTTTTCCCTTAACTCCCTCAATTCCCAAGGATGTAATGAGTCACCCCTCACACCTGTAAAGCCACGCTTTCTGCACATGGGTCCTGTCCCCATGCTTTAATAAACACCTTTTTGCATGAAAGACTTTTCAAGAATTCTTTTTTGGCTGTCAGCTTTAAACCCCACCAATATTCCAAAACTACATCATAAGGAGCTTGGAAGTCAAAGTAAAATGCTGAACAGACTGAAAAATCAACTCTTTTGTGTTGGGTCGGTGGCTCTGGGAATGCAGGAGGAACAAGAGAAATGACCTCCGGGACGCCATCTTCCAGCCCCCTCCCCGCTCTTCCTCTAGCCTTGACTCTCCGGCCAAAAGAATGTATTCCCAGGTCACATCTTCTGTAGGTAACCCGATACCTATGCAGGAAACAGAAGTATCAGGACCCCCACCCCACACCCTCTGATCACCAAATACCCTACCATATATGGATGTGAGCCCATGCCCTGCCTTGGCCCTATAAAAGACCTCCGCCAACTACCTCCCAGTGCAACTTCCCCACTCCACTTTCCAGAGTCGCAGAACCTCGCCCGAGGGTGCCCACCTCCTCCCAGCACGACTTTCCTGGCTCCCCCTCTCCTGAGCCCTGAAACTTCGCTGGAGAGTGCCTTTAATAAATCTTGCCTTGTGCCTACCTTGCCTGGTGTCATGTTATCTCGCCTATAAAACCTTATATTTTGGGGTCCTTAAGAGAGAGGAGGGCACGGGACAAGCCTCTTCCCTCAAGGTTAGAGAAAGAGTCGAATTCAGGGAGTCATGACTTACCGGATTCACAAGAAGAAACTGCCACTGGAACAAACATGGGGGTAGGAAAACCGGAACTGTCGTTGGCAAATTGCTGGAGGCTCAGTGTGGACAAGTCAAAGGAGTTTAAAACTCCAGGGGGACCCGGTCATAGGACCCCCATAATATTGTGATATTTATCTCCGGGAATTCAACCGGATTTTCATGGTAAGTAATGGAAAAAAATCCCCCGGTACTTCTGGTTTACTTCTGGAGGGAGGGGAAAAGGAACCATTTTGAAATGAGGCAGAAGATTTGGTGCTGCTTAATGAGGCCTGCCCTCAGGGTAAACTAATTAACCTGGGCCTAACCAGCTGGGCTACTATCCCAGCATAACTGACCTGGAGAAGGGAAATACCCTGCAGTCCACTTTAGTCTCCTGTCCCAACAATGTAGAAAGAAAAAAAAAACCCAACAAACTAATTTGTTAAGTCTACAGTCCAGGGGCAAAGGCTCACAAGAAGACTGAGATTTAATCATAGGACTATGCACTGCTTCCCCTCCCCCATGTCAGGCCCCATGCTGTGCATGGTGCCTTCTTAAGACTCTCTCTCTCCTTCCCCCTCTGTCACTGTCTCCCTTTCTCTAAAAAACTAACAAAAAAGAAAAAAATTACCTGGTATACCTAAAGGCAAACAACATAATCAGAATAGACAGAGTAAGCATCAGAACAACATGGCAGGTACATTGGAATTATTGATAAGGAAAATCTGTGTTCTGAGGTGGCTCACCAATCCAGCAGGGGAATCCCAGTCCTGGCCCCAAGCCCATTCCAGGCTTTCCCCTTAGCCCTACCGGCAGCCTGCAGCCGGCAGCCGCAAGAGTGGCACCGATAGGGAAGTAAAATGTATAAAACACCCCCTTTGTTTGTGCTCCGGGCTCAGACCTTGAGATTATTCTCTTCTGGGCCTGCCAGTATGAAATAAACCTCCGATCCTCCAAGGTCTCTGAATGCCGTTTGGTTCTACAGCCAGGATCCAGTCCGTGCTCCATACCATTATCAGACTGGAGATTTAAAATAACCATGATGAATACGCAGGACTCTAACGGATAAAGTAGACAGACAGCATGCAAGGACAGGTGGGCGATGGAAGCAGAAGGAGGGAAATCCTAAGAACAACCAAAAACACATGATAGAGCTTTTTGTTGTGAAGATAATTCCTCATAGTTGACAAAATAGGTATTAAGTAAATAACAGAGGCAATAAGCCTTTTCGAAATTATGCTACTTGAGAGAAAATTTAATACAGAAAAGATAAAGTTATATAAAGTTATCAACAACCATTTTCTGACATTGAAATGACATTCAATATTCTTCCTGACATTTGTAATATTAACACCCAGCACTAACATTTAAAATCATGTCCTAAATCTTTGTTCTCTTTGGCCGTAATCATCATTCTCAACTGGAGAAGTATGGCTATGCCAACACCCAAATTTGGGGGAAAATCATTTTGAAACCTGAAAAATAACCACCAGTTTTCTGGGAACTCTGCAGATTGCCCTATCAGGACAAAATTACTTTATAGGTATCATTTAAGATAATATTCTAAATACTCTCAATTATGGTTAGCTGCCTTAATATTTATCCTGTTTTTATATACACTACAGCAAAAATTATTATTAAAAATTATTTTAGGAAGTGGCTGGAAGGATTAATTTTCAGAATGATGCTAAATGTGTAAATTAAGGAATCATATAAAAAAGACTATTTTTTATTTCAAGCACATGCAGTAATTTAATTGCTAACATAATTTCAGGTAGGAATCTCAATGTCCTTGCTTTAATAAACAGATGGATGAACTACATTTGTAAATACTTGCGTCTACTTTGGTTTAAGCACTAAGCCCTCTAAAAGTCCATACGATTTTTTTTTTTTAAAGATTTTTTATTTATTTATTTGACAGAGAGAGATCACAAGTAGACGGAGAGGCAGGCAGAGAGAGAGAGAGAGAGAGGGAAGCAGGCTTCTTGCTGAGCAGAGAGCCCGATGTGGGACTCGATCCCAGGACCCTGAGATCATGACCTGAGCCGAAGGCAGCGGCTTAACCCACTGAGCCACCCAGGCACCCGATTTTTTTTTTTTTTAAAGAAGTAGAACAAGATTTAGAATTTTAGTGCTAAAAATGACTTTGGAGATCATTTGTCAATTTGGGAAATCAATTTGGCAAAGCCATTCTGTATAGAGAGTGCACTGATACATTTCAGCTCCATTTGAATGAATGATCAAACATCCAAGATTATATTGCATTACTCAAGAGTCAAATATAGCAAATGTTTGATTTTGGCAAGAGCTTATGTATATGCATTCATATTTTAATTTTTGACATGGAAAATTCACTATATCAGTGAGGAAGAATTTAACTTACAGGTAAAGATAGTTTTAAGGTAGCCAAGTACTTTTTTTGACCAAAATAAAAGGGAGTTCATCTTGTGACATTTAAGCATTCTTATTTACAGGGAAAAGGGCTTCTTTACCTAATTACAAAGATATACATTTTTTACATCAGTAAAAATTCTTAGAAGTCTTAGAATCCTTTCAGTGCTTAATATTTTTTCATTGAAAATATTTTAGTTATGAGGTACTCTGTAAATAGTGAGTATAGAAGTTAATTTTGGTTTTAATACTTCTGCACAATATTTAGTATAATTATTATTTAGTTAACCAAAATTTCCTTAACGGAATTCTAAATCTGAACTATCTTAAACTTACTTTATAAATTAAGTCACAGCTTTGCACCAAAGAACAGCAGCTCCTCATTCATGCGTTATCATGAACTACCTACTTTTGTACCGACAGAACTTTCTGCAATCGTGGCAATGTTCTACATCTGTGTTCTCCAATAGGGAGCCACTACCACATGTGGTTACTGAGCACTCAACATGGGGCTAGTGTGAACGGGAACTGAATTTTTAAACTATGTTTCATTTCAGTTAATTTAAATTTAAGTAGTCACATATTGTTAGTGGCTGCTACATTTGACAGCACCAACTCCAGACTTTTAGGTTCCTAGATTTAATCCTATTTCTATGCCATGAAGTTCAGGTGAAATATAGCTACTGTCTAATTCCTGACTTTTTCAAGATATTTTCAAGTTCAACAGCAACCATTTTTATGTTTCAGTGTCCCTTCATTATAACCACTACCATTTGTTAAATGAATAAACAGGTTAGAAATTGAATGATCAATACAAAATTTACTAAATTACAATTCCTATTGTTAGGTGTTCACCAAATGCTAGACACCTTAGTATTCCAGTAAACATATAAATGAGGACTGACCACCAAACCATTAATTTGATGTGCTGTTTCTTCCTCTCATACAAAATAAATAAAAGCATTTATTTACATAAATGTACAAACAAAAGCATTAAAAGAGATATCTGAGGGGTGCCAGGGTGGCTCAGCCAGTTAAGCATCTACCTTTGGCTCAGGTCATGACCCCAGGGTCCTGGGATTGAACCCCGACTTGCAGCTTCCTGCTCAGTAAGGAGTGTGCTTCCCACTCCTTCTCTCCCTTTGCTGCTTCTCCCTCCGCTCATGTTTTCTCTCTCTGTCTCACATAAATAAAATCTTAAAAAAAAAAAAAAAAGAAATACTGAGATGTGCATTTGAGTTTATATAATGGGGAAATGCAAAAACAAAAACAAAGCTTAAAAAAAGAGCCGAGTCCTCTAACCTGTATCTTATCTTTCTTTTCATGACCAGTGACTTTTACTCAAAAGTCAATGCCAGCCAATTACAATGCTTAGAAAGTTGCACATGGGACCAATGGCAACTTATTTTGTTCAGGTGCTTTCCATTAGTAACTCAAATTACACCAGTATGACTGTCATCCTCTTAAGAAAAGACTTCAGAAGGCAGCAAACAAGACAAAAGCAATAAGGACTATAAGTTGCTTACCACAGTGTCAGACACAAAATCATTGTTTAATAAATGCTGGCTTATGAGAATAATAGTATTATACTACCATGTTAGTTAGAACCCTGGTTTAAGTTTGGAGGATATGTAATATTAAAAATTAAAGGGAGGGGCACCTGGGTGGCTCAGTGGGTTAAGCCGCTGCCTTCGGCTCAGGTCATGATCTCGGGGTCCTGGGATCCAGTCCCGCGTCGGGCTCTCTGCTCGGCAGGGAGCCTGCTTCCCTCTCTCTCTCTGCCTGCCTCTCTGTCTACTTGTGGTCTCTCTCTGTCAAAAAAATAAAAATAAAATCTTTAAAAAAAAAAAATTAAAGGGACTCCAACATGGATCTAATATGTAAATATCTAAGTATGTTGTAAAAAAAATCCAATCTATATTTTAAAGACATGCAGGTTCCACCTGGGAACAAGGTTCAGAGTGGACTGGGTCATCTGGTCACAAAAGAAATATACAATAAATAATTAAATACAAGTGTTTACAGAGTTCTTTTGGTGTGCCCAGCATTGAATTAGGTAAAGTGGTAGATACAAAGGGAATTTTAAGATACTGTTTATTTTCTGAGTTTGCAATTTAATGGAAAGAAATAAAAATTATTGAATTTTGGAATATACACATGGGAAAATAACAATAAATCCTGATGAAACAGGCTAAAATAACAATAAATCCAGATGTGTATCTTTACTAACTAAAGTTAGTAAACTAAAGTTACTTTAAAGTTACTAAACTAAAGTAACTAACTAAAGTTAGTAAAGATACACAGCTCAGGTCTGCAGGTGGAAGGCCAAAGACTTTAGAAAAGAAAGATTCATGTGGATACCATCCTAGTCAGTCATATATTGTTTCTAATCTGAATATTATAATTATTATATGATTATGATAATGATTATAGGCATTTGTTTTTCAAATGGAATGACTTCTGGTAATTAATTTAAACATAATCACAATTGTCAACATAAACTGTTTAGCTAGTAGTGCTTCCTTTCTCGGATTTTATAACTATGATGTTGGGCTGATGGATTTCTGTGCACAGAGTCAAACTTGATTTCCTTTCAAGAGTTTAGTATCCTACTGTTAAAAAAAAACAAACTACATACAGTAGTATTCACTGTTTGGGGTGCAGAGTTCTATGAGATTTAACACATGCATAGATTTTTCACCTGATTATAGCACAATTGCAACATGCCCAGATACTTCCCTATTGTTGACTTCTTAAATCAGAACCTCTCCCCTACCCCTAACCCATGGAAACCACCGATTTGTTCTCTGTTTCAATATTTGTTTTTTCCAGGATGTCACATTAATGAGATCATTTGGTATGTAACCTTTGGAGACTTACTTTTTTCACTCAGCGAAATGCCCTAGACATTCAAGTTGTTGTATATAGCAATAGTTCATCCATTTTTATTGATGACTAGAACTGCTTTCTATGGATGTACCAGTGTTTGCTTATTCATTCACGCACTGAAGTATATTTGGGTTATTTCTAATATTTAGATAATTGTAAAGAGTGCTGATATAAACATTCACATCTATGTTGACATTAAAAACAACTTCTCTGAAAAGAAGTTAAGAGAATGAAAGGACAAGTCACAGACTAGGAGAAAATATTTGAACATCGTGTTGTATCCAGAATATAGAAAGTTGATCCTTGAATTATATTAGAAAGGGTTTGCCCTGAAACAAGGAAGATAATGTTAGAGAAATTGAATGGTAATGTTGTTAAGCCAGCCAGGATTACATTTTGTTCTGAAATGAAACAATAATAGGAACATTATAATATGGCTATAACAGTAATGCAAAATAATATGGAAACTGGAAGGATGCCTAAGTATGGGAAGGTTAGATTTTGGTAGATATGGATCTATGAAAAAAATGAAAAAGGAGTAAGATATTTAATGCAAAAATTTAACAGAGGAAGAAAGAGGTCATTGCATTTATAAGGCTTCTACACATATTTAAAATATGAGAGCATCTAAGCATGAGCCCTGGCATTTGGAGAGCTTTAGATGTAAGAAGCCAGGTCACAGAAGTGATCAACCAAAATGCCATTATTCACAAAATATGTGGGAGGGAGGGACACGTGATTTCCTGGTTGTCTTAAGGCTGAACATATTAATGGAGAACAGAGAATGGAATGGAAATCTGAGCAGAATTAAATCATAAATCACCAGGCGCTTATAAGGGCAGGTGATGTTAAAGGCTTTGGGAAATAAGCATAAAAAGATCTGTAGACAGGACGCGAATGAGAAGGCATTTATGAAGGAGGTGGAAAGAAAGGACAACTAGGTGGTAAAAAAGAAATATGCACAAGTGGCAGCTTGTGGCTGTGGGTGTTTCCAGAGATGGCAGTCCCATTTCTGAGCACTCTCCTAAGGACAAAGATATATACTTCAAGGATAGCAGAAGCTGTGCACATGGAAGAAAGAAACTTATATTGCCTGCAGAAGGAACTGTCTTGGAGAAATTTAATGCTGCTTATCACATTCCTTTTCCAGATGTTTTCTGCAGTGAAACCATGTTTTGTCCCTGCTTTTTAAACCTTGCTGTACTCCTGGAACCTACTATGTGAAGCAGTGACTTCTAAAGGAGAACATTTCCCCCTGAAGGATCTGTGTTATAATTAGTGACATTTAAGACAAACAATATATTGTAAAAATAAAATAAAGGTGATAGACAATGAAATTTAATAAACAATCAATGTATGCTTATGGGGCAAAGTGCTTTGAAAATTTCAGTTATTTAAAATAGTAAAATATGTCTTGGAGTCATGGGATTGAGTCCTGTGTTGGGCTCTGCTCTGGGTCTGCCTGGGATTCTTTCCTTCTCCTCTGCCTCCCTTGCCCCCCAATAAATGAATGAATGAATGAATGAATAAATAAATAAATAAATAAAACTTTAAAAAATATAACAGGAAACTACGTCCCACTAGATGTTAGGGTATAAGAAAGCAATGGTGTGAAATCTTTTGTACTTTAAGTTACAGATCATTTAACATTTTTATGAGTAGCAAATTCCTTTGTATCTATCTATCTAGCTATATTAATACATATCTCTTTCATTGTGTGTGTGTGTATAAACACTTTAAAGCAAAGCAGGAGAAAAATACTTCGAATTAAGGGGCTGGGACTGCTAGGAGAAACAAGAACTGGTGGAAAAAGCAGTAGCACTCTGAAAGGGCATCAGGAGGGCCTGTGTTTGAATTGATGCTTCAGGTCTTGGACAAGTTACATGACCTTATAGAGGCTCGAGTTCCTCATCTGTAAAATGAGGGTGACAATACCTAATTCTTGACTTGTCTGGGGGATTAAATGAAATAACAGTATAAACACCTAATGGAGTGTCTCAAATATGATAGTTTCTTTTTAAAAATGCAGATTATGTTTCCTTCCCTGGATTGCATAACATCCCTTGTGCTAAACCCTTCCTCTTGACCTGAGAAACTAAAAGTTCTAACTTCATATTTCCGTTCATTGAACTACCGTGCAAATCATCTCAACCCAGAGTTTTAGATTTCAGCTGGGATCTTTGGCAGGGGGCTTCTTCCGATTACCCATCTTTCACAAATTACGGAATATTCTCCTTCAGAGGGAGTTCCCAATAAAGTCCTCCAACTCCCACCCCATTGGAAATCACTCATCTCAATATACAGAAGATTGGGAACTCAGAGAAGAGCATTAAGTGTCCCTTGAAACTGTTATGGTTCTAGTGTCCTTGCTGAGTTCACCTAAAAAGCCTTTCCTTCCTTCCATCTCTGCAGGTATCATTTCATCTTTAGATTACTGATCAAAGGACACTTTCTCCATGAAGCATCTCATTACCATTTGAGGCATGTCTTGGAATTGCTACCATATTTCTACCAAATTCAGTACAACATAGTCCAGCACGTATATACATATACACTGTTCATTTGTGTGGCTGGATCCAACTGAAGTTCACATCGACTTTAAAAATTATCTGTGCAGCTCCTCTCAAGGGAAACCATAATACAGATCTTCAAATAAATAAAGTAATAGTGATTCATTTAATCACCATATAGTCAGCCAGCAGGATATAGTTAAAGAAGTTGCTTATTAGACAGTATCCTTGAGGAAATGCCCCAACAGTTTCAGGTGCCAACATCAAAGGCAGCTAGAGCATCTCTAGCTTATCTGCCTAAACTTGGGCTATCTCACCCACCTCTCTCATCTCTAGACTTTGTTTCACTAATACATTACCATCCTGAAATATATCCAGAATGCAACTACATTTTACTCTCTCTACTGCTGCCACTCTGGTCCAACTCCCACCATTGATCACCTGGATTATTATAATACCCTCTTAATCAGATTTCCTGCATTTAGTCTTGCTTTCAGTTTATTCTGAAAAAAACATCCAGAGAGTTCTTTTGCAAGGTAAGGCATATCTTCCTCCTTTGCTCTTGGATCTCCTGTGAGATCCTGTGACTTCCTCTAAGTAAAAGCCAAAGTCTTTATAGTGACTGAAAAAGCCTAGAAAATTTTTTAAAAAGACTAGTTTATCTCCAACTTTTCTTCTCTGCCATTTCTTCTCTGCCATTTCTTCTCTGACACATTGGTTAACCAAATAAGAGAATGGTCTAGCTATATAAAAAATTTCAAGAAGAAAAGGATTTTTAAAAAAATATCCTTCTAGCAAACAGTTTACACATGGAATGCTTGGTATTGTGTCTGCCACTGTGTCATGTGGTCTAATAACTTCCCTCCTTCTCCACACTAGTACCTTTTCTTTAACATTAATATTGTAACTATTCACATAAAATGGAGTAGAAAAAATTTACCACTTTATAGGTCAATTTGCCAACCTCCCATCCTTTTTTCATGTGTTTTACCTCTATATTCACTATAGAATCCACAAGATAGGGCCACCTGTATGGCTCAGTCAGTTAAGTGTCTGCCTTTAGCTCAGGTCATGATCCCAGGGTCCTGGAATCGAGCTCCATGTCAGGCTCCCAGCTCTGCTTCCCCCTTCCCCTGCTCATGTATGTGCATATGTGCTCTCTCTCTCTCTCTCAGTCTCTCTCTCTCCCTCTCAAATAAATAAATAAAATCTTTAAAAAAAAAAAAAGAATCTACAAGATAATATACAATTTTTGCCTAAACTGGTAATATGTGTTTTAAGAAATGCAGGTAAAATATTATTTCATATTTACTCAAATATTCATCATTTTTGATCCTCTTCATTACTTCCTGAACATCCATTTTTCTTTCTGGAATCATTTCTCTAGCCTCAAGAATTTCCTTTAGCATATCTTATAATAAATTTCTGGTGACAAATTCCTTTAGTCTTATTTTATCTGAAAATGTCTTCATTTTCCCATAATTCTTAAGGTTGTTTCCTTGTATATAATGTGATCTTTGGAAGTTTTCAATATTTTCACTTTATCTTTGCTTTAAGGCCTTTGTGATGTGGCTAGTCTTAATTTTCTTCATATTTATACTGTTAAATCTCGTGAATCTATAAATTTATGCCTTTAACTAAATTTGGAGAGTTTTGAATCATTATTTTTTCAAATATTTTACTGTCCCCCTTTGTCTTCTTTTTCTGGGATTTGCATTACATATATGCTAGACTTGGTCTTCTCATACAGGTACATAAGATTCTATTAATTTTTTTTCACTTCCTTATTTTATTTTAAAGATTTTTTTTTTTAATTTCTTTATTTGGCAGAGAGAGAAATCACAAGTAGACAGAGAGGCAGTCAGGGAGAGAGGAAGAAGCAAAGCAGGCTCCCCACTGAGCAGAGAGCCTGATGCGGGGCTCGATCCCTGGACCCTGTGATCGTGACCTGAGCCGAAGGCAGAGGCTTAACCCACTGAGCCACCCTGGTGCCCTTCACTTCTTTATTTTTCAGAACAATTATTCATACACAGTTTAGAATTCAACAAGGGATTTTGGCAGAATATTTACTCAAACGTTGGGTTCACTCTCTGGCTTTCTTCTTTCCTGAATCCTCACTCACTTTATAGCAGTTTTGGTTGTCCCAAACTCTGTCTCTTGGCTCTTCAGGCCACAGAGAATGGAAGTTTTTGGCTAGGAACCTATTGGTGGCTATTGTTGGACTGAAGTCATAAAAACGGAAAACTCACGCTGTGAAGTTCCCTTCTTCTATGTGTTGACTCTCCTTCAAAATCTGTGAGTGTTCACTCTCCAATGCCTTCAAAGATTTTTTTCCTGCCAGTGTTCATAGTAATCTGTAGGAAGTTTGATCCAATAGGAGCATAATTAGTAATACTTGAAGCAGAAATTCTATATCTGTTTCCTGAAAAGAAAATTTTCTGTAAATGGATGAAAGGAACTTGTAGGAGACATTAAAAAATTAGGACCTGTCCGATTTCTCATTGCTTTAGACTTTGTAAAAGGTCAGCACTTGAGATGTGCTATAACTTAAGGAGGAGAAAAATGATGAGTAGGGCAGGGATGTATTTGGGTTTGGGGAAGCTCTTTAATCCTCTAGTACAGTCCTCTATAGAATGATCATAAAGTTGTGGTATCCCAGCCTGAGATGCAATCTGTTTACCGGCTTGGCTGATGTCAGTGTCACAGTGGAGCTGGTCCAACGCTATAGGGTGGTAAGAGGCATATTAGGAAAAAGTAGTGGTTCTAGTCAGCTATATGATGATGGTCTGAACTTGGAAGATATCTGCATTATAAAAGCATTCCAGCTTGCAGGAATTGGGTTACAGGACTGTGGAGCTGAGAGGAGTGAGATAAGACACCAGTATATCAGCTAAATGGACTGGGGTTTATGTAGGCCTCCAGGTTTGTATTCGTTTGTTTTGCTTTGCTTTATAGGGGAAACTGGAGGGCAACCAAATCTGTGAAGGCAAAACTGTCACAAGGAAAGAGGAAACAAAACCTCTTGAGGTTAAAGAGGATGTTATGATATGTACCATAATTTGGGCAATTTACATGTAGTAGCTCATTTTAACCTTTTGATAAAATGGTTCTGAGGCTTCCCCTAGGTATACCAGGCTTGAGGCAGGAAAATCAAATTTAAACCTAATCAAGGAAATATTACTGTCTGACCAGTCAGACAGGATCATTTTAGGTCTTGGATAGACCTGAGCCTACAGGTCTTTGCCCTTAAATACACAGAGCTGGATGGAGCCAGGACAGCAGGTTGGGCACTTTCTAAATACAGCATTTCTCAACTGTGACACAGATCTGTGGTAGCAACAGCTACCTGGGCCTGCCTCTTCATCACCCTGTGGACTTGATGGGAGTGAAGGGAACCAATACTAACATGAAGCTCATGTTGTCTGCTGTGCCATAAGGGATAAACTATCTACATTCACTTGAACTAGTTATCCCCCTGCCAGCCAAATCTATGGGAGGGTGGTAAGCCAGCCCAGCAGCCCCTGTCTTGCTGCCCAGGGACTGCTTGACTACTTGCCAGGCCAGAGGAAAGAGTGCAAAATGTCATTAATTGTGCCCTTCTCTTCCTCCCCCACATCTATTAGTAGAATAAAAGTTCGAGTTCTTTTCCAGATCTTGGGTAATTCAAAAGTGTAGATGTTCCAGGAAGTCTCCTTAGGAAAATATAGAGGAAGTATTTATTGTCTGCAGTTATCTATATTTGGACAACGTGGTCAATCCATTTACACATAAATGAATATTTTTCTCTTCTTGGTTGTCCTTCCTCTCCTCCCACCACATTACCAACAAAATTGGTTTCTGTTATTTTAAAAAATATCCTTAAAGAAGACACAGATTTTCCGGAGCTGAGCTCCACATATTTAGAAAAGAAAATATCTTGTCTTACATCTGACAAATTTTCTAATTGCAATGCTCATGATTTGCTATATTATGCCAATTTTGTTAGTGATATAACATGGGGACTGAGCTGCATATATATGATACATCTCTGAAGGAGATGACCTGGGAAATTGAAAAACATTCTAGCATCTTCAAAAATCAGTATCTCTGGTAGAAATAACCCATTTTATGCTGAGGAATTTTCAAGGGGTTGGATTTATCTTTGAAGCATTAGAAAAAATATGGAGCACAACTTACCAACTTTTTAAACAAAGCTTTAATAGGGACGGAAAATAGTTTGAAACTAATACCTTTGGTAAAGACTGTAGTGGGGACAAAACATAATGTAAAAGTTACTATGTGGACAGAAATAATAAAATTAGTATGCAAACTCAAAGAAAAGTTCCCTAAAATCATAGTGAGTATTTCAGTTTTCTCAAGTACAAAAGAACTGTGATTGCATGCTTCCCTGGGAATATTTTGCCAGTTTTCAATGGAAAAATATATACTAATATTTAAAAACAAGGCATAGCACATGGAGTAAGCCAGAATACTAATAACCAAACATAATCGTATACACATTGGGTGAGAAGTAGACTACTTAGGATTCGTTACAAAGTAACATATGCTAAGAGGAATAGAAGGAAAATAATTTTTTTCATGAGGCATAGCTGTTAAAGTAATGTGAATATACATTGAGAGAAACTGTCAAAGTCAAGTAACAGCTTGTAGAGCCCTCTCTGTACTATTTGATAGGTAAGTGATACAATTCTACCCATAGCAATAAATAAAAGTAGTACAAAATTTCTTTAGGGAGGAAAGCAAGCAATTATTTTCAGATTTGAAGGAAAATTCCAGTTCAGGTGAGTTAATGGTAATTTTGCTTCATTCTTTTTGTTTAATATACTCACTGGAGCCTTCAAGGAATAGCCCTGTGGTTGGGAAGACCAGGATGATGATACAACAAATTCTATGTTGGATATACATCCCACAGGGATCTTTATTCCGTTTATCTTAAGATTTTGGGCTCTTGGTCCCCCTTGCCAACACACATCAAAGTGTTTCCATTTGGAAACTTTAGATGGCCTCTTTTTAGTTTAAACTCACATAAGCATCAAGCTTGCTGTGGGTTTCTTTTAAAACCCCTGGAAATCATCAGTAGCTTTATCATTCATTCCACAGGAGAAAAACAGTTCATATTAATAATGAGAAAATGTCCCCTTCTATTGCCAGTATATTCATTTTATAAACACATGAGTGCCCTACAAGATTTCTGAATAAGTCTTCCATTATTTAAATTTTACACATAAAGGTCTTTAGTGCCCTTCTTAACCCCATTAAGCATGAAGAGCCATGACTTCTCTGAGGATTGATAGAAGAAGATGCAGAATTACTTGATGTAGATCTTTCCATGAAAACACTTTTTTTTCTTTATGATGTAATAGAAAACAAAAATAAATATCTATATATTTAATAATAATAACAACCCTGTAGCTACATTCCTCTTAAGTATTGAGCAGCTAATTGCAGCAGAAGATTTGTTAATTTAGAGCAAATAAATCAGAGTAACCCAACTCTTTTCCCACTAGTGTTGGTTTCTGGCATAATTGCAGGAAACCTTATCTCTTTTAAGGAAGATAAAGCAGACATCTTTTGGTATCAAAAACATACTATATTTAAAATATATAGCCAATTGGGATGCTTGGGTGGTTCAGTTGGTTAAGCATCTGCCTTCAGCTCAGGGCATGATCCCAGGGTCCTGGGATGGAACCCCACATCAGGCTCCTTACTCAGTGAGGAGCCTGCTTCTCTGCCTGCCACTCCCCCTGCTTGTGCTCTCTCTCTCTCTCTCTGACAAAGAAATAAATAAAATCTTTTAAAACAAGTTTAAAAAATGTATAGACAATTAATCATAAAAAATTAGACCTGATTCATGCCATCAGATAGCCAACAAGACCTAACTATGATAAAAGTTATTAGTGAGAAAATGATGGGGCATAGGAGAGGAAGCAAGAACTAAGAAAGTATTTTTTTAAATCAAATTTCAGTTTCCTGTGACCTAAAGATGTAACTCTGCACTTTAAGTCTTTGATTACTGTAGGTTCCAAACTTTTATTTCTGACTGGTAGAATATAAAATATGGACTTTAGAAAATAAATCTTCCTGGCTTAAAAAAAAAAAAAGTCTGGGAGGTTATAATACCCTTGTGATTTTTTTCTAATAATATTTTCAATATGTAAAATATAGTCAGTAGCATACATTTAATTTGCTCAGTAGAGATTTTACCACCTTCTGTTACTGTATTGGTTTTTACTTCCCTGGATAATAATTTTTGTTTGATGAACATTTACAATGTAGTTGGAGCTCTGAGGACTTAAAAAAGTCAATAGCCGGGCGCCTGGGTGGCTCAGTGGTTTAAGCTGCTGCCTTCGGCTCAGGTCATGATCTCAGGGTCCCGGGATCGAGTCCCACATCGGGCTCTCTGCTCAGCAGGGAGCCTGCTTCCCTCCGTCTCTCTGCCTGCCTCTCTGTCTACTTGTGATCTCTCTCTGTCAAATAAATAAATAAAATCTTTAAAAAAAAAAAAAGTCAATAGCCTTAGTTGGAAAACATATCTCTAGCTAGAAAATTTGCACATTTTGGATACCTGCTTATTTTTTAGATGATTTGCCTATTTTTTTTTTTTATCACAATAGCTTGGAAGTAGGCATTGTTTTTGTACCCAACAGTGAACAAAACCCAGAATCAGAGAGATGAAGTAACTTTACCACACTGAGTAAAAGAGATTGCATTCAAGGTCACATATTTTGATTTTAAGTTCAATGTTCTTTCCATGATTTTACAATATATCACAGTACATTGGAAGTTTGTGGTTGTCACAAGTTAGGCATCTTTAGAGAAAAGGTGATTAAATCCTTCTGGGAGTAGATGGTTTGCTCGATTGTTTTTGAGAGAATAAAAGGATAAGGAAAAATTTTCATTCAGAACTTAATGAATGTTTTATAAGAGAAAACTTTTCTGGGTTGTGGAGTGTGAATCAAGGTCAAACAGGGACAAAAGAAATGCCTGAGAGCAAGAGGTAAGAGAATATGGTAAAATTTGACAAAGTAAAATGCCTGACCTTCAGACGACCACGGAGAGTATCATGGTGTGCACAGCTGGGAGGTGGTCATTATAACTGAATGTGTTACAAATAACCATCTTTTGCTAAACCACTATGGTCACCCTGACAAAACTGACTAGGGTACCCCCACTCTTGAGAGAAATTTAGTAAGTAGAAACGGCAGACTTTCACCTAATTTCCCCAAAGCTGCACCAGAACTAGGAAGAGAAATCTCGATGAGTTAGCAGAGATGGTTCTCTGTCAAAGGAACTTTCTGACATCATCCCTGAATATGCCACAGCAGTTAAAAAAGAATCATTATAGATGCATCTACATGTCTCTGGGCTGATGAAAAATAGATTTTCTAGGGCCATTGGGTGGTGTGTAAATTAAACATAACCAGGTTCTTCTGGTTTTCTAGTTCAGAGAGCTTCTTTTTGTTTCCCAGGAGTCTGCTACATTTTGTTAAGTAGGCTCCTACTTGAACTGAACCTTCTCTGTAGACATAGGTTTATGGCTCTAATGGAATTGTCAATTCCCTCCTGGAAAGAAACTGAAAAGCTAGTGAAAACTGTATCATTTTCAATCTTTTAAATGGCTTTTTGGTCTGTGCTAATAAATTCTGAATCCATAGTTCATAATTTTTGGTTCAAACACATAATTCTTCTTATTTTGTTTATAGTCTCAAGAGCCTTAGCATAAAATGCTACTTTCATCATTCTAGAATCTTAAGAAAAATTACTTGCCAGTTTGAATTAAAAGTAGCCTCTTTTAAAAAGTATTATAAGAAAACCTTGCTGTTTGAAAGTACCAAACAAGCTGAAACTTTTTGTTCAGAAACAAATGTTCACAGGAAGATAAAAGACAAATAGTAGAGTTGTATCTTTAAGCTATTTTGTACTTAAAATCTATGTTAATATATGAATAATTTTGTCATAAATTATTCTATAGATGGAGATTATGGCAAATATACAGGAAGGTTGCATGGTGCAATGGAAAGTGCAGTATACTAGATGCAGAGAATTCTTAACTTATTTCTTTTTTTTCTTGGTTGTGTGACCTTCACTGAATCATTCAACCTCTGGGTTTCATGTTTTATATATGTGAATGGGGATAACATTTACCTCCTATACATTATTGACTAATTGAGTTATACCCTACACATGGCTGGAAATAATATGTAGGAATCTTGTGGCACTACTTACATAACTCCTTGACCTGATCAATACCACTGGTAGGTAAGGTAATAATTTATATGACTAGTGAAAGGTATTTTAGCTGTAGTCGAAAGTAATAGGAGTTGAATATCCATGGTAAAGGCAGGAATATAGCTTCTCAACTCCATGCTGGGCAGATCTCATCAGACCACTGTGTTCTGTGCTCATTGCCTAGCCATGGGAATGCCTTAGTTTGATTTAAGGACCTCATTTTAATTAATTTAAGGCCATCCTTTAATCAAATTAGGTAGTGTCAGGATACATGGGTAGCTTAGTCGGTTAAGCGTCCAACTCTTGGTTTCAGCTCAGGTCATGAACCCGGGGTACTGGGATCAAGTCCTGCATTGGGCTTTGTGCTAAGCATGGAGTCTCCTTGAGATTCTCTCTCCCTCCTGCTCATACTCTCTCTCTCTTTCTCTAAATAAATAAATAAATCTTTAAAAAACTGAGCCGTGTACATGGCTAAGCAGTGAGCATGGTTTGGGGTCTCTGGCGACAGACATGAAGGAACTGAAGCTATTTTGCTTGGTGAATGAAAGAAGTAGGGACCTGACAGCTGTCTTTGATCATTTGCAGGATGCTCACGTACAGAGAGGTATGGACTAATTTTACGAAGTACTGATGGACAGGAGCAGGATGAATAGGTAAAATTATGAGAAGGGAACATACAACTTTACACAAGATAATTTCCAACTATTAGGCCAGACCTCAAAATGGATGGAGGTAATGAATTTCTCCACACTGTCAGTGTTTAATCAGAGTCTAGACAGATGCTTTGGGGAACTTTTATAAAAAATTGGCTTAGATTATCTCTTAACTGCTAAGGCCCCTTCTCTCATCAATATTTTATAATTTTATCATTTTTATTACCATTTATTATTATCATAGGTTAACCATGAAAGCATTAGAATAAAATGATTTTTATTCTTGTCCACTTATTTATAAGTGTATAACTTTGCTTCTAGAAAACAACAGCTGAAAATAAGATATATTTATATAACTACATTCTAGTTCATCAAATTTCCTCAGATAAAAACACCAGGATCGTGTGTGTGTGTGTGTGTGTGTATAACTTACTTACTGATAGATTTGTTATATTTTCTGTTTTATCTTTTCATGGTTTTTGTGAGTTGTAAAAACACTTTTTCTCCTTTGATATAATCTTACTTAAAAATCATTAAAAGAATAAGGACTGGAGGTATCTTAAAGGTTGGAAGTCCAGGAATTTATGCTGTTCTTATTCCTCCTTCTAACATTTTCGACTACTGGCTGTCCATCTAACTCTTGCATACCCCAAAATTCAGGAACTTCTTACTTTTTTTTTTTTTAAGATTTTATTTATTTATTTGACAGAGAGAAATCACAAGTAGGCAGAGAAGCAGGCAGAGAGAGAGGAGGAAGCAGGCTCCCTGCCGAGCAGAAAGCCCGATGCGGGGCTCGAACCCAGGACCTGGGATCATGACCTGAGCCGAAGGCAGCTGCTTAACCCACTGAGCCACCCAGGCGCCCCAGGAACTTCTTACTTTTTAAGGCATCTTTGGCATCTTTGGATAGGTCTTACTTCTAGAATATCCTTCCTCTATGCGAACCTGAACTCTTTCTTCTTGTCACTTGTTTTAGTCCTCCACACGAACACCATCCAGGATGAATCTAACCCCTCTTCTATATAAACAGCTTTTTGTACATTTAAAGACAGTTACACTGATGATTCACCTCTTATTTTTGGAATTTCTGCTGGGTTTTGAGCATCATCATTATTCTGGCAACTTCCCTCCGAATAGTCTGGCTTTATATATCTAACTTTGAAGTCTGTTGTTCAGAAAAGGACATAATCCTACTATAGCTATGGTCTAGCTGTAGAGCACAAATAGGAGTGTATCTTCTCTTGTTCTATTTCCTGTCCATTTCTATTAAAGCAACCTAAGGTTTTAATGAACTTCTTTGTAGTTAGAATTTACATTTGACTCATTCATTCAAATGATATTTATTGAATGCCTACTATACACTGGAGTCTCTTTTAGGCAAATAAAACAGAGAATGGACCAAACAAAAATACACATTAGAGAAGTATATTTAATAATGAATACCTTCCTTCTTTTCCGTAAGTTCTGTCACTAAACCATAATCTCTACCTGGAAGTATCATAATTATCATTTATCTAAGTGTAAGACTCAGCATTTTAAAATTTTCATCTTGAAATATACAGCATATTACTTTAACATTCTAAGGTGTTTATGAAATTTAGATTCCAGTATCCAGTGCATTTACAATGACTTGGCTGCATGAGCACAAGTGATAAAATTTGTATATTTATTCATATCAAGGTTTAAAATGTTCATAGGAAATCCTGAAGATAGAGCCATGTGGCATTGACTAAAAAACTCTAGAATGACATATAACACATTATTCAGTATTCTTTGTGTATGAACAATTACTGTGTATTTGTCTACTTGGTTATACCTACATTATAAGTTATGTTGCTGCCTTTGTGTGTGTGTGTGTGTGTGTGTTGATGTCAGAAAAGTCTTTACCAAATGCCTTGCCGAAGACTTGTCTTTCCTCTGCTTCCTTAAATGCCCACTTTCTTTTAAGAGGCATTTTTACACGCTGGCTCCACTTTCCCACCTCCCTTTATTTTTCCATTTGTGCCAATCAACTAGAACAGCACCCCATTAATTTAAACAGTTCCCATTAACAAAGACTGAATATATTCTTAAAGAATGTTTATTTGGAGGGTAGGCTGTCCATGGTCTGACAAGATTCAGATCTGTCTTCAGTAAATACCTCAAACCATGATCTTCTCATTGCTTCTTTCTTTCTGTTTCTGTGGACAGGGAAGTGTCATCCTCCCATATCCACAAATACAATATTTTTAGGGCATAAATGGAAAATGGTGATTCAGTAATAGTTCTGTGTTGAAAACAAGTCTTTCTACCACAGATCCAGGAAGAATTCAATATAGAGATATTTAAATGAACTATGTCTAGTAGTTGCCTCCTTGTTTTCAGTTCTGGTATTATTCTAGTTGTATATATATATTCTAAAATGAGCTGGCAGCAAATCAGATCAAGGGAAAGGGGATAGGATTTGAGTATTAAAAAGATAACCAATGTCTCTTTTATATGTGGGAGTTATAAATATGTATAAGAGCATTTTATGATTTTATTTGAACCTTAAATTTTAAAATTATATTAAAATTTAAAATACCGGCACTTCTATTAAAAATGAAGCACATAGATGCTAGTCCAGTTTGAAAAATTCTGAGAAAGAGGTTCTGAACAAAAGGATTTTGAGATGCTTTTTAACAAACAGATGCTCTGACTATTCTGATTAGATAAAGAAGCTATCCGCTCTGCCCTGGTGATATTTCAAATTTTGCAAATCCTTTGCAGTAAAAACCCTACAAGCACTATGATGCTGATGTTAGAAAGGCTATACATCAAACTGGACTTTGAAATTTTATTTACTATAATATTAGAAATACTTAAAGTTACTTATTTAATTTATTTTGTTAAATTAATATTCTACTGATGTCATTTATTTATGTTAGGTGCAAATATAGAATTCATTTTTAAAGTATAGAGATGTTGCTACCTTTTTCTGCTACTGTGAAAATTGTTTTACAATATTATCAACTTGATATGAACATGATATATCATTAAAAATTGTGATACCTTTTTTTAAAGGTAATTATTAATATAATCTTGACATTTGCTTTTAAGGAGCGCATGTATTGCATGGAGCACTGGGTGTGGTGCATAAGCAATGAATCTTGGAACACTGAAAAAATAAAATAAAATAAAATTAAAAGAAATTTGCTTTTGAAATGCAACTCCCGGAAACTTAGAGAGAAACAATTGATTATTATAAAATCAGCTGGAGAATCCCCAAAACACATTATCATTGATACAGTTTACTTAAGCTTAAAAGGATCCACTCTGGGGAGGGGTTCTCACAAGGATAGCTGGTAGGGCTATTATATCTATCAGAATGGCAGAGATGAGAAAATGAGAAAGGGTACATCTAAATGTTCAAATAATTATAATGGAAGTTGTGTGCAATGACAAATCAGAAGATTTTTCTGCTGAACAACCAAATGGGCAACTTAAAAGCAAAATTTCAGGAAACTGAGACTAGAAAATGATTATGAGGAACTTCTAAATACCCCAAAGAAATTTTAATTCTATAAATACATATCTATCCGCCTAATGTGTGGGTCCAATCCCCTTCAAAGAAAATAGAATGGGTGTAATAGAGTTTTCCTGGGGACTCTGGAGCTATCAGGCTGTTTGAATAGAGGGCTATTCATTGTGACGCTCCCCTTAAGTCTCTCTATGTCCAATGAGCAAAGTAAATCTGGGTGATAAGATAAAAGTGGGCAGCAAGAGAAAGATGAAGAAAATAAACTGATCGCCAATGAAGATTATATCAAAACACACTGTAATGGGGAGCAGATGAGAGGACTGTTATCCATGTAAATGAAGCATAATCTGGCTTCAGCCAGCTTCTATTAAAATGTTGGCTGACATCATTTTTGAAGAGCCAAACATACATAGAAATGGGCTGTAAGTCAATTAACCAAAAGCAATTTCACTAAAATGACCATTTTTTTTTAAACTATATTACGTTTAGTCAAATAGTTTTGATTTTGTCTTTTAACAGCTTTTTAAGTAATGATCAATTCATTTTTTCCTCCAATTTGCCCCATTATGTTCCTTTTATTTCTACTGGAGCTGCAGACCAAAGGCCAGAGAGAGGGAAAGACTGGTAGGCATGAGGGCATGTTTCTCGTTGATGTGGATGTGGATTATATCCAGTTAAAAATGTGGGACTAGGTGAGCTCAGGGTTCTCCTACTCTGCCATCTTCCCAAGCTCCTTTAAGGGCATGTTTTTTGTTATAAAGAATTCTTATCAATATATTCCTCATGAATATATTTGTTTTTCTTTATGATATATTCTTCATGTATACAGTCATTTAAATGTGTATGTATAGGAAGAATTTATCTTTAAAAGGAGATTGTTAGGAATATATTTTTCTTAGGAATATATAATTGGTTATAAATATTTAAGAATATCAGGAATTTCATGTTTAATTTTGTTAATTCTTAAATTCAATCTCTCTCATATTCAGTTCCTCCACTTTCTTCCCCTCAATTGCTAGCTCCTTAAAATAGTGTCATGAAGACAAAACAAGAACCAGTCAATATAGTTAGAAGAAATAAATGAATTACGTGAATTAGTAAATTAGTTGACTTCTGTGGGGATGAAAGCTTGTTGAAGGAAGGTTAATTTCTCCCATTTCTTACAGGTAATAAAAATGATAGGGAACTTGCTTATAATAAAAGCAGAATAAATTAAGTCACCTAGGTTTTAGCACAGATGCTTGGAAAGAACATTTTATAACTGTGTTGGGTCATTCTTATGTTGACTACATTGTTGTCAAGATTTATTGTTTTTATGCAAGATTGATTTTAACGTCTATATTACCATTATGCAAGATTTGTAATCCCACAATGGATTTGCTACTTCACACTGCATCAAATGTGGAGGAAAAAGAAGATCTTATGCATTACAATCTTTTAGAAACTGTATGTGTGTATGTGTGCATTTTTCCCTCCAAATGTTGTATAGTATGCAGTAAGCTAGAAAGAGCAAAAAAGGGGTAAAAAAATTATATCAAGATATTCATATGTGATATATGTCATTAATAGGTGATCAGATGATACTTTAAATAAGCAAATGCTGAATTTAAGAAAGGAGAGAATTTTCCTTTAGTTATTTTCTTTGAGAGATTTTAATAATCCTACAATAAATGCACACACACACACACAAAACAATGTGTATCCTCAATATTTTTAATAGAATGGTCTGACCAGAGCTTCCCACCCATCACTGTACACTACCATGTTGTGAAGAGGACAGCGGGGCCTTTCCTGGTTACTCTAGTGTGCTGTATGAACCTGATTATTTTCTACAATGTGAGGAAGGTAGAGAGTACAGCCAGATAACATTAGTAATAATAATTTTTTTTAGGCTTTAGGAATTGTGTGATTGTCTTTTTATCATGATGGCCCCATGAGGAGCATAAAAAGACCAAAAGCCACTGAACCATCTTTTTCCTTTGCTTTCTTAAAGAGTTCACTGAAAAAGCACTCCTGAGCAACACTTTTTAACTTCTGTCAACTTCACAAGGAAAGCAAGTGACTGGACACCACCAGGAAACAATCTGTCTACTCCCTTGCCATCTAATTAGATATGATAAGTGGACAGCCCAAACACCAGGTATATACATTATTCTTCCAAGAGACTATTTTGGTTACTGAAGAAAGGAGCTGAGGGATAACGTTCATGAAGACTAAACCAAAAATGAACAGCATAGAGAGATAAGTAGGTAATAGTTTCTGTTTTTTTTTTGTTTGTTTTTGTTTTTTTTGTTTTTTTTTTGTTTTTGATTTCTAGATCATGGTACCTAGAAGTTTATCTAAAAGTCAAAAGTCAAAAGACAGGTCAAAAGTCAAAATGATAGAGATTATTTCACCAGGAAAAAAATGTCTCAAAACTAAAAATATTAATAGAACTTTACTAACAGTAATAATTGACAGAACACTGGTTTGAATGACTGGAAAAAACTGAGTTTCAAAATTGATTTAAATAAAGAAAGTTTAGTTCATGTCAAACTCACTCAAACAAGCTTAAAATATGTCTTATTAAATGTCCTTATTAATTATCAGATGGAAATGGTTCATGATCAATGTATTAGTTTTCTAGGTCTCTGGTAACAAAGTGCCACACATTGGGTGGTTTAAAACAACAAAAATTCATTCTCTCACAGTTTTGGAGGCTTGAAGTCCAAAAATCAAGGTGTTGGCAGGATTGGTTCCTTCTGGAGGCCCTGACAGAAAATCTGTTCCATGCCTCTCTTGCTTTCCTTTTCTTGTCGATATATCACCTCAATCTCTGCTTCCATCTTCCTATGGTACTCTTCATGGATCTTACGTGTCCATATTTCCCTCTTCCTTCCTCTTATATGGACACCAGTCATTGGAATGGAGCCAACCCCTTTCCACTGTGATCTCATCTTAACTAATCACATGTCCTAAGTCTCTATTTCTAAGTAAGATCACATTCTGAGGGCAGTTTTGGAGGAACACTATCAGCCCAGTAAAATCAATATATTAAGCCATCAGCTTCGGCCACCCCTGCTAATTAGTTGTTTGCATTTGCAAAGACAGCTATTATATATGAAATTGTTTACAAAATAAAAATTGCTCTATCTACATATTTTATGACTAATTTCTTGGTGACTCTTTAATATTGATAGGCAAATATAAACTTTACTTTGTTCCATCTTCTAATTATCATATATTCCAAACTTATTAAATGAAACAAAAAGATTTTGGGATTATAATTATACTTAGGATTCACTAGTATAGCCATCATTTACATAATGACCTGAAATTTTTTTGAAGGATAATAAGCTGGCAAAAAAGGAAATGCAGTAAAAGTATGTTAATATCCAAAGTGATTCTCTTCAATTAAACAGCTCATGAACATGATTTGTTCATCCCAGTATATGCAGGTATAATAAAGTATTCTACCAAAATGTTTTCTTGATTCCATGTGGATATTTGTAATAGTCATGGCGGTAGGAGAAATGAATTGAAAGGTATCACATTAGGTTCTGTTATCTCCTTGTCCTCTACTGTCCTCAGGCCACCTTATTCTAAAATCCGAGAATATATTGGTATCCATAGTGCTTACCTAGGGAAGTCCACTGGTGCTCTTATCAGCAATCATATCTTTGGTGATTCCTGCTTAATAGGAAGTAGAGGTAACCCTTCATCTTTGTCAGTCAATGACTTCACTGTCTTCCCAGCAACAGCAGCTGCTTTCCTTCTTCCCTGTCTGGTTTCATCTCATGCTGGATACCATCCCTCTTCCTTCATTTTCCACAGAATCATCCCATGACTGTCACACCTGGCAGTCTTTTATTGACATGGTGATTGCAGAGAGCCTAGGGAAAAATGTAACAATTAATCACTTATGACTGTTCCTAGAAACTTCCTACCATTATTAACACTTGGGCTTTCTCACTTGCCATTTCCCTGTGGATGTTCCTCTCCTCCTACCATATTGCTGGACATAGTTTTGTTTTCCCACTATCTCCTTTCTCTTGAGCTATTTCTCCAAACTTCATACTTTTCCCTCTTTGTTATGCAGAACCTTAACATTTTTCTTGTTTTATCCTCTCTTTCCAAATCACACCCTGAACAATAGTGGAGCTATAAATACAGCAGTTATCTTTCATGATGAAAGATGTCCATTCAAGTATTTTTCCAGACAAAAAAGTGAAGAAAAAGCACCACTTCAGATTAGTATTGACATTTTCCTTAAAACCAAGCCACTCCAGTCAGTGAACCTTGAACTTATCCTCAGACTTTACTCAGACAACAATGCCTATTTGGCAACTTAAGAAAGGATAAGAGCTCTCCTAAGCATTAATTCTAAAGGGAGTGTTCTGAGATGTTCATCTATACTTTATGATCTGTGTGATTGAAGAATGGAAGGAAATTTACGTTATAGACGAGAGGAATAAAATGGACCTCTGATATTAACACAAGGAACTTGGGATATAGAGATGAGCTATTTCTGGGACCACATGAGACATATAAAGAGATGTTTTTGAATTTTATGAGGCCCATTTCTTGGGAACATCTTTCTTTAATTACATGGCTTCTAGAACTGTTTTCTTGCCCCCTTACTTAAGGAACAATTTATACAGAATCTGTCTACAGTAAAAAACAACGTTTGGTAAAAACATAAGTAAGAATTTTCCTTCCATCATAACTGTGGGTGTACTGTTCATATTTGACAAATAAACAAGAATTCAGAGTAGTGAAATTATTCTCAACTTGATATCATAGGATGGATAGAGTTGAAAAACAAGGTCAATGAACCCTGGTTTCTGGTTCACTTTTTTCATTCCTGGCCAAAGTTCATTCTCTCAAGTATGCAGAAAACTTAAGGTGCTATTTTTGTGATAGCAAAGAAATTTATGTGTTAAAGGGAGAATGTAGTCAACTTACTAAACTTCAGTGGCTAGGGAGAAGAGTCTTTTAATTTCACAAACAGGTTGTGTGATCTGGGTCAGTTAACTGATGGGTGAAATTTCTCTGTGCTTTATATATTCTTTTTGGTACAAAGCCTTGCAAGCTGTAATTTGTTAACTAGCCCCCTACTCTTGTTTTCAAAGTATTTAGGCTATCATTTCTTATCAGCTAAATGTGAGATAGGAATATGTATGTAATAAATGAGTTTAGGTTGAAGTAACTGGTCATGGACTGAGATTAGTGATATTACTTAGTTTTGCATCATCTTGCCAAAGCCTGGGGAGTATCACGGTTAAACACAGCAAGAGAAGAAGCTGTGACTGAAACAGATAGGAAGTATGTGTTGTCTATCACCAAATCAAAGTGTCTGTTGTAATTACGACCTCCAGTCTTCTTGCACCATAAACTGGTGCAAAACATCTTTACCCAGCTTCAGCAGAGTGAGAGACACAGTCTCCTCATAGTTCTAATGTAAGACTCTTAAATGGGATAACATATGTAAAGCACCTTAAATAGTTTCTGGCATCTAGTAGGGGCAAAATAAACTTGAGTTTTCCTTTGCTATTGTTGATGAGGTTTTTTTTAAACAAGTAATAACAACAACAACAACAAAAACAACTTTTCTTGATGGCTGCAGAAAAAATAATAATAGCTATGCAAACTTTGAATTCATATTTAGGATATTTTTAGCCTTTTTAGTAAGCATGCTTTGCTAAATCAGTTGGTTTTACTGTGCTTTTTATATTATTCAGCTAAGATGACATGAAGCGTTATCTTTTGAGTTATTATTTTCCAACTTTTAGTCACCAATATGGGTAAAATTTAAATTTGGTATGCATTTACCCAAGAAAATTCTATGCAAGGACTTTCTGGAAAGGCTAGGGCAGGAGGGCGCCTGGGTGGCTCAGTGGGTTAAGCCGCTGCCTTTGGCTCAGGTCATGATCTCAGGGTCCTGGGATCGAGTCCCGCATCGGGCTCTCTGCTCAGCAGGGAGCCTGCTTCCCTCTCTCACTCTGCCTGCCTCTCTGTCTACTTGTGATCTCTGTCTGTCAAATAAATAAATAAAATCTTAAAAAAAAAAAAAAAAAGGCTAGGGCAGGAAATCAAAAGCCCAAGCACTCAGAATGTTTTGCCTTAGGGGCTGCCCTCTGGATTTAGTATTTGTCTCCACATATGCATTGCCCTTGTTAGTGTCGGACACTTTTTCACCTTCCAATCTGCCTGACATTTTCGGTTACTCTGTGTACCCTTGTTCCTGGGGAATTTTCCCCGTTATTTGATCACTTTCCCTGACTTCCTACCTGCTCCTCTTACTGGTAAATAATCCAGTTCTTTCTCCTGACTTTGAGTTGCTGCCTTTGCTGGGGATTTGCTTGCTTTGTTTTTGATTCAGGTTTACTCTGATGTCCTACTTAGTGGTTTTTAGATTCTTGATATTCGGTCCTCCCCCATCCCAGATTCCCATGTACTTTGTGGTCTTATCAGGGTGATACACATGGTGGGTGTTTGATAAACAGCTGTAGATTTGATTTCCTTACACTTCCGACCCTTGATTCTTACTGTTTTCCTACTGTTGCTTCCAGGATTTGACAGATTGTATTTATGTAATTAGTAATAAACATACAGAAAGAAGACAGGAAGATTTTACCTGGTGCCTCACTGATAATCAGACTCAGGCGATTTATGGATAATTATTCAGTGGGGCCATCCCTGGCTCTGATTTGGAGCTTGTGAGCATGTTGTACACACAGCATGGAGTAACATTTTAATCAGAGAATGAAAAACCCAGTCCGTCAATTGATGGTTATACCTCAGAAACAAAATATCCTGGGAGTTTCCAATATATGGATGCTTTGATGTTGAGCTTTTGACATAATCTATATTGTTAACCATGTGGAAACATAAAGCTAGTAGATATTTTATCTAGTATAGCTATTATCCATTGAATTAAATGTTAAAGAACCTCAGTAGGAGGAGTTAGGTATCAGAAATAGGAATAATAATTTAAGATAAACAAGAAAGATATACACTATAATATCCATTTATCTGAAGTGAAATAATTGTGGTACTTAACTTTCTCTATTAAAAGTATTTTTAAAGTTATGAAAACCCCATCTATTATTAGGTAGAACTATATTTATAATAACCTCAAATGATTTTTATTCAGTCATATAAACAAATGAAAAAATTATACTTACTCTAGGCAATGCTGATTTTTCTAATAAAGATTTTATTTACTTATTTGACAGACAGAGACACAGTGAGAGAAGGAGCACAAGCAGGGGGAGTGGGAGAGGGAGAAGCAGACTTCCTGTGGAGCAGGAAGCCCAATGCGGGACTTCATCCCAGGACCCTGGGATCATGACCTGAGCAGAAGGCAGACGGTTAATGACTGAGCCACCCAGGCGCCCCATAGGCAATGCTGATGTTTTTTTAAAACAACAGTGAAATTAGAAAGAATTCACTCCTGAGTATGCATTCTTCTGTTGTTAATGGAAACTTGACTGCCATAAATGAAACAAATGCATGTATAAAAGATAGCTTTGCTTCACAAGTTTTATTTTAACTTTAATAGAGTCTTGAGATGCTATTAATGTCTAAGCAGGCCTGGAATTTCAACAATAAAGGTATCCTCTCTTGCTATAGCACTTCTGTATTTTTAATTCCAAGGCTGCTCTTATTCCATTCACAGACTGATTGAAGACATTACTTTTTTCATTTTTCTGTTAATCTTTTAAGCCACAACTCGAATGATCAAACAGAGAGGGTAAATATAAAATTTTAATATGCAGAGTTTTATGTATTCATTGGTATATATCTAGCGCTTTAAGCTTCTAACTTACTTTCATGTGGTTAGTCATTCATCCGGAGTCCTTGGATACTAATGAGCTTTGTTTCTGTAGAGGAGGCGGGAGCTAGCATTGAAAGAGCAGATCAGGGCACCACCAGTCATGTGGATTTCCTTCTTTTCTTCTTCCTCTGGAAACGTAATAGAAGACAAACTTGATATATTTTGCTTATTTGGAAGAATATCCTAATCTTTATGCTGAACTTAAGTTAATGTCAACTGAGGGCAGAGGGAGGAAATGGGTAATTTATTAAGGGCTGAGTTATTTAGGGGAGAAGTGTAATAGTCTAACATGTCCTCCACACTTATTATGTGTTGGGTTGCAAACATGAGTTAACAACACTGTCCTCTGTTGCTTTCCACTGGGCTCTCACTTACCCACACCCCTCCCTATAAAGTCTCACCCCCTGCAAAGCCTTCTCCATTGCTCTAACACACAGTTCCTGAGTAGATCTCTACTAATGCAAACCCAATATTTATTCCCCTGTTAGAAATCTTTTAAAGGCTCTTGGTAGCCCATAAGAAGGAGGTCAAACATCTAAAGAACCCCCTCTCTCTGACCCTCTGGGACCTCCAGCTTCATCCAGTTCATGCTGTGGTCATGAGACATCTCTGGGACTATTTCATACCTCCACATTCTTGCCATCTATTCCTATTTCCTATAATATTTTCCCAGAGCGCTAGTGAGGCTACACGCTCCCACTCTAGGCTTCTGAGCAGGACTCTGAACTTCTCTGTTGTTGACAGGATCTGATAGTCTTGATTGATAGTCCTGGCTCAGGCCAAGTTTATCTTACAATCTGCCCTTCACTATCTGGGTAACCTGAATGAACATCCCAGGCCTCCCATCCCTCATCAGAAAAATGGGATATTCATAATAGTAGTAGTTCTGATCTTGTATGGAATTCAGTGAGGTAATACTTGTAAATTACTTTAGCATAGTGCCCTGCACATTATAAGTACATAATAGATGCTACAATTACAATGATCAATCACATTTTAATATTATTTATATTATCAGTAATTATTTTAATATTTAATTAATTTAATTTAAGTAATTTAATATTATTAATTACCAGTAATTATCACTGTTTTAACATGTTCCAAATTACTTTGACATTATTTTTTCCTGGTGTCTGTCTCCCTAGTAGGTTACCTGTTTCTGTAAGACAGTGGCCATCTCTGATGCTCAGGGTATGCATTGGCCTTAGTTCATAACAGGAAGTCAATAAATGTTAGATAGACCCTTATCAGAGTCCCAACTTAATGTCCAAATGAATATTAAAGTGCTATACTCCAGACTTCATAGAATGGCTAAGGAAAGCTTTTCTTCATAGATCAGGAGGCTAGAGGACATGCTTACATACCTTTCCTGTTCCTTCAACGCAGCCTCTGCTGAGTATTCCTGAGGCTCCTGACCTATTCTCTGTTCTTTGCGCAGGGACAGAATGAGACTCTCGGGTTCTTTACATTCTTCAGCATTTTACTTAAACACTTAACTCCTGTTTTGAAGTTTAGAATTAAATAATACAATTATTCTATTGTGTGGAGAGTTGATGGTATTTATTTTATGTCTTTGTTTAAATTCTGAAAGCAGAATGGCAGGTGGTAGCTTTAGCCAGTCAACTCTTACATGATGACTTCTGAATTTCTAATGTCAACACAAGTGATTGTTCCTGAATTTTCATTCTTGAGGATTTTCAAAGTTTGTGCAATTTTCCACTTACTCAAAGGCAATATTGTTAGTATCAATAGATTTCTTTAAATATAACTTTTAGTAGTTTGTCTATAATATTACCATGTTCCTATAGCCACGTTAAAATTGGTCTTGAGGGAGCAGTAATTTCTCCTTTTAATCTTGGTGGAACTTGTTAGTTCTGTTGGCACAAACATGGGGTTTTAAATTTAAAACCAAGATTATTTGCTAAATACAAATGGAGAGTTACTATAAAAGTCTAGTATCTAGTATCCAAGACTTCAAGGAGATGGATATATTTTTGGTTATCACTAATACACGCAATGTCCTTCAGTTTTCTTTTCTCATTGCTTAATGCTTCATATCTCTTCCTTTCCTCTGGAAGGGCACTTGGGATACAATATTGGAATGTAAAACCTAAGATGAGTACTTACAGAATTTAATTTTTCATATGGTTATGAATGATTAATTATAAAAGGTTTATCTTCTCATTTTATGCACTATCTGAAGTATCTTTATGCTTTGAAGTTACTTAGAGAGGATGTTTATTTGAAAACAGAAATGTTTATTATCTTATTATCCTTATCTAGCTTTTTGTCTAGCTAGCTCATCCATAGGAGCCTTCCTTTCCTCTGTTTAAGACTCAGAGGGACTTTAGAAGGAAGAGTGGAATATGAAAAGCTGCTCTGCTGGGGAATTTATCCATACCGAATAGTCTCAATGAATGGCACATATTGGGAATACATACATACATACGTTCGTAAGACATACATGTATATACACATGTATGCCTGTGTGTAAAACATAGCAGGGCATCCAGACTAATCCCAATACTTCAAAGTCAAGAAGAGCATCCCACAAAAAACTCAGTGGAATTGGGGCACCTAGGTGGCTCATTCAGTTAAACGTCTGCCTTTAGCTCAGGTCATGATACCAGGGTCCTAGAATCAAGCCCTGCATCGGGCTCCCTGCTCAGCGGGCAGTCTGCTTCTCCCTCTGTCCCTCCTCCTGCTCATGCTCTGGCACTCACTTTCTCTCTCAAATAAGTAAATAAAATCTTAAAAAAAAAAATGAACTCCATGGAATTGCAGGAGAGGTAGAAATTTGTTCCCTCTCTACATAGTCTCACTGTATTTATAACTGACCGTAGGGCTGAAGCTCAGCAGAGGGTTAGAGCAGGAACTTTGGAATTGGTTGCCAGGGCTCCATAGCCTCTTTCTTGCCATTTCCTGAAAGTGTCCTGCTGGGAAGTTTATTTCAAGTCTTTTTGTCAGTGGACCCACCACATGAGGTGGTTGTGAGTAATATTTCGGAAGCTGTTATTTTATGCGGTCCCTGAAATTTGGTTCAAGATTTAACAGTTCTAAGAAAGATCTTATTTTAATCAACTCCATCTCATTTACATGTGTTGATTTTAAAAGGTAAGAGGGGGATTTATTGGTACTGTGGAGAGGGAAGGACTTGCATGAATCCCTTGTTCCAACACAGTTTCTCACTATAATTAAAAGCAGAATAGCCTCATGGTCTATTGTCTTCAAGACAGAAGCAACTGGAATATTATTAACCCATCTTGGGATCATGACTTCACTGGGCTTGGCATCAGTCTAGAGCTAAATATTAGAACACTGGATAGTTTAGCTTGTTATGATCTCAGAATTTCATCTAAATAGAAGGGTGTTAAAAAAGCTATAGTCTCAATTCTTGACTAGGCTCCTATATTAGCCCTTGCCCTTTGGTCTTATGTATGTGAAACAGGGTCCATCTCCCCCAATGTTATATTAGAAGTGGAGCCTTCAATTGAAACATTTTTCTTTAAAGAAGAAGGAATCTGTTATTGGCTAAACTTTTTCATCTTGTTTATGCTGACTAAACTTAGTCAGCATAAACTTAGAAATATTCTGAACTGACACTTTTTTGTGGGTAGGTCTTATGGATAGTGTAGATTTATCTCTAAATTACTCACCTCAAGTGGTACCAAAATATAACATCTAAACTTAAATATATTAAGTGTGACTCTCAGTTTCTTTTTCTCTAAGGAACAAGGTCACAATATTAATTTTGAAATTCCCCATACAGGTTGTGAAAAAGCCTATCAAATGTGTGCCATGTAGCAGTTCAATCAATGTCATTCCCACTTTTCTCTTGGGGAGTATCTTCATTCATAGTGAATTGCTCTCAATTTCAAGGTCTAAGGAAAAGGCCATTTTCTTAGAGAGTAAATCATGTTATAGTCAAACTATTGCTATCAAAATAAATTTTGGGGACAGCTGACAATTTATATTAATTCAACTTTATAAATGTATATTAAAGCACTCTATTTTTATCTTCTTAATAATAGTGGAAGTAAGATGACTTATATACAACACTACCTTATTAAAGAAAAAGATGGGGTCTATATATTGTAGGTTGTTTCACTCATCTCATTGGAAATGAAAATTCAGTCCTAAATTCCAAATGATAATATTAACAATATTAATAACAATATTAACAAAATTCCTATACTCATTAGAATTTTTTAAATTTTGAAACTATGTAGACTCTATGTAACTTTCTTATTACATATGTGGAATATTGAGAAAACAAGCAAAACTTATGATTACATTAATGTGATTATTAATAATACTCTTTTCATATGTAAAATACTCATCTATTAAAGTAAAGTAGACTTGGGTATGTAGATAACCCTTCACTGACACTAGTAATATGAAGTAATATTAAAGATAAAGCTTTTATGCTTCAGCCAAGCATCATAAAATGTCATACAAGTTATTTTTTATTATAAGCATTTTAACATCATGAGATTATACCACAAGTTCTTTTACTATTTTTCATTTCCCTTCCTTTCCTAGTCTGAACATCTCCTTTCCTATTTTTTCATTACGTTTATGTAAGAAACTTTCAGACTATTCATTCTTAACGTATATAACCTAACAAGAAAAATGTTAGGAATCAAATCCATAATGACCTCAGGCTGAAACCTGTCTTGCATTACTGTCCTCCGAGGGAGGACAAATCCAAGCATCTTAACTAGATTTATAGATTTCAGTTGATTCACCGGAGGAATGCTTTAGAATGTCTCAGAGTGTGGTAGTTGTATGATAACAAGTGCAAGTTATGGCCTGTCACATTTTGTACTTTAAGTAAACTCCAATTACTCTTGTAGTATGTATATCAAGAGTACATATTTTGATACTTGATAGTAGTATGAAAGAGTGCAGGTATGTGTACTGCTTCTCTAGTGCCTAGATTGGAGTATCAAATTTCTTCCAGTCTCTAGAATTCTCAATAGACCACGATAAGAAAAGACCTGATGTTTATACCCCACGTGATGCATTGGGTATAAAGAAGACATCGTCAGATACTCGAGTAGCTTATGATCTACTTGGAAAAATGTGCTAGGTTATTTTGGTGGCTAGAAACAGAGATTCACTCAGGTTACCTTTAATAGTAAGATGACAGTTTGTTGCACATGAGAATGAGGACAGCGTAGGGGAATCCAGAAACAGTTCAGAGATCACAGAGAGAGGAAAGTAGTTCAGAATTTAGGCAAATCCAGTTAAACTTTAGCTCTTATCAGTAGATCATCCATCCCCTGCTGCAGAAATATATACTCTTCTTAGTTTCTCCTTTTGCTCTAATCACTGTCTTCACTATTATGAACATCTTTAATTGGTCTCAGTTTTAACTTACTTTTAACATGATTATAACCATGTTCTTACTTGTGGCCCACTCTGACCCCTGATTTTTCATGACCTCCACTCATGAGCATATTTTCAGCTCTTGCTCTTGCTACCAACTCTTCAACATTTTCTATAGCACATGTTTAGATTCCTAAAAGAGAAATTTGATAAGCTATCTAATTACCATCATGCACATTTGGTTAGCACTCTAGCGCTGGCCAACCCGTAGGCTTGCTTTCCTTCAGTAGTTGTTATTTCCCAGTCCATTTCCCAAGTGGTAGGATGCCATAGTATAGAATGTGGTTTCCTGGAGGTAATGAACTACTTGAAGTTACACTCTCATCCTGCCTTAAATTTTCATGTACAGGGAAAATTTTCTTAGGAAAGGACTATAGAAGTGGGAGGCATTTATGGTTATGCTCTGCAATATAGGAAGGCATGCACAATGCTTAGATAGTTAAAATTGTGTTTTCTATAAGTTAGGTAACCAAAAAAAAAAAAAAAACTTTAACAAATGAAGATGAATTAATGGATTCAAGGATTCAGAACCTCACTGAAGACAACAAAATAAGGGGATCAAAGGCTTAGAACAATAAATTTTAGAATGGAAAAGGACCTTAGTAATTATCATGGCAAACCACCAATATGTAAAGGCTGAGATTCAACTGAGGTAGATATAAGAACGTAGGTCGACTGACTCTAAGACCATTGCTCATATCATTCTACCCTACTGCCTACTTATGCAAAGTTATTGAAGAAGAGAAGTATTTGCAATATAACATTTTCCAAAGGAAATTTTCTGCCTTGTTTCATAGTTTAAAGTCCTTCATATTATATATCTGTTTCTGGATGACTCTATTTACAGTAATGCCAAAAAGAAACAAAAAGTTTAAGAATTTGTAAAATCTATGATTTGATGAGTAAAAATCATTAATCACTACAGTCATGATTAGAATTCATCCTTGAAGATATCAGTCTTATTAAGTCGGAAATGAAACTTTTAGCTTTGCTTCAAGATACCTGATCAGTTGCTTCTATTTAACACTTTCTTTTCCTAAGAATACAAGACATACAAACTTACAAAAATGTACATGTAAGCAATCAGTAGATAACAGATTTAAATACATTTCTGAAGTAAAAAAGTGATTGAAGAGTGCAGACAAATGAAACAGTATGAGAAAGTAACAGCCTAGAATATGTTCAGAGTTATGTTCGTTAACAGGGGCCTGACCTGCCTGGTAGAGTCTGAGACCTCTGAATTCGGTAGAGCCTATGTCGGGAAGGTGGAAAACAGAGAGATTGAAGTCCAAATGAAAACCAATCATCTTCCCAACCCTCCCTCTATTAAATGAGGGATGAAACCCTTTTCATTTTTTCTACATAGGATTCCCTCAGCATGGAGAATGTATGCCCTGGTGCCCCACAAGCTCATGTTAAGGTAGGGCCTGCCATCCACAAGCCCTTTCTCCATAGACTGAGCTCGCAATAAACATTTCTGTTTCTTCAGTCTTAAATGTGCACAATCAGACACTTAAATACACTGTGAATATGAGTGAACTTAAAAATAATGAGAAGAAATGTCAGAACTAGAGAACAAATTGCAGGAGAGAGGACATCTGCATCCTATTGCAGGTTTTTTCCTCTGTGAATCTTGCAAAGCACTCACAGCAACGATTGGAAGAAGCTTGAGAAATCTCTCTCCTAGGGAAAAGCTGGATGGGAACAGTGCTATTGTGGAAGAGGCATTAAACTCCAGCAAGAACCTTTATCTCTGTCTCCTCTTTGGAACAGGAGTCTTAATCTGTGGGGAGATTTGCTTTTAGAACAACTAGTGAAAACAGATTGCAGCTGGAGAACAACCAGAGAAATCTACCTGTGGTTGAGAGGCAGGGAAGTACTTGAGGTACCAAGAGGACCAACTTATTGAGCTGAAAGATAATCACAATCTAGATAAGACCTTTAAAAATCAATTGGACAAATTTAAGAAGAAATGAGGTGTTTGCATAGTCTCAAAGTATACCCACTAAATATTATTTATCAAGGGGGAAAATAACTTTATAATGAAAAAACATGGTACATATCACTTTAAACACATGACGAAGTTTACATCATGTACTCCCTCAAATTGTGCACTGAGAAGGGCATATCACTTCTGTGGTATTCATTTAAAAAAAACCATAACTGTATTCTAAAAGATACATCATATAAACTAAAACTTGAGGAACTTTTTACAAAATACCTGCAATTGCTTTTAAAATATGTCAAAGTCATGGGGCACTGGGGTGGCTCAGTTGTTGGGCATCTGCCTTCAGCTTGTGTCGTGGTCCCACGGTCCTGGGTTCGAGCCCCACTTTGGGCTCCCTCTCCAACTCCCCCTGCTTGTGTTCCCGCTCTCGCTGTGTCTCTCTCTGTCAAAGAAATAAATCTTAAAAAGAAAAAAATATGTCAAAGTCATGAAAGACAAGGAAAGTCTCAGTAGCTATTAACAGATCAAAGGAGAACCATGACAACTAAAGGCTATGCAGGATCCAGGATTGGGTTCTGAAGCAGAAAAAGGACACTTTGGGGAAAACTGGTGAAACCCAAATAAAGTCCCAGCTTAGTAAATAGTATTATATTGAGGCTAATTTCTTAATTTTGATCATTGCACAATGTTAACATTAGGAGATTCTAGGTGAAGGTTATAGGGATATTCTGTACTATTTCTAGAGCTCTTCTCTAAATTTAAAATATCTAATTCTGAAATATTCCAAAATCAGAAAGTAATTGTATGTCAATTATTATATCTCAAAAGAACTGTCAAAAATGTTAGAATTTGAAGAGGACTCTAAGGTATCTAGGAAATAATGAGATGAGTTAATATAAATACCAAAAAATCAGCCAAAGATCAGATTTTTGAAGACAGTGAGCCAGTGATATAAAAGGACATTCTACAGAATATATAATGATCGAGAAGTTAGAAAACTATTTTGGATATGGTAAAGCCATTAAAAATGGATAATCCATTTAAATATTATAATGAAAACTTCCCCTTTGTGAGCACAGGAGTCATAGCATTTGGCCTATAGAGTAGGAAATAGAATTCTAGCACTTTTCTTGGATAGGGAAAGAATTTAAGTACTTATCAACCATCTACATCTACCTAACCCTTGCCGGTGTCCTACCTCACCAAATGTCAAGTCAAGAGCTACTGGCTATAGTTTGTGGGATAAGAAATGAGGGCTTAAGTATCTTGTTTGAATTTGCATAGTTGGCCAATCAGAGTAGTGATTAAACCATCTTAGCAAAGGAATAGATGAGGACTTATCTGTCATATTAAGAAGTCAATAGCTAATATATAAAGTTGATTACACAGTAAAATTTAGATATAGTCACATTATTTGGGAAAGTTAGCCACCCAAAGAATTAGTAAAGAAAAAGTATTTTTAAAAAATTGATAGGGAGTGTGGGGTGGATTATCAAAGAAAGGGAGAGTTTTACTTGAGAGAGGGAATTATCATTTGTTCTTCATTATAAGCCTTTCTATGACCTTCACCCACATATATTATTTGTTTTTTACTGAACTGTCAATATAGGTAATAATCTATTAGAGCCAAAAAGAGATGAACAAAACTATGACCAAAACATAAAGCTATGACCAAATACCAAATATAGATAATAACCTATTAGAGCCATAAAACCATGACCAAAATGAACTATAACCAAATGTATATATATATTTTTCTTTCTTTTATGTTTACATATATATACACAGATATACATATGCATTTATATATATATATATATATATATGCACACACTTATGTGAAAGAATCTTATATGTTCTCTTTCTTATATAAGTTATCATTAAAATGTACATTACATGATTATTTCTAGCAATACATTCAGAGATTCAAACAGCAGCTATCTTCAATTGTTTAGGTAATGACATCATTTCTAACCTGAAGGCAACAAATGGAAGCACATTTTCTTAAAATTGAAAATCACCCAGCTCCCATGTCTAGAGCTTATTTGAACACAACTAACAAGTTCATTTATTTAAAAGTCACTTGAAAATCACTTGTTTTAGTGAAATCCTTTAAGTTTATAATTGAAAAATAATCCAGATGAGTGAGTAAATGTTTGGGATAATTCGACTTGAAAGCTGACAGTATATTATAAGCTCTTTTCAACCATTTTAACAATATTGAATGGGCTGAATCTTTCAAAGAAGTTAATTTACATCCTAGTGTTGAGTAAGTGAACAAGAAAGAAGTTCACATAATTGTTGCTCTAAGTAGGTTCAGGTCAAATGCTTGTTCACATGTCCCTTGGTGACTCAGCAAACAATATTCTTAGGAAAGAAATCACTGATGTTCAGAATTCAAACTGGATGGTATTTGACAGAATCATACTGTGGACAGAAGGTCCTGACAAATATTTTAGCTAACAGTAAGAAAAGAAGAATTTGGTACTAAAACCACATCTCATCTAAGGCCTTAGGGTAATATGGCTGCCCATAATCTAGCATTAAATAGATATGCATAATTTACTGACTCTGATCCAACATGTGAGGCCCAGCTGCTGCTGTCTCTGATATTTATTTAGAGGGACTCCTGTCCAGCTGCCCATATTTTCCTGGCTATCAGACCATTCACTAAGCTTCTGGTAGGAACCCTGAACTCCCTTGCTCTGATGGTCTGTTCCGGATACACACCTCAAGTGATGACTCTAAGCAATCCCTTTTTCAGAAATGGTCTAGTAAATCCCACTCTGGCTTTACCCAGCATTGTTCTGGGTCAGAGAGCTTTCCCCTCACCAGCCTCTGGAAAAAGAAATGGCAACATTGCCCACAGGCTGGAAGCATTTGTGGGTGTGCTCAGCCACTCCTAACCATAATTATGCTTCTGGTCTCACTTTGCCCCCTTTCTCTTCTTTCAAAGAGAAATGATAGCAGGGACACTGAAGCCCATATTTTTCAAATCCCAACTCCACTATTTACTAGTCACGTGCCTTTAGAAGCACATATGCTTTCTGAGAAAGTTTTTCCTTCCCAAGGCCCAACGCCCTCATCTATAGCTTGTGAATAATAATTGCATCCCCCATGAGCTTCTTGCTGTGGATAAATGAGATTTTGCATGCAATGCACTTGGTTAGGATATAGCTGGCTCTCTATAAATGCTGGTTATTATTATTTTGCCTTTTCTTCTTCCTCTCTGCTGCAAAAAAATACTTAGCACATGGTGTGAAGATGACTGATAAATAAGTCTAAGAGGAAATACTGGCAATTTAAACCTGGAAACTTGTTCAAAATGAGTCACAGGGATTAAACAAGTTGTTGACCCACTCTACAACGAAAACAAAATGACTTTGCCTTTGATGTAGTCTATGCTGTTTAATTCTATACTGAAACACGTATTTTTAAGTGCACACTTAACGAAATACCTATTACAAAATGGATGATCATCTTAAGTACAATTAGCCGGCAAAACCTATGAAGAGGGGTGTAGTAATATTGTCTGGTACTTGCAAGTCAAAGCAGGAGGTTCTGGATTCTGTCCTGCTTCCTGGGATAGAGGAATTTCCCTTCTAGATTTTTTGAGGAAGACTTTCCCAGTAAAGTTCAATTTCTCGTCTGCCAATGACTCACAATAAACTGCCAATTGACATTCAATAGTTAAATTGTTTTCCATCTTTATGTGTGCATGTGTGCATGTACGTGTGTGTGTGTGTGTGTGTATGTATATACTGTAATGATGATGTTGAAGACAAATCGGTAATGGGTTTTTTCCTCCCAGTGAATATTGTCAGAATGTGCTCCCATTATTCATGTTGATGGTGACTAAGATGCTGTCACAGTGTTCCTAAGATGCTGTCGATGCAATTTTATAGTAAATAACATTATAATGTCAATGTGTGACCAAGAAGGTGACATGATGTCAAGGATATGCTCTTCATGGCTTTATCATAAATTCAATGGAAGATGCATATTTATGCAGACCTTAAGATGCCAAAATTGAGTCATGCAAATGTTACATTACTCAGAGAAATCAAGTCAGAAAACTTTGTTAAAGATTATGTAAATTCTACTGAATAAAGGTAATTTCAAGTTATGTTGGTCAAGGGCCTTCAGATTATAAAGTGCTGCTCTCGTATCTCTAGTAACAACTCTGGAGGATTTCTCATTCTCACTGACAAAGCCCGATGTCCTTGGACTTGAGGGAGTTTTATGGAAGTAATTCTTCCACCATGATTTGCTGATAGTAGTGGGGAACTTCTAATTTCATAAAGAAGGTGTGTAGTTACAACGCTCTAAATCCAAGGCCTGCCCCTGTGATGACTTTCTTCCTTCCAGCTGCTCTCCTGTTTTAGTAATGAAGAATGGAATTGAGATTATCAAGGTGGTGAAGAGTAGAATCTGTCCACTCATCTCATTTCTAGATTTCTTCTATTACAAATTTATTCCTTTGGGTTAAGCTTTTATTTTTTAATTTTTATTTGTTAAAGATTTGATTTCTTTGCTTTAGAGAGAGAGAGGAGGCAGTAAGTGAGTGGGGGGAGGGGAAGAGGAAAAGAGAGAGAGAGAGAACCTCATTGGACTAGGGGCTCCATCTCAGGACCCTGAGATCATAATCTGAGCCAAAACCAAGAGTCAGACACTTAACCGACTGAGTCACCCAAGCATCCCTCTTTGGGTTAAGATTTTTTTTTCTTTAATTTGACAGACAGAGATCACAAGTAGCCAGAGAGGCAGGCAGAGAGAGAGGGGGAAGCAGGCTCCCCGCTGAGCAGAGAGCCGGATGCAGGGCTTGATCCCAGGACCCTGAGATCATGACCTGAGCTGAAGGCAGAGGCTTAACTCACTGAGCCACCCAGGCGCCCCTGGGTTAAGACTTTTAAAAATGTCATTGTTATTCAAGAGAATAAGACATTAGACCTAGCCCATGTTATTAAAATGTTTTTTTAAAGTATGTTCAATGGATGGCATGCATCTGAATTTCCCAAGATGTTTGTGGAAAGAACAGATTCCTTCCTGGACTCTCTCTCAGCTATCCTGAGACAGGATATCTGGGGATTAATATTTTTTCCTCCCTTTAAGTGTGTCCTGAAAAGGCCTAGCCATCAAAAGGCATACCTTTCTTCTGGGCTAAAAAAAACCTGGCCATTAATCATCTTGATTCCAGGTATGGCACTTATTTATTTCTATGCCTGGTTTCCAGAGTGCTGTCTCTCTGTCTTGGATGGTGTCTGCTACTCAGTATTTTTCAAAAATCCTTTAGAAAGGGCATTAAACAGATAAAAATCTTTGTTTCTCCTTTTCACCAGCTCATTCATTCTCTTGCCCAGATAGACTAAGAAGCAGCACCCCTCACAGCTTGCACACATTTTGTATTTCATTCCTATAAATAAGCAAGGTGACCATATAATTTATTGTCCCAATTGGGGCACCCCTGAGAGAGAAAGGGAGTGCTATTAATCATTATGCTGGGCTATAGGAGAAAATCAAGACTCTCCCAGACAAACCTAGACATATGGTCATCTTAAGTCTACTTGCTTAAAACAGTAATACCAATTAAACTTAACCAATCAATTCCAAGATACCAATTACAGCCTCTTAATCAGCTTTTCTGACAGAGAATTATACCTTAATGCCTCTTAATCTATGAAGCCAATTATAATTCTCCTACTGTCCTCTATTTCTTCCTCAATATTTCCCCCACCTCCCATTCCCTTAATTAAGCCTGTAGTTTTCTACATAAGGTCCTTGGTCAGAAGCATGAACAGTATCTGGGAACTCACTGGAAATGAATATTTTTGGCCTTACCTCTGATCTACTGATTCAGAAACTGGGGATGTGGCCCAGTAATCAGAATTTTCACAAGCCCTCCAAGTGATTCTGACATGTATAAAGTCTGAGAAGCACTGTCTTCAGCTAGGACTGTTAAAATTCTTTTCCTTCTGTTCAATTCCTCTCCCTCCCCCAACTCCCAATTCCCTCTTTCCCCTCTGCATGTCTCAACTTGTGATGTTATTAGTTCTGTTCTTCTGCTTTGATTGGCAAAGTTGAAAGGGTGGGGGAGGACTTGGGGTTTTATTTTTATTTTTATTATTTTTATTTTTTTAAAAATTTTATTTATTTATGTGAGAGAGAGAATGAGAGAGCATGAGAAGGGAGAAGGTCAGAGGGAGAAGCAGAGTCCCTGCTGAGCAGGGAGCCTGATGTGGGACTCCATCCTGGGACTCCAGGATCATGACCTCAGCTGAGGGCAGTCGATTAACCAACTGAGCCACCCAGGTGTCCCTTAGGGTTTGATTTTTAAATAAGATCAGTTTTATTAATTTTTTACACAGTTTTGGAGCATTCAGTATGTGTTAGGCCTTGAAGATGGAAATGGAAATCAGATTCAGATTCTACTCTCTTAGAGTTGTGAGCTGTCTGTTGGAGAGACAGAAATGGAAACTAAAAATCACAAGGAGGTAAGTACTATGGAACTGGGTATCCAGGCTTCTTTGTAGGAAAATCTTGTAGAGTTCTCATGGAAGAAATTCACTTGGAACAGATTGCTGGAGAGTCTTCAGACCTCCTAGGTTCCCCATCCACCTTCTACTATGAAATTGTCTGGGTCTCTCATCTCTGTTTATCTCTATGAGTCTGTTCCCTCCTCTTCTCTCACTACCTTATTCTGATTCCCTCTCTCACACAAGATCCTTCCTTGTCATTTCTCAGGGTCTAAGCATCCCTTCATGATCTTCAACTAACATTTTTGATGAACAGAGAGAGAGAGAATGGCTTTGATCCACTCCAGTTTTTTCTTTTTGAGAAATAACCCTTAATAACCAACTTATAGCTTATTTCCACTTGAACCATGGCTTTTAACCTGAATGGGGAGTTGGATTTGGCAAACAACTTATTATGTGTTGCTCAAATTGTTTAAATCTCTCTTCAGTTGAAGTGTATACTTCAATCCATAATACCAGAAATATATTCTTCATAAAAATTAGTTTCAAGATAATTTGTAAGTATTGCCTTTCATGGTCATGCAAACTATTTTTGTTTTATTGTTCTAATATATTCTCATAATATTGTTCTTATATTTAACTAGCTTTGACTTTTACATATTTCATATGAAATTTCTTTTGATTTTAAAAAACACTTTCTCTAAATGAAAAAAAAAATTAAAAAGAGAAATTGCCAAATTTAGACCTGTTTGGATATTTCTTTATGGATTTTGCTTACACTATCAATAGTGTACAGTTCATATCAAATAGCTCTGGATATTGCAAATTCAAAATTAATTTTGTTTTATGTGAAAGACCACAATTTGTTCCTTGAAGATCTGTTGTTTCACTTAAGTCTTATTAGGTCATCTTTTTCTGTGTCAATAACCAAACTGTGGAAAGAGCCAAGATGCCCTTCAACAGATGAATGGATAAAAATGATGTGGTCCATATACATAATGGAATATTACTAAGCCATCAGAAAAGATGAATACCCAAACTTTGCATCAATGTGGCTGAGACTGGAGGGGATTATGCTGAGTAAAATAAGTCAAGCAGAGAAAGTCAATTATATGGTTTCATGTATTTGTAGAACATAAGGAATAGCATGGAGGATATTAGGAGAAGGAAGGGAAAAACAAAGGTGGGGGGAATCGGAGTGGGAGATGAACCATGAGAGACTGTGGACTCAGAGAAACAAACTGAGGGTTTAGAAGGGAAGGGGGTGGGGGAATGGGTAAGATTGGTGATGGGTTTAAGGAGGGCATGGATTGCATGGAGACTGGGTATTATATGCAAAAAATGAATCATGGAACACTCCATTAAAAACTAATGATGTACTGTATGGTGACTAACATAAGATAATAAAAAAAATTAACTCTAATTCCTTTACCAGGATTTAGTTGACATTTCTATTATATGCCCAATAGTTGTAACATCAGATTTGATTTATGTTTACTGAAGATTTTTCATCTTTGAACAGATTCATAAAATATTATGTCTTTTCTCTGACCTGTTCTGATGAATGTCAGAGCTGTAGCTACCATCATGATGATTTTACCTACTGACAAATTTAAACTATCAGCTGCTATGTATGGCATAAAGAATACATCTGTATTTAAGGGAAAATTATTGCTTTCATAACTTTCCTTATACCAGTGAAACTACGACATTACCAAAATGGCTAAAATTAAAAAGAATCACAATAATAATTGTTGACAAGGCTATGAAGCAATGGTAAGGCTCATTATTGGGAAGCATTCAGTATCTAGTCTGAAAAATAGTAAGTATTACATTCATGCATGTTCCTCTAGACTAACATTTATGCAATTTAAATAGTATTATGAATTATTTAATACTGCAAAAATTCTCTGCCATATGCAAGTGTTTCATATACTACACTAATTTTTTAATATCTCTGCAAACTCCATTTGGAACAAAATGAGAAGCAAAAAAAAAAAGGGGCAATTGACATTACTTAGAAATAATTAGTTACTCATGGAAGAATCCATTTCTTTCATGCTTCCTGTGAAGAAAGAGTTGACAAGTTAACTGATTTGTCTCTCCTCTTCCCTAAATGTTTCTACCACTCAAATCCTCCTCAATATTCCAATTTGTTTCAGATGCTTATATCAGCAATAGCACAATCCTTAAATCATTATGGTGCTTGGACTTAGTTGCCTTTGTTTTAAAGATGCAGGTCAAGTGACATAGAGAATTTTCCTGGGATTTGAACAAGGTTTGTTCTGCCTTGTTCTTCCAGAGCAGAGTTAACGGGTTTCTCTAAACCAGCCTGAACCCTGGAGCCTGAGTGACTAAGAATTATAGATAATCATTGTCCAGTGTTCATGCCGATATAAGAATAGTTCATGTTAAATATTTTAAATGGCGGTTAAAATCCCATTATGATTAATTCTATGGACTATCCAAAAACTATTTATATGTAAGTTTTATTATAACTTTAGATTGCATTGAGTGTTGCTCTACAGTAATGGCCTGCCACCTGGGGCTTTGAGTAGAGAACAAAAACAAAGGCCTAGATAAAGTACAGATAAGCATATAGAACTGAGCTTGCCACATGGTAGTTTCTCAATATCTTTTAAGTTAGTGCACATCCGAACCAACAATTTTTGTATAGTAACACTTCTAATTGGACCAGTGTTGAATTAACTCATTGTTCTGCAATATTGAGGGAAGCATGATGCTCAAGGACCATAAACACAAAACAAAAACAAGTAAATATGTATAATATCTACAAATGCAGCATCCTTAGCTGTTTTAAAGTTATAACCATGGGATCATTTTGCAAATAGATTACAATTTCCAACAAGGAAAAATTATTAAATTATTTACAAAATCAGTTTTCTTGGTCATAAGCTGATATTTATCAATGTGGAAATGTGCCAAAGGTTAGATAGAGACCAGGCTGCTGTTGGTAAAAATATTTCTCATCAAAGTTATTGAAAATTTGTTCAGCATAAATTTAGTCTGATTTTCTTGCTGTTGGGGCAGAGGTCAGATGAAACCTGTGAAAAACAGTCCTTTCTGAGTATATGAGAGCAGTTAGAATTTGCCAGAGCTGCTCTACTCTGCTGGAAAAATCTCCTGGGAGAGGGATGGCAGGCCATGGGGACTGCAGGCTTCCTAAGGGTAAAAAACATCCTGGGGTTTATTTTCAGAGAGCAGATAAAAAGGTATCATGCTGGGGCCTCCACTTTTAAATTTGTTTAGCTGCAGGATAACTACTACCTTATCTTCTTACAGTTTTAATAGTTATCAATTTCTAGTCTGAGAGGATTTTTTTATCAAAATAAATACTTCACATACTTAAAAATCAAACCACAATGAATAGCTCTATTTGGCTTTAAAATGACCTTACAAAAGTGACCTGAATCTGTATCATTTAGAATCTCCTCTATCCACGTTCCTTATTTGCAAAGCCTGTGTTAGAATAACAGTGCCTTCTCTCCAAGTTGGCATGAAAATCCAACAGTGAGAGGCATGCCAGGCACCTACCACACGCTCAGTAAGTAATATTGTTATTAATAAATTATTTAATTTAAAATAATTCTGTACTTTCAAAACAACACCGTGTATGTTGCTCTTTATGTCTTTGCATAATGTCCATTACAAATTCAGAGATATGTTGGAGGAGGCACTTACAACCTACCCATCTTTTGTTATAAACATTGATTCACAGACAATGGTAAGAGGCTCAGACACAGAACAAGGCAAGTTGATTAGACTAAGTGGGGTGAGATGAGATACAAACGTAAGTATCTTGATTAGGAGAAAATCAAGAAAAAGGTTAGTTCTGTTTCAGAATATATCAGTCTGGCTGATTGACATGTAGACACAAAAAATGATCAGACCTGACTTGTTCACTTCTCAATTAATTTAAGAATTATAAAAACTCAGTGACCGCATGCTGTTAAAACTCCATATAGAAATTAGCAGTTGATGATGTGGCACTTTGCAATTCTTAAAGTCTCTTCATTAGTATGGAGTGTAACCTAATTACATTGTAGAGCTTTAACTATGTCTTTGGATGATGAGATAGTCTGGAGTCAGAATTGGTCCTTGCTGAATATCGGGGTTAAATACTGAGCTCTACCCAGACTTTCTAGAAGGTCCTTCTTCACTGCTTTCAGAATCTCATCAAGGTCAAGGTGTTAATGGTTTAACAATACTTCGCAGGAGTGTTTTTGTTTGAAATAAGAAACCTATAAACACAACAGTGGCATAAATAGGAATTCAAGGAGAATCAACCATCGGTTGAATCTACAATTGGTTGTAGATTCAACCAATCTACAGAAGAATTTTTTTTTTTTTTGGAAGTTGGATTATCAAGTAGGTAACTGCTTTCTCTCCTCTTTCAATATATATATGTTTATGTATAGACACACATATATGCAATATATACATACACAGAAATATCTGCGTGTTTATGCCTACATATATAAAGAGCATATCATTTATACAATATATAATATAATATATATCTCCCTATATACACATACAAATACATACATTTTGTATCTATATGTATTATATAAATAGTATATCTGTCCTTGGTCCTTCTGGGGATTCTGATGACTGAAAGTCCTGGAGATTAATTGAGGACTCTCCATTCTGGGCTGCAGAGATGGAACATCTGGGAATTGTTTAGTTTACGGCTCCCCTGACTTTTTGCCCAGCTCTTGGTGTTTCACTGCATGCATGCCCTGTCCTAACACTCAGAGGCACCCCTATGTGATAAGTGGGATTCTTTCTTTGCATAGCTCTCCTCTCTGTCTGGAATTCTGCCCTGATTCTTCCAGCCACCTTGGCCTCACTAAACCCTATGGGATCTGACATTTACTATCATTTTGTTGGGTTGTATAGCTTCCAGCATTGCTTCCTGCTGCCTAAGTGATTTTTTTCCCCTAAAAATTAGACTCTACAAGAAAAACAAAAATGCAGTTATTTTCCTCAAAGAAGTACTTTGAAACCTATATAATCTCAGGATTTATAACATCTTTGTCAAAGAGGAAATCAATAACTTTTATTTGATTCAAATAATTGTTTTGATAAGTAATAATAAAGAAGAGTTGACTTATTGTATGTTCCAAAAGAAACACATTACATATACTTTTTACTGCAGGTTATATATAGGAGTCATTCTAAGCATTAAAGTCAGAAAAAAAAAATAGACTCTGGAAGTTAGCTCAAGGCACTTTCTAAAAACTATCAGATAGATTATTTGTGTTTATTTTTATAGTTTAGTTCAGCTGAATTTTTTTTTTAAACTACAAAATAAAACCTGATTAATGTTCAACTTGATTCTTTATCTCCTGGGCTTTAGAATAGAATGATTTTACCCTTGGTACATGAGTCCTTCCTACTCTTTGTATTTATGTGAGGGCAGTAATTCCCTCATTCTCCTGACTCTGTACCTCTACATGTCACTCCCTCCCCACCCCTACCTCCAAGACAGGTCATCTCTATCTCAGGAAGCCAGATCTAGTCTGAGCCCAAGCCTTTGCCACATCTCAGTGTGTAAGGATTCTAAGTCTTCCTAGACTTCCAGCAAGGTCAACTTTTCAAGGGCTTGACTAAAGACTACCGAAGGTTATAGTTAGTAATATAATTTACTGTACATACTGGGTCTTTCTTGGCTGTCAAGAAGGGTCCAATATATGTACTAGAAAATTTATCTTTAATCTCATAATTTCATATATTTCAAATGGCAAACACAGAATTTGAATAATAGAGACTGCTTCTGTGTCCAATAACCGTACCCAGCCCAAAAGCAACAGGCCCTGGTAGAGCTTCTGACACCATTCAGTATAATAACTTTGGAAAGCCCTGTCCACCCCCAAGCCTGGGTGGCTTCCTGACTTAAGAATTGATCCTTGGGGGAAAGTTTTAGTTTTATATATAAAACACAGCCCCTGGGAATTCTTTGGTGTTTAAGGTTAGTATTATTTCCAGAAAGGCAGCCTCAAACGTGATTTTAAGAGATATTAATGGTATGAAAATTTTGAAATAGAGCTGTGTGGAAATAAATGAAGAAAACCAGATGAGAACAAAGGCTGTTTGTTTAGAGCTTGCTGCAGAGAGGGAAGCAGCCATCACTGGTGCTGCTGTCTGTGTTGCAGAGACTCAAAGGCAAGCAGGAAGCGGGAAGATGGTAGAGTGAAAGAAAAGGAAGGCGTTAGGTAGCTCTGAGTGGAAATGTCAGGGTGGGCTACCTAGAAGAGGACAGCTTAAGTGACTGGTTTAGGAAGCACATTTTCTTGACTTTCTCTGGTAGGTGGCAGAATAGGGAAGGCACAGTCTTTGATCATGGCTGCAGGGGTTGGGGGGCCGGCTTCCCAGGCTGGATGCTGCAGTGGTTGTCCACTAGTGTTATAGATGGTCTAAGCTTTGTCCATCTGTATACCCGCTCTTTAAGATGTAATGACAGGGAATTTGCTTTGATAGATATTAAAACATGGATTACAAAGACCAAATTATGAAAACTATCAAATTGGTAGGAGGATAGTCAAAACAATAGAACAAAACAGATAATTCTGGAACAGACTCTGATTTGTATAGGAAATTAATACTGAATAGAAGAGGCCTCATATTATGAATAAGAAAAAAGGTTGTTTTTTTTTTAATTGTTAACCAAATGACATTGGAAAAATGAGCAAATTATTTGGAACCCTACTCGAGAGTATACTCCAAGGAAAGTCCAGGTGAACTAAAGCATAAATATAAACACTTTAAAAATCTATGTAGATGAATATTCATTTAGTCTCCAGGTAAGTATCTTCTAAACATATAATCTTTAATATATATCTTGAAGAGAACAGTATGGATCTGAACACATAAAATTATAAAACTTGCATGTGTTGAAAAGGTAATATTCTTGATACATAAAGTTCATAAAAATCAATGAGAGGCACCCCTAAGGACCCCAGAAATATGAGAGACAAAGAAAATACAAATTATAAAATTTGAAATAGATATTACCAATAAATATAACCTTAAAGATCATCAAAGAAAAAAACATAGCCGTAATAGTAAACCATTTTTTCATCTGAGTAAAAAGAAGGCTTAAAAACTTCCCTACTCACTACTGAGAAGGTCATGGAGAGATAGATTCTTATGTATTGCTGGCTACAGTTTAAATTGGAACACTCAAAGGTACTTAGAAAACAATTTGGAAGTGTGTGTAAGTGGCTTAAATATTCTTACCCTTTATCCTAAGGGACCTTATTGTAAAGAAATATGCAGAAAAAGATATTTACTGCAGCATTATTTATAATGATGAAAATGTAGAAATAGCTTGAATGTTCAATATTAGAGTGATAATAAGTAAGTCATAGTATGCCAGTATAATGGGACATTATACATATATGATAAAATAAATATTAAAATATATTTATAAGGGCTTTTTATAGGAATGAAAAGTGTTCATGCAGCAGTGTTAAGAGGGAAAAAAAAGAGAACACTGAATGTTCTGCTGAACACCCATGAGATATACTTTTTACACATTTGTGGTTATTTTATTAATTACTATTTTTTATTATTTTATATTGTGTTGTTTCTTCCTTTTTGATTGCTAAGAATGCTTCATAGTTAAAAGAGAAAATACCTGGGGTGCCTGGGTAGCTCAGTCAGTTAGGTGTCTGCCTTCTGCTCATGTCATGATCTCAGGGTCCTGGGATCCAGGATCTGCTGGATCTAGCTCCCCCCTCTCCCCTCCTTCTGCCCTTCCCACCCACTTGTGCTTGCTCTCTTTCTCAAATAAATACACAAAGTCTTTTTAAAAAAAGAAGAGAAAATACCTGATGGTCAACTTTCTCTACATACTGTATGAATCAAGGCACAGTAGAGGACCTTGAGTTTTTCTAATTGATTCAACATGTATTTATGAAATACTATTATATAGGTTATGCTTCAAAATCCTGTAAGGACCAAAGAGATGGAATATTGTATAGTTCTTCACTTGAGCAAGTTACAAGTAAAGTGGAGAGATTAATGTATACATAAATTGCCAAGGCTATACTGAGATATGGTGAGACTGAGGAATTTTCAGAAATTTGAGAATGAGAAACAGTTTTTTAATAGCTTTATCTTTAAAGTGTGCCTCGAAGGGGGGACTTGATTTATACCTAGTTGAATAAAGGCCATTTCACTTGGAAGAGAACACGCAGGAAGATCATAGGAAAAACTCCTGCAAAGAGGCCAAGGTGTGTTGCCTGGAGAAACCTGACTCTTCATCCCTCCAATCCATGTATCATCCTGTGATGTCTTCATGGTCCAGATACAAACTCTCACGTATTGAGGGGGCAGGAATTCCATCTCATATGTGTTCTGAGAACCAACTGCATTTAAGGAAGCTGACATATTATTAAATCTCAGAAGAACCTGATGTAGAAAATCAAGACTTTCTTTCTTTCTTTCTTTCTTTCTTTCTTTCTTTCTTTCTTTCTTTCTTTCTTTTTTTAAGATTTTATTTATTTATTTGACAGAGAGGGAGAAAGAGAGCATACAAGCAGGGGGAATGGCAGGCAGGGGAAGTGGGAGAAGCAGTCTTCCCACTCAGTAAGGAGCCTGATGCAGGGCTCAATCCCAGGACCCCCGGATCATGACCGGAATTGAAGGCAGGTGCTTAATCGATTCAGCCACCCAGATGTCCCAAAAATCAAGATTTCAATTTAGTTTAGTTAGAATAAAAATGTGGAAGTGGGGCGCCTGGGTGGCTCAGATGGTTAAGCGACTGCTTTCAGCTCAGGTCATGATCCTGGAGTCCCGGGATCGAGTCCCACATCGGGCTCCCAGCTCCACGGGGAGTCTGCTTCTCTCTCTGACCTTCTCCTCACTCATACTCTCTCTCATTGTCTCTCTCTCAAATAAATAAATAAAATATTAAAAAAAAAACCCACTAAAACAAAATGTGGAAGTGGACTGGATATTTGTGTTAATCATACCAGTGTATTCACTCCTGGTAAGCATGTTACATGGAGGCCATTAATAGTCTCAGATTTGATGAAATCAGAACAAGGATATCGCTTGTAAGACTCAAGTGTCAAGGTATCCCTGACAGCCAACAGGTTACTTGACATAGAAGGGAACACTTTTCTATGGGTTAACATTACCAAAATTTACCTCTGAGTGCCTCTTTTTCTCATGTTCTACTATTGTCTTTATCTGATTATGATGAATACAGTCTTTTATTTAATATTACTTCCAATCAAGTTACAAGGAAATGCTGCAGGCTAGGAAGCCAGTCTCTTTAAACTGGAGTTTTAGCTTTTTCTTTATCAATACTATACTTCACAAGTATAACACTCTCCCACCCATAGCCTCTCTCATGGGAATCAGTGATTATGAACTGGTATCAGAGTAAGGGAAAAGGGCTTATGTGTAATACGAAAAGTCAGACTGGATGTTCTGATATATGTCCTTCTTACTCCTCTGCCATTACCCAGCCCCTAAATAAGAACATGTACACCATGCAGGCCTGTAGGGGTCTGGAGGACAGCAAAGCCATTTTTAGGCAAATACCTCTTATCTGGGCCCTGATAAAGATTGAATACTTGATCATGCAACAGCATACAACATATACCAAAAGAAATTTTAGGAAGAATAAAGACCCATAGTTTACTTATAAACTATGAGAGAACAATATAGCAGATTATGTTTATGTATTTGAGGTAGGTAAAGGATATCTTAAAGAGGACACAAAAAGCTCACTCTTACAGATGAATTGATTTAGCAGTATTACAATTAAAAACTGTACTTAAAAAAAAAAGATTTTATTTGACAGAGAAAGACAACAGCAAGAGAAGGAACACAAGCAGGGGGAGTAGGAGAGGGAAGGGCAGGCTTTCTGCTGATCAGGGAGCCTGAAGTTGGGCTCGATCCCAGGACCCTGGGATCATAACCTGAGCCAAAGGCAGATGCTTAATGACTGAGCCACCCAGGCGCCCCTAAAATCTGTACTTTAAAAAATCTAGTAAAAAGTAAAAAGACAAAGGGAAGTTGAATGTGCTTTTTTGAAAAATAATATAATTAGGATTAGTATGCAGAACATATTTAATCCTAGAAGTCAATAATCCAATCACCAAATATTGAGTTGATTTATAACAGAGGACAAATATCCCACCCACAAATATGAAATGATACTTACCCTCATTAACAATCTGGAAAATGCAAATTAAAAGTTGAGATTATAATTCATGACTATACATTTGTCCTAAATTAAGAAGTATGACAATACCAATTATTAATGAGACCATGAAGCAATCAAAGCTTTTATAAACTACTAGTAGAACTCCATATTAGTACAGACATTTAGAAGAGCAATTCATAAATACCAGTAAAGCTAAAGGAATGCATATTTATTGGCCAGGAATTCCATTTCCATAAAGGGAATGTTGCCATTATAAATAAAGCTTTATGTTCAAAATTGATCAGTGCAGCATTTTGTGGTAGTTGAAAACTGAAAAGCACCTCCAAGTCCACTGACTTGAGAACAATTAATATAAATCAAGGTATGTTCATGCAATATACAATATATTTATCCACAATTACTATAGTTTCAGTGAACAAAAAATCATTCATAAAATTGATATTGAGAGAAAAGGGAGTTTTGCAGAAGGATGCCATAAATATAAAGTTTAAAAACAAATAAAAAAATATATTTTCATGGGGCACCTGGGTGGCTCAGTGGGTTAAAGCCTCTGCCTTCGACTCAGGTAATGATCCAAGGGTCCTGGGATAGAGCCCTACATTGGGCTCTCTGCTCCGCGGGGAGCCTGCTTCTACCTCTCTCTCTGCCCTGCCTCTCTGCCTACTTGTGATCTCTGTCAAATAAATAAATAAAATCTTAAAAAAATATGTATATATATTTTCATATACATATAGATAATTGGTCAAGTATGGAAGCATGTATTGGAATAAAAAAATTTATACTATTTTTTATGTGGGAGGAGGAATGATTGGAATAGGATTATAGAGTGTTATTCAAGGATAATTTTAAAAGGACTTGAAGCAAATATGGGAAAATACTAAGATATGACAAGGAAGTGAGATATATCAGCAAATGCTTTATATCATTCTACTTTTTAAAAAAGATTTTATTTATTTATTTGACAGAGAGATCACAAGTAGGCAGAGAGACAGGCAGAGAGAGAGGCAGAAGCAGGCTCCCTGCAGAGCAGAGAGCCTGATGCGGGGCTCAATCCCAGGACTCTGAGATCATGATCTGAGCCAAAGGCAGAGGCCCAACCCACTGAGCCACCCAGGCACCCCTCTCTCTACTTTTCTATATGTTTAAAATACATCACAAATATTTGAACAAGTGTTCTTTTTATATTAAAATGACCATGAATTAATATTTGTTATATGTATAATATTTACATCTCTTCTTGTATTTCTCTCATTATTAAAATTAGATGTATTAGATGTAAAAAGATGTATTTTGTCTAAAGCTTTTGAATTTAACTCTCTCCCATATGAATTCATCAGTGAAAGATGAGATTGTTTTTATTTTTAATTTGAACACAGATTTTGATTGTGTTCAGTATGATGTTGTTTCTGATGGGGAAGGACCACTAGAATTAGGAAATCTGAAGGATGCCAGTTTAACTTTTCAATTTTATTGGGACAAGAATTGGTAAACATTTCAGATCTGCACGTGGAAACATCAGTTGTGTTGGTTTTAACAACCAGCTGAAGTTTGCCCTGGAAGATTAAGTTTTGATGGAACAGGAGAAAGCATGAAGGATGGTTTTTGGTTAAATTATTTGGCATGAAGGGATACATGATTAATAGTTTGAGGTACTGCCAAACAAATTTGTTTTTGAAATTATTCACTGCTTAATAATTCATTTAAAAAAAATCTATTCATTTGATAGAGAGTGAGCAGGGGGAGAGGCAGAGGGAAAAGCAGGGAGCCCAATGCAGGACTCAGTCCCAGGCTCCAGAGATCATAACCTGAGCCAAAGGCAGATGCTTAACCATCTGAGCCACCCAGGTGTTCCTCACCTTAATAATTCAAATGAATGCATATTTTTCTGTCTCTTTTTTATAATACCATGTCAAGAGTACATCTTTAATCAATTTTATTTACCACTTCCCTTCTGAATTTGATCAACGTATTGATGAAAACTCTAACTGGTTTTAAACTGTTTAACTTTCCAGTAATAGAAACTTAAAACAGAAGCTGCTGTAAACAGTGGAAATGTATCCACAGTAAGAATTACCATTGTTAACATCTTTGTAATCAGGGATTGAGTTGCTACTATGTGTCAGGCATAGTGAAGTTAGTTGGGTCTTTGCCCTCAAGAGAGGTTTAAAACTCTCTTGAAAACGGAGAATTTCTTTCTATTGAGAAATGTTGAATATTCTCAAAGGGGTTGAAAATTCCTATTCATTATGCCTAACAATGAAAAGAAAAAAGTTACTGGAACATTGGAGGTATCATTTGACTTTTCTAATGTAAAGATTGTGTCTATAAATATCGCTAGGCTATCTAACTTACTCACGTCTAAATGCACTTTTAATTATTGCGTTCACTTTTTAAAAAGTGCTTTACATTTATGAAATCACATTCCCTGCTCATTCAGGATGGATATGTTCTTGTTCTTTTTCCTATGTCATTAGATCATCAGCATTCAAAGCAGGTAGAAAGGACATCCAATGATAAAGTATCAGTGATAATTTCTTTCAAATAAGAATATCACTTTTAATTTCATTTCTATTTCAGAACAAAATTAGCTAGAAACCAATTATTTGAAAAAAGAGGTTTAACATTTCTCTAAGTAAAATATGTATTTGTATGAATACCTACAGTTTTGTTGGATTTTAATATTGCATTGATTCAATAATATATTATAATCTCATTTTTTTCTCATTGGGAGAAAAAAAATTAGTATTTACATGTCTATGGAAACTGAATTTTAGACCATAGAAAGATAGGGAATAAGATAAAAGGTATAGTTGTAAGCAGTCTATGCACATCATTTAGTAGGGATGGGGCTAACTAGTATAAAATTAAGGTCTTCATAATAAAATATGACTTATTTATTTTGAATGTATTTATGAATCACCTTCACAGAGCATAATATGTACTGTGGTTTATAGGACAATTTATGTAGAAGAAATAAAGGATATGCACACATAACTATTAAGCAAGATTGGATTTTCCAAAAACAGATTCTGGGAGAAAACCATGGAATTCAGAGCCATGAGAGTTTATTTCTCGCTTTGTGGTGATGGTGTAATTCAATCCTGATTTTAAAAACAAACAAGATTTAGATATAGTGATGGCAGGAAGTGGAGAGAGCATTTCCAGTGAAGGAGAGAGTATAGCAAAGGTACAGAGCCCACAAACAATGGGATATTTATGGGCACCTGTGAAGTGGATTAGAAGCCAATCTGCATACAAGGAAATAGCAGAAGGAAAGGCTAAAAGACAAGTGGGGACAGACCAAAAAGCATATTAAAAAGCTTGGTTTTCAAAATGAGATATCACCTCACACCAGGCAGAATGGCTAAAATTAACAAGTCAGGAAATGACAGATGCTGGCGAGGATGCAGAGAAAGGGGAACCCTCCTACACTGTTGGTGGGAATGCAAGCTGGTGCAGCCACTCTGGAAAACATCATGGAGGTTCCTCAAAATGTTGAAAATAGAGCTACCCTATGACCCAGCAATTGCACTACTGGGTATTTACCCTAAAGATACAAACGTAGTGATCCGAAGGGGCACGTGTACCCGAATGTTTATAGCAGCAATGTCTACAATAGCCAAACTATGGAAAGAACCTAGATGTCCATCAACAGATGAATGGATAAAGAAGATGTGGGGTATATATACAATGGAATACTATGCAGCTATCAAAAGAAATGAAATCTTGCCATTTGCGACGACATGGATGAACTAGAAGGTATCATGCTTAGCGAAATAAGTCAATCGGAGAAAGACAACTATCATATGATCTCCCTGATATGAGGAAGTGGAGATGCAATATGGGGGGTTAAGGAGGTAGGAGAATAAATGAAACAAGATGGGATTGGGAGGGAGACAAACCATAAGTGGCTCTTAATCTCACAAAACAAACTGAGGGCTGCTGGGTGGAGGGAGGTTGGGAGGGGGGGTGGGGTTATGGACATTGGGGAGGGTATGTGCTATGGTGAGTGCTGTGAAGTGTGTAAACCTGGCGATTCACAGACCTGTACCCCTGGGGATAAAAATATATTATATGTTTATAAAAAATAAAAAATTAAAAAAAAAAGCTTGGTTTTAAATAATGCTAGTAGATAATATTACTTAACATTTACTGAGTTATACTATGTGTCAGTACCTGTTCTGAGCACTTGCCATAGATTAACTCATTTAATTCTTACCACAACTCTGTGAGCTGATTCCTATAATTTTCCTCAATTTGTAGATGAGAAAATTGAAATCCTAAGTAGTTTAGGAACTTGTCCCTGGTGAAACTGTCAGCAATTGAAACCAGTTAGTTTTACTCTGGAGCACTGCTGTCCAATATGGTTGCCACTAGCCCTATGAAGCTGCTAAGCACTTGGAAAATTGCTAGTAAGGCCAGAATTTTAAATTTTATTTAGTATTGATTAATTTAAATTTAGTCTACTGACTGGACAGTCTAGCTCTGGAGTGTGCTGTCTTTATCATTCCATTTTTCAGCACAGGGAGAGAAGTTATGCTTTATAGCAGTACGTTCCAAAGCATATTCTATGGAATAATAGCTGAAAAGATGGTCTCACATAAACAAGTTCAGAGTGCAAGTAAGAGAGGGAAAAGCCACATAGTATTTCCCCCTGCTGGAAACTCACATTCACATTAGTATAATTCAGGCTGTAAAGTAAATATATCAGTTTTGTTTCTTCAAAAAATCTAGTTTTCCCTCAATTTATTTGGCCAGAGACTTTTATTCCCTTAACATACTGAGTCAGTGTTTTGCTTCAGATGCTTTTTTTTTTTTTTTTTTTAATTTGACAGGTAGAGATCACAAGTAGGCTGAGAGGCAGGCAGAGAGAGAGAGGTGGAAGCAGGCTCCCCACTGAGCAGAGAGCCCGATGTGGGGCTCGATCCCAGAACCCTGGGATCATGACCTGAGCCGAAGGCAGAGGCTTTAACCAACTGAGCCACCCAGGTGCCCCGCTTCAGATGCTTTGAAGTAACACTGCTTTAGGATGATTGAAATGACAGCAAGAATTAAGAGGCTATGCAGTGAGGGGAGACTATAGGCTTCTAAGTCATGTGGCTGATTACTGACCTTGGTGAGGTAGGAATTAATCAGGGTTTCAACTAGGCACATGGAAGCAAAAGTGGAAAGGGGTGTGTGAGTGTGTGTGTGTGTGCACAAGTGTCTGTGCATATCTGATGTGGGAGACACATAAGAGGATGACTAGGATTTCAAGTCTGAATAACTGGGAGGATGGTCTGCCGTGAAGAGAAATGTGGAATAAGAAAAAAATATATTTATGGGGCACATGTTTAGGTTTGTATATTGCTAGATTGAGGTGTTTATAGAACAAGTTTATGTAGCAGATATACCAGGTATGTATACAGGTATATTTAGCAGAAAGTTTGAAATGTGGGTTGATTCTAGAGCATAGAAGAGACGTTATGGTTGTAGGTAAGATTTTGGAGTCATCCATATAGAGGAGATAACTGAAACCTTGAGGATAAATAAAATTGCTAGGCAGACATGGGCAGACAGAGAAAAGAAGAGGACCAAATACAGAACCTTATATTAAGAGTTTATATGTAAATTAATGTAGTTTACATATTGTGTGTAAGTATATATTTGTGTGTGTACATTCCATTTGAAATACTCCAAGACATAAGGAATAACTAATGGTTCAAATAAAACCTCCAGATTTAATTTTTATATTAATTTTAATAAATTCCTACACCTAATTAACTTCCATTAAAAAAATCAATAAATATACACTGAACATCTACTATAATCTTAGATGCTAAGGATACATCCTTGAGCCAAATAGAAAAGCTTTTCACCTTCATGGAACTTACATTCACTGAAGATTTTTAGCATTTGGGTTACTAAATTTCAGCAATGTCTAATTACTTAGGCAACAAAATTATATTGTGTATACGGTTTGGTATAATTCCTTGAAAAAGGATATGCAATATTAGTAATTTCATGGCAGAGCAGTAAAAACCACTCATAACTTAAAATGGATAAAAAGATAAAATGCATTTCTTTTTAAAACTTTTAAAATATTTATTTATTTGAGAGAGAGAGAGAAAGAGTGCATAAACAGGGGAAGAGACAGAAGAAGAGGGAGAGGGAGAAAGAATCTTCAGCAGACTCCCCACTGAGCATGGAGCCTGATGTGGGGCTTGATTCCATGACCTGGAGATTACAACCTGAGCAGAAATCAAGAGTCAGACGCTTAACCAACTGAGCCACTCAGGAACTCCAATAAAATGCATTTCTCTATAATATTTCTCTTGAATTAAAAATATGAAGAAATGGGCTAAATTTGAGCATGAGCGATGGCAGAACTCATAACAATGAACTTTCAATAGAAATTAGACACAAAAAAATAATTTCTGAAGAAGCTATTCAAGCTTTTTCATTGGAAAACACTTAAAAAAATAAGTACAGAAAACTCGTGTGTGGGAACATGAGACCCTCAGTACAAGATTCTAACACCTTTCCTTCCAATTTTAGATATTTTTACAAATTACACTGGTTAAGAAATTACATTGGCTTTCATGGGCAGGAATCCTACTGGCTTCAGTCTGGAAGTTAGTATCATAATATGAGAATACCCACACATACCCCTGTAAGTTTAGTATATATTTTTAATATTAAAGCTACAGTGATTCATGATGTAAGTTGTGGTAAGGTACCAAAGAGGTGAAAATTATAAGTGAAAATTTTAATCTTTTAAACTTTATTATTTAAAATTTGAATTTAATTTATTAAATCTAATAAATTTTTATTTATTTAAATAATTTTTATATGCACTGTATTTAAAAAAAATAGTAATTATTACAACTGGAGGAGAAATGAGCTTCTTCTCTCCCACCCACTTATCATTTTAGTAAATATGGACTGCTTTTTAAGTAGGGGCTTTCTTGAAAGTTAAACCTCCTCTTCAGGATCATTATACTTGCCAGGAGATGGCACTAATGCACTTTGTTCTGTAGTCCAGAAAACAAATCCACAAGCCAAAGGTTACCTCAGCATTGCATTATGTAATATTGTGTGAATGAAACATTTTGTTTCATTCCACTCCATACCCTTCAATTATTTCTGTTGCATGTTAAGGTTATTAGTTATCTCACCATGTCTGTATTAAAAGCCCAATTTGTTTTACCTCAGGAATACAACACATGCTTTAACTAAATGACCTGTTTCATTTTGCAGCTCATTTGAATGAAATGCTCTAGCCTTAAAAAGAAAAAAAGAAAATATGTATTTAAAAGTCCAGAGGTTACTAGATTTATAAATAATGATAAACTGCAAGGGTGCCAATGCAGTTCAAACTCAACATCATTTGGGTGGTAAAAATGTGAGAGTGGCTGTGAATATTAATTTTCTCCATCATTTATAATTCTTGCAATGTTAGTGGATACACTACTTTCTCTTATGAAGATATATGACTTTATATCCGATAAGTTATGAGATGATCTCATTCAAGTATTCACTATTTAACACATTTTTATCTTAGTAATAATGTTTTAGAAAATTTTATTTTCATGTGTTGGTATGAGAGTTTGTATGGTTGCTTGCCAAATCAAAATGAAAAAAACTAGAAGCTTATTTAGGAATGTAACTCACAGAACTATTAGTGTATTATATGCTTTGTGCCTGACATTATGTCAATTGCGGGGGGTAAGAATATGAAAAAGCTTACTTAATATCCCAGGCCTCCCTCAAGTAACTCACAGTCTTATGTGTTATGCAGTTATCTGTATACTTTAAGTTATTTTAATATTTTTGATGCTGTAATATTGTCAGATTGAACTAATGAAGGGCTCATGTTGCTATTAGGAGTTAATTGATTAAAATTGGGAATTTGGAAGATACCTACATTTTGTGAATGTACGTACCCTTTTAACTCATGTTTTAATATTGTGCCTTTATGCAATATCTACATATACCGCAGACAGTTGCTTGTTCAATAAAAGAGTAAACCAAAGTATTTTATTATAGAAAAACTTCCATTTTGAACTTTGGAAGGAAGCTTCGGTAATACAGGTAGGAATAACTTTTTATAACTTCAAGGGGTTATGAAATCACTGTGTTGTACCTAATCCTCACAGAAATGCTATATATTGTTATAACCCAGAAAGAATATATTGTATAGTGTTTAGAATCTTTAAAGAACAAGTAAGTGAACATAAAATGACAAAAGAGAAAGAAGCTTGCAAAGGATGGTTTTGACAGTTCAAGTTCCAAAAGTGTAGTCCACACAATAGGCAGAACTTATAACCATAAAATTTTGAGATTTTATAACCCTGGAGAGACAGAATAAGATGGAGGAGGGCCTGAACTCTTGAGCAAGATTTGCCTTTCTTCAAGCTTTTCAAAAAATGACAAGTATATTTAGTATTGTGTAAAATCACCATGTTATAGTTGTATATAGATATCCTGTTAAACTAAACAATATTTGATAGTCACAATAATTTCAAGTGTGGCAAAATAAGGGAAACTATAATTTTCATCATTTCCAGATAGATGTTCCTATCTACAAATGAGTGGTTTTCTGGCTTATCAGAAACACAGGAAGAGATGTATATGCACACATGCACACACACACACACACACACACACACACACACACAATCTAGACAACAGGCAAAAAAAAATGTTGGTTTCAAATTTATTGATGAAAAACCCATTTGCATTGCTATGATCAAATAAAGAAGTGATTTCCAATACACCTTTAGAAGCAGAAACTTTTCGTTAAAGGGAATTTTTAAAAGATGGTTAATATGTAAAATACATAAAAACGTTCTTCCTTCTGGTTGAAGAGATATTGAGACTCTTGGAGACCCACCTTGATTGTTTCTTTTAGACTCTGAATCATAGTAACTTATCCCAGAGTAACTCAACCCCAAGGCTACAAATTTCTTAATGAAAGATAGTAATTCCACACCCCCCCACAGTTCATAAAAGTAACCTCTAATAAGGCCTTTATCTCCCTCTCTTCCAGTAAGAAAAATATTAAACATGAAGTTCTTACCCTTTCCCTACTTGTATCTGGGTGTATGTGCTAAGAACTTAACATGAAGTCTATTTTTTGCACAGGTAACCAATTGTTCCTGCACCATTTGTTGGAAAAACCATCTATTCTTTGCTGAATTGCTTTTGCACATTTGTCAAAAATCAATTGTCTACATATATGTGGTACTATGCTTGAAATTTATTCTACTCTGTTGATCTATTTATCTTTATGTCAATATCACAATGTAGATCACAGAAGCTTTATAAGTCTTGAAATTATGTAGTATGTAGTCTTCCAATTTTGTTCCTTTTCAAAGTTGTTTTAGGTATTCCAAGTCCTTTATATTTCTTTATTAATTTTAGAATCAGCTTCTCAATTTCTAAATAAAAAACAAAAGCAAACAAAAAACCAAGCAAACCCTACTAGGACTTTGATTGTGATTGCATTGATGTTATAGATCAATGTGTTATGTTTTCGTTTTCATTTTCATTAAGATCAAAATCTTTTATTCCTCATTAGATTTCTTCTTTGGCCCATGTGTTATTTAGAAGTGTGCTATTTGGCTTCCAAATGTTTGGGGGATTTTCCTGATATATTTCTATTACTGAATTCTAATTTAATTCCATTGTATTCAGATAATATACATTATATGACTTGAATCCTTTATTTTTCTGACTTGTGTATGGACCAGAATATGTTTCTGTGTACACTTGCAAAGAATGTGCATTCTGTTGTGCTGGGTGGAGTGTCCTGGAAACAAATTAGGTGAACTTCATTGGTAGCATTGTTCGTTTTCTATTTTCTGACTGATATTCTACTTAAGCAATCAATTAGCAATTATTGATAGGTTATTGAAATATATTACTTACTGGTGGATTTGTCTGTTTTTCCTTGTTCTATACTATTTTTCTTTCATGTATTTTGAAGCTATTAAGTGTATAAATTTTTAGAATTTTGTCATTTGAATAACTTGCTTGTCATTATGAAATTAGCTTTCCTAATATTTTTGTTAAAACATAAAATTTGTCTAATGTGAATACAATCACTTCTAATTATAAAAATTATTGTTAGCATAATGTCTTTTTTCATCCTTTTATTTTTTGCCTCTTTAATGGTTTTATATACATACATATATATGTATATGACATATACATATATATATATATATATTTTTTTTTTTTAGAGTGGGGGAAGGGCAGAGGGAAAGGGAGAGAGAGAATGTTAAGCAGTTCCATGCCTAGTGTGGTGTCCAGTGCAGGGCTCAATCTCACCGTCCCGAGATCATGACCTGAGCTGAAATCAAGAGTCACACACTTAACCGACTGAGCTACTAGATACCTTTTATAGTCCTATTCAAACTAATTTTCTTATAAGCAATATAAGTGTTTCTTTTTTTTGTTTGTTTGCTTAATATGACAATCTGTCTTTAATTGGAGTGTGTAGATCATTTTAATTTACTGTGATTGTAGGTATAGCCAGTTTCATTAAGAGATATATCATATTGGGAGCTTAGATCTTCAGGGTTTCTCTTTCTTTCTTTCTTTGGTTGGATGTGGTTGTCTTGCCCCCTAGTTATGTAATTTGAAAGTGAAAGGTGGACTACTAATCATCTTTTTTGGGATAAAAAAAGGTGGTATAACCTAGGAAAATCCTGACCAAAACAGGTCATACATTCACCCTATTTGTAACTTTCTTTTTAGGTATTTCTTTGTGTACCTATTTAAGCAGACATTTTGAGTAAACTTGAGACCTGAGGAGACAGGCCTGGTCACCATATACTCAGCATCTTGTGTCTCCTGAGACTAGTGCCAACATTAGATTATATGGAATTATATGGATTATCTAGAGAGCAAGATTGTCACACACCTACAACTTTAGCACTTTAGTGACCAAGAGTCACTAAATAATACATATTAAGATGTGATGGGATTTTGTTTATCCCATGTTAATCAGCAAAGTTATGAAACTCATGAAGAATATATAAATTAAAAAAATAAGTCAAACTGATCTTTTTGAGCCACATAAAATATTTAATTCCATGACTCTCATACTTTATAAAAACTTAGTTTAACATTGTATAGATATTTTAAAAGTAAGTTAGTATGTGAGTGTAATAAGCATGCATACAGATATGTATAAAGAATATAGTTAAATACTTTGAAACTTTTGATATTCTCAATCATATTTCCATAACACATAGTTACCTGGAGATAACAGACTGTAAACACATTTAGTTTTTGACTGTTCACTTCAGTTTTATCTTGCTATCATAAAATTGATACATCATGTAAATGAATTCAGAACAGTTTATAAAGAATCATTGTTAAATCTGACAATTTATCTGTATTTAAAATCCTTTTTACTTAAAACATTTCCGAATTCTGTTTTTATAATCTTTTGTTTCAGAAATTCCCCCTAAAGGTCTTCTTTCCATTGGTATAAAACATACCTCAGAGGACTAAATTTTCAGAATTGTAGTAACTGTGTTATTCTTATATTCATTTTAGAAATTCTCTTTTCAAACCTTAAAGATGAAAATAATGATTTCCTATTATCCTTATTCTTCCTACCTTGATTCCAAAACCTTCCTGTGTACATAATTTCATTAGAGATTAAGTGAACAATGACAAATTATTATTTAAAAAAGGACTTCATTGAAATTTGTGCTAGTTTTATGTAACAGCTGCCAGATAGAGTTCAAAGCTTATTTATATGTAGTTTACAAAGATAGATTCGTATTCACAAATGCATAAGCATTACTGACAAGGAGAAGGAACTTTTAAGAAGCAATTGTTTCATTGTGAAAACAAAATTTTAACTCATTCCAGTTCCTTGAGGCTCAACTTTGATAGATCTCAAGTTGGTTAAAATATAACTAACTATACATTCTCTTATGTTCTCATGGTTCTTAAATGGCTCTTTGGTGCTGGGAATGACAATGTGGGACTGTTTCTTACAGGGTGTCTCATTCTCTGCTGGGAGTGTTCCCTGCACAACTTCTATCCCTACCCTCCGTCCTGCCAACTTCTCATCCATCAGACATCAATACCAGTAAAATAGAAGTTCCAGGAATGCCCAAACATCATCTGCCATGATTAGCCAAAGAGACCAAGTGCCCCTGTTATCCAGTCTCATGCAACATTAGTCTTTTATAGTAGTAATAACAACTGTGATTATAATAACTAATTATGTAATTATTGTCTACTTTGGGGACACTGATGTAAATGCCAGGATGGTAGGAACTATGACTTGCCACTGAATTCCTAGTACTTAATCAAGCACAGAGTAGGTCCTCAGTGACTATAAATTGACTTTATTCATTTTTGATTGGAGAGAGGAAGGTGAGTGGATGAAGGGACTAGGATTGATGCTTTTAAGGAAAGCATGATTAGATAAGAGTGTCTTTTTGAGATCTAAAATCTTCTGAGTATATGAAAGAAGAGATACGAAAGTGCTTAAAGTTGGGAGTATTATTTACATACTCATGGCAATTATTTTCTTACAGCAGATTTGTTCGTAGCTTAATTGATTTAGATGCTTTAGTGAGGTTCATCTGGTTTATTGGTCAGGACCTAGGGCACATAAATTTGAAGCTAGACATTCTTATAGTTAATTTCAGTTAAGGAGGGACTGTTTCTATAGACTCACTGTGAAAACCCCAACTAGTGTAATACATGGTCTTGATATTCATCAGTGGCTTCAGTCAAAAGAGTGATGGTGTCTCAGACAACTGCATATGGTTTGTAACTTCAATGAAAATTCAAGTTAACCAATATTTATGGAGCACTTGAGATTGTTGGCCTACAAGCACAGTACCCAGCAGAAAATCAGTACTGAGTTCATCTTCTACAGACAGTTGTTGACATTTTATATGTGAAGTTTTTCTGGTATGGATCTACTTTCCCTTTTTTGTTTGGATTAAATAATGTCTAACAATTCTGCCATGCCAAAAAAAATAGTAATCTCTGTCAATACGTATAATTTATGGTAAGATTCTCAGTCATGCATATTTCAGCTGCAGATTTTGACTTACTCAAGTAGTGTCTCCAAGTTTGTGATTATTTGAGGATAAGTTTTTTCAAATGGAGCTGAATTTATATCACGATCGACAACTTGTTTGGAAAACTCTTCACAAATAACAAAGTAATAAAAGCAGGGATTGTGGAACAAACCCCAATAAGTAATTTTTTATTGACTTTCACAGGAATATTTGAAATGTAGGCAATTGCTTCAACTATATATTTCCTAAATTAGCCATCTATGCAAATTATAGCAAGCCTAGAATTTTTAGCAATCTAGGTGCTCATTACCTGTTGCAGACTAGTAATACTTCATATGTTCTATTCTGGTTTCCCTTTGCTACTGGTTTTATGCCACCACTGAGTACTGTTTTATAGATACTATATTATAAAGCAAATAATTTATCAGGTAATTTAAATGTAAATCAGTAGATATTAAATTATAGAGACAAATTACTATACTGGTTACTACAAAAATAACTTGATGAAATATTTTCCACACTGAAACTTGAAGGGAAAAAGAAGACATTATATTAAGACAAGCTCAAGAGGGGCGCCTGGGTGGCTCGGTGGGTTAAGCCTCTGCCTTCGACTTGGGTCATGATCTCAGTGTCCTGGGATCCAGCCCCGCATCGCATCGGGCTCTCTGCTCAGCAGGGAGCCTGCTTCCCCCTCTCTCTCTGGCTGCTTCTCTGCCTAATAGTGATCTTGGTCTGTCAAATAAATAAATAAAATCTTTAAAAAAAAAAAGACAATCTCGAGAAAGGAAATCTATGTACATTGACCTAGAAATTTGAATAGCACGTAGTCAACAAAGGGAAAGGGAAAAAGAAAGAGAAAATCAAATCAATTGGACTCTCATCTTATTCAAGGGAAGTATTTTGATGCTCTTAATGATCACAAAAATCCTTTAGCGAGTCATAGTTTTGTTGTTGTTGTTGTTTTACTAATGAACTTTTGTTTAACTGCTTGTAAAAACAGTCTCTATAAAGATGTGATAAAGCTTTTATCAATGATGTCATATGGTTACAGGTAAATGTTACTCATTACTAGGAGATAGAGTCTTTTATTTTCTTTTTTTGTATATAGAAAAACTGAGAAAATTTATTCAAATATTAGTAGGTGGATACAAAAATATTTTGTTTTCTTTTTCTTAGCAATATCCTTCAATTTGGGGTTGCATAGAGTCCCAGAATTATATGCCAAAAGTCATATGGTGATCTACCATCAAATACTATTTATACTTATATTTATATACATATTTATATTTATACATGATCTATCATGTGGCAACTCAATTAGGTTACTTTTAATATTTTTTGAAAGCAAAGAAATGGAAATCATATGATTTGCTAGCAGTTTTGTTAAACAGTATTAGAGGTACCCTCTCAACAAGGAAAGAATTATATCAGCCATAACCTTTGTTTGATTCAGGGTAAGTTTTACTCATTAGAGCAAGGCACTGTATTAAGATCTAGGAGGATGCCTTTCTTTTAGAATAGAGGGAGAAGAGTAAGAAAAGTAGCATGAATTTCAGTCTCTTTCTCAGATCAGTTTTAAGGAGGAGTATATATGGCTTTGATATTTTGCTTGTATGCCCTTGGAAAGTCTTTGTGTACTCCAGGGAATACCTTGCCTAGTATGAAGACCAATGGTTCAAACTAGAGCATCAAGTCTCAGCTCCCTAACCTGGCACAGATCTTCCTAATTGTGGCACAATCCACCTTTCTCGCCTCCTCCAGCATAGTTTACCTTGGGTATCCAGGGATGGGATTATACTGATTTATATGCCAATACCTAAAATCTCTTTCCAGTCTATGTGACTTTGCAAATATTGTTTCCATCTTCAATTAAGGAAACTTCTTGTTTTTCAAGATCCTGCTCATGTTCTATCTCCACAATGAAACCCTCCCTGACTTTAGGAAGCAGAACTACTCCCACCTGTTTTGCTCATACTAATTTAGTAACATCTGTCATGTTGCACTGATATTGTGTGTTAAACTTTTTATTAAACTGTCTTATTCTAGAGATTCTGGGCTATGCCTTATTTATTATTTATATCCTCATTGTCTAGGTTGGGGGTATTGAATAAATATTTGATGAATAAATATATTTGACTAAGGTAAATTCATTAAGAATATGCATTAGAAATGTGACATATAGTCTATTGCTATATAAATTGTGTATTATTGACCCTGTCAGTATTTCCCTTTATAACTCAATTTCTTCTCTTGTTATTTCCCATAATTTTTCTATAATATACAAATGAATTATGTTTAGTACAGTTCATGGCTATATTTTTAAATACTTCTCATATATCATAGTATGTTACCTGGCCCATTGTAATGTTTTCTTTGTATATTCGGATTCCTATTGTTTGAATTTATAAAATACAGTGGATCCAAATTTATAAATGGGCATTATTCTAAAAATTCATTATTAAGTCAGTTGTTTTGATTTTAGAATTTATATTCCCCCCAAATTAAGGCTATAAATGGCGATTAAATTGCTAGGCAGTCCAGCAAAACTTGTTTGGCTGATATTAACCTAAAATATGGTATAATGGTACTCTTCCAGGTTTATTTAATATAAAATCATAACACTGGGAGGAAGTTAACTCTTTATTTTCTCTAATGCATTCTGATTTCTAACTGAAATATATATCAAATATATATTATATATTATATATTATATATATATATATATATATATCAAATATATCAAAAATATATTTCTAGAGATGTTGAAACTCACATGGGTTGGGGAAGGGTTAAAGAAAAAAAGAAGAGAAATGTGGTTTACTTCTTGCTCCTCAGTGTGGCCTGCTCCACATTAGAAAGGCAGAATCTCAGGGTCACTCCCACTGAGTCAGAATCTGCATTTTAACAAGATGCTCAGGTGATTTGCATGTACACTGAAGTTTGGGATGCCCTGAAGATCAACAGTGGCTCTTTTTCTTTTTCTGTCTGCATTAGAAGAGGAATATCTCTGTTTTCAGACATCTACAGAAGAGGAAGAACTACTTGAAACCACCGATTTCTGGGAATTGTTAAATAATCAGGGCAAAAGAATATTTTTCTTATAGAGTCGATGAAAGGATCCAGTATCTATCAGATTATATGGCTCTTTGGTAAGAAGGAAGAATAAGTGTTTGGGATAATTAAAAACCTGTTGGCTTAAACATGTTTGCAAACTAATGAATTCTCTATGTATATGTATGTATATATACACTACTGTGATTAATCCAGAATAGAATTTTTATAGAAATATAAAAATAAATAAGGCAGAGCAAAATAAATATCCCCAAATAGCTACATAAAAAGAAATGAGTGGATAACAAAACCCTCAAATTTATGAATAAATGATGGAAACTTCAAATTCAACAACTATATTAGGTTGTTTTTGACAATAATTGAAACCGTATTAGAGGCATAGAAATGAGGTATATTTGTTGTACATTAACTAGGACAATATGTTTATGAAAAAAGACTCCTTTATATCTCTTCCATTGTTTTCTGGGTGATCATTTTAAAATTGTTTTCATATACCCTAACAGAACCAAACATGGTTGGTAAATGGCATCTGTAATTTGGGTTTTTAACCTAGCCTTCTTCCTTGTGCCAATTACTATTAGCAGTAGCTGGCATGATAGATAATGCAGTATTGGAGAATAGCTCCTCTAAACTTCACTAACGTTGACTCTATATACTGTTGGTAAACATAGTCAATGTTTAATGTACTATTTGTCTTTAGTTTCCACTGAATAAGTTTCCATGCGTTACCTTTAAATATATATAACGTATCATCACATCTATCTTTTGACATTTAAACTTATGTAAAACATTGTTTTTTTATTTTTTCAAACGAGAGATGTTTTTATAAGAAATTATAAGAGTATTAAATAGTGATGAAGTATTAATACCTTCATCTTTCTTTTAAATTTCTAACCAAAGATCAGAAAAATGTTTCATTAATGAAAGAAACTAAGAAAGAAACTAAAATTAAGTTCCTTCTTAATTCAGGGAGATCTCTTGATGTTGTGGAAATAGTTCTCACTGTGCTAGGGTTAAAGAAACAACCTTGAATCTTCTTGTGCACTTCCTAACTTTGTGGCCTTGAAACAGTCATTTACTATCTCCTGGGTTGAAAGCAGATTTTGAACTAAAATCCTGCCTTAAAAACCCTTCTAGTTTTAGATCTATAATTAAGGAGCAGTGTTTTATCTTATATATATAACTTTTATTTGTTTTTGCTAGTATAGATAATAATAGTTATGGAACATAAATCAGAATGATGTTTCAAATAGTAAATTCAAGTGTCAATATTAGTTGTTTTATTTTCTTAACTAAAGTAAACAACATAACAGCATTTTCACTATCTAATATATGGGTTGAGAAACACAAAGATTCAAGAACCGGTTGATTCTTTATGGCATAGTTTATCTACAAAATGTTGGTATTGGGGCGCCTGGGTGGCTCAGTGGGTTAAGCCGCTGCCTTCGGCTCAGGTCATGATCTCGGGGTCCTGGGATCGAGTCCCGCATCGGGCTCTCTGCTCAGCAGAGTGCCTGCTTCCCTCTCTCTCTCTCTCTCTCTCTCTGCCTGCCTCTCCATCTACTTGTGATCTCTCTCTGTCAAATAAATAAATAAAATCTTTAAAAAAAAAAAGCAAAATGTTGGTATTAAACTTTTATAATATAAGCACTTCAATTTTTATGATGTTCTAGGTAGTAGGTATCTCAATGTTCAGTTATTCCAGGAATAGCAGTTTAACTTTATAAATTTGTTATGGTACCAACTGAAATAGTAACAATAAGTCTACCAACAAGTTCTGCTTTTTGAAACAGTCCATCTGTGACATGGAAAAACAAATTAGTCCACCTTTCATTATTAGCCTGACGATAAATTAAAACACTTTTCCTAAAACATATTTCCTAAGATTGCAATTTCAATTATAGATATGCTCATGGGGATCCTACAAATAGGATACTATAAATCTTGAATAAATTCAAAATTCCATCTGTTGTGTTCTAAAGAAAAATAGTATTTTAAAGGAAAAAAATCGTTTTCTCTCTACCAACTTATATTCAGGACAAGAGTTAAAATAGTTTCTAAAGAAGTTCTTTTTTCCCCTCACATATAGTCATAACTCTGAGTTGTGTACTAAATTTAGTTCCACACTATAAGTAACTGACTTTCTCAATAGCATATGAGAATTATTCATTTAAAATTGCTTAAAACATGTTTTTTTGCTATTTTTTAGATGACAGATGATCTGAATAGAGTACAGTGAGGTCGACCTATTTAATTATATTTTCACAGATATTTTTTGTGCTTCCACTAGTCAGTGAGTTCTTTGAAGGTGAAGATCATATTTAATACACTTTTGTATTCTTATCATCTTTTTTTAAAAGATTTTATTTATTTATTTGTCAGATAGAGAGGGAGAGTGCACACAAGCAGGGAGAGCAGCAGGCAGGGGGAGAAGTAGGCTCCACACATAGCAGGGAGCACAATGCGGGACTTGATCCCAGGACCCTGGGATCTTGACCTGAGCTAAAGGCAGATGCTTAACCAGCTGAACCACACAGGTGTCCCTCTTATCATCTTTTTAAAGCAGAAGAATGCCTAAATTACATTAGCTGATCTTAAGTTGCTGGATTTTCTAAAATAATCATTACCAAAGATGCTCACCTCATTATTATAATTTTATATTCATTCCCTTTTTCTTTTAAATAATTTTCTTTTCTATATTTCTTAAACATATGTTTGTGCTGTGATCCGTGGTGCCAGGAAGTCTTTATGTTTCATATCATGAAATCTTTTGGAAAAGAAATATCCTTCCATTATAGTATGAGTGGTGTAGATTATAATTTACTGAACTATGGTTGAATGGAAGGCACTGGGAGGTAACTTCCTGAGGTGTAGGGGCAAGGATTAAACTCACTCAGCCACCCAGGCGCCCAGGGCAAGGATTAAAGATGACTTTGTTCATGGTTCGAAGTATTATTTTCCCTTGCTTGAACAACTAAAATTATGTTATTGCTTTAAGAATGTAAGTAATAACATGTTTACTGTCTTTGCACATAACTTTTTTCTGAGTTTCTATTTCATTAGGAAAGAGTCCTTGAAGGGGAATTACTAGGACAAGGATTTAAACAATTTAAGCCTCATGGTATGTAATGTCTGCAGGGCATCCTTAAACATTTTAGGCCTTCTCATTTCTTTATATTTGATCATTTAAAAAGTAAAATGGGATTTATTGTTCTAATTTGTTTCTGAAATTGAGCATTTTTCAAGTTTGTTGGACATTTCTCTTTTGTTTTCTAAAAATTCTCATACACTTTCTGTTAACAGGAACATTTTTAGAGACCAGGTGCCACTGTTACTCTTCATTTAAATCTCCTTTTTGGGCTGATGTCGTTTCTCCTACATCAGAATTTCATTTACCTTTTAAAAGCACCATGTTAAAAAAATATTCTGTAAAGCATTTTTGCTTTGTCTTAATTTTTCTGTTTTCTGATATCTCATATATACCTTTAATGCCGCAATTCCCTAATCCATTCATTATTTTATGCACACCACTATGTATTACTTATTTTGCTGACAAAGTTATTCTCAAGTTCAAAATCTTTCAGAAGCTCCTTATTGTCATTAGGCAGAAACTTCCTTCTCTGCTTGGCAACGAAGGCCTTCAACAAAGAGGATCCAGCTTTCACTTTTCCAGTTTACTCTCCTGCATGTCGGCTATCCCCTAACCAATCTGAATTAACTGTATCCATTTTCCTTTGAATTTATTAAATACATTCTTCTATTCATCATTTGTTTCTTTGCTGATTTTGATCCCATTCTCTCAACAACCTTATCCTATTATTTCTAGTGAAAACTCTCTAAGTCACATGTCAAGTTTTACATTTCTTCTTGAGAGCTAATTTGATCGTTGGTGAGAGTTTATGGGAACCGCCATTTACTGACATTTTCTGCGCTGATTTGTATTGAAGTTGTTCTAAAGAATATGTCCCCAGGGTAATAATGTCAGCACTTTAAGGACCGGTTTTGCCCGCTCCTCCTCATGGTACTTTGGGACTTTGTGCAAAACAGATCCTTAATACACGCTTATTTAATTGAATTAAACCTAAGTGCTAGTTGGTTAAATCCAGCTTTATTGAAGAGCTTGAATTAAGGCCTACAGCTAAAGGTCTCAGAAGTTCTTATGGATTTTCATATTTGATTTACACACTGAGCCAGAAGCTTTGGAATTATTACTGCCCTGGCTTAAAGAACATATTTATAAATATTCCTCGGGGAAATGCCTTTCCTCTTTTTTGAATAAGATAGACTCACTGAAACTAATTCCACAAGTAACCCTTCCTAAGTTACCATGAGCTGTGGGCAGTAAAACCTCAAAATATAGTTAATATTCAAAGAGGACAGCCTGAATATAAGGAGCAGTGGAAATATCTCTTGATGCTTACCTACAGAGATTTAATTTTTTCACTTTTCACCTTAAAGAAAAAGGTGAAACAGCTGACAATATTAACAGGAAGTGATCTTTAGAGTATTACTTTAACAAACAAATAACAGAAAAATCTATACAACTACCATTTTAATTAGAAATTGGTACTTACCAAGTATTTAAATGTGAGAAGACATCTTCTGACCAAGATGGAGTAACAGGGATTAGATTTATGCTACCACCTGAAATAACAAAGGAAATAAAGATCAGGCTGATAGATGTAAATGTGTATATATGTACACACACACACATACACATACACATAAACTAGTTTCCGATAAAGGACAATAACCCTTGAAAAACAAGGAACAAACAAGATGAGTCTTATTATTATCCCAGCGTACACCTTGAGGGAGTTTTCAAGCTGGAGCTCTCAGGCAAAACCTAGAAGACTCCTCTTAAGAAGATGGAGTAGAGAGCCTGGGGGAGGCCAAAGTGGCTAACGTTTGCAGGACAGAATACCAGAGAGGAGGAAGCTGCGCAGAAAATTCCAGAGATCTTCAGAAGGCCCCTCACCAATATTCCACTGAGTACAGATCAGACCAGAGTCTGAAGAAACTTCCCAGGGCTAGGGAGAGAAAAATACTGAAGGAATAGAGGTAACCTTGGCTTGGGGCTCCTCTGGGGCTGAAGAGAATGCATATTCCCACCAGGCCACATAGAAAACCTCATGATTCACAGGGGATTGAGAATAGTACACAGCAGTGTCTTGCCTCAGATGTGGGGAATAATTAGCCTAGACTGATTCAGCTTGGTCCTCCCTAACAAATCTTAAAAGCAAGACCTTAAAGGATCACACCTGCCCCCAACTGTAAGCACAACTCTACCCACTCCTGCCGGAAGAGGCAACTGAAGTTCAGTGACCCTCCTTCCTGACTGATTCCCAGCTACATGGAGACTAAGTGGCAGCCAATTCTTACAGACAAGGGACCCTTACTCGCTCCTCTGGGGAAAGGGAGTCTCTCTGGGTGACCAGAACTCAAAATTGTTGAGGTAGGAAAGTCTCCAAGTGGGTTACTGGATGTGATGGTCAGTGGAACCACCTCTGCTATCATCCCAAGTTTCCCAGATCCAAGTTTCTGTCCCTTTTGGGACACAGCAGGTTACAAAGTTCTGGGATTTAGATGTTTGTGTTGATGCTTCATCCCCACGGGGGGCTGCTTTGGAGTTGGTGCCTTTGTGTGCATTAGCAGACCATTTCAAAAGGTCCGTTTAAGCTAGCAGCTTCTGGGTTGTGCAGGATAAGACTAGCGGATACCAAGCCCATAGTATCTCATTTCTTGGAAAGTGGATCTCCTGGTGGGATGCCCATCTTGTGTGGGATCAGGTATTCTGTAAACTCCCAAGTAGTGGTTCTGATCGATGCCCAGTAGGCGGGAAAGCCTATAACCAGAATAGTTATCTATGCTTGCACTAACACATTATTGCCCTTTCCAGAACAAAGGGACCCAATGTAGCCAATCTGTCATGAAAGGGTTGTTGGTGCCTCAAGAAATCATACCATGCTAAGAGCTCAGCATTGGTCCCCAGGGATGACATGTTCTATTAACCATCTCTATAACTCTTCACAGGTTAGGCATTCCTGGATGCCATTCTGATATTGTTGCTCATTACAATAATTATAATCCTTTGGCTTCTGGCAGTTAAATCACAGAACCTGACCTTTATTGAATCAGGGTCTTACTTCCATCAGCAAACTAATTTCTGTGACAGCCTCCACCATCAGCCCTGGCCTACAGAGAATTATCTTGAACATTTTATGATGCTTATGATGCTCATACCAGTCCTTTCCTTACGGTCTTGGTAAATAGTGTGTTCTATAGGCCTTCTTAAGGAATGCAGTCTTTTGGATATTGTGGTCTCGCATAACATAACTCTCCCAGCAGAGCCAAATCACTGAGGCTTTTAATCTATTCCTCTACTAGCTGCCGCAGGAATTCACATAGTTCAATCTCATTCACCCCGGGTGACTTTTTCTGGCTTCTGCTAGAAATCCAAGCAGCAATTTGTGCCATTGCCTAGCTTTTCACCAGAATATTAAGTCCCATCTCCAAGTCAATACACTCTTCCTGATCCAGAATTATGGTCCAGCTCTTTTGATGGAGCACCTGCTGTATCCAGTTCCATAAGTGCATGTGTACATGCCTGCTACCTATCATAGCTCTTTGTGATACTGTTTCCCCTCATGAGAGCCAACACTTCCCTAGCTACATTGTTGTGTCTTAACACTTGCTTTAAGTCTTGTTGGTCAGGAGAAGTGGTCAGGAAAACTCCTGAGAAGGCATCTGTTGCTTTGTTTGGGAAAAACCTCTGTCTTATCTTTCCTTGTGGGAAGAGTGCTAGCTGTTCATGGGGAAGGGTGGGGATCATTCTGTACATTCAGAGAATGATGGGGACTCAAAATCTTCATTAGATGTTCCTGGTGTAGCATCCTAGGAGCTGATGTCAGCATAACAGCCTTGAATCTGTTGAACATTCAACCATCTTTGAAGTTCAGTAACTGACTATTGAATACTGACCTTTATCTTCATCTTTTTCTGCTTGCCAACTGCATGAGTGGTGGGCTGCTTTTTAGCTGCTAAGTAGACTCTCTTGCTCTTATGCTTCACTTTCTATTATTTCTTAATTTCTGCCAGATTTTCATTATCCACTTTTAGGGCAGCAATGAACTCAATAAAGATTATTTAATTCCATTATCTTTATATTTATTAACCATCCTCCCCTCCCCTGCCCGTAGAGTTTGAATGCCTGAATCCTCAATGCTAGAGTGTAGCCATCCCCAGATAGTCTCCCAGGTGGCCACAGGTAAAAGTTTGAACAAGTAGAATACTCCCTTGTGCCAGAAGCTGTCCATGCCCCATTTGCCACTCAGGGTAGGATCTACATTGTCAGCTGAGGAGTGAGTGACAGTTACCCAGACCCCATCTTACTGCTTGCCTTCTCAGACCATTCCTGGTACCAACTATGCCCACTGGGTGACCCAGACATCAGATGCTAAGACAAAATTTTTATTGGAGTGTAAAACCTATGAAAGGAAAAGAATAAAAAAAGAGGCAATCAATCTACATGAAGAACTAAGAATGTCTCTGCCAGCTTGGTAGGGTGCTCTATATCAAAGATATAGGTTATCTGATGTAGTCCTGTCCTTTGTTTGGCTTTAATCAGTCTTTGACTGAGAGCCAATGTAAAAAATTTGATCCTAGATCAAAAGCTAAGCTAAGGCAGACCTCGAAGAAGCTAAGAGCTGGAGGTTATCAGCTAACCACATTCCTCACAGCTGGACAGTGAGTCTCTTCTTGAATGATCTGCAGGCCACATCACTGTGTTTGCCAGAGCTCTCAAAAATACCTGCTTTTGTACTTTGATATCTGAATCTGTTTCTAATTGTAACAATAAGTCCAGGACCAGGAAGTTTGAAAGAATACCTTGCTGGAGGTGTTCTTCACTTCTCTAAGGGAAAGGCTGGACACACATGGCAGGTACCTGGAAGTGTTAAACCAAGAGAAAGGGCCGCAAGGGAAAATGCACTCATCTGTACTGGTTAGGTCATTATCTTGATTTCAAGTGTGTACCCTAACCTGCTATTTACCTTTCCTTGTATCTAATTGTTAATTTCAGTGAGATTGCAGAGTTTGAAACAGAAGGATAGAATACTGCTAACACATCTTACATTAATTAATTAATTAAGCAATTTGGGTATTTAAAAAAAATACAATAGAGATTTTGGAAATGTCTGAATTAGAAATATATTACTTGTTTGAGGAAGTCCAGTGGAAAAATACGAACAATTAGATTTCTAGAATATGTGTTTTCCTATCTAGACTACCATAGTTCAGATAATGTGGTAAATTAAGATTGGATTATTTGAATTTTACTTTTTTACTCTCCATGAAAAATAGACTTACCTACTAAAGGAGTAGTTACTGAATAATATTGCAGAAAATCTAACTCTTTTAAAGCCATTTAGAAGCACACAATTTAACTGTGTCTCTTCTGTCTACTTCAACATTTATTACACTTGTTAATTAAAGCATGTCTCCAAAGACCTCTGCTTGCCAACCATGTATAACCCTGGCTGGAAGTGCCCTATGTATCTGACGGTAAAGGTGTTTGATACAATTATTGTCGAAGACAGTCCAGATTGACCTTCCTCTTCAGAGGAACAACATATACTTGAAAGAAAAAAGGTCTTAAATGTTGTATAAATGATATTTAACTAATCTACATTGGTCTTTGCCAGTACATCACGCATTTATTTCTGAGTTTGGGTCTCTTAAGTTTGACCTAGCACCAAAAAAAAAGGTAAATTTACTACAGGAGTGATAGGGAAAATTGCCATTTAAAACAACTGCTGCCTAACGAGGGTGGGCACTGTAAAATTAATTTCTTTTCTATTGCATCCTTGGAAGGATTTGAACGCATATATTTGAGCTTTGAGCTAAAATTCAAAGCAGTGCTCTGAAGATAATTTGTAGCTCTCCTGAAGAGATATTAAGGAGATTGAGATGGCATAGAGGAAGAAAGGAATCAGTATGATGAGGAAAAGCTGGAATTCTAAATAGGGAGACAGGGCCATCCTGGAATGGGGTGTTCAAAAATTTAATACCAAAAACTCATTGCTTCCATTTTTTTGTTGTAAATCTTTTTCTGACTTCTTCAAACCTTCAGTACAATCTGTCGTGCCTACAAATGCTGTATTTGAGAGCCAGGGTACTTTGTTGTTGTTTTGAAGTTTAATTGTTTTTAAGAATTACAGAAAGAGATTGAGGCTGAATCCCATGATGAGACTGACACAAATCAGAGAGGAACATCATCAGTCAGAAAAATTAACAGGATTAATTCAGCAGATGCCAAAAATGACCATGAAAATCTAAGCCACTTCCACATTCCATCTCCTACCTCCCAAATCCTAGTGATTAATAGAAATCTTGCAAAGTTTTACAAATGATTCACAAATAGTGGAATTAGGGTTCAAGTCCATTAGCCAGGTCTCAAGGGGCAGGTGACCCAGTTAAAATCTGAGTTGCACAGGGATACTGGAATCTAGGAATAAGGATACACATAGGCCTTGGTAACAATGGAAGCAAAACCTCAAAGTTTCCTCAATGGCTCATCTCAGTGTCTTTATGTGCATTAGCTTTAAAAATTTTTAATTTTACTGTGCTAAGAGCACTTAACTTGAGATCTACCCTCTCAACAGATTTTTAAATATACAGCACAAATTGTTAGCTATTTGCAAAAGTCAGAACTGTTCTCACAGATAACCATCTAATCTGTTTTTTAAGGTCCTCTGTGGGAAAGTAAGTTTTCAATGTCCAATAGACACATTTTTTTTAAGATTTTATTTATTTATTTGACAGACAGAGATCACAAGTAGGCAGAGAGGCAGGTAGAGAGAGAGAGAGAGGAAGAAGCAGGCTCCCTGCTGAGCAGAGAGCCCAATGGGGGCTCCATCCCAGGACTCTGGGACCATGACCTGAGCCGAAGGCAGGGGCTTTAACCCACTGAGCCACCCAGGTGCCCCCACATTTTTTTTTTACAGGGGACCTCTAGAATGTACTTATCTTGTACAACAAAACTTTATATCTGTTGTATTTGTTTTTCATCTTACTTAAGACTTTTTTCTTTACATAGTAGAAAACTTGACTTTCAGCAGCTACTAGGAAGGAGTGATCACACTTGCTGGGTCTCAAATCTTAGGGAAACATATGATTATGTTCGACTCAGACCATTTCTGATGATCTCCTCTGTACCAGCCAACTGTGGTATTGTGTAGTTTGCACTGTACACTAGGATAAGGATTTTTTTTTAACGTACCAGCATTTTTAGATGTATTATTCCTATATTCCTGTAGTCATCCATTTATTCTTCTGATGTATGCATCAGGAGTTTTGCATCCCCCCAAAATGTAGCAAGTGTTTTAATCCATTAGTTACAGAATGTTATAAACTGCCTTTCCCAATAATAAATCATGTCAACATTGAAAAAATAACATCTAGTAAGAGAATTTAGGACATAGCAGCAAATTATTAATAGAACAATTGAGACAAGGGGAAGGATGCACTTATTATAGTCAGGAACAGATGATTGATGGTAGAGTCCATTTTTTCATGAAGAATTTATTTTACACTCCCCAAAGACCATCTGGAAAGCCTTCTCTGGATGTTTACCTGTGTGTTTTGTGTTTAATAACAGTTCTAGACATCTCTTAATCACATCTGTCAAATGATGTTGGAGATAGACACCTAAACATAATATCTTCAAGGACAGTCACACATTAGTGTCTAAGACCTTCATTCACCCAAAAAAAGGACATGAAAATGTGATGTATACTGATTTTCAACTGCTCTATCTTAAATCTCACAGAACATAGTATCCTTAGGGCATGTTTAAATATATGTGTAGGTGTGAAAGTGTATACATGTGTAAATATCTTTGGTGATATTTCTGATCTTCATCACAAACATTATGCTCATAGTCATGCAAACATGATGGTGTCAGACTGGCTGTTGTTTCTAAATTGTGTTTCTATGGGGGAGGGGCTGGGAGGAAAAACAACTCCCTTTTATTTGCATTGTTCTTACAGTTCTTTCATTATTCTTGAAGTTTTGTTATAATATACAGAAGCAATGAATTAACCCTAAAATCTCAGTGGCTTAACCCAACAATATTTTCTTCTTGCTCATGAAACAGATCTAGGGCAAAGCTAAAGTTGTGTAGTGCCTTGGATTCAGTCACTCAGAGATTTTGGCTGACAGAAGCCCCACTATCTTATAGCGGAACCATCTGGAACACATGGCTTCTTCCCCACCCATGTGATGGGCAAAGAACGCTCCATAAAACCTTTCACTGGGAATGAAGTGTTTTGCTCTGGAAAAGACATGTAATTCCATTGACCAGAACTACTCATATGGCCTCACCTAACTGCAGAAGGGCTGGGAAGTGTAAGAGTACATGAAATAATTGGTGAGGTGTCTTTGCCACACTATATTCTAGACCTATATTTGTTGGGCAAGAGAAATTTTAATGAACCAAGTGAAAATTTTAAATACTAAACTCCTTATTCCTTTCTCTTTGTTCTAATGAACAACACATATAAAACATGATGACATATTGATTTAGAGTCCTAACTCACTTTCCTCCTGCTTTTCATGCTGAGGGCACCATTCTTCTTTCAACAGTCCACTAGCTCATGTTGAGCGTGGATTATTCAGTGTGCCAGAGAAGTGCTGAGAGCTATAAGGTGACTCTGGTTAGAGAAAATAAACATACAAAATCCCGCACATACAAAACCAAACCAAACCACTGTTTATGTGGCATGAAGTTAATTTCTAATTGAGAACTTATTGTTTAGGGTTAAAAAAAGTTAGCCTTTGTTTTTGTACCTCTTTGACCCATTCTTCACTTTCTCATTTGTCCTCTATCCCTAATCTCCTTTTAATGAGGAACAAGTTGAGCTAACAGAACCAATTCCTATCTCTAGCTATTTACCATAAACCACTGCTTCTTTATTCAATCTTTCCCCATATGACCCTTTTTAGAATTGGAGCTGATGAAAACCAAATGAGATGTTGGTGAGCTACAACGCTAATCAGAGATAACCAGCAATGTTCACATTGTAGAAAACATTAAGCCTTCTTTTAACACCTTAACGATTATTCTTTTCATTTAATACCAACTTAAAGAGTAATCCAAAAGGAAGTGCTGGTTTTAATAGCCACAAAACGTCTAGCTATTTAATAAAATTTCACAAACTGGTCTTGAATTACATTCAGGAGCAATTCAAATTACATGCAGAGAAAGACGTATTCTCTGGTGGAAAAGCCTGTAGTGAGTCTTATTTATGAGATCAAAGTCATTTTTGCTTCATTAAAATATGAATATATACTTATACAACAATTTAGGAAAAGACTTTGTGGAATATAGGTCTGGATGAATTTCTTGTGGTACCTATTTTTGCAAGTTTTTAAAAACATTGAAATCAGTATTGTGGGTTCTTAGAGATGAACCATCTGTCACAAATCAGAATCAACATTTATTGTAGCTTATTAAGAGGAAAATTTGCTAGCAAAAACCATTTAAAATGTAAAACTGGATATTGAAAACTTTCTTTCCCATAGAGGTCTTTAAGAAACAGATTAGATGTTCATCTGTGAAAATAGTTCTGACTTTTGTAAATAGATAATTATTTCATATGGTTTAATCACTAAAGGTGAGAAATGCATGGGGACAGAAGGAAGGCAGAAGAGCCCAAGCATGTGTACTCATGTGTGGGTGTGAGAGAAAGAGAGAGAGTGAGAGAAAGGAGGGCCTACGTTTCTCAGGAGAATTACATTTGTTTGTAGGTAACTGAACTGAATATGAAATTGCTTGCTTTTTGAAGGTAGCCACAAACTAGAATGTACATTATAAACTGGAGTTATAAATAATTTGTATTCCAACTTAATATGTTATCACAGTTCAAATATGTCTACCTTGTTAAAAAAAATGTCATCATAGGAGTGATAGTATCAAGATTTCGACATAGGTCATTCCCAAGTTTGGTCTCCCTCACAAGAAGACCAACTAGTAATTATCCATAGATAAGACACCATTGTGAAAATCCCAGAAACTGGAGATGAGGTTAAAGGACGCGTTGGACCACAGAGACCAAACAGGACCATGTTTGACTGGTAAGAGGAGTGGCTACACTCTGACTGCATTCATTGCTTTCCCCACCCCCCTCTACACCCCCCCCCCCCAAGAACAACACTGCATTGCACTGAGATAGCCCCTCTGGATCTAGGTTTCTCCAGTGGAAAAAAAAGGGGCCCAAGATGAACACCCATCTCCCTCAGCATTTTGAGGCACTTTCTAGGAGGTCCACTCAGGTCTCACCTCTCAGGAATCACTGAGGAAATCTGCAGGGCTTGACCATTGGAGATCAGATAGAAATAGAGAGGAGGAGTGGGGCTTATAGCACCTGGCACCCAGGTCTTGGCAGATTGCAGTTCTCCTCTGAGGGACACTGGAGCAGATGTTCCAGCCAGTTGTTCTGTCCATCTGTCGAGCCAAGCTGGTGGCACTGTCTGGCCTAGACATAAGCTCATATGTATGTGGTCAACTAATATTTGACAAGGGAGCCTAGAATACTCAATGAGAAAAGATATTCTCTTTAATAAACGGTACTTGGAAAACTGGATATTCCTGTGTAAAAGGATGAAACTGGACTTTTATCTAACACACTCAAAACAAATAACTCAAAATGGTTAAAGATTAAATGTAAAATCTCAAACCATAAAATTCCTAGAAGAAAACACAAGGAAAAGCTCCTTGATAATGGTTTTGGCAATGATTTTAAGGATATGATAGTCAAAGCATAAGAAACAAGAGCAAAAATAAATCAGTGGGAATAACTATATCAAAGCAAAATGCCTCTGTATAGTAAAAGAAATGATAATGAAATGAAAAACCAAAGTTTTATCCAAATAATGAAATCAACTATTCATTTCCACATGAGATTATAAACTCTTCACAGGCAGGGAACTTATTATACTTTGAATTTTCCATAATATCTGTTAAGACATGTAAGTATATAATAAATATTTATTGTTTAATTAATTCTAATTAATTCAGTCAACATAAAGTCTGACTTTTGCAAAAGGATGCTTTTTTCTTTCTTTCTTTCTTTTTTCTTTCTTTCTTTCTTTCTTTCTTTCTTTCTTTTTCTGGAGAGAGAGAGAGCGAGAGAGAGAGAGCGGGTAGAGGGAGAGGAAGAGAGAAGACTAACCAAGCTCCAGGCCCAGCACTGAGTCCAACACGGGGCTCAATCTCAGGACCCTGAGATCATGACCTGAGCCAAAATCAAGTCAGACACTCAACTGACTGAGCTACCCAGGTACCCCCATAATGATACTATTCAACCTATCAGTGCTTTGGAGGTTTGCTTTCAGAGTAGAGAAAATTCTTTATACAATAAAGGACTTAGTGACCTTTTCCATAAATATATTTTACAGGTAGAAGAGTACTCTTTTGTATGTTGAAAAGTATGACTTATTTAATATCAAAATAAATGCTTTGCTCATATAAAAGCTGCAATGAAATATTAGCAATAAAATAATAAAAACATTTTTCTTAGAAGAAAAAGAAAAGAAAAGCCAACACATAGAATGGGAGAAAATATTTATAAGCCATGTATCTGATAAGGGATAAGTATCTGAAATATATAAAGAATTCCTACACGGGCGCCTGGGTGGCTCAGTGGGTTAAGCCTCTGCCTTCAGCTCAGGTCATGATCTCAGGGTCCTGGGATCGAGCCCCACATCGGGCTCTCTGCTCAGCGGGGAGCCTGCTTCCCTCTCTCTCTCTCTGCCTGCCTCTCCGTCTACTTGTGATCTCTCTCTGTCAAATAAATAAATAAAATCTTAAAAAAAAAAGAATTCCTACAACTCAATAGGAAAAACACAAGTAGTCTAATTAAAACATGGGCAAATAATCTGAATAGACGTTTTCCCAAAGAACACATAAAAATGTCCTACAGATACATCAGAAGGTGTTCAACACCACTAACCATCAGGGAAATTCAGATAAAAACTCAAATGTGACCGTGCAGCTGGATATCAGGGAGGTCTGGGCAGATCAGCTTAGGAATGGAAAAGGTGTGTGTGGAGCAGTTAACTCTGCAACACAGAGCCCAGCAATCTGTAAAGTGCAGTCTTCTGAAATCAGAAAAGTAAGGAACTTCAGCTTTCAGTAGAAATCTGGAGGTGCATTTTCATTGGATAAAAAAATGACTACTCTTGAAAGTTTAGAAACCAACCCAGTCTGAGGAGCAGGGGATGGAATAGAAACTGAGGAGCCACCTAAATCTGTTGAAGTTATGGCTGGTGTCCAACCCATAAAACATCACATCCTTCAGAATCCATGAAAGAAAGCAGTTCCATCAGAGATCCTGGGAGTTCAACTAAGGAAGATTTTCACAAAAAAAACAGTGGAAGTTGAAACTGTAAGAATATTAGTTCCCCATCACCAAAGGCAAGGGAAGCAAGGGCCAGAATGAACTATTGGGACTTCATCAAGATCAAAAGCTTTTGCACAGCAAAGGAAACAGTTAACAAAACCAAAAGACAACTGACAGAATGGGAGAAGATATTTGCAAACGACATATCAGATAAAGGGCTAGTATCCAAAATCTATAAAGAGCTTAGCAAACTCAACATCCAAAGAACAAGTAATCCAATCAAGAAATGGGCAGAGGACATGAACAGACATTTCTGCAAAGACGACATCCAGATGGTCAATAGACACATGAAAAAGTGCTCCACATCACTCGGCATCAGGAAAATACAAATCAAAACCACAATGAGATACCACCTCACAGCAGTCAGAATGGCTAAAATTAACAAGTCAGGAAATGACAGATGTGGTGAGGATGCAGAGAAAGGGGAACCCTCCTACACTGTTGGTGAGAATGCAAGCTGGAGCAGCCACTCTGGAAAACAGTATGGAGGTTCCTCAAAAAGTTGAAAATAGAGCTATCCTATGACCCAGCAATTGCACTACTAGGTATTTACCCTAAAGATACAAATGTAGTGATCCAAAGGGGCACGTGCACCTGAATGTTTATAGCAGCAATGTCCACAATAGCTAAACTATGGAAAGAACCTAGATGTCCATCAACAGATGAATGGATAAAGAAGATGTGGTGTATATGTACAATGGAATACTATGCAGCCATCAAAAGAAATGAAATCTTGCCATTTGCGATGACATGGATGGAACTAGAGAGTATTATGCTTAGCGAAATAAGTCAATCGGAGAAAGACAACTATCATATGATCTCCCTGATATGAGGTGTGGAGACACAATCTGGGGCGTAGGAAAAGAATAAATGAAACAAGATGGGATCGGGAGGGAGACAAACCATAAGAGACTCTTAATGTCACAAAACAAACTGAGAGTGGCCGGGGGAGGTGGGTAGGGAAAGGGTGGTGGGGTTATGCACATTGGAGAGGGGATGTGCTATGGTGAGTGCTGTGAAGTGTGTAAACCTGGAGATTCACAGACCTGTACCCCTGGGGCTAATAATACATTATATGTTAACAAAATAAAAAAAAGAAAAAGAAAAAGAAAAAAAAAAAAAGAATATTAGTTCCCAACACTGCTATAACCCATGATATCCCCCCCCCAAAATGGAAAGGTTAAGTCTCTGGGACGCTAGGGGAGACTTCCTTGGTCAGTCAGAGGGAGTCGTAGAACCCAGAAAGGAACTATCTGAGGTAAAGAATATACTGGAAAGCTCAAGAACTCTTAAAGTTTACTACAGGACAAAGATCTTTCAAACCAGCTCAGTGTACAGAGGTCAGTTGTGAGTTTAAATAAAGTTGCTAGTGGCTTCTTTTGGTGATGAACTTCACTATCACTTTGTCTAGCCTGTAAGAAAAAGTTGGCTTATTTTATTTTATCTTATTTTAAGATGAATTTATTTATTTATTTGATGGAGAGAGAGAAAGAGAGAGAAAGAGAGAGAGAGAACATGTATGGATAGCAGCAGGCAGAGGGAGCAGGAGAAGCAGACTCCCGGCTGAGCAGGGAAACTGTTGCGAGACTCAATCCCAGGGCCCTGGGATCACGACCTGTGGCAAGGGCAGATGCTTAATGACTGAGCCACTTAGAAGCCCCCAAATCGGCTTATTTTAGAAAATGAAGCCCGAGGGGCACCTGGGTGGCAGTGGGTTAAGCCTCTGCCTTTGGTTCAGGTCATGATATGAGGGTCCTGGGATCGAGGCCCACATCAAACTCTCTGCTGGATGGGGAGCCTGCTTCCCTCTCTCTCTCTGCTTGCCTGTCTGCCTGCTTGTGATCTCTCTCTCTCTCTGTCAAATAAATAAATAAAACCTTACAAAAAAAAAAAAAAAGAAAAGAAAGAAAGAGAGAAAAGAAAATGAAGCCCTAGGTCAAAACACAGTTCAACTTTCTGAATAGTTAGAACTTATGTCAATATACTGTGATGTGTGGCCAAATAAATTCCTCAGAAGAAGGATTATAGTAGATAACTTAACCAACCCAGAGCAGGTTTACAGCATCAAAGCCGTGACACACAGAGCCCTATTCAAAATCTACTGAGTGAACGGGAAAAGTTTCATCAGGAAATGACAGTCACTCAGAAGTTGTTGGAGAAGCTCTTAGTCTCCTTGTAATGGGGGAAGAGAGCATACCTGCCACTCTAGTACAAATCCTCATACCAGAGCAGGACTAGCATCAACACATCCCAAGCTGGTGAAAGCAGTAAATGCCCATCTACTGGATAATGTTGGCACTAACAGTCAAAAGAAGATTCCATCAACAGTTAAATTCTGCAGCACCCCAGCAGAAAAAATGGCTGAAAGGGTTCTACTCATTTTGGATCCAGTTACCTGTACAAAAATCTCACCTGATAATGCATTTTCTGAGTCCTCACCTTACTTGATACAAAGAAAAATAATGGACAATTTCATCCCTCTACAGAAAGGAAAACACAACCGTGAGTTGCCGCAGTCTCTGCCAGAAGAACTCACTATCCTTTAATATTCAGTATGTCGGAGGCATGCTGCAGACACTTGCTTCTTACCCAAGGGTTGCTATTATTTGGGAACTGGGGTTCTTATAATGGTAGAAGTAATATCACTTTCTATTTAAGTAATATATGTCCCCAAAGATGTTTCACTGGGCCACAGATTACCCTTTCTCAATAACTATCTCAGGGTGAGAAAAGAATGAAACTGTGAGGCTATATTTAAGTAGATGATATTTCTCAGGCATTACATAATGCTTTTCCTAAAGGACTCTGAAAGAAAAAGTCTACCTTTATTTTAGACTCTAAGATATATCTTGTTCTGTATTTAATATGAGCAGATTTAATTGTAGTACTCCAACGTAGAGTGGGTCATAGGCAGTCATGTTCATTCACTTACTGTAGCGTTGTCTATGGTGGTGTGCGTGTTTTTTTTTTTAAGATTTTAGTTACTTATTTGAGAGAGAGAGAGAGAGATAGCACAGATAGGGGGAGGGGCAAAGAGAGAGGGAGAAGTAGGCTCCCCTCTGAGCAGGGAGCCTAATTCAGGGCTCCATCCCAGGACACTGGGATCCTGATCTGAACCCAAGGCAGCTGCTTAACTGACTGAGCCACCCAGGCAGCCCTGTCTGTGTTTTTTTTTTCTTTCTTGCCAACAGCAAAACTGAATGGATGCAACAGGGCTTGAAAAGTCTAACATATTTCCTATCTAGATATTTTCCTAACTTTACAGAAAAAGTTTTTTGGCCTCTAAAGGAGTAAAAGAGGGCAGGGGGATGGCAAGAGGGAGTGTTTGTTTCCATTTTGGTGATTTTGGGGGCTACAAATAGGCTTATGGAAATACTATGGGTGAAGGGACTAATATTTTAAAACTAAATGCTATATGTTAGGGAAATTAATATTTTACAGCCACAATAGCAAGTGTTTCAGTAACACATATGTTGGTTTTTGTGTGGGGAACTCCATAGTTTGAACAGATGCAACTTGACATATATGAAAGAAACACGTTCTATTGAGCTCATTTTGACAAATGCAGCACAATAGGAATACCCAATTTGATAAAAATTGGTGAAGAAAGAAGTTTTCTAGAACATTGTACAAATTCAAAATTACAATCCATCTATCAACTTATATGAACATATATTATTATTTACTTGTGATGGACATCATGAAATATCTTTTCATAGGCCTTTAAAAATATCCACAATATGTTTATACCAAATTATACTATATTAGGTGCAGAATTGCCTATCAAAAGAGAAATCTTCTAAAGACAAATCCGGTTAAATAATGTATTTTAATGTTAATGATTTTTTTTTTGGCCTGATTCATCTGAGTTATACTTTGAAATGGCAATAAATTTCTCTACATTCTTTAAAAAAAGAACAATGGGATATCATCTGACACCTGTTAGGATGGCTATTATCACAAGATGAGAGATAACAAGTTCTGGCAAGGGGATGGAGAAAAGAGAACACTTGTGCACTGTGGGAATGTAAATTGGTATAACCATTATGGGAAACGGTATGGTGGTTCCTCGAAAAGTTAAAAATAGAATTACCAGATGATCTAGCCCATTCCACTTCTGGTTATTTATCCAAAGGAAATGAAATCACTGTTTTGAGATGATATCTGCATCTCCTTGTTCATTGTAACATTATTTACCATGTACTTACAATACCCACAGTATTTGTCTTTCTCTATCAGGCTTATTTCACTTAGCACAATGCTCTCCAGGTTCACTCAGGTTGTCACATTTTTTATAGCTGAATTGTTTTTCCTACTTTTTTATAGCTGAGTTGTATTTTATTTTATATAAAATATTAATACCTATCTATTTCTAAAATCTCTATAATTTTCTTGGTTATTTGTTGATGGACACTAAGGTTGTTTCCATAGCTTGGCTATTGTGAATAATAGGTTCCTTAGGCTCACTTATTTTTCTTGTACATCTGTGGGTAAATATTGATTTTTATTTCCTTGGGGATTATATAATAATTATGTTTTTGTAATTTGTGAATTTGCCTTTAAATACTATTAATGAATAATTGAATAGAGCTTCTCCCCAGAAAATTGAGACTATAATGAAAAGTTTGTTGCCAGTGCCTGTGTGTCCCAGTATTTGTATTCATAACAGACACAGAGGCTTTTATTTTATCCTAAACCAAGCACCATAAGGGATCCTGACGAGTTCTGTGCTGGGTTACTTACTGTTTGTAAACAAATAAAAAATATGCCATAAGGCTATCTCTTATTGTTTGTACTTCACCCTAGATAAAATGATTTGCTGCCCTTGTGAAATGGTAATGCAGGATCAGCCATTATTCAGAATTTTAAATTTCAGGACCTTGCTCAACTGTAAAAGAGTAGGATCTGATTCGACGATTAGACACTGCACCATTTTGTTCGTTTCTTAAATGACAGTCTCCTGGATTATTGTTAGAGAGTTTTTACAATAAAGAACATCTTGAATATGCCGATTCTCATGTTTATAATGGTCTAATAAAAGTCCTGATTTGGCAAGACTGCATCAGAACATGTCTCAGAGATTAAAGGAGCAGCTTCTATTGTGAGCACTGTCCATAAAACATACAGACATTGGGCTTTTTCTAAAAGGTCGGTAGATAGCAGTGAGCACATCTTTTAAAACATTTTCATGTGTTCAGACCTACCAGCTGGCTCAGGGATGTTATCAATGGCCCTACTTAAGAATCACGGTTGTGGTATGAAGAGTCTGTAAAAACACTGAGTACACTGAAGACCATGGTTTTTCAAAGAGCATTATTATTAAGAGACGCTAGTATACACCCACTACAAAAATAAGCTGCAGATGAATGTTTCAGGAAGTCTGCATGCCCTATTTTTTACTGCTCCTGATACAAATTTTATTTCAGTAATGTTTTTTATAAATAAGAAGTTAGAAAATTCTACTTTGACTTTTTGATGAAATTTTTACATTTAGCATTATAGTTGACTCTTGAACAATGTGGGGGTTAGGGGCCTCAACCCCTGAGCCATCAAAAATCCCCCATAACTTTTGACTCGCACAAAACTTAAGTACTAACAGCCTACCATTGACTGGAAGATTTACCAGTAACACAGACAGTTGATAAACACATATTTTGTATGTTAAACATATTATATACTTTATTCTTATGATAAAGTAAGCTAGAGATAAGAAAATGTTTTAAGAAAATCATAAGGAAGCAAAAATAACATCTACAGTACTGTACTATTAAAAAAATCCACATACAGGCAGTGCATCCAGGGTCACATGGATCTAACTGTTGTTTCAACAGTGTTTGGATGGGACCAACCCAGGAACGCCCCTTCTTCCAGCCTCTAACCCCTCCCAACCTCTTTTCCTGTGGCAACCTTCAAATCCATCCTCTCGGCCATCCTCTACTTCTGGTAAGAACCCCAACACTGTTTTTCAAGCTTGGCCCCTTATTGCCAATCAACCACCAGCTCCCAGATTCCTCAGATTTATTACACTGAGGGGGAGCCAGTGACAAACACCTGGTCAACATGCATCTCTGGGTCTTTACACTTACCTGTTTCTGGGCTTCTCTTTGGTCCAGGATGTTATGGTGTTGGAGGACATGGACCACTTTTTCCCCGCGTTGCCCAAAGAGAATTGAGAGGGCTCTCAGCATCTTGAATATGCAAAACCAGTGTGTGGCCGCGCTTTCTTCCAGGACCTGCAGAAGTTATACCAAAATGAATAGGGTAAAACCCTGGAGCCATGCAGACTGCAATAGACCTAGGGAAGAAACTGAACCAGTCCTTTTCGGTCTGCAGATCCTGGGTCCTGCCTGCACAGACCTCCAACTCCATGGCTTCCTGGAGAGCCACTTCCTAGATAAGAAGGTGAAACTCATCAAGAAGATGATGAACACCTAACTAACGTCTGCAGTTTGGCTGGCTGGCTTCGAAGCTGGGCAAGTATCTCTTTAAAAGGCTCACCCTCAAGCATGGCTAGGAGCCTCTGGAGTCCCACAGCCCTTGAGGGGTTCCTCTGGCAAAGGCATTTTTAGATATTTACCCAAATGATTTGAAAACTTGTGTCATCACAAAATTGTGTATGTGTGGCTTTATTCAGAATTGACAAAAGCTGGATATAATCAACATGTCTTTCAACAGATAAAGAAATGGTGGTACATCTATAAAATGGAATGCTCTTCAGAGATAACATGGAATGAACTATCAAGCTCATTCACTCAGAACATGGATGAATCCTAAATGCATATTGCTAAGTGAAAGAAGCCTGTATGAAAAGACTCTGTACTTTATTATCCTATTTATATGACATCCTGGAAAAGTAAAACTAAAGCTCCATGGTTTCAGGGAGTTAGGAAAAAGGGGAAGGGTTGAATAGATAAGCATAGGGGATTTATAGGTGGGACAAGTCTGTATGATACTGGATACATGGCACTACACATTTGTAAAAGCCCATAGAACATTAGACCACAAAGAATGAATCTTAATTATATGTAAATAATGACAAAAAGTCAATTAGGAGATTGGGGGATCCCAAGAGGAATGCAGACTGTGATAAAATAATCCATATTGCAATATGTGATATAATTGAAGGCAATGGAAAAAGAAAGGTGCCAGTATAAGTACCTCTGGAAATAAGTGGGGACTGCAAACTTCGGAACTGTACCTAATCACCGTGCCCTACCTGGCAAAATTGTTTGCCATGAGGTCATGGGTTAACAACTCTGACATTACCGTATGGGTATGAGTAAGTAATTGGATGGCGGATGATGAGAGGGAGGTTCCTCATGGTTGTAATGGCAGCTTACTGGCAAACAAAGGGTGGGGTAGAGTCTAGATTGAACTCTGTGGTACTCCATGAAAATCAGAAACTTCATTGCGAATTCATGTTTACCTTTAATATAGATATAGGTGGATGTCAATATGCATGTGTGCACATACACAGGTTAGTATGCACACATACGTGTCCTAGCTCTGTCTTCGGAGTGAAGGCAATGACTCCCTTACAGCAACAAGTACACCTAGCACCTAAATCTTGATACCTCATATTACACACTAACAAAAGACACCAAGGCACTTTGGAGAAATGGTTTTGAGATTTAAGGCAGAGAATAAACAAGATGAGCCTGGATCATTTTATAGTGTCAGAAAGAAAGTAATGCTAAAATCAAAACAAAACACAATGATGGGCTGTGTCAAAGGGTATATGAACCAAGTATATGAAAAAGTCCCAGTGGCAAATCTGGAACAATTGTAATCTGGAGCTTCTTGTGTCAGAAAGTGAAGAAGTACTTAAAAAAACAAAATGATATGGGTATGTCAAAAGGACACAAGAAACAACTGAAACGCTCCCAGTGCCAAAGGTGGAAAAACTGAGCAATGAAAGAAATAATACACTTTTGGATTATAAACAAAGTATAAAATATTCATGCATCCATACAGATATAAATAAATTATTGAATAAAAAATGAAAACTGAATGAATGAATGGGAAGAACAGACTAATCTCACTTGCAGAAGAATTCCAAATAGTTTACATAGATATCACCCCTTGTCTTAGTCCTTTTGGGGTGCTATAACAAAATGCCACAAACTGGGTGGCTTTTAAATAACAGGAATTTATTTCTCATAATTCTGGAGGCTAGACCTCATTTCTCCCTTTATCCTCACATGGTGGAGGGGGCTTTGTGTTGTCTCAGGAGCCCTAATCCCAATCATGAAGGCTCCACCTCGTGCCCTCAGAAGCACTTCCTAAAGGCATCCCCACCCTGTATCATCACCTTTGGGGGTTAGGATTTCAACATATGAATTCGAGGGGAACATAAACATTTAGACTATAGCACTCCTCAAATCCTTACCGCTTAACTGTGGAGTCCATATAGTGGCTTTTTAAAAAATAATACAGTATGAAAATGGAAAAACAAAGAGTAACTTTATAGCAGAGAAACCCGATAAGCATTGTGACAAGGTTAATATAATAAGTAATAAGTGATCTTAGCAGCATATACTTTTGATACAATCTGGTAAGAATAGCACTTTACCTCTGGTCTTTTCCCCAAACTTTCATAACCCCTGTACAATCATGAGAAAGTCATTAGGCAAATCCAAATGGAAGACTATTTTAAAATTGTCTGACCTGTACTTGAAATTCTTAAGGTCATCAAAACCAAGGACAGTCTGAAAAAGTGTCACAGCCAAGAAGAAACTAAGGAGACATGACAATGCATCCTGGAACAGAAGAAGATTGGGTGAAAAATAAGGAAATATAAAAAAATATTAACTTTATGTGTTAATAATGTATTAATATTTGATTTTTAGTTGTGAAAACATACCACAGTAATGTTAACAGTAGGGGAACACAGGGTATGTGGGTTTAGAGAACTGTGAAATATTCTTTCAACCCTTCTATAAATCCAAAATTTTCAGAAATTAAAAGTTTGTTTAAAAATTCACTTTGCAGCCCAATAGCCTAAGGTTTCAAATAAACAGCAAAATTCTATATTTACCCTCTGTTATAAATCTTATATTACTAATCACTTCAATTAATGATAATTTTTTGGGTCAGATTTAACCAAAGAACATTAATGATAGAGAGTCAGAATGCCTTTTTGTAACATTTAGGAGGGCAAAGGATTTTGTTGACATTCACAAGACAGGTGTGCATATCTACTGCCAATTTGGAAAATAAATTGAATCTAACTGGTAGGATTGCTATTTAGGTGAGAATGTTAAGCATAAAAATATCAGCAAAACAGGATGTCAAAACTCACTTTACTTTTAATTTGAAAGTTGTCATTTAAAAAATTAAAATAGAGGACACCCACTTAAATTTAGATAAAAACTGACTATATTTTTAGAATACATATATCCCAAATATCAAATGAGATATTTATACTCATATTAACAAAAATTTCCATTTTTCTGAAAATCAAATTTAACAGTGTCTCTTATTTATTTTTTTATTTAAATTTATTTGAGAGTGAGAGAGTGTGCATATGTGCACATGTACGTAAGTGATTGGGGAAGAGCAGAGGGAAAGAAAGAGAGAGAATATTAGCAGGCTCTACACCCAGCACAGAGTCTGACATGGGGCTCAGTCTCAGGACCCCGAGATCATGACCTGAGCCAAAATCAAGAGTCAGATGTTGGGGCGCCTGGGTGGCTCAGTGGGTTAAGCCGCTGCCTTCGGCTCAGGTCATGATCCCAGGTCCTGGGTTCGAGCCCCGCATTGGGCTTTCTGCTGAGCAGGGAGTCTGCTTCCTCCTCTCTCTCTCTGCCTGCCTCTCTGCCTACTTGTGATTTCTCTCTGTCAAATAAATAAATAAAAATCTTAAAAAAAAAAGGGTCAGATATTAATCGATTGAGCCACCTGGCAGCCCTGGGTCTCCTATGTTTTATCTGGAAACCCTATTTCAATTAAAAAAATTTTATAGGAAGAAGCCAAATATATTTCAAATATATTTCAACAGAAATTTCCTGTAGATTGCTGTGCAATTTATGTAACATGGTTACTAAGAATGTTTGGTTCATAGACTGAACCCTTGGATTTGAATTTCTCCTAATTCAAATTACCTGATTGTGTAACTTTAGACAAATTACTTAAGCCTCTGCTTTGAACTTTCCCTTTCTGTAAGAGGGGAAAAAAAGAATTGACATTCAGAAGACAGAGGTGTATACCTGTTGCAAATTTGAAAAAAAGATTGTGAGTAATAAATGAGTTCAATGCACTTAGAATTATGCTTTACACATGACAACAGCTTCATAAATGCTAGTAGAATAACAGCATTGGTACTGGAATTTGATGTAGAATAAGCCTTTGCCTGTCAGCTAGAACATTCAGTTTCTTCATTTCACTTTTTATAGACCAATACTTATTTAGCAAATACTATGTAACAGGCACTCTCCCATTATACCCTCCTTTTTCAGAGACTTTAAAAGACCATTGTATTTGAAATCTCCCTTCATTTAGATATAAAGTTTACATTTAGATAGGAAGTATACACTTTCTGATGAAAAGCATTCCTAATAAAGAAAAGACACATTCTTTATGGAAATTCATAGACAATGGGTTATTTTTCTTTGAACCTTGTGATATTATCATTTTTGTAGGTAAAATATGGCAATTTCACATGGTTTAAACTCATATCAATAAGTACATCTTTATTCTTTATTGTGTGGTATATTATAATCATTTGGTATATCATAACTAATTAGAGTTTGGAGAATAATGTTATTCTTATTGGTTGCTATATGTTTTTGTTATTTTGAAATAATTTAATATGATTTTGTAGCTAAAGAGACTTCCAGGTAGTCCTGCTATTTTATTTGGTGTCATGATATTATTATTATTATTATTTTTGTCAAAACATGAAATGTATAATAATTTTTTCTTTCTTTGGGTTTAATTTACTTAGAACATATTAATCTCTTTGGAAATCATAGTTGACAAAAATGCAAAATTAAGGTAAAAATGGGAATATTTAATAAAGATATGACTCCTAGCTCGATTATAATAATTAATATCAATAACTTTCATTTTACAAAGCAATGCACATATTGACTGTACTGAACACATCAACCCACAGGGTATCTAGTGAGGCAGATAATAAGAATTTGTGTTTCACAGCTATGGCACAGAGTTAAAACAACTTAGGGCAGAGATGGAATTAGAATTAAGTAGTTTGATCAACTTGAACCTAAATTTATTTAAAATACATCAATAACGCACTGTAGTTTAAGATAGCCTTCCAAAAGAAATTCACAGCTGTGTGGTCAATAGAGTTTTGCAGTTAAGAGAACCACTTGGATGTGGACTGTATAATTTGCATATGAAATATTCACTCTCAAAGTCTAGATATATTTGTATGCATTTTTATCAAAATGTACTGCTTAATAAGAAAGGGATGAGAATGGATTTACCAAATGCAAGAATACATCTAGAACTCCTGTGACATGTACCCATGCTGAAATAATAAGATCTGGAAACTTGTTTCCCTAAAAATTTTCCTGTACCAATCATGTTTCTAGAAGCCTTTTTCCCCCTTATGTCAAGCTGAAATCTGTATCTTTATACTTTTAGGATTGCTGGATAAAATACAAGATGCCCTGGCATTATTTAGTATAATAAAAAATGGGGAGGGCCTGGGTGGCTCAGGTGGTTAAGTGACTGCCTTCAGCTCAGGTCATGATCCTGGAGTCCTGGAATTGAGTCCTGCATTGGGCTCTCTGCTCAGCAGGGAGTCTGCTTCTCCCTCTTACAATCCCCCTTCTCATGCTCTCTCTCTAATAAATGAATAAATAAATAAATCTTTAAAAAATGATTTACTGTTTATCTGAAGTTCATATTTAATGGGGCATACTTTATTTTTATTAGCTAAATCTGGCAATCTTATCTTTCTACCCAGTGGTTGAAGAAGGTGAGAATAATAGAGAGCAAGTCTATTTTTCTTTCCTTATACTACTCATTCATTCATTTATTTATCTGTTCTTTCATCTACCATGTGTCTGTTGACCATAGTTTGTATCAGATCCTAAATGTAGAAATGGATATTAAAAATCTTTCTCTTTGGAAAGTGATCAAGCTAAATAATCATTAGCCAATGTGACCAATACTATGTTGGAAATAGATCCAGAATACTTAAAGAAACTGCATGAGGAGACCCTTGACTCTCATGGGTGAGGTTAGATGTGAAGAGTATGTGAAAGAGAAAGGGGTAGAGCAGCTGTTGCCAAAGTAAACTGGAACATGAAGGCTTAATAAGAAAGGCAAGCTCTGAGGGAGAAAGCAAGATGGTGGAGAGTAGGAGACTGAAATAACATTAGGTCCCAGGAGTTCAGCTACATAGCTATCAAACCATTCCAAACACCTACAAACTCAACAGGAGATAGAAAAGAAGAAGAGAAGCAATTCTAGGAACAGAAAATCAACCACTTTCTGGAAGGTAGGAATGAGAGATGTGAATGCAGAGAAGTGAATCCGAAGTGACGGGAAGATAGACCGTGGGTGGGTGGACTGGCTCCTGGTAAGCAGTGGAGCAGTGAAGCACAAAATCAGAACTTTTAGAAGTCTGCTCCACTGAGGGACATTGCTCCAGAGGCTAAGCTGAGTGTGGAGCTCTCGTGGGGACAGTGTGGTCTCAGGACCCGAGGGGTCACAGAAAGACCAGGAGTGTCTGAGTTCGACAGAGCTGCCAGATATTGGAGTGGGGTGGCTGGCTACAGTGTGGAGCTGGAGCCAAGAAGTGAGCTCTCAGCTCAGGGTTACCTTAAACCATGATCCGGGGCACAGTCGGACCACTGCCCTTCAAGCAGGGACCCCACAAGTGGCAGACCCTGAGAGAACCCCTCCTTCCTCTTCTGGGAGGAGAAGCATGGGAACATGTGGCAGGAATGTGCTGGGTTTGGAGACTCCAAATGGGGCCATGCGCCAGAGATAGAAACATTCGGTCATAGGTTGGGTGAGCTTGGGGCATGGCCAGAGACCAGGGATATGGGAGTGATTGACTGTTTTTCTCTAAGGGTGCATTGAGGAGTGGGACCCTGAACTCTCAGCTCCTATGGGGCCAGAGACTGGGAGGCCACCACCTTCATTCTCCTCCCCCAAAATAATACGGAAAGTGTTCAGGGAACAAAAGCTCCTACAGCAAACATAAGGAGATTACTTAGTATGGTCCCTGGCAAGGGAGGGGCAATTCTGCCTCTGGCAAAGACATCTGAGAGTCTCTGCAACAGGACCCTCCCCCAGAAGATCAGCAAGAACATCCAGCCAAGACCAAGTTCTCTGATCAATGAGAACTGCGGAACTCCAGAGCTAGGGGAAAGCAACAAGTAGAATTAATGGCTTTTTTCTCCATGATCCTTTAGTCATGCAATGTTAAATCTTTAAAATTTTATTTTTTTCTCATTCTATTTTCTTAATTTTTCCTCTTTCCTCTTTTAACTTTTTAAAAACTATTTTATCTTATCAATCTTTTTTTAAAAAGTCTTTTTTAAAATTCTCATTGTTATAGTCATATTTTATCCCTTCATTGTATTTAACCTTATTTTTTGTTTACATATAGGTTTTTTTTCTTTAAAATTTTGGGATACAATTTCTTCTAATCTAAATATATACCCTAAATCTAGCTCTAGCCTGATCACATTCTCTCCTCTTTTTTTCTTTTTCCAACCAACTTATCAATTCCTCTTTTACGATTTTTTAAAATTGTCATTTTTACAGTCATATTCCATCCCTTCTTCGTGTTTACCTTTATTTATGTATATATGTAAGTTTTTCTTTCTTTAAAATTTTGGGAGGTAGTTTCTTCTAAGAGACTAGAATACACCCATAGTCAAGTACGTGGCTCCGTTCTATTCACCAATCTAATATGTGTATATATACACATATTTTTTTTTTCCACTTTCTTCTTGCCCGGTTTTAGGTCTATTCTGACTTGGTTAGCGTATATTTTTCTGGGGTCTTTGCCACATTTTTAGTATTTTACTCTCATTCATATATTCTTAACTGGATAAAATGACAAGTGGAAAAACTCACCATACTAATGGCTAGGGACCTAATCAATACAGACATTGGTAATATGTCAGAACTAGAGTTCAGAAGGATGATTATCAGAGTGCTAGCTGGGCTTGAAAAAGATATTAGAGAAAAAGATATTAGAGAATGGAAGATATTAGAGAATCCCTTTCTGGAGAAATAAATGAACTGAAATCTAACCAAGTTGAAATTAAAAAAGCTATTAATGAGGTGCAATAAAAAAAATGGAGGCTCTTACTGCTAGGATAAATGAGGCAGAAGAGAGAATTAGTGATATAGAAGACCAAATGATAGAGAATAAAGAAGCTGAGAAAAAGAGAGACAAACAATTACTGGACCACAAGGGGAGAATTCGAGAGATAAGTTATACCATAGGACAAAACAATATTAGAATAATTGGGATCCCAGAAGAAGAAGAAAGAGAGAGAGAGGGGCAGAAGGTATATTAGAGCAAATTATAATAGAGAATTTCCCTAATATGGCAAAGGGAACAAGCAACAAGTCCAGGAAACACAGAGAATTCCCCTCAAAATCAATAAGAATAGGTCCACACCCCATTATTTAATAGTAAAGCTTACAAGTCTTAGTGAAAAAGAGAAAATCCTGAAAGCAGCTCGGTACAAAAAGTCTATAACATACAATGGTAGAAATATTAGATTGGCAGCAGACTTATCCACAGAGACGTGGCAGGCCAGAAAGGACTGGCATGATATATTCAGAGCACTAAGGGAGAAAAACAGGCAGCCAAGAATACTACATCCAGCTAGGCTGTCATTGAAAATAGAAGGAGAGATTAAAAAGTTTCCAGTGCAAACAAAACCTAAAAGAATTTGCAAACACTAAACAGCCCTACAGGAAATATTGAAAGGAGTCCTCTAAGCTAAGAGAGAGCCTAAAAGTGATAGACTGGAAAGGAACAGAGACAATATACAGTAACAGTCACCTTACAGGCAATACAATGACACTAAATTCACATATTTCAATAGTTACCTTGAATGTAAGTGGGCTAAATGCCCCAATCAAAAGACGCAGGGTATCAGAATGGATTAAAAAACAAAACCCATCAATATCTATAAGAAACTCATTTTTTAAAAAAGATTTTATTTATTTATTTATTTGACAGACAGCACAAGTAGGCAGAGAGGCAGGCAGAGAGAGAGGGGGAAGCAAGATGATGTGGGGCTCGGCTCGATCCCAGGACCCCGAGATCATGACCTGAGCCGAAGGCAGAGGCTTTAACCCACTGAGCCACCCAGGGTCTCCTACAAGAAACTCATTTCAGGCCCAAAGATACCTCCAAATCTAAAGTGAGGGGGTAGAAAACAATTTACCATGCTAATGGACATCAAAAGAAAGCTTGGGTGGCAATCCTTATAGCAGATCAGCTATATGGTAAGCCAAAGACTATAGTAAGAGATGAGGAAGGACACTATATCATACATAAAGGGTCTCCAACAAGAAGATCTAAACATTTTAAATATCTATGCCCCTAACATGGGAGCAGCCAACTATATAAAACAATTAATAACAAAATCAAAGAAACACATTGACAATAATACAATAATAGTAAGAGACTTTGACACCCCTCCCCCTGCCCCACTGAAATTGACAGATCATCTAAGCAAAAGATCAACGAGGAAATAAGTCTTTAAATGACACACTGGAACAGATGGACATCACAGATATATTCAGAACCTTCCATCCCAAAGCAACAGAATACACATTCTTCTCTAGTACACATGAAACATTCTCCAGAATAGATCACATCCTGGGTACCTCAATTGGTACCAAAAGATTGGGATCATTCCCTGCATATTTTCAGACCACAATGCTCTGAAGCTAGAACTCAATCACAAGAGGAATGTTAGAACTCAAATACATGGATGCTAAAGAGCATCCTACTAAAGAATGAATGGTCAACTAGGAAATTAAAGAATAATTGAAAAAATTCATGAAAACAAATGAAAATTAGAACACAACTGTTCATAATCTTTGGCACACAGCAAAGGTGGTACTGAGAGGAAAGTATATAGTGATACAAGCCTTTCTTAAGAAACAAGAAAGGTCTCAAGTACACAACCTAACCCTACACCTAAAGGAGCTGGAGAAAAAACAACAAAGAAAGCCTAAACCCAGCAGGAGAAGAGAAATAATAAAGATCATAGCAGAAATCAATGAAATAGAAACCAAAAGAAGGGTAGAACAGAACAATGAAACTAGGAGTTGGTTCTTTGAAAGAATTAATAAGATTGATATCCCCTGGCCAGACTTATCAAAAAGAAAAGAGAAAGGACCCAAATTAATAAAATCATGAATGAAAGAGGAGAGATCACAACCAATGCCAAAGAAATACAAACAGTTATAAGAACATATTGTAAGCAACTATATGCCAGCAAATTTGACAATCTGGAAGAAATGGGTGCATTCCTAGCGATGTATAAATGACCAAAACTGAACCAGGAAGAAATAGAAAACCTGAACAGACCCATAACCACTAAAGAGATTGAAGCAGTCATCAAAAAACTCCCCACAAACAAGAGCCTAAGGCCAGATGGCTTCTCAGGGAAATGCTACCAGACATTTAAAGAAGAATTAATACCTTTTCTCATGAAACTGTTTCAAAAAATAGAAATGGAAGGAAAACTTCCAAACTCATTTTATGAGGCCAGCATTACCTTGATCCCAAAACCAGACAAAGACCCCATCAAAAAGGAGAATTCCAGACCAATATCCTTGATGAACACGAATGCAAAAATTCTCACCAAAATACTAGCCACTAGGATCCAACAGTACATTAAAAGGATTATTCACTATGACCAAGTGGGATTGATTCCTGGGCTGCAAGTTTACTTCAACATCTGCAAATCAATCAATGAAATATGATACGTTAATGAAAGAAAAACAAGAACCCTATGATACTCTCAATAGATGCTAAGAAAGCATTTGACAAAGTACAGCATTCTTTCTTAATCAAATCTCTTCACAGTGTAGGGATAGAGGGTGCATACCTCAATACCATCTAGCCATCTATGAAAAACCCACAGCAAATATTATTCTCAATGGGAAAAACTGAGGGCTTTTCCCTAAGGTTAGGAACATGGCAGAGATGTCCACTATTACCACTGCTATTCAACAAAGTACTAGAAGTCCTAGCCTTGGCAATCAGACAACGAAAAGAAATAAAAGGCATCTGAATTAGCAAAGAAGTCAAACTCTTACTCTGCAGATGATATGATACTGTATGTGGAAAACCCAAAACACTCCACTTCAAAACTGCTAGAATTCATATAGGAATTCAGTAAAGTATCAGGATATAAAATCAATGCTCAGAAATCAGTTGCATTTCTATACACCAATAGCAAGACAGAAGAAAGAGAAATTAAGGAGTTTATCCCATTTACAACTGTACCCCAAACCATAAGTTACCTAGGAATAAATCTAATCAAAGAGGCATAGAACCTGTACTCAGAAAACTATAAGGTACTCATGAAAGAAACTGAGGAAGACACAAAGAAATGGGAAAATGTTCCATGCACATGGATTGGAAGAACAAATACTGTGAAAATGTCTATGCTACCTAAAGCAATCTACACATTTAATGCAATTCTTATCAAAATACCAGCAACTTTTTTCAAAGAAATGGAACAAATAATCCTAAAATTTATATGGAACCAAAAAAGACCTCGAATAGCCAGAGGAATGTTGAAAAAGAAAGCCAAAGTTGGTGGCATCACAATTCTGGACTTCAAGCTCTATTACAAAGCTGTCATCATCAAGATGGTATGGTACTGGCACAAAAACAGACACATAGATCAATGGAAAAGAATAGAGAGCCCAGAAATAGACCCTCAACTCTATAGTCAACTAATCTTTGACAAAGCAGGAAAGAATGTTCAATGAAAAAAGACAGTCTCCAGCGTGAGGCTTACTCTACTTTATTCCCTACACACCTACTATACACTCTACACACATGGGTACACGGGGCATGTAAGCAGTTAATTGGTGAGGGGTCAGTTTCATTTATAACAGGAAAAGTCAGATCCCAAATGGGTACCTGGCATTTAGAAGTTCAGTTGATCAATGTGGAAGCCTCTCATTTGAAATTTTAATTTGGAAGGAGAAGGGAAAAAAAAGGACAAAAAGACAGTCTCTTCAACAAATGGTGTTGGGAAAATTGGACAGCCACATGCAGAAAACGAAACTGGACCATTTCCTTATACCACACACACAAAAAAAGACTCAAAATGGATGAAAGACCTCAATGTGAAACAGGAATCCATCAAAATACTTGAGGAGAACACAGGCAATAACCTCTTTGACCTCAGCCCCAGCAACCTCTTCCTAGAAACATTGCTAAAGACAAGGGAAGCAAGGACAAAAATGAACTATTGAGAGTTTATCAAGATCAAAAGCTTTTGCACAGCAAAGGAAACAGTCAACAAAACCAAAAGACAACCGACAGAAAGGGAGAAGGTCTTAAAAAATGACATATCAGATAAAGGGCTAGTATCCAAAATCTATAAAGAGCTTATCAAACTCAACACCCAAAGATCAAATAATCCAATCAAGAAATGGGCAGAAGACATGAACAGACATTTCTGTAAAGAAGACATCCAGATGGCCAACAGACACATGAAAAAGTGCTCAAAATCGCTTGGCATCAGGGAAATACAAATCGAAACCACAGTGAGATACCATCTATACCAGTCAGAATGGCTAAAATTAACAAGTCAGGAAATGACAGATGCTGGTGAGGATGCAGAGAAAGGGGAACCCTCCTACACTGTTGGTGGGAATGCAAACTGGTGCAGCCACTCTGGAAAACAGCATGGAGGTTCCTCGAAAAGTTGAAAATAGAGCTACCCTATGACCCAGCAATCGTACTACTGGGTATTTACCCTAAAGATGCAAATGTAGTGATCCGAAGGGGCACGTGCACCTGAATGTTTATAGCAGCAATGTATACAATAGCCCAACTATGGAAAGAACCTAGATGTCCATCAACAGATGAATGTATAAAGAAGATGTGTTACACACACACACACACACACACACACACACACACACACACACACAGTATTCCTATGCAGCCATCAAAAGAAATGAAATCTTGCTATTTGCAACAACATATTATGCTGAATGAAATTAGTCAATCAGAGAAAGACCATTATCATATGAGTTCTCTGATATGAGGAATTTGAGAGGTACGGCGGGGGTTGTGGGGGATAGGAAAGACAAAAATGAAACAAGATGGGATCATGAGGGAGACAAACCATAAGAGATTCTCAATATCACAAAACAAACTGAGGGTTGCTGGGGGTTGGGTGGGGTAGGGAAAGGGTGGTGGGGTTATGGACACTGGGGTATGTGCTATGGTGAGTGCTGTGAAATGCGTAAGCCTGATGATTCACAGATCTGTACTCCTGGGCAATTAATACATTATATGTTAATAAAAATAATGAAAAAATAAAAGGCAAGCTCCCACACCATAGGGGCTAATAGTTTTTATGGGTATTGAAGTAAATGAAAGGGATATACAAGTATTTAAGGAAACCTTCTCCCACCCATGTTTTCTTTCCCAGACTAATCAGTCTTTAATTTATTTTATTATGTATTATATCATTTCCAGATCCTTTACTTTACTTCTAAAAGTACCTTCATTTGTCAAAAATGAAGTTTTAGGGGTACCTCGAGCATCAGTCATTTAAGTGGCTGCTTTCTGCTCAGGTCATGATCCCAGGGTTTTGGAATCAAGCCCCTAGACTGGGCTTCCCACTCTCTGCTTCTCTCTCCCCCTCTGCATCCCATCCCCTTGCCCCTGGCTTGTGCCTCTCCTATAAATAAGTAAAATCCTTTTTTTTTTTTTTTTAAAGAAAGTGCAGGTTTTAACTGGATGAAGTATCTAACATATCTGAAGTGCCTTTAGATGTATCTTTGAAATAGTACTATTAACGTTAGTTTCCTAAAACCCCACTGGGGAATGCTGTTGAGCTAAAGCACTAAGACCAATACTACACAAGGCACAAACATCTCCTGCATTTTGTCTTTTTATTCTAGAGATGCCTCTGCTCTAATAATTTAGTTTTGTTTATTATCGGGTTTCAAAAGCATAAACTATAATTGGTGGGATGAAAACTTCTTCCTCTTTGATTTAATACCATGTAAATTATGACTGGGTTCTGAGATGAAACTCTCAAGGTCATTTTGTGGGGGCACGCCTAAGCAGATATTTAGCAGCCTGCAACCACTGATTTACTGGATTTCTCAAACCTGGCACTCAGCAACCATCTGGAGTGCAGAGGCAAACTTCATGATTTTGTTCACATTTGCCGTGTTTTGCTCATGGTGGAACACAAAGTCATAAAGAAATAGTTGGTGGTGGATTATAAGGAAGGGAGTGGGGTGAGTAAACCCAGTGTTAGTGACAAGCAATTTGCAAATAGCTCAGTAGTGGCTGAAAATTTATTAAAGCATTAGTTATACACCATTAACTTTATCCTTGCTCACATTGGGAAGTAAAAGAAGGTAGAGTCATTGAATCCAGGGGTTCACAGTAAACCCACAATTGACCACCAGCTTCAGGCCCTTCAATATGTCATCTGTGCTGGTAATATGTGTTCCAGAAAAAGCAAAGTCAGAAAACACCAGTGAAGATCCTGAGCATAGATGTCAGTGTTATTTCTTTTTCTTATTTAATACATAATGATCACATGCTTTATTAGCCCCTGCCCTCTACCCCCCCACCCCCTACAGAAGCCCTCACACATCACAATTCCTCTAGCTCTTACTTTCTATGTAACTTGGCATCTTTGAGCAAGGGCATAGTCTGCTTCTTGGACTCACAAAACAGATTTGCCAGTTAGCATCTGTGTGGCTATGGTCTAGAATAGATTGTGTAACTTCTCTGGGCTTGGTTTAATAATAATATAAACACAACAACTGAATCTCACTGAACTGAGTTGGTGTACGTTTGGATATGTTGTAAGCAGCTAACACTTCTGCTGGCACATGGTAGATGCTTGATGAGTTGTGTTAACACAGAATAACATGCTTATTATTTCACCTTTTCTCTTTTCTCCCATAACAGATTTAGGGCTTCTAGAGGGAAGGTGGGACTACAGAATACTATCTCACAAATGTTCAATGAACTCTTGTAATCCATTGACTGGTTTCAACCTTGTGTTGTTAATTGATAGATATAGAAAGTATTTATTTGTTCCTGCTTGAGAAGTGAGACTCGCAATATGATTTCATATTGCAGCTTCTCTGTGTGCCTCTTTAAGCAGCCCACCCTGCTGGCTTCTATCTCTTAGGTTCTAGAATTTTTCCATAATTCTTCCTGTCTGTACTGACTTCTGTTGATTGTGATCTATTTCCTGTTCCTTTCCTACCAATCTTGTTTTTTAAGAGATTTCTTCCCAGATGGAATGGAACAAGACTTCCTATGGATCTTTATCCTTGAGTTATGACCCTTGACTACTTCCTTTGCTTACCCAGTAGTGGAATTACTGACTTAGGTGGTAATTGTATTTTTAATTTCTTGAGGAGTCTCCATACTGTTTTCCATAGTGGCTTCACCAGTCTGCATTTCCACCAACAGTGCATGAAAGTTCCTTTCTCTCCACATTCTCACCAACACTTGCTGTTTCTTGTGTTTTTGATTTTAGCCATTCTGACAGTTGTGAATTGATATCTCATTGTGGTTTTAATACTTGGGGATCTTGATAAAATGGAAATTCAGTAGGTCTGGTTGGAGTCTGGGATTCTGTATTATAAAAAGATATCAGGTGATGCTAACAATGCAGATCCCAAGGGCACACTTTACACAAGAGGGCTGTAGAGCCCATGGAGATACACTGCAGTGAAAATTCCCCGCTTTGCTATCTCATCGCTCAGGCAGTCCATGGCAGACATGATTCCAGGCTTCGTTCATAAACACCCTTCAGTTCAGGCAATATGATTCTTGATTGAATCAGACTGGGAGAAAGACAAATTTACAGTCATGTTAATAAACCTCTTCCTCTAGTTAGTGGGTTTTCATTTAGTTACAGTGGGATAACTTCAGCTGAAGGATTTAGGATCCTATGTAGGAGGAGGAGAAAACAGTTACAAAAGGACCATGCAAGAACTGAGTTGCTAGGGTTTTCAGGTTGTTGTTTGAAAAGATTGCTGTGATGAGACAGAATGCAGAAATATTATTAAGGATATTTTAGCAATGGAAAGAAGACTCCTCTTTTAAAGGACCACGTTAGTTATGTATTTGAAATATACCAGGTATATCCAAAATATACCAGGATACACTGAATCAGGAGGCAGCCTAGTAAGGTAGTTTGTCATTTGATGCCTAAGTGATATATGGCAACTTACTTAAAAGTCTTAGTAAAATAAATAATAATAATAAATAATTAAAACAGTATCTACCTCACAGGATTATTGTGAGGACTAATGAGCAAATTGAGGGAATCTGTGGTCAATAAATATGCCTCGTCTGAAATGTTAAAAGAAATTCCTCAGAAAGAAGGAAAATTATATAGGTCAGAAACAGATTTACATAATGTTGTTAGAAAAGGAATAAAAGAAGGTGAAATATAACTTTTCATTTTTCTTATGTTTGATCGAACAGAAACAATTTGTTCAAAATTGTAATAGCAATGAATATCATGGTGATTATTACTTATGGGTATATGAAATGAATGACATCAATGTCATTCAGATAGGAGAAAGAAACTGCCAATACTCTGTTACAAAGTACCTGCACTAACTATGAAGTGGTAGAGGGTTATTTGAAAATGGACTTAGAGTAGTTGTAAATGTATATTGGAAACTCTAGGGCAACCACAAATATTTTTTGCTTTAAAGGAGGATAACCAATAAGCTAAGAAAGAAGGAAAAAAAATGGAATCATATGAAATGCTCAGTTAAAACCAGAAAAAGCAGAAAGAGTAGAAGACACAAAAAGAAATAGAGCAAGGGCAACAAACTGAAAATAGTTACAGATATGATAACTGTTAAACCATATATGTCAATAATCGCTTTAAGTGTGAACCATCTAAATATACTAATTAAAAGGCAGAGATCGTCATAGTCAATTAAAAATATGGCCTAACTTGTTTATATGTAAAAAAGCTATTTTTAAATTAATTACTATTATTTTTTGTGTTTTTAAACTTATTCAAGAGAGAGAAAGAGAGAGAGACAGAGATAGTGACAGAGAGCACAAGCAGGGAGGAGAGGGAGAAGCAGGATTCCCACTGAGCAAAGAGCCTGATGTGAGGTTCAGTTTCAGGACCCCAGGATCATGACCTGAGCTGAAGGCAGATGCTTAACTGACTGAGCTACCCGGGTGCCCCTAAGAGATCTATTTTAAATATAGAGTCACAGTCAAGTTAGAAGTACAGGGATTGAGAAAGATATGTTGCGTTAGCACTAATCTATACTGTGGGTAGGTATGCGAATTGGAGCAACTATTTTAGAAAAAAGTTTGATAGTATCTATTAAATTTGAATATATGAATAAACGTATGATCTAACAACTGCTTTCTTAGGAATAGTCCCAACACACTATTTTCCTCATATTTTTATCCATATTTTCCCCCACAAGAAATATGTATATATATATGTTCATATCAGCACTATTTGAAATGGCTCCAAACTGGAAATGACTTAAATGTCTATTAATAATTGAATGGATAAATTCAATTATCCATTAAATGGATAAATATGCTTACTATATTCATACAATGGAATACCATACAACAATGTGAATGAATTATTGGGCAATATGAATAAATCTTACAAATAGGCTGAGCAAAAGAAGCTAGACACAAAAGAGAACATAGTAAATAATCTATTTATGTTAAGTAAAACATAGAAAGCCATTCTAAGATATTTGAAGTCAGGATAGTGGTTACTTTATTTGGGAAGAAATACAGGTAGTTACAGAATAAAAGCATTTAGGGTCTTTAAATGTTCTACTTTCTGAACTGGGAGTTGGTTATATGGGTGTATTCTCTTGGTAAAAATTCATTGAGCCATACATTTATGATTTGTGTACTTCTGTACATATGTTATATTTCAATAAATAATTTAAAAATTCCTACTTATGCAAAATAATGTATGATTAAACATCCTAGAAGGATATAGAACTGAAGAATAAAGACAGTTGCTAAAATATAAACTCTGCAATTGTAAAAACATTTCAGGAGTAGAAAAAAATCATCTAAAGATATTGTGTTAGAGATCATTTTGTTAAGCTCAAATTGTGAAAGGAAATGTTCAAATTTTACAAAGGGGACATATTAAAATGTTGATAAATATTTTATATTTTTGTGTATCTCTACAAATAGCCCCAGGAAGTTGGAAGAACAAATTAGGGATTTTGAAAAATGCTAACAGCAACAGAATGTGTTTGTAGGCTGAGGAGAAATAATATGAAAAAAGGAAGGCTAGGGCACATGGTTGGGGAACGTTATCAGATATTATATTAAAAAGAGCAGGCAGAACTGCACAACTGCTTTTATTTTGTTCTTTTCTCTTAAATAGATCACTCTTCAAACTCGATAGGCTTGACTGTGCATGAAAGGAGTGATAATATGAGGGCTATTCACCATTTTAAAGTAGATTCAAAGTCTCCGATAAAGGCAAATTATTTTTATGGTACTTAAATTTTATCAATGTTTGTAATCTCTCAGGAATCAAAGAAGATGGGAGAAGAATCAGAAGTCTGGAGAAGGGTGACGTTTTTAATTTTTGAACTGGTTGTTTCTAGGGTACTTGTGTGTCTCAGTCAGTTAAGCATCTGCCTTTGGCTCAGGTCATGGTCCCAAGGTCCTGGGATGGAGTCCAGCCTTGGGTCCCTGCAGGGAACCTATTTCTCCCTCTCCCTGCTCCCTTGTTTCTGACCTCTCTCTCCTCACTTTCTTTTTATCAAATAAATAAATAAACTCTTAAAAAAATAAAATGGTATTTTCTGGGAATTATAGGTTGATAATTTTAATATTGTTTTTAAAAATTTCCAGGGCAAAATTTTAAACTAAAAAAGTATTTTGCTAATACTGAGTTTGGTGAGAAAGGTGATGGAAGCAGTGAAAACTATTAACATATTTTATTTAATTCCTGTAAGAATCTATCATATATGTTTTGGTGATTTTTTTCCCTTGTAGATTAAAAAAATTATAACTATTCCAAAATTATGTAGCTAGTAAAAGTACAACTTAACCTGAAATTTATATTCTTTTCACTATGTCCATTCCATAGATTCATGGGTTTTCAAGCAGTAGTACTAAAAAATATTGCAGTTATAGTATATTGTGATTTTATGATGACTTCTGGCAAAGCATGTTATGAAATCCATCTAGAGAAAGTAGAACACATAAGATTCATAGCATAACTATAAAATCATCTAAAAAATGTTGATTAATGAAATGCTCTAGAATACCCTCATCTCTTCCCTGTTTTGAAAATTTATTACCTTCATGGCTATTAAAAAGGTGGATGAACGATAGCAGATAGAGATTGCTGACACACTGTATAGTAAAAAAATTAAAAATTCACATTGACTCTCACTCAATGGTTTACTTATCGAGTGAGTGCCTACTAGGTGCCAGCTCTCCTGCACTACACGCGTAGTCACAGAGCTCTCTGCTTCATGTGGGACACAACTATTTACACTGAGTGTTAGAATTGAGTGCTTCAGTGTGTAGAGCATACAACTGTCAGTAAGCCCATTCTGAGTGTTTGCTGGGGCCTTCCAGGAAACCTTTAAAGTCAGAGCTAAAGAATAAGCCAAAGTTAAAAAGCTAGTTAAAGGGAGTTTGGCAAGTGTCGAGGGTGGGGTGGTTGGTTGTGTTGGAAAGGGTCTTTCAGGCAGAGGGAGCAGTAAACACAAAGGCCTTGGAGCAGAGGAGAACACTGTGCTTCCCATGGGACACCATCCAGTGTACCGGGAGCATGGAGATCAGAAGAACTGTAATAACAAACTGAAACCAAAAGGCTGCAGTGCAGGAGGACTGTATATAACATTTTATATTAGTGTTTTCAAAATATATGTAATTTACAATGTGAGATTTGGATTGGTAGGAGGAGGTTTTATTTGGCCACTATTTCTGATAAAGCAAGAAAGTAAACAGGCTGCTCAGAAAAAAAATTCAACTACATTTGTAGTGATTTAGTGTCTAGATCTAGGAAACTTACTCTTCTACTGTGACTCCATGTTTATCATTCTGGAGGTGGTGCATTAAAGGTAGTTGTAGGTGCTCCACTGGAAGAGATGATTGAAAACCATTATTCATCCAGTAGATGTGGAGTGTCCATGTGAGGAACAAGTTAAGAAGCTGTGAAGGCTCAATTTGAAGAGGAATAGATCAAGACATCATCGCTTCTTTAAATATATGAAGAATTGTCAAGTAGAAGCAGCAGTTGAAGTATTTTGTGTTTTATTTGACAATATTAGATTTCCAAGTAAAGGAATTCTTGCCACAACACACTCCTTGCCATGGACATATTTAAGAATATACTGAAGGTCATTTAAGAAGGTTATTCTTTCATTGAGATAGAAATTGGGCTACATGACTTTTCTGTTGTTAAGAGGCTGTGATTATGTGTTTCCTGTACTATCTTTTATTTTATTTTTATTGTGTTATACTGCTATGAGATTAAAAATGGCAGAGACTTCCAAATAACTTGTGAAATGCCTAGTTTCTAATTCTCTGCTAGAACACTGGCTGTGGCGTTGTGGATGATAACTTCATTATTTTCTCAAGTGGAAGTCTTATATATGGTTACAGTTGAATTAGTTCTGCTGAAGACCCCTAAATATGAGGCAAATACAGAGATGTTAAGTGATTTGGTGAGTTAGAGTATCAGAATGGTGGTCAGGAACTCACCATTTAGAAAACTATTTCAAACAATATGTACCATAAACTTCATTATCCCTGCTTTATGCCTACTTTCCAAATGGCTAGAGGAAACATTCTATTTAATCATGTTGACCTGATGTTGCCATAAATAGAGTCATAAATAGAGTTGTCTTACCTCATAATAACTTGTCATTCAAAAATAGTTTTCTCTTCCTCCCTGTTTATGACTCCATCTGGAATTTAGTGTTTGTAACATGATCTGAGTCATTTGCTTATGAATTCTATTTGTCATCACTTTCTTTTTCACATTAATCTTTTCAAATGTCTTAACATGTAGTCCACCTAATGATTTTGTCGCTTCTGGGATTCAACTATGAAATACAACTCCATTCTTTGCAATATAATTTTTATGAAGTGAAATCTCAAAAGGTTTCTCACATAGCTACTATTTTGCAAAAGTATTCTTACAATCTTGAATTTTGTAAAAAAATTTAGTGCTTCACTGCCTTCTAAATAGAAATATAAATTTTAAAGTTATTCTTCATTTTAATCTAGACATTAAAACATTAAGACATTTAAGATATGAGTGCTACTGATCATATTTGGCAATAATGAACAGGGAAATCCTGCAAACAGAATTCTGAGTCTGGTAGGAATCTATTTGAGACTTGCAGTTCTTGACATAGTCTGCCTCACAGCAATTGCAAATCTTGGATGGTCATAGATGGTTACTGGTTATTGCTGCAGGTAATTATCTAATTTTCTCGATTGGAAGAAACTGATATCTACCAGAAACAACCTTATATTTAACAATGACCAAATTGACTTAGGTCAGTTTATAGTATCCATTAACATTGTAAGAGGGTATTTCCAATCTGAAATTGGTGGTGAGCTTTTAATAAGGTAATAAAATAATACAGTACATCTGAGATATTTCATTTGTCAGCAAGCATCCTCACATCATTAAAAGGTAGTTAAAAAAAGTAACATCAAAATTATTTTGAGAGTGTCATTTAAATAGCTTGATGTAAAATTTCATACTTTGAGAATGCAATTATGTTAACCTTGACTTGGCATATTAAGAAAAAGAGTTTGTATTAGGGAGAAAACCAAAACCCAAACAAAACAACCCTCTCCAGGACCACACAGAAAACAAAACAAAAAACAACCTGGGTCCTTAAACTATTATAACCTAAATCTATTAACAACAAAAATAATTGAAAACTATTAATAATTTGTACAAGCAAATATACATTTTTTTATTATATATGCTTAGTTTTATATGTGGTGTTGAGACTCTTTTCCTGACTACTAAACTCCATCTCAGAGTCTGCTTCCTGGAAAATCTGTGTGGCACTCTTTTTTTTGTTGTTATCATTTTACTGTTATTGTTTTACTTTGTTATTTGTTTTACTTCCAGTGTTTAAACAAAGAACCTAGAGGTATAGATAAATCTATGTTTCTCCATATCAATGGACTTACTGTGTACTAGAACTTTATTAAGACATTTACAAAAGCTATTTGGTTTCAAGTGACAAATATTATGACATAATATATGGAATATTTTTATTTTTAAAACTACCAATGAATTAAGCATACATTTCTTTTTTTATTTTTATTTTTATTTTTATTTTACACCCTACCTTCTAAACAGAAAAGACTTTTTTTTTAGAATTTGTAATGGTCTAATCATCAAAGGAAAAACATTTTTGAAATTTAATTACTAAAATGTGTCTGGGTACTTTATCAGCTTTTGACCTTCAATTATTTAAATTGTTTATATGTGTTGTATGAGCATCAGGAGTATTTTATGACTTTTCCTTATTATGAATTATTCACTTACAGGTATTAAAGTATAATTATATTATGTGATATATATTTTCCCCATGGTATTATTATTACTTTTTGCCAATATAATTGTCATTCCTTTTTTTTTTCTTTTCTTTTCCTATTGATTGCTATTTCTTGTGTCATACTAAATACCAGAAATTTGGACAACTTCTCAGATAATTGATAAAGGAAAAAGTTATTTTTGCCTTATTAAATTTCTCAGTTATCTGCTTTGTTATTCATTCCTATTAAAAGAATATAGTATACGGGGCACCTAGGTGGCTCAGTTGGTTAAGCAACTGCCTTCTGCTCACGTCATAATCCTGGAGTCCTGGGATCGAGTCCCACATCGGGCTCTCTGATCATCAGGGAGTCTGTTTCTCCCGCTGACCTCTCTCCTCTCATGCTCTCTCTCTCATTCAATCTCTCTCTCTCTCTCTCTCGAATAAATAAATAAAATCTTAAAAAAATGAAAGAATATAGTATAGTATGGTATAAAAACCACAAATTGGAAAGAAGACATTAGACCTGGGTTCATTTCCTTGAGAAAGTCAATCATTTATTCCCAGGAGGTATATGACTCTCCTGTATACATATAAGATAATGGGACATAGTCTATGAATTTTTGAGTCAAAATGAAATAGAAAATTTTCCCTATAAGAATGCACAAAGAAGGGGCGCCTGGGTGGCTCAATGGGTTAAGCCTCTACCTTCGGCTCAGGTCATGATCTCAGGGTCCTGGGATCGAGCCCCGCATTGGGCTTTCTGCTCAGCAGGGAGCCTGCTTCCCCCTCTCTCTCTGCCTCTCTGCCTACCTGTTATCTCTCTGTGTCAAATAAATAAATAAAATCTTAAAAAAAAAAAAAAGAATGCACAAAGAAAAGGGAGGGAAAATTATGGAATAATGACATAAAAAGGAAATTAAAAGGCATGGAGATATGTATTTGAAATTAAATTTTGTCACTATGTTGGCTGAAAGACATGCAGCAAGCCAACTAACTTTTTCAAGGTTGTATGTATATGTGTTTGCCTGTGTGTGGTTTTAAATCTATGTAAGTAATGGAAGAAGGGAGAATTCAACATGAAATTACATGCACCACAAAGTGGTAATATTGCAGGAGTTTAAGTTGTTCCAATGATTTTTAAAATGTTGCAAAAGAATGAAACAATCACCTTTTTTTTTTTTTTTTGCAATTCTTCTTGGTATTAAAGATGCATACAATAAATCTGAGGCAATGTGAATCATTGCTTACATAGCATCCTCTAGTCAGATATTTACTCAAAACTTAGATTTTTTAGGTCAAAATTAACTGCTAAAATTTCTCTGTTGGGAATTGTTTTCTTTTATCCTTATAGTTCTTCCTAATATTATAACTTCTTGCCTTTGGAGAATTGCAGAGAAGACAGTTACATCAACAGAATTTGCACCATTCTTGAAGATTTTGAATTTTTGACTCCTCAAGGCAAAGTCTAATTATTTTGCAAATGTGAAGACAAAATGAAAAGTTAGCATGTTTAATGAAGATATAAATTTGATGAGGGAGAAACCCTTTTCTATATTTTTGTAGCATTTAAATGGTAATTATGGAGTTTTGTTTTTAACAAAAATTGGCCTTTTCAGTACTTTAAGAGGCTTGGCCTAAAAAAGATCTGGCTTTAACCACTTCAGAACTTTAAAAGTTATGTTTTTAAAATCCTTGAGTTAATTTCTCTGAGAGAACAATGTGAACAGATTTGTGACTAAAACTGATTTGAAAATAATAATGACCCAAATAATTGTGCTTAATGTAGAGAATCAGAAGGAATGTTGCTGTGAAAAAACAACTCCTTCTGGGACATGAATGGGCAAATCCTCTTTTTTTCCTCTTTCTTGGGCACTCAATAGGTGTGATTTGCTTTGCTTTGCTGTATTGGCAAAATCTCTATTTAAATATTCAAGGTCCATGTATTGGTTCTCAAAGTAAGTTTAGGCATGGGCCTAGCAATTAGACAGACATAAATAGTTAATTTAAGCATCACGATTAACACTGCATTTAGAAGATTCTCATTATGTAGTCAGCCATAATTTATTTCCTTCATTCCTTCTTCTTCCTTCCTTTTCCCCTTCATTTGAGTGATCAGAAAGATACCAAGGATTGTATATTTTATAATACTTTATTGTCATAGTGATAGGTGCTGTTAATTTGTTACATGTGCACTAATATTAATTTTAAAACTAAAACTTTGTTTATAGTTGTGTTCTTGAAATACCTTTGTTATTTATTGGAATATGAATAAATTGAAAGATATCCTTGTGACAGCTTACCAGTGGCCACAACATTTCATTGGTTGGGACTACTTAGTATGAATTAGTACTTTACTCCTTCCCAGCCAGTGCAGACATCTTTAGAGTTTCAGAAATCACCATTAGACACATGCCCATTTAAACATTAGTCAGACTTAACTAAAATAAAAAATCAGTTTCTCATTTGCATTAGCCACATTACTAGTGCTAAGTGGGTGCAAGGGACTAGTGTCTACCCCACTGGACAGCTCCCAGTTGAAAATTTACATAATGTTGGCAGTTCTACAAAGGAGCACTTCACAACACTTGAATTCTTTTCCTACTTTCCTATATTATGTGTTGTTAATTGCCTTGCACATTAGTTTTACATTTATTTAACCTCTGCTAGATTTACTATTATTGCTTTTGTATGGTCAATATTTATTTATATTTATCTACATTTATAACATTTCTATTGCCCTTCCTTTTTTCCTCCCTACACTAACATGTTTTATCAGAATATTTTTATTTTAGCCTGAAGAACTCCATTTATGTTAGTTCAGGAAAAAAAAAAAGTGATAAATTTTCTGATTTTGGTAGCCTGAAAATTCCTTTTTTTCATCTTTAATTTCTTTTGGAAGAAATAGAAAGGCATGTTGACAGTTTTTTAAAGATGTTATTATACATTTTAAAGAAGTTATTCCATTTTTCTGAGATTTCTATGTCTTCTTTGTAAAGTCAGCTATAGCCTCACTGCTATCCCTTTGAGGATAATATACTTTTTTCCCCTCTGCCTGCTTAAGTATTTTCTCTTTATCTTTGATATTCATTAGTTTTACTATGATGTACAAAGGAACAGAATGCATTTATTCTGAGTTTCAAGCAGGAAAATCTGATAAATCTAGCATTCGTATCTTATTTCAGTTTTGAAAATCTCTAGCCTCTAGTTAGCCTAATTTTTTCATTCCGTCTCTAACCCCTGACAGGTATAGATACATATTATTTACACACAGGTTATTTTTAGTTTTGTTTTGTGCTGCCTGGTTCAGAACTATTTTGCAACAGAATGCTCTAGCTGTCCATTTGCATGAGGGACATTAGTAGGAGAAATGAGCTCATCTGTCTGGAAAGGTGATCAGGGATTTCAGGATATAGAATTGACTTGGAGCTGCTTCCAACAAGACACATTTGCCAATGAAATGACCCATTCAGCTGTAATGAGGTGGAGTCACTGCCCAGAGCAAGATTGTTGAGGCATCTCCCTGGCATTGCTCAGAGACCTGTAGGTGAGGTATGGGTGGGACTGATTCCTGGTACACCTCCTGGCTAGGCTATGGTTCCTTCCTCTTTCTTTCTTCCTTTTTCTTTCTTCCTTCCTTCCTTTCTTCATTCTTTCCTTCCTCCATTAAAATTTTTATTTTTATTTTTTTTTCAAGTTTTTATTTAAATTCAATTAGTTAACATATTGTTATGTTAATTTCAGGTGAGCAATATAGTGATTCCACAATTCTATACATCATTACTCAGTGTTCATCCTAAGTGTATTCTTAATCCCCTTCACCTATTTCACCCACCCCTCCATCACCTCCCCTCTGATATGCTTTATTTGAGATGAGTATCCTCAGTTAAAGTTCTTTTTTTGTTTTCCTCTGGAAGGTTGACTCAAGCCTCCAGAAACTTGCTTGTGGCTGGGAATTTGCTGTCACATATATCAAATCTATCTTACAATCTTCTCTGAATTTTTCACTCTTTTTGTTCTCCATGATTCTGCCAGAATTTTTCATATTGATTAATCTTCTAAATCTCTAACTTTCTATTCTGTTGTTAAACCAATCTGTTGACATCTTAATTTAAGTATTTGCAATTTTAAAATCTGAAATATCTTTCTGGTTCTTTTCTTTCTTTCTTTTTTTTTTTTCCGAGATTTTAGTTCTTTAGTAAAATTCCCCCAACTGGTCATCTACTTATTAGGATATAGAAATCACAGGTATTCTATAGGTCACCTCCAGCATGTCCAATAGATCTATCATCTGTGGGTCTTCTAGTCTGAAAAAAAACCATCCAAGTGCATGAGGACTATACTTTTGCCTGGAACAGTTGGGAATTCTAAGCAGTTACACTAGTTCACACTCAATTTTAAAGAATATATTACAATCTTACATATTTTTCTTTTTACCCACTTTTATGGCTTTCACTACTGTGTGTGCTTTGCCACAGGTAAAATGGTTCATGTGCTTCCTCATTTCTTGGAGAAGTTTGTTGCACTTTAGAATTTTGTTCACCTGGTTGGCTTGTGATCTCATATATCTGATAGACTCAAGAAAAGTTATTCGTTTGTAAGTTATTTTGTTGTTAGCATGTGAGTGATGTTCTCTGGTAGTTTCCTAAATCCTAACTGAAAACAGAACTGTGTTGTGTATTTTAACATAAAAGAAAATATTAGTGTATTAATTTATTATATTTAATGCATTTATTTTTATCCCAAATTATGTTATCTAGTATAAATATCTATTGAAATAAAATCCACTAAATAGTAGTAGACTTACCAATGATTAGAGAAAACACAATGAATCAGTGCTGATTGTTAAAACTTTAAATTTACATGCAGGGAAATGGAAAAATAAATTAGTTAGCAGACAGGAAATCTAAGACCAACTATCTTAGTGGCTCTGCATGATGTTATTTCTTAGTCTCAGTTTTTCAAAAGTCAATATAAAAAGTGTTAAATCCAGAATCTAAGTTTTTCATGTCTCTACTCATTCTGCCATCTCCTTTCTCCCCAGTGCATACACACATATCCTGAACTCTGGTCCTACCAAATTACTACATCCAATTTCTATTTGTGAAAAAAACTAATGTATAAATATGATATATATTTTTTGACATTCTTAAATTGGATAATTTTTTTGTATTGTTTTCTACTGACTCTACACTGAATTACTTTGCCTGAAGACCTTTTCTCCCCTCTTGACATTTTTGTATTCTCAATGAGGTAAAGCAAAGTTCGTTGGCAAATAAAATCAGCTTGTGAAACTGCTGGCAGATGATTACATTATATTTCTAATAAGTTATGTATTTATAATGTATCATTTTAATACTTATGGATTACCATGACTTCCAGTTTGATAAGGTACTTAATTTGTTCTCTCTACATTTATAATTGTGGACATATGTATCCTAATACATCTCTCTACTTAGGTAATGTTATATTCTCTTTTCCTTCTTAAAAATATACTCCAGCATTCAGATTTTCTGGTTGTTGCTTCTTTTGGCTTTCTGATATGCTTGGTATAGTAAAATAAATTGGGAGACAAAAAGTTAAGTGCCTTTAACAACCAGAGAGGCCCAATGACCCTCTTCAAATACCTCCCCTGAAGGGATTTAATATTGTTATAAAGTTGAATTGTTACATGAAAGAAAGAAAAAGCAACAAGGAAAATAGTATGAAATGTGTTTTCTTGGCAGGTTTGGTAATAGATTTGACAACTCTTTTATCCAGTCATAAACCCCCAATTATGTCCAAGGCACTAGGGCCATTTCGAATAACAAAGGCTTCATTCACTCAGTGTCAAATCATTCGATGTCTTCCTTCTTATGTCAATAACTAGTTTACAAGTGAAGATGGCACATAGAAGCAAACTATGTAACTTGACATTACTTAGACATCCAGAATAGGATTTTAAGTGTAGCAATATCACTTCATGATGGAATATACCAATGAAGTGTTTTTGTCATTAATTATATTTATGACATTTTTATAAAAGCAAAATGCAATCAGTGAACTCTGGGCTTGCAGCCTGCCAAATATTGTAGCAATGTTAGGTAGATTAATTTGGTTTGGTTCTGAACAATAACAATAGAAACATTAGTATATTAATTTTTCATATGAATTAAAATGACCTAAACATTGTTAATTCAATTTCTAGCTAATTTCAATGATAAAATTGAAATAATAATTTTGTGAAAATGAATTTAATCATATTTAACATGCAAGTTCAGTTATTATTTCCTATATAATTATAAAATCTGAGAGACTGTATATTTAACAATTGCCTAATCAACTACATGTCTGGATTAGAGGTAAGGATGAAATATCTTAGTATATGATTACAATATAAAGTTGTTTTCTTCTGATTTGCATGTACTTTATTACTGAAAGCCTAAAACAAAACTAAAATTTTCCTGGGATAAATTCTTTGCACATAAATAATCATCATCTCTGACTTTATCTAGAAAGGAGGTTGCATTTGATCTAAAGAAATTATTCTGGGGGCGCCTGGGTGGCTCAGTGGGTTAAGCCGCTGCCTTCGGCTCAGGTCACGATCTCAGAGTCCTGGGATCGAGCCCCGCATCGGGCTCTCTGCTCAGCAGGGAGCCTGCTTCCTCCTCTCTCTGCCTGCCTCTCTGCCTGCTTGTGATCTCTCTGTCAAATAAATAAATAAATAAATCTTAAAAAAAAAAAAAGAAATTATTCTGCATAGATTTGGGGGCTTTTGTACTTCATAAAATAAAATGATAATATTGAGGAAGGATCATTAGGCTACCTCAAGTAGCAGGATCTAGATGCGAAAGAAACTTAGGTGCTATCTGCCAAGCAGACTTAGTAACATATAATATATTATATATAATATATATTTAATATATCTATAAATATATTTTAGCTTTATTAAGATATAATCGATATATAAAATCCTGCATATATTTAATGTACATAATTTAATGAGTCTGAACATATGCATACACTCATGAAACCATCCCCATAATCAATCTTCTTCAAAAGTTTCCTTATGTCCTTTTATAGTTTTTCATTTGTTTTTTTGTTTTGTTTTGTGTGAGATGAATACTGCTTGATTTCACATACAGAATGAATTTAAAATAGTCAAACACATAGAAGTAGAGAATAGAATAGTGCTCGCAGTGGCAAGAGAAGGGGGAAATAGGATTTAGTTATATATTGAATTTTAGATCAAAGTAGTCTAAGAAACATTCAAAAAAACCATTTCAGTCATAGAATAAAATCTACACACACACACACACACACACACACGTACCTTATTCAATCATTATCATTTAATATTTTTCTGTGTATCCTGTCCTTAGAAACCCAGACTCCATACAACCTCCCAACCCCTTTAATCTTTATTGCAGCAATAAAGTTACAACAGTATTTCTTTAAAAAAAAAAAAAAAGAGAGATTTTAAGTAATTTCCACACATGGGGCTTGAACTTATAACCCTGAGATCAAGAGTTACATGCTCTACAGTTGAGATAACCAGATGCCCCTGAACAGTATTTCATGAATCTGTTGTAGATAAAAGTCAAAATAAATGTAATATTCATAATAGCCACGTATACCGGCCAAATTCTAATCATGACTTCTATTCTTAAGTGTATTAGTTCAGGTTTTAACAAAGCTGTCTGTACATAAAGATATCTGCTAAGTGATACGGCTTGAAATCTTTATTTCAATTAACAAATTATAATAAAAACTGATCTGACCTCTAGCAACAGAAAACCTCTCAGATGTTCATCATTCTAAATATTTTTTTAACCAGGATTTTCTCATAAAATGAGAACCAAACTCAAATAATCAAAAGATACATATAAATTGTAAACTTTTCTTAGCTTCATGACTACTAAAAATTAGAAGAAATTATAGAATAATTCTTGTAGAGAAAATGCATATTAACAGAAATATGGGCTAAGCTGTCATAGATTTGCCTCAGTGCACTCCCATTAGTATAAATTGATAGGCTGATCAGTTGCTAGAGATCATCCACAGGAGGAAGACTAATATTGGAAGAACAAATATTGCCTTTTATTTACAATGCAGATCACTGAAGGAAAAGAACTGCTTTGATTAGGATCACTTATTCGTCTTGCTGGGATGTGGTGGAAAATGTTGAAATCATTTAAACAAATCACATAAAACATGTCAAATATTTTTTAGTAAGAGAGTGAGTTTAGAAAGAAAGCAGAGCAGTGAAACAATTAATATTCAGTCTAGTGAGTTTGCATTTGTATTTACAATGCCTGGTCTGAGTGTTCAATGAATATACTTTGGAGATAATTTGAACACGTTCTCCTCTGCTGTTACTTCACTTAGAGTCCCTGGCGGTCCAAGAAGCCTGACTCTTTTTTCCCCTTTTTTTAAATGAGATTTTATGCCTCAGCCTCTTAGAAAATCTAGTTTGGGAGAATATAATATAAGATTATAAGTAGGTACTTAAGAAGTCACATATAATTTGTTACTTGTATCCCCAATCTCACATTGAATGTGATGCACAGGTTTAATCTAGAAAGGTAAACTGTTGCAAACTGGCCACATTTATTGGTAACAGTGATATAAGGAAGTAGTTTCTAACCTGCTTGAATATAAGGGAAAATACATATTTTTAGCATTTGTACATTAAGAAAATACATTATGAAAAGACCAAATAGTAGATAGCAATATTTTAAAATTAATCAGCATACTATTAATCAAAGCATTCATATACTAAAGACTATATATTCATGTGAAATATTAAAACAGTACATAGACAATGCTTGGTAACTATTTGTGTAAGAGGCCAACAGAAATAAGCTCATCACTCCCCAGGCATTTGAAGCCCATAAACTGGGTCTAATCTAAGAGATCTCTTTCTCTTTTGCTCTTTCTCCTTCCAAGTACTCTCCTTTTGTTATCTTTTCTCATTAATTATAAAAAATTCTTTTTGGGGCACCTGGGTTGCTCAGTGGGTTAAGCCTCTGCCTTCAGCTCAGGTCATGATCTCAGGGTCCTGGGATTGAGCCCCACATCGGGCTCTCTGCTCAGTGGGGAGCCTGCTTCCCCCTCTCTCTCGGCCTGCCTCTCTGCCTACTTATGATCACTCTCTCTCTGCCACATAAATAAATAAAATCTTTAAAAAAATTCTTTTTTGGGCATCAATTAGAATACCTGAAATAAAGGATATTTTTGTCAAAGTATTTTTTTTAATTTAACTTTTGTTATTATTTTTTTAAACATATATTTTTATCCCCAGGGGTACAGGTCTGTGAATCACCAGGTTTACACATTTCACAGCACTCACCATAGCACATACCCTCCCCAATGTCCATAACCCCACCCCCCCTCTCCCAACTCCCCTCCCCCCATCAACCCTCAGTTTGTTTTGTGAGATTAAGAGTCACTTATGGTTTGTCTCCCTCCCAATCCCATCTTGTTTCATTTACTCTTCTCCTACCCCCTTAACCCCCCATGTTGCATCTTCTCTCCCTCATATCAGGGAGATCATATGATAGTTGTCTTAAATAGAATCTTTAAAAAAAACAAAAAACAAAAAACAAACACTTGCTTAGCAAAAGTTTGTTTTTTTTTTTAAAGATTCTATTTATTTATTTGACACACACAGAGAGAGAGAGATCATGACCTGAGCCGAAGGCAGCTGCTTAACTGACTGAGCCACCCAGGCACCCCTTTTATCAAAGGTTTGAAGAAAAAGTGTTGCAGTCACTGAGATAAAACACAAAATATAGATTGTTCACATACAATGTTCATATCTGCTGAAGTAGTTATCCAAGGTCATTTGGTGACCGTTTCTTGTCTAAAGATGGGGTACAATGTTCATAGCAGCAATGGCCACAGTTGCTAAACTGTGGAAACAGCCAAGATGCCCTTCAACAGATGAATGGATAAAGAAAATATGGTTAGTATATACAATGGAATATTATGCCTCCATCAGAAAGGATGAATCCCAACTTCTGTATCAACATGGATGGGACTGGAGGAGATTATGCTGAGTGAAATAAGTCAAGCAGAGAGAGTCAATTATCATATGGTTTCACTTACCTGTGGAGCATAAAGAATAACACGGAGGACATTGGGAGTTGGAGAGGAGAAGTGAATTGGGGGAAATCGGAGGGTGAGACAAACCATGAGAGACTGTGGACTCTGAGAAACAAACTGAGGGTTTTGGAGGGGAGGGGGATGAGGAGTTGGGCGAGCCTGGTGGTGGGTATCAAGGAGGGCACGTATTGCATGGAGCACTGGGTTTGGTGCATAAACAATGAATCTTGGAACACTGAAAAAAAATAAAATTAAAAATGAATAAAGATAGGGTACAAATTAAAGCATAAGTATATACTAGGAATATGTGGGGGGGGAAAAATCCTTGAAAAGATAGCAAATACCATCAACTTTTCTAATAAGACAAATATGTGCTGGCTACAAATGTGCTATACCTGACATCTAAATAATTTCACTCTGTGTAATTGATACTTTAGGGTAACCAAAACGTTTTTAAAAATTTTAATCAGCCACAGGTTTACTGTGATTGTAATCTTCTTATGAGAGTTAATTTTCCAGAGTCAATGTGTTAATTGAACTAAGCCATGTAAGACATAAATATAATCATACAATGTGTTCATTTTCCCCCATTGCACATGAGTATTTGATTACATATTTCATGCACTTCATTCAAAAGCTAACAATCTATTAGAGAAGATCAGTCACATATAGGAAAAACCATAACAAAGGGCATAAAATGATGAATCTAAAAATGTTTGCACAGATACATTGTCACACACACACATACACACACACGAAGCAAATACCATCAACTTTAGCCATTACAGACTGTTTTCAATAGTGGAAAATTAGATTAAAATAGCTATCTCAGTAAACAAAATTAAAGGTATTTTAAATATGAGTAAATTATTGAGAAAATGCTGTGTACCAGGCACTGTGCTAAATACTAGTGAAAGCACCATCACTAAGAAAAAAATTTTGTGTTCAAAGAAGGTACTTGTATAAAGAGGCATATATGAAATAAAACTTTTACAAGACTTATTGTTAATAGATATAATAAAGGCAAAGGATAATATATATTTATACAGAAGATATGAGTTTTAAGTAAAAATATAGATGGAGTTTAGAAAGTGGAGTGAATAATGCCCTCAATGGCAGGGAAAGAATGTTCCATAAGTGTAAGCATGTGTCTTGAAGAAGAGTGGAGTCCACCAGTCAAATAGGAGTAAGAAGAGTGTTATAGACAGAGGAAAAGCCATGGACAGAGCCACAGATGCTTGCAAGAGAGTCATTGTAGGTAGAAAATAGTTTTTGAGGTTAGGTGGAAATAAATTATAGAGTGATTAAAAAGTATTTGAATCGGTTATGGTTCAAATAAGGAAACTGAACCATTGAGAATAGTGTGTGCTAAAGGATTTCCCTTAGGGATAAGTTGTGCATGGTTATAGGAGAGTCTTGGGAGTAGGGATGCAGAAGGAAGAACTGGGGCATTAGGAAAGAGTCACTATTAACTGTTTTGAAGCTGTGGTGTAGGTAGACAAAGCAGAGTTTACAAGATAATCTGGAAAGCCAGGCATATCCAACTCAGAACAGGACCATAAAAGGAGCTGGGAGAAAAGACTAGAAAAAACTGTCCCTCTGCATAGCTACCAGTTCTCTCGGTTCCCTGCTGCTGTTGGAAGTCAGAGAAAAGAGCAAATATGGATAGGATAAGTAAGGATAAACTAGAAACCATTGCTATTTCTGCACATCATTATATCCAATCACAATGTCCTTCAGAAAGGAATGGCTGGTACTTCATTTCTTAGCTGCTACTTCACTCTTACCTTCCAAATTTTGTACACATTTCGGTTTAAAGAACTTTAATCTGGTGCCCACTAGGAAAAGCTGTTTCTGGGAATATAGTTTCAGCTTTATCAGATTGGAAGAGTAAAACCATTACAACATCCTCATGACTCGACTTTTTGCAATATACACAGGAGAATCGTTAGATATAGTGACCATGGTGGGAGAGCAACAAGATCATATATTTCGATTAGGAAAGCAACTTTGGCCATAGTGTATAGAATGTATTGCTAGAAATTAACAGCAGACAGTTTTAAAACTTAGAATATTTGTTCTATCTTCCAGAGAGTGAGTTCTGTGATTATGAACTAAGGAAAGGATAGTTAGGAAGAGGAGGAAATGAAAGAAAGAAGAGATTTCAGAAATGTCAGAGCTTAAAATGATGGGACACATTGTCTTTGAACTCACATACTGGTCTCCCGATCAATATGTTTTTAAGTTAGAGTTCAGATATCCCATAGGGAAATACAAGACACCAGATCAAAGCGCAGACATATCTGAAGACTTCAATAGCTTCAAAATAAAAACCATAATATCTCCTATGTAAAATAGAAGTACTAAAACAGATACACTAAGCATTTTAAAGGTAAAAAATAAAGAAATGAAATAAAATAAAAGCAGTATGAGACAAGAATAAAATATGAAAAAACAACATTGCTAGTGGAAATATTACACGTGAACATAAAATAGAGCAAAAATACATGGAATAAATAGTAGAAGGGGTATATGTGGGGGAAAATCAGTAACTTGCAAGTTTATACCGAGGAATGCTCTCTTTGACTCTTCTATTATTTCTATTTCATTTTTATGCAGATTTTTCATTTATATTTTCATGCTTTTTATTATTTTTATGGCTTTTGCTCTCCCTTTGCTTTTTGGTTTTTGAAATGTTTTTATCACCTACTTTTTTTTTCTTGAATTCTACCAGTTTTTGTTGCATATCCTCCTCCTGTTTGGCAATCATCTACTGATTGCTGTCCATCTATCTCTTTCTTGAGGTCCCCTACCCTTTGATTGTTATTTTTATTTTGTGATCCTCCTTTATAGCTGCAGTTGCTTTAACAAATTTAGGATTGTGCTGCAATCATATTGCAATTGCTTTTTTCCTATATCAAATATTATGCATTCATATTGAATAAGTTCTTTTGTTTCATGATACTATTTTTTCTGTTGAATTTTTTTGTTAGGATAGTCATGCAACAATTTTGTACCTTAATCTTATAGTATGTTTGGATGAACACTGATTCCCTTTTTTATTAATTCACATTTGGTTATGTACCTTGGATCAGCCATAAAAAGAAGATTCCTGTGGAAGGAGGAAAGGGCCAGAGTAGATATAAGATTTCTGTGTTCAAGGTCCCCTCTCTCCTGTTGTTACTTGTGATGATCTGTCCCTTTCCGTAACCAATATTTTGAAATAAATTATATAAAGAACCCTATATTCGTGCCACTAATAGTTAAATAAGGAGCTTGAACCTAGATGTTTATATCATGGTGTTTTTAGAATTAACGTTGCTAAAGGAAAAGTGGTTCATTGTTAGTGTGATATTTAGACTAACTGGATCATTAGGATTGGCATTCTAGATCCCTAGATTCTTTTAGTGTACTCTGACAGTTATTAAAGGGAGAAAAATCAATACCTCCCAAATATTTTCAGAGGACAGTTAGAATTTGATGTATTCAAATGTATTCAACTTTGTTAAAGTACAAGAAAGCTGGAAAAAGCAAATACACATCTGGAAAAAACTGAGTAATGAAATTGTACAACAGGAAAATTATTTCTAAATGGGGGTAGTTTGGTTAAGATGTAGAATAAGACTTCAAATATATTGTATTTTTTAACTCAATGCTTAAGAATATATATATATATGTATACATATACACACACATATACACACACATACAATGCATGTATACTAGTTATATACTGTGCATTTTTAATATTATTAGTGTAGGGGCAATAGAATATACCATATACATACTATAAACCTATAAATATAGAATTTATATTCCTGGATTGGAGTACTAGACTGTGACACTAGAAATTTTTTGGATTAACCTATAAGATTCTGAATTTTTACCTGAACATTAACAATAATATAAAGCAAAAGAAATTCAAAATTATTAATAACTATTTTAAAAATCTACTGTCATTTATCATTCCTATACTTAGCTTCTCTTTCTTCTTTTTCATGCACAGCAACCCCAAACCATTCATTAAAATACTACTAAACAAAGTAAAACATGATTCTTCACAATTTGGGTGAAGTGTATAAAGAACCAATCTGAAGTTAAGATAAGTCAGATTTTAAGAATGAACATCTTTAATGATTTTCCCCTTTGAATATGAGCTGGAAAGAGAGGATTCAGTTCTTACATCTCCCTGATCATCTATTGTCCTTTTTTTTTGCACCTTATATTTCTCCATTTCCTAATTATTCAATTAAAAAAAAATCTCTAGGACTACCAAAGGAGTCTTTGCTTACCTTTTTAAAAAAAAAAAAAAAAACAAAACCTCAATTTTCACAGAAAAATTGAGAACAGGCAGGGAAACTTCAATTATTGTGCCTTTCATCTGTTCTTTCCTGTTTCCAAAAATTAGTGAGAAATGGTGCTTGCTTTATATATAAGGTTATTATGAAGATTAAATGCATTATTAGGGAGTAAGCAAAAGTTAACGATTATTATTTTCACATTTACCTTGAGTGGAAAGAAAGGAGTGTAGAAGCCCAAAGATCACAGCTTCAACATTCTCTCTCCCTGGGCATACCTTCACATCAGTTAAAGGGAAATGGTTTACCCACTACAGCAATCTGATAATGTCATGAGGCAAACATTTCACCACATAATTATTGTGAACATAAAAATGTAGTCATGAAAATGAGAAAAGTGTGGAAAATGATGGAAAGTGTGAGTATGAAAAAGGGTAAAAAGAAATAAACAAACAAAAAGAAACAAAATAATCAGAGAAAATGGTACCTACTATAATCTAGTTTGGTAGAAGTGTTTCCTATTGACAATACAGGTCAAGTGCAGGGAAACTGGATGAAGGAATAGAATCAGTAATAAAACAGTTTATTTGGAGAATTTGACTTGAGTTTCATCAAGAAAAGTGAGGAATTTCATGTGTGTAGAACCATCAAAAGGAACATTCCTCCTAACTTGAAATATGTTCTTTCGAAAATGATCTTTTAGCTATGCTGTTGCTCAAATGCAGTATTGAGTTAATGATGGAAATAATGGAACAACGTATGTGGAACATTGTCTACACTTTAAGTGTAGCTGAAGCATTAGATACAAATATGGAAAATACAAGGTGCTTGCCCACATGGCACTGATAATTAAGTATGAAATACAATTTAAGTAACAAAGTAGTCATAATTTGGTGGAATAACTTCTTTAAAATATTGTGTAAAATGTTATGTGTTCCTATGTGAGGAAAGGGAAAAGGCAACTATTTCAATGAGGGTGGAATCTGAAATGTTTCGTAAAGAGGCGACTGAAGTATAATCTTATTGTGAAACAAATATTTCTTCCCCAAACAAAAAGATCAGATTATTTCAAATAGGATACATTATTTGGATTCAAACACTGAGACTGGTTCATTATTTTAACTCATTCAGAATTTTGAAACACCTACTTTCACAATCTCTAGGCTCATACTAATAAATGTTGATTTGTTTTTTAAATAATGAAGTCATCTAATGAGTTTCTAAATTAAATACATAAACTGATTAAGATTTAAATTATTGTTTTCAACTAACACTTCTTTTGTAATAATGATAAAGGATGATTTTAAATCATACTTCCAGAAGTTACTGTTTATACAGAAAACAAAACCAAACAAATAAAGACAGACCAACATAACGCACTGCTAAATTGTAAGCTAGAGTTGACAATACATTTTTTAGATTGATTTGTTTTTTTAGTTTATACTATAGCAATTCTGTTACTTTGGACAGCAGTTATTTACTACATAATATTAGCCATTTGAATGAGTTGAGGGAAACTAGACTCATTAGAGGAAGAATCCTTATTCTGGGAAGGTTATTTCAAAAGATAAATGTTTATGCTTAGCCCAAAGGGCAGTGAGTTGCTAATAACGTCAATGTTTTTAAATTAGATGCATAGAAAACAAAAGAGTTATAGTTTTCCTTATATTTATAGTATCTAAGCCTTCCTCCTACGCTGAACTTGAAGTGCTCAATGTTTTAAGTGTGCTATTATAATCTTTTTGATTCTTGATAAAGCTATTTTTTATGGGCATCCTGCTTTTTCTATACTATTTTCATGGTGCTCTTCTTCCTTCTTCTCTTTCCTCCTGCCCTGCCTTCCTTGCTTTTTCTTCCTTCTTTTTTTCCTAGATAAAGCAGAAAATAAGTTCAGTCAAAAAGAAACCTCATACAATATATGTACACATCACAGTTTCCCTTTGTCTCCATCTTACATGATACTGTAGTAAAATGTCAAAACCAGGGCTTGACATTGATACAATTCAAAGTCATTTTTTCACATGTGTAGTTTGTGTGATTATCATTATAATCAAGGTACAGAGATATCTCATCACCACAAAGAATTCCTTTATATTACCCCTTTATCTTTACATCTCCTCTTCCACCATCTGTAATCCCTATTGGCTATTAATCTGTTTTCCATCTCTATTGTTTGGTCATTTCAATAATGTTATATAAATGGAATAAAAATGTGATCTTTAGATAATAACTTTTTTCACTTAGCATAATACCAGTTATAACCACCTAAACTGTTGTGTATATCAACATTTAGGTCCTTTTTATTGCTGAATAATATGTCATGGTATGGACGTACAACAATTTAGCCATTTGCTGGTTTTTGAACATCTGGGTTGTTTCTAGTTTTGGACTATTACAAGTAAAGCTGCTGTACACTTTAAATATATTATACTCTTATTGGTCAAATATTCCACAATAAGCCTGAAAAAGTAAAAAAAATAAAGCTGCTATGAACAATCATGTGCATGCTTTTTATAGACAGAAGTTTTCATCTCTCTGAGATAAATGCCCAGGAGTACAATTGCTGGGTCAATTGCTGGGTGGTTAATATATATTTAGTTAAGGACGCTGCCAAACTATTTTCCAGAGTGGATATATCCTTTTACATTCTTATTAGCAACATATGGGAGATCAAATTTCCTCATATCCTTACCAGCATTTGATATTGTTACTTTTTTTTTTTTTCATTTTAACTATTCTAACAAGGATATAGTGATAGCACATCATGGTCTTCATTTGCATTCCCCTAATAGATAGTGATGTTTAACATCTTTTCTGTTCATTTATCATACATATATAATCTTTGGTGAAATGTCTCTTCATATCTTTTGCCCATTTTCTAAATGGGGTATTTGCTTCTTTTAACATTGAGTTTTGAGTGTTTGTAAATTCTACATATGAATTCTTTGTCAGATAGCTGGATTGAAAATATTTTCTTTCAGTCTGTAGCTAATCTTTTCATTCTCTTAATAAAGTTTTACAGAGCCTAAGGTTTTGGTCTTGATGAGGTTATGCTAATCAATATTTTCCTTTTCAAAATTCTTCTTCTGTCATGTTTAAGAACTCTCCAATAAGTCCTAGTTTTCAAAGATTTTTCTCCTATGTTTTATTCTAAATGTTTGGGGCACCTGGGTGGCTCAGTGGGTTAAAGCCTCTGTCTTCGGCTCAGGTCATGATCTCAGGGTCCTGGGATCAAGCTCCTCATCTAGTTCTGGGCTCAGCAGGGAGCCTGCTTCCTTTCCTCTTTCTCTGCCTGCCTCTCTGCCTACTTGTGATCTGTCTGTCAAATAAGTTAATAAAATCTTAAAAAAAAGTTTTATAGTTTTGCATTTCAAATATGTGATCCTTTTTGAGTTAAGTTCTGTGAAAATTGTAAGGTCCAAGTTAAGGCTCTATCAATCAATCTATTGATCTATCATCTATCTATTGAATATCCAATTGCTCCAGCCCCATTTGTTGAAAAAGCTACCTTCCCTTGATTGAATTGCTTTTGCATCTTTGTCAAAAGTCATTTGGGCATATTTGTATAGGTACATTTTGTAGCTCTCTCTTTTGTTTCTTTGGTCTCTGTGTCTATGCTCCCACCAATAGCACACAGTTTTGTATTATTGATTATGAGTTTTGAACTCTGTAGTCTGATTCCTTCCACTTTATTCTTCTTTTCCAAAATTGTTTTTAGCTATTTCAGTTCCCTCGTTTTTACAAATAAATTTTAGAATAATCTTGTTTATATCTGCAAAAACTTGCCAGAATATTGATAAGATTTTGAGAATTGTCATCTTTACTGCGTTGAATCTTCCCATCTACAAATATGATACAGAATGTATCCTGGTAGTTTTGGAAAAGATGTGTATTTTTCTGTGGTTGGGTGGAATATTTACGAGTGTCAATTGAATCCTCTTGGGTGATAATGTTTTTGGGTCCTTATAAAATGTTTCAAGTTTTTCATTCATCTCTAAGGCCAGCTATCACATCATTCTGGTCTCTGTATCTATTATCATATTTCCTTATTTGATGGATGCTTCTGCATCCCCTTTCCATTTATAAGGACACTGTGATTACATTGGACTCACCTGGATATTTCACAATAATCTCCTCATTTCAAAATCCTTAACTTAATTACAGCTGCAAAGTCATTTTTCTGACATGAGGTAACATCCTCACAAGTTCATGGTTTTAGGATGTGGATGTCCTAGGGAGAGGGTATTATTTTGCATGCTATATAACTGTTAACAAATACTAACCTTGCATTCAGAATTGGGATCCAAGTGTATTAATGCAACAATTCTTTGCAAAAATTTTTAATTGTGAAAATTAGACTTAACTAATTGAATTGATTATTAGAATTTTAATAAGCATACAGAATGATGCACAGTGCCATTTCTTTAAAAAGACAGGAATACTGGAGGGGTAATTTCATCTAAACAAATGGAAAAGATTCCCAAATTCTTTCTCCAAATCATAGTATAAGAGAAATAGTGTTTAATAAATTGTTTCTACCCATTTTTTAATGCCTTGAGTATGGCACATAGTGAAGAAGAAATGCACAGACTATAATACAACAATTTCTATGCTTGTAAAACATGGGCTATTTCTTGGTGAAAATTTTTATTCATTTTTTCGCATACACCACATCTTTTATTGATGAATATGGATTGGCATAGTCATTTAAGAATATATTGAAGTAGTATTATGTAGAATAAATTTTTTCTCTTCATATGCTTTAATTTATTCCAGTTTAAATGACATTGCTTTCCATAACCACAGAATAAATCTCACTCTAGGATCAATTACTACATTTTAGAATTAGATGTGAGTTGTTTTATAATTATATGAAATTCAGGGTACCATTTTAATTAATAACTTTTATAAAAACATTTGAACTCAGAAAATGATACACATGAGTACATTTGAATCATCTGTATGAAATTATATAATATATTTTCTTCATATTTAATTTTCTATATTTCCATTCCATTCCATATTTCAAAAATAAACACCTAAACAAATATTTCCTGTATTTAAAATATAGTCCATTATCTAACATTAAATAATTTGCTGCCTCCAATAAAACCTATATTTATCAAATTCAGAATTTCCTAAATTATTTTCCTTTTGCTTTGCATAACAGTAAGAAAATTGTTTTCAAAACTTTTTGTCATCATTATCACTGAAATATTCTTACTCTTAAAGAAATCCATAAAAATGAAATCTTGTTAAAAGCAATTCAGTTATAAAGACACTTGTATGTATCTTTTCACTTAATATTACTATGAATTTGTAAGTAATTGTTGCTTAACACTATGATAATAAGCACAGCCATCATTGGATCTCACATAACTATTATTGGTTGAATTGTATTCCCCCAGATTATTTGTTGGAATCCTAATCCTCAGTATCTCAAAATGTGACTTTATTTGGAGATAGAATCTTTACAGAGGTAAACAAGTTAAAATGAGGTTATTAGTTCGGTGTCCTTAAAAGGACAAATTTGGACAAAAGCATGCACACACAGGGAAACAAATTGAAGATAAGGGAAGATATTGGGGTGATGCTTTTATAATATAAAGATGTCAGCAATCCACCAGAAACTATGGGGAGACATGGAACAGATTCTTCTTCGTACCCCTTAGAAGAAATCAATCTTGCTGACACCTTGATTTCAGACTCCTAGACTCTAGGAGACAACACATTTCTATTGTTTCAACCACTCAGATGTAGTGATTTGTTATAGTAGCCCTAGCAAATTAACACAATAACTTAGACTTTGCATACCATGTTACCACTGGTATATTGAACTGTAATATAAAGACAAGGAACATTTCTCTTTTATAACAGTTCACACTGCATTTAAATAATTTATTTTTTTCCCCGTTCTTGTTGCAGGAAAGGAGATTGGATAAGATTTTAATAAAGAATTGATGGGTTTGGTAGAGTTAGCTTGATTAAAGAGTCAAGTTTTATCCTCAATAGAAATTCACATAAATCCCAAACCTAAACTGGCTTTTCAAATGCTACCAGGATCACACCACTCCTCTGAGACAGATCCAAAACCAAGTTAACATATTAATCTCTATCATTTCTATATTTGTTTCTTCTTATAAAACAACAACAAAATTACATTCGAAATGAGATGTGGAATGATTGGTAATGTCCTATCTTTCTACAAGGAATGTATAATTTTATAATCACTCTGGAAAACTTTTTGCAGGTTCTTATTAAGTTATGCACGTTCTTACCATACAACCCAGTCATTCTGCTCCTAGGTATTGCTTAAGATCTAATGAAAACATATATCCACACCATGATTTGTTCATAAATATTTAAGACAGCTCTATTCACAATTGCTGAAACCTTGAAACAACCCATATGTCTTGCAACAGATGAATGGATAAACTAAATGTGGTATCTTTATATGAATGGAAAACTCTTCAACAATAAAAACAATAAAGTATATACAATCTGGATGAATCTCAAAAACTGTGAAAGAAGCTAAACATAAAAGATCACATAATGTGTGATTACATTTATATGACATTCTAGGAAAGGCAAAACTCTTGTGACAAAAAACAGATCAATGTTAGCCAGGGTCCAAATATGAGTGGAGGAGACTGACTTAAAAGGGGCACCAGGGAAATTTTTGAGTTTTGGAAATGTTTTATATTTTGATTCTAATGACTGTTATATGACTGAATACATTTGCAAAACATGTTAGACTGTATCATTTAAATTGGTGAAGTTCATTATATATAAAGTAAACCTCAGGAAACCTATATGTTTTTTTAGAAAGCCGATTATAACCCAAAAACCTACCAGACGATTTAATTTTACACCTTTCAAAGAGTAGGTGCATTTTCTAAAACATAATGTGTCATGTTATCTGTTGTCTATTTTGAAAATATGAAAAGCATAGGCCTTGAGTTCAGGCACATCTGGGTTTGAAATCTAACTTCTTGTTTACCAGGAATGTGACCATGAGAATTGTATTTAAATTCCCTAAAACTCAGTTTTTTCCTTTGTTTGATGAAGTTCTGAGAGGCATCACAAGATCATTTTTATATTTGATTATCACTTTTAAACTTTTTCTTTGTGTTGCTCTGCTAAGAACCAGGAAAAGGGAGGTCACAAAGAAGGCTTGGTTCTTGGCTCTGTGGAGCTTGCAGTCTGGAAGGGAAGGTAGACATTAAACACTATAACTACAAGAGAAAACTACAAAAGGGAAATAAAAGACTTACCAAAGCAATTAAAGGGGACCTAATTAATTACTCTGGGCATCAGGTTATAGTGTCAAAGGAAGCCTTCCTCAAAAAAAAGAAGATTTCAAATGCAATCTGAGAAATTAATGAGAGTTGGCCAGTGAACAGGAAGCAAAGGGTTTCTGTCATAGTAGAAAGCTCATGCCATAACCTCAGGGTATTACTCATTAAACCAGAGAAAGTGCTGAGTAGTTAGAGTGAGTTGAATTTAGAGTGGATGGCATGAGATTGGAGAAGTAAGCAGAAGAAAACCCCAAGGGGTATTAAAGGTTAATTTTTAGAGTCAAATGAGGTGATACTAATATTTTAAGTTGGGAAAACATGAGCAATCCAGGATTGTCTTTTGCAGACCTGAGGTAACTCATGTTAACTAATGCTGTTGTAAGTATTGTTCCAATAATTATTTTATTTACCTATAAACCTAGTTCAATTGAAGCTTGTATCTTTCTCCATGATAATTTTGTTAATTCTCCTTTCAATCCTCTTGGGATATTGAATATTTATTAGAAAATTAGAAAATAGGTTAGATTCTGTAGAGTGTTAATTCAGAGAGTGTTAAGTTGTTAGCAATTTCATTGCTTTGATATTTTTTCAGGTTTTTGCATTTTTACATTAGTTCCGTAGTAACTAATCTAGTTTTTAGTTTACGAAATGCCAAAATACCATATTTAATTAAAGTTGCTCTGGGCTTTTCCCATATCTGACATAAAAAGACTCCCACACTCTGGTTGCTACTGCATATATATTTTCTTAATTTTCCAGGCTGTCTTTTAATTAAGAGAGAAATAGAACAAAGTAAATGGGTTACATATACTTTTGTTGCTATTTGCTACATATTGATTCTGTAGACTTCCCAACTAACACCAGGATCTAGCCTCTATGACAGTAACATCAGTCAGCTGACTTGGTGAGTTTTTTCTAAAGCTCAGATTCCATGACTTATTATTTCTAGCTTATATTTATTCCCTTTGAAGGTGGATGTAATTTATTAATCTTGTGTCTTGGCATAAGAAAACTTCAAAAAACCTCTTTTTCTTCCATAAAGATTATAGGAAGGTCCATCTCATAAATAAAAGGTAATAAGTGAAGCAACAGTGTATATAATTCTAACAACCTTATCTTACCTGAAATGGAATGTATAGTCAATCCAAAATGATTTAGGAGTCTAAGATATCTTGGAAATTCTATTTTTCCCTTTCAGTTACTACTGTGAAACTGTTCCTTAAAATGTGTTCTTGATTCATGTGTTTGGATTTATTTATATAGAGAAAAATAAGATCTAATTAAAAATAATAGTAGCAATATATATATATATATATATATATATAGTTGACAGCTGGACATCTATCAGCCTTAAGTATGTTTATCTGGCTAGGTATTGTGCTGTATCTAATGTTTGCTGTAAATCTGTTGCCATGAGTCTTCAAATTCTTCCAATATCCTTGCCTTTTTAACCCCCCGTGTTGATTTGGGCTTCCCTAGGTGTTCTCCTCAGAGAGATTCTGTTTATTGTAGGTTTCTCAGCTATAAACTCTGTTGGTATGTGGTAAAGTGTGGGGAAGTGGAAGCATTCTCTAATTGCATAATTAAATCTCAGTCTTTCAGTGGGCCTCTGTCCCTGGGGTGTGAATTTTATAAGCATTTCTTTTGTTCCTCACTTAGGTAAGGCAAGAAGCCTCAAATGGTTGGAGAGTGATAAAGCTGTTGGGATAGAGTTTTACAAGTCTGCTGGGATAAAGCTTTTTAAGACTTTTCCTCTTAAAAGTAAACTTCTGTTATGGAGGATGTTCTTGTATGTATTTTAAAATTCTCCTCCCCCTAACAGTGTCAGGAGTAGATCTTTCCTGGCTCTTCACCATGAGAACCTTGTGTGGTTCTTGGCTGTAAAATCCACAATAAATTACCCCCCCGCGGCCCCCCGCCAGACTGTAGCCCTCAAGAGCTTCTTGCTCTCACCTTAGTCCACACTCAGCTTCTAGCAAGTAATCACAATTACCTTGTTAAGTGTCTCCACTGGTTTACGTGTTCAGAGGCTTCTGCTCCAGGTAAGGAGATGTAGATTTGTGATTCTGGATTTGCTCATCTATCCAGATTTTGGGGTGGTGGTTTGTCCTGGGACTTCAGTCTCTAATGGGTCCAAAAATGCCATTGGATTTCTGTTTGTTCAGCTTTTTTTCATTGTGAGTTTGGGAATGAGGACTTCCAAAGTCTTCACTTGGTGGCACTAAAACCAACCAGAATCTCCAAAAACTGTTTTTGAAACACAAAACAGTATTTTAAAGCCTGTGAGTCAATGAATAATATTTTTGGTATTGTAACAACTTGTCAACAGAGAAGCAATGAGATGCTCAACATATGGCCTTAGAATAAATTCTTCTGATGTCTGTTTCTATCTACACTTTTATAAATGCTACCTTCAGATAAGCAAGGAAGTAATTACAACTGTGCTTCTAAAACAGATTAACACACCACGTTTTTTGTCACCCTTTTCAAACACTTTTAAACCCATTTTAGTATATTGTTTAATTTGCATATGATGTTAATAAAACAAAAGGCTACAGTAACAGTAACAAAGGATTGATGATGTTGCTCATCTTTAATATGGTGTTTTATTTCCAGTGTACACTTCAAGATTTGAAGAGAGCATTTTTATGTATGCTTTGTATTTCTATGTAGGTTTTTTGTGTTTCTGTGGCTCTTGCTTTGGGAGGCAGTGTGTGTCCAGAATTCTCAATGTTTCCTATTCAAAATGAGTCAGAAACTAATACTGTAATCTGGAGATGTTTAAATCAAAAGAAATATTTGCAACTGCCAATGAAGACATACAATCACTCTGTATAATCCAGAGGTTCAATATAAGATAGTAGACATTCTGATCTATGAAACAGAACAGAGCCAAGAATTGACTAATAAACAATAGAGAAATACAGAATTGGAAGAAGAGCCTCTCAATTGCACTAGGAAATGTTTCATTTAGTCAAACTCAGTTAAAGATGTTTATTGCCACTTCCCTGGATAGAAAAATGGATTATAACTTATAAGAAATGTACATTATATACAGTCCATGGTATGTGTATAAGCATATGTACATGCCTACGTAACTAATTTGTGGTTATACATATATGTAGTATTTTTTAGTTGATGATACCTTACTTCTATCATAGAGTGATTCAATCATTGGCAATTTATCATTGTCTTCATGAAATATAGGTTGAAAAAAAATGAAAGTGTTACAACTAAGGACAGTAGAAATCAAGATAATAATGCAACAGGTAATTAGATTAGAAAAGCAATACACTTCACAAAAATATTCTCAAAATTTAGCATGCATAAAAATAAAATGGAAACACTGTTAAAAATACAAATGTTGGAGACTAACTTGCATACCTTCTGTTTCAGAACAGTTCAGTTGAAACTCCAGTATCAGAATTTTTAACAGGCATGTCAGAGAAGTGTCATACTGTGTATTCTACATTGTGTGTATAATTACATTTATTTCTATTTTGGGTAAACACGTGTTTCATTAATAATTCTTACGGTAATTTATATGACAATAATAAAATGTTTATAACATTATTAGTGCCTGTTATGTTCTCTGCACAGCATCCTTGAAGAGCTCTGTGATAACTCTTCTCTGTAGGCCAGAAATTATAGTGGTAACTGCTGTCACTGAATTTGGAAACCTAAAGCATTGGGGATACTTGGATTCCAGGGTGCCACAGGCCAAGGGGCTGCACTCAATTGACAAAGACAAGGTGGGCATGGTTATCATAAGGAACAGCAGAGTCAAAGCAACAATCAGAATATCCTGACTCTCAGAGATCTATGGTGTTGGTTAGTTAATTACAGTGTTTCTAGAAATAAAATAGATGCAAAGTTCACTAAAGTCTCACTTGATTTGTATATGGAGAAGAACTCTAGATCAAGTGAACAAAAGTCTAACTTGAATGAGAAAACAGTTACAACTCTCAATCAATTCCCCAGACTTGATAGAGTTTACAGAGAAAATATCAAAGTTATGTAATATGCTCTATTTCATTTAATACTCTTATATCCCTATGGGAATAATATTATTTCAATTTAATTTACATTTAAGGAAATTATTGCTCAGATTGATTCAAGTATTTTTTTTTCTATAGGCAAATAGACATAACTCAGCTGCATAAGGATTTAACTCAGGTCTCTAGGATTTTAAAATCTCATTTTTCTACTGTTCTAAATTGCAACCTATTGCTCCTAGCCATTGCAGCTAAGTGTTTCTTCCAAAAATAAGGGAACATGTTAATGTAATCCATTCAATCAATAAAAAGTTGCAGTGAAGAGTCTTATCTTACTATAAATCATTATGCTGGAAAGATTAGAGGGCCTCAAACCCAGTATTTTCCCTTTGTCCCTTCCTAATGCCTCTCTAATAAAAATAATACTTGTTCCAAGGATAATTCAGAAAAAAATATTTTAAAAACAAATTGAAATAAATACCAATCCAGTTTTTTAAATGAATAATTTGATATAAAATATAACAGAATCACTGTATATTGTCCAATTTATTGGCTATAAAGTAGGGACCCATATAATCCCACTACCTCAAAGGAGTTATTTAATTCATTTCCTAGCTCCTATCTCAGAGGAAAGGAAAAAAAGCTTCCTGAGTCAGTCTCACCAAATGATTCACTGAAAGAGGGTACAAAAGGAATCCATAATAAGTTACTGCCTTCCCTTTTTATACCCTTGCTTTTAAACTGAGGCATATTCTTTCAAGGAGAGACTTCAGGTTTCTCTTTGTAGTTCTCTTCTTGTATTTCCCTAGATTACAATTGCTAATATTAGGGCTGCTGAAGGTAGCACTAACAAGTGTTTGAGGAGAAGTAAGCTGTTATTGTTCTCAGTCATCTTTATATAACAATGAGATACTCATTAACATAAGGCTAAAATTATACTGGAAAACTTCCAAGAGTAAGGATTTATAACTTTCTTTACATGGCAAGGTTAGGTAGTTTACAAAAGAGTAATTTTAAAAGCTAATTGAGAAAATCATCCTGTTGTTTTAGGTTGTCCTTTCAAATCTGATATGGATAATTTGAAACTCTGAAAAGAAAGATCACCAAATTCCTGGACCCAAATAATAATTTAATCACATTAATAGTCTCATCAACATGACTTTCCATTCATTTCATCATAAACAACTGACTTCTCATGAGATGCTCACACTTCCACCAACTAAGAACTAAGTTTCTTCTCAATACTTCTTTTCTATTTAGGGTTTATTTTCATCTCATTTAATCAACCCTCTCTGTTCTGATGCATAGTAATCCCTTGATCCTAACTGTGTTTTGATAAAGTCCTTCTCTTGTTCATTTCAAAAATAATTAGCTATTTAAAATCCAGGCTGAGATATACTGGACTTTCTAAAATCAGTAATGCTCCTAAAATGTAATTATGGAAACATAGAATTCTAAGACCTCAAAGAGAAATATTTATGATTATATTTTGTCTCGTGTACTGGACTCTCTAGGGTAATCTTCCAACAAATAACTAAGTAGAGATGAGAGAGGAACTGTAATTTTTATGTATCTTGTTTAAAGGCAGAGGAAAAATTTCCAACATTATTTATATTTTCCAATTTTGATTTAACCCATATCTATGGCTAATGGAGTATAGACTGCAATTTATGTTTTCTAAGGAATATGCAGATGTTATATTAAAGATTTCATGAGCCTCTCAGTTGATATAAAAATCTTGAAATAATAGAACTTTAAACTTTGTAATGATGTAGCTAACATTTTTACAGATGGAGGATATGTAGATTGAAAAGACAGATGTTTGCTGGGCTACCCCCTATGAAGAAAAACACTTTGTCAATGTTTCAGTTTACTAAGAATTGCTAAATGGCATATGAAAATGGATTTTTTGCTTACATTTTGTTTTAGAGATATGCAATCAAACATTGACTTGAATGAAGTAAGGTTCAATCAAAATAACTTTCAGGGGCGCCTGGGTGGCTCAGCGGGTTAAAGCCTCTGCCTTCGGCTCAGGTCATGATCCCAGGGTCCTGGGATTGAGCCCCACATCAGGCTTTCTGCTCAGCAGGGAGCCTGCTTCCCTTCCTCTCTCTGCCTGCCTCTCTGCCTGCTTGCGATCTCTTGTCTGTCAAATAAATAAATGAAATCTTTAAAAAAAAAAAAACTTTCAGTACACCATGTGACATACTCAGGAAGTCCATGAACTGCTTGCTCAAGATTAAGCCCAATTCAAAGTGGCAAGCACTATTTTAGATGCTTAGGATGCAACCATAAGCAAAACAGACAAAGATCCCTGTTCTACCCTGCTTTTGTGGAGCCGACATTCTATAGGCCAGAAAGAGATAATGCATAATAAGAAATATGCAAATCATGGCATATCCTACAAAATGGTAAGAGCTGTAGAAAAGAGAAAAAGTAGAGCAGTGTAGAAGGAATAGTGAGTGCAAGCAAAAGCCTAAGGTGACTACAGTGTTAAGTTTGTTGATTGGTGGGACTGAAACAAAAACTTGAAGAAAGCAAGAGTGAGATCAGAGCATTCTGGGCAAAGACAGCAGCAGCGTAAAGGACCTATGGCCAGATGGCACCTGGCAAATTCTAGAAGCATCAAATAGCCAGTGTATCTCAAATTGAGTGAAATGATTATGGAGAGATGAGACAGATGCAAATCTGAGGTCCTTAGGCAAATTTTTGTCTCTATTAGCAAATCTTATAAACATCCATCCAACACTTCTCTTTAGAATATGAGGTCACTAAGCATAATCATCTTTCCTTAGGAGGCCTCAGTCAAAAGTCTGAGATATAAAACTCCTCATTTAATCCTTTTATATGGGAAGTTTACCTCCTTATGCTAACAATATATGTATTCCAAATTCATCTAAGAAAATACATTTTTTTCTTTTATCTTAAAAGAAACAATAATATTACCAAATTATATAGATGGATTTTTGGAGAAAAAATATTTAGAAGATTATTTTCTATTTGTAATATTGAGAGTAAAAATCAGGACACTACTCACTAAATATCAGTGACAGTTCTTGAACTGGGGAGCAGTTTTTACAGGTGCTCTTTATGTAATAAAACTGGTATATAGAAGATTTCTAATGCCAATATTACTAAGAATCTCAAAGAAGAATATAAGAATTAGCACTATTACAATACTATTTCTTTTTTTTTTTTAATTTTTTTATTTTTTCAGCATAACAGTATTCATTATTTTGGCACCACACCCAGTGCTCCATGCAATCCGTGCCCTCTACAATACCCACCACCTGGTGCCCCCAACCTCCCACCCCCCACCCCTTCAAAATTCTCAGATCGTTTTTCAGAGTCCATAGTCTCTCATGGTTCACCTCCCCTTCCAATTTCCCTCAACTCCCTTCTCCTCTCCATCTCCCCTTGTCCTCCATGCTATTTGTTATGCTCCACAAATAAGTGAAACCATATGATAATTGACTCTCTCTGCTTGACTTATTTCACTCATCATTTTCTCTTCCAGTCCCATCCATGTTGCTACAAAACTTGGGTATTCATCCTTTCTTTTTTCTTTCTTTTTTTTTTTTTTTTACAGCTTTATAAACATATATTTTTATCCCCAGGGGTACAGGTCTGCGAATCGCCAGGTTTACACACTTCACAGCACTCACCATAGCACATACCCTCCCCAATATCCATAACCCCACCCCCCTCTCCCAACCCCCTCCCCCCATCAACCCTCAGTTTGTTTTGTGAGATTAAGAGTCACTTATGGTTTGTCTCCCTCCCAATCCCATCTTGTTTCATTTACTCTTCTCCTACCCCCTCAACCCCCCATGTTGCATCTCCTCTCCCTCATATCAGGGAGATCATATGATAGTTGTCTTTCTCCGATTGACTTATTTCGCTAAGCATGATACCCTCTAGTTCCATCCACGTTGTCGCAAATGGCAAGATTTCATTTCTTTTGATGGCTGCATAGTATTCCATTGTGTATATATACCACATCTTCTTTATCCATTCGTCTGTAGATGGACATCTAGGTTCTTTCCATAGTTTGGCTATTGTAGACATTGCTGCTATAAACATTCGGGTGCACGTGCCCCTTCGGATCACTACGTTTGTATCTTTAGGGTAAATACCCAGCAGTGCAATTGCAGGGTCATAGGGTAGTTCTATTTTCAACATTTTGAGGAACCTCCATGCTGTTTTCCAGAGTGGTTGCACCAGCTTGCATTCCCACCAACAGTGTAGGAGGGTTCCCCTTTCTCCGCATCCTCGCCAGCATCTGTCATTTCCTGACTTGTTCATTTTAGCCATTCTGACTGGTGTGAGGTGATATCTCATTGTGGTTTTGATTTGTATTTCCCTGATGCCGAGTGATGTGGAGCACTTTTTCATGTGTCTGTTGGCCATCTGGATGTCTTCTTTGCAGAAATGTCTGTTCATGTCCTCTGCCCATTTCTTGATTGGATTATTTGTTCTTTGGGTGTTGAGTTTGCTAAGTTCTTTATAGATTTTGGACACTAGCCCTTTATCTGATATGTCATTTGCAAATATCTTCTCCCATTCTGTCAGTTGTCTTTTGGTTTTGTTAACTGTTTCCTTTGCTGTGCAAAAGCTTTTGATCTTGATAAAATCCCAATAGTTCATTTTTGCCCTTGCTTCCCTTGCCTTTGGTGATGTTCCTAGGAAGATGTTGCTGTGGCTGAGGTTGAAGAGGTTGCTGCCTGTGTTCTCCTCAAGGATTTTGATGGATTCCTTTCTCACATTGAGATCCTTCATCCATTTTGAGTCTATTTTCGTGTGTGGTGTAAGGAAATGGTCCAATTTCATTTTTCTGCATGTGGCTGTCCAATTTTCCCAACACCATTTATTGAAGAGGCTCTCTTTTTTCCACTGGACATTCTTTCCTGCTTTGTCGAAGATGAGTTGACGATAGAGTTGAGGGTCCATTTCTGGGCTCTCTATTCTGTTCCATTGATCTATGTGTCTGTTTTTGTGCCAGTACCATGCTGGTCTTGATGATGACAGCTTTGTAATAGAGCTTGAAGTCCGGGATTGTGATGCCACCAACTTTGGCTTTCTTTTTCAATATTCCTTTGGCTATTCGAGGTCTTTTCTGGTTCCATATAAATTTTAGGATTATTTGTTCCATTTCTTTGAAAAAAATGGATGGTATTTTGATAGGAATTGCATTAAATGTGTAGATTGCTTTAGGTAGCATAGACATTTTCACAATATTTATTCTTCCAATCCAGGAGCATGGAACATTTTTCCATTTCTTTGTGTCTTCCTCAATTTCTTTCATGAGTACTTTATAGTTTTCTGAGTATAGATTCTTAGTCTCTTTGGTTAGGTTTATTCCTAGGTATCTTATAGTTTTGGGTGCAATTGTAAATGGGATGGGCTCCTTACTTTCTCTTTCTTCTGTCTTGTTGTTGGTGTAGAGAAATTCAACTGATTTCTGTGCATTGATTTTATATCCTGACACTTTACTGAATTCCTGTACAAGTTCTAGCAGTTTTGGAGTGGAGTCTTTTGGGTTTTCCACATACAGTATCATATCATCTGCAAAGAGTGATAGTTTGACTTCTTCTTTGCCGATTTGGATGCCTTTAATTTCCTTTTGTTGTCTGCTTGCTGAGGCTAGGACTTCTAGTACTATATTGGATAGCAGTGGTGATAACGGACATCTCTGCCCTATTCCTGACCTTAGCGGAAAAGCTTTCAGTTTTTCTCCATTGAGAATGATATTTGCGGTGGGTTTTTCATAGATGGCTTTGATAATATTGAGGTATGTGCCCTCTATCCCTACACTTTGAAGAGTTTTGATCAGGAAGGGATGCTGTACTTTGTCAAATGCTTTTTCAGCATCTATGGAGAGTATCATATGGTTCTTGTTCTTTCTTTTATTAATGTGTTGTATCACATTGATTGATTTGCGGATGTTGAACCAACCTTGCAGCCCTGGAATAAATCCCACTGGGTCATGGTGAATAATCCTTTTAATGTACTGTTGAATCCTATTGGCTAGTATTTTGGCGAGAATTTTTGCATCTGTGTTCATCAAGGATATTGGTCTGTAGTTCTCTTTTTTGTTGGGATCCTTGTCTGGTTTTGGGATCAAGGTGATGCTGGCCTCATAAAATGAGTTTGGAAGTTTTCCTTCTATTTCTATTTTTTGGAATAATTTCAGGAGAATAGGAATTAGTGCTTCTTTGAATGTTTGGTAGAATTCCCCCGGGAAGCCGTCTGGCCCTGGGCTTTTGTTTGTTTGGAGATTTTTGATGACTGTTTCAATCTCCTTACTGGTTTTGGGTCTGTTCAGGCTTTCTATTTCTTCCTGGTTCAGTTGTGGTAGTTTATATGTCTCTAGGAATGCATCCATTTCTTCCAGATTGTCAAATTTGTTGGTGTAGAGTTGCTCATAATATGTTCTTATAATTGTCTGTATTTCTTTGGTGTTCGTTGTGATCTCTCCTCTTTCATTCATGATTTTATTTATTTGCGTCCTCTCTCTTTTCTTTTTGATAAGTCTGGCCAGGGGTTTATCAATCTTATTAATTCTTTCAAAGAACCAGCTCCTAGTTTTGTTGATTTGTTCTATTGTTTTTTTTTTTTTTGTTTCTATTTCATTGATTTCTGCTCTAATCTTTATGATTTCTCTTCTCCTGCTGGGTTTAGGGTTTCTTTCTTGTTCTTTCTCCAGCTCCTTTAGGTGTAGGGTTAGGTTGTGTACCTGAGACCTTTCTTGTTTCTTGAGAAAGGCTTGTACCGCTATATATTTTCCTCTCAGGACTGCCTTTGTTGTGTCCCACAGATTCTGAACCGTTGTGTTTTCATTATCATTTGTTTCCATAAATTTTTTCAATTCTTCTTTAATTTCCTGGTTGACCCATTCATTCTTTAGAAGGATGCTGTTTAGTCTCCATGTATTTGGGTTCTTTCCAAATTTCCTCTTGTTATTGAGTTCTAGCTTTAGAGCATTGTGGTCTGAAAATATGCAGGGAATGATCCCAATCTTTTGATACCGGTTGAGACTTGATTTAGGACCAAGAATGTGATCTATTCTGGAGAATGTTCCATGTGCACTAGAGAAGAATGTGTATTCTGTTGCTTTGGGATGAAATGTTCTGAATATATCTGTGATGTCCATCTGGTCCAGTGTGTCATTTAAGGCCTTGATTTCCTTGTTGATCTTTTGCTTGGATGATCTGTCCATTTCAGTGAGGGGAGTGTTAAAATCCCCTACTATTATTGTATTCTTGTCGATGTGTTTCTTTGATTTTGTTATTAATTGGTTTATATAGTTGGCTGCTCCCACGTTAGGGGCATAGATATTTAAAATTGTTAGATCTTCTTGTTGGACAGTCCTTTGAGTATGATATAGTGTCCTTCCTCATCTCTTATTATAGTCTTTGGCTTAAAATCTAATTGATCTGATATAAGGATTGCCACTCCTGCTTTCTTCTGATGTCCATTAGCATGGTAAATTCTTTTCCACCCCCTCACTTTAAACCTGGAGGTGTCTTCGGGTTTAGGATGAGTTTCTTGTAGGCAACATATAGATGGGTTTTGTTTTTTTATCCATTCTGATACCCTGTGTCTTTTGATTGGGGCATTTAGGCCATTAACATTCAGGGTAAGTATTGAGAGATATGAATTTAGTGCCATTGTATTGCCTGTAAGGTGACTGTTATTGTTTATTGTCTCTGTTTCTTTCTGATCTACTACTTTTAGGGTCTCTCTTTGCTTAGAGGACCCCTTTCAATATTTCCTGTAGAGCTGGTTTGGTATTTGCAAATTCTTTCAGTTTTTGTTTGTCCTGGAAGCTTTTAATCTCTCCTTCTATTTTCAATGATAGCCTAGCTGGATATAGTATTCTTGGCTGCATGTTTTTCTCATTTAGTACTCTGAATATATCATGCCAGCTCTTTCTGGCCTGCCAGGTCTCTGTGGATAAGTCTGCTGCCAATCTAATATTTTTACCATTGTACGTTACAGACTTCTTTTCCCGGGCTGCTTTCAGGATCTTTTCTTTGTCACTAAGACTTGTCAATTTTACTATTAGGTGACGGGGTGTGGACCTATTCTTATTGATTTTGAGGGGGGTCTCTGAACCTCCTGAATTTTGATGCTTGTTCCCTTTGCCATATTGGGGAAATTCTCTCCAATAATTCTCTCCAATATACCTTCTGCTCCCCTCTCTGTTTCCTCTTCTTCTGGAATCCCAATTATTCTAATGTTGTTTCGTCTTATGGTGTCACTTATCTCTCGAATTCTCCCCTCGTGGTCCAGTAGCTGTTTGTCCCTCTTTTGCTCAGCTTCTTTATTCTCTGTCATTTGGTCTTCTATATCGCTAATTCTTTCTTCTGCCTCATTTATCCTAGCAGTGAGAGCCTCCATTTTTTATTGCACCTCATTAATAGCTTTTTTGATTTCAACTTGGTTAGATTTTAGTTCTTTTATTTCTCCAGAGAGGGCTTTTATATCTCCCGAGAGGGTTGCTTTAATATCTTCCATGCCTTTTTCAAGCCCGGCTAGAACCTTGAGAATCATCATTCTGAACTCTATATCTGACATATTACCAATGTCTGTATTGATTAGGTCCCTAGCCTTTGGTACTGTCTCTTGTTCTTTTTTTTGTGGTGAATTTTTCTGCCTTGTCATTTTGTCCAGATAAGAGTTTATGAAGGAGCAAGTAAAATACTAAAAGGGTGGCAACAACCCCAGGAAAATATGCTTTAGCCAAATCAGAAGAGATCCCAAATTTTGAGGGGGGAGAAAGGGGATAAAAAGGGGTTCAAAAAGAAAAAAAAAAAAAGAAACTATTTTAAAAAAGAAAGCCATAAAGGAAAAATATAAAAAGAGGAAAAATATATATATATATATATATATTAGATAAACTATTTAAAAAACGTTAAAAAAGAAAACGGTAAAAGTTAAAAAAAATTTAGCAGAAGAAGAGAAAAAGAAAAAAAAATTGAAAAAGAAAAAAAAATTAAATTAACTGCAAGGCTAAAAAATCATGGGGAGAAAGCCATGAGTTCCGTGCTTTGCTTTCTTCTCCTCTGGAATTCCGACGCTCTCCTTGGTATTGAAACTACAGTCCTTGGTAGGTGAACTTGGTCCTGGCTGGGTTTCTCATTGTTCTTCCGGGGGAGGGGCCTGTTGTAGTGATTCTCAAGCGTCTTTGCCCCAGGTGGAGTTGCACCGCCCTTACCCGGGGCCGCGCTGAGTAATCCGCTCGGGTTTGCTTTCGGGAGCTTTTGTTCCCTGAGCGCTTTCCGTAGAGTCTGGAGGACGGGAATGAAGATGGCGGCCTCCCGGTCTCCGGCCCGGAGGAGCCGAGAGCCCGGGGCCCCACTCCTCAGTGTGCCCTCAGAGAACAGCGCCCAATGACTCCCATTACCCTGGCCTCCGGCCACGATCCGAGCTGACCGAGCCTGCAACTGGTCCAAGGCAACCCCGAGCTGAGAGTCACTCCTCCGCCCTGTCTCTGCAGCCGGCCTCCCCGTTCTAATACCGGTAAGCTCTGCGACCCTCAGCCACCCCCGATCCTTCTGCGACCCTGCGGGACCTGAGGCCGCGCTGACCCCGCCTGGGCTTCACCCCAGTTAAGCCTCTGGAGCGATGTCCCTCAGCGGAACAGACTTTTAAAAGTCCTGATTTTGCTCCGTTGCTCCGCCGCTCGCCGGGAGCTGGCCCCTCCCCCCGCGGTCTATCTTCCCGTCGCTTTGGATTCACTTCTCCGCCAGTCCTACCTCTCAGATAGTGGTTGATTTTCTGTTTCTAGAATTGCTGTTCTTCTTCTCTTCAATCTCCCGTTGGATTTGTAGGTGTTTGCAATCTTTATATAAGCTATTTAGCTGATCTCCCGCTACCTGAAGTAGTCTCAGCCTGCTACTTCTCCGCCATCTTGACTCCTCCCTCTACAATACTATTTCTAATCAAAACCCTTAACCAAAGATATTTTCATTCACATGTGGGAAAAGACTTGAGAAATATTTATGCTATAATTACTGAATTGTAGAATATAGCAATTAAAAAACTAATAATTTAACATGTCATGCCAGACCCATGCAATTTGATTGAGGCATATTATTATTTATAGGTGAGGATGATAACATGAAATATGATACTTCCTATAATATAACTGTGGATGAAAAGCTGATTTCAAAATGAAATTAGCAATAAGTTATAAGATTCAAAGTCTCATTAAAGCAAGCATGTATTTAAAATGAGATGAGTCTTAATTTTAATAAAATTCAGACTTTCTGTTCTCTTCCAATTTAATTATTTGGGGGAATATTAATCTTATTGGAACCTTGAGGGTCTCAGAATATAGTGTGTGGTATGACCACAACATTTAAAAATCAAAGTATAAGTGAAAATTTCTGGTAAATGATTATTGGGAAACCTGTAAAAAACATGCATACAAAGGAAGGGACCTGACTAACTCAGAACTCAAGCTCTCAATATAGGTTGTTCCTTTTTTTTTTTTTTTTTACCTTAACAGGTGAATAGGTTTTTTTGTGGTTTGTGTCCAAATAAAGTACAGTGTCTAAGTCAATTCAAATGGAATAACTACTTTATGTCCAAAGATGTGTGAAAGCACAATCTTTACAACGGCTGAGTGGAGAACTTCTATATGGGATGGTGTGGTCTGCAAAGCCAAAATGATTTACTATCTGGTCCTTATAATAAAAGATTGTTTCCTCCTGTCTAGCCTATTTGCATCAAAGTAAGTAGTAGCTCAACATATAGACAAGTACAATAGAACTTCTATTCTTCCAATTCAGTTGTTACCTTTACTGAACTATTCTAAACAAGCCTGTTTCAATAATGAAAAAAATCAAAGAAGTCTACTCTAGACTTCCCTAATTTGTCTTCATCAGTCTCTCACACTAGTTATAAACCCCTTAATCCCACACTCTTAACACAGTGATCGTTTGCTTGGGGGGCTTCAGAAGCAGGGAATGTTGATGTCATTTGCTAAGATACTTCCCTCAGTAAACCTTTCCACTCTGGATTCATTCCTTACTTGGTAAGCAACAAAATAGGAACTTGATCAATTCAGATGCCCAATCCTCAATCTAGGGTTTCACATAATGCCAAAGATGAGAGAAAGACTCACTGTCACTGTCACGGTATTCAGGCATCCCTTAGATACAGGATCTCTTTCATTAGCTTATTAATCTGAACCTATTGCTAATGTTTTCCATTTTCCTGATTGCAAATATCTCTCCTATACATATCTTAATCCATTTGCATCACATAGGACATATTTTCATTCTCCCTGTTCCATGACAAATTTGAGATATGACTGGGGTTTCTATCTCAGGACCATGAACCTGGATGCCCCTCATACCCTTCTCAGCTCTGTCATTCCACACAGTGTGAAGCAGGAGTTAACACTCTAAGGCTCCACTCAAATAACAAGGCATAAGATGCTTCTACACTTAGATTCTCCTCAGCCACTTGGGTGGTTCTGCCATTTCTCTTCATATTTGGAACCCATCTCTGAGGGTGTAGCAGAGCTTCATAACAAGGATAAGTTCCAAAATTTAACACTGTGTTTCCCTTCAATTTATCTTTCTTAACTAGCCCAGGGAAATATTGCTTTGGCTAGGGTAATAAAACCTGTTATGGCTGATAAATTATAAAATGATAGATTACTTTCAATATCCATTTTCCCTTTCCTTTATTATAAAATTCCCTGAATTTTAATTTATTATAAAATTCCCTGACATCCAGATAGAGAGAGAGAGAGAGAGAGAGAAACCAACTATATTCCTTAGCCTCCTTTAGAGTTAAGTGTGTCTATGTTACCATGTTATGGTCATAGACATGAATAGATATGATATGAACAACTTTCAGATCGTGTCACTAAAAGGAATGGCTTGCCCTTGAATACAGTATAATTTTCATAAAGATAAAATTGTAATAAGGAAACAGAAAATGAACATGTGGCAAAGATCTTATATAACATGTTAATTAATGGAAGAACAAGGACTATGTTATGACAAGGTTCAAAGACCATCTGAAAATCATGGATTTCATAAGCAATTTTACAAAAAAAAATTAAGATTATTGGATTAGATTCAAAGTTGAATAATGTCCACAGGGCTATAACATTAAGAAATTAGCAAGAAACTTCACTAAGTCTGGGACTCTTAATTAACAGCAGTGAGTTAACTACATATGTTCCCCAAACAATGCTTGTGTGACCTTTGCTTTTGTATAATGCAGAAAAGATTTGCCACATAATTTTAATCTTTTCTTGTTATTCAGTTTTAGGTATTTTTTTTTCTGATGATCAAGTTCACATTTTGCATAAAATGTGGATATTATACCAGAAGCTGAAGCAAACATCTTGACCCTAGAAGATGAAAACAGGGAAACAAGTTAAGGGGATCGTGTGTACCCAGGATCAGCAAGCACATGTACCTTTCCCTGGATGACCCTACTTTTACGTAGTTGGGAAAATTATCAGTGTTCTGGGCTTTGGACAGCTAAATCTTTATCCTAACTAACAGAATTTTCTACCAAACATGGGTCACTCAGAAAAACACTAAAATATCTTGGCTTAACAGTTGACTGGAAGGCACCAAGGAAACATATATTGTGGACTTGAAAATTGATGAGTCTTGTGATTTCATAGCAAGGTAAAAACTATTGCTTATAACATTTTGGAAGTGAGGCCACAAGCCAACTATATTTAAGAAACTTGGGGAAATGGGGGCACCTGGGTGGCTCAGTGGGTTAAAGCCTCTGCCTTCGGCTCAGGTCATGATCCCAGGGTCCTGGGATTGAGCCCCGCATCGGGCTCTCTGCTCAGCAGGGAGCCTGCTTCCCTTCCTCTCTCTGCTTGCCTCTCTGCCTACTTGTGATCTATCTGTCAAATAAATAAATAAATAAATAAATAAAAGAAACTTGGGGAAATGTTTTTAAAATGAGCAATATTGATTTGTGTGAGTTTTTCTTTCCACTATTACAAAACACCTGTAACTAGGAGAAGACATCAAGCCACAGTTACACACTTTGAAAGCAGAGAAAGAAGGGATTACAGCTTTTCTAAGGGAACCTCTAACTGCCTGTAGCTTGCAGCTGAACTTGAGGAATAAAACTATAATTTGGGGCTGTTGAGAGGTGGAAACAATGAGTGATTCTGTATCCCAAATTAAAGCAATGATAGCAGAAGCTCTGAAAAAGTCGAGATTCCGACTACAAGCTTTTCTTCAGCTACCCTCATTCCTGGCTCTCTGACAGATAATGGTAGCCCAACCACCCACAGAGACTGCAGTACCTGTAATGTTGTCACTGAGCAGGCTACAGTTTTCCAAACAATGCCATTTTCAAGTTGCAGCAACAACCCATTTGTAAATAAATGACAAAACTTTTGGCAGTTAAGCACCATTAAAAGGTGTTATCTTTACTTGATTTTTTGATAAGAGAGCTGTTAAACTTTATTATTTGTTAATTTTCTTATTGGACATCTACTAATAGAGTTTGTGTGTGTGTGTGTGTGTGTGTGTGTGTGTGTGTGTGTGTGTGTGAAAGAAACCACAAAACCGTGACTATTAAATTCTGAAGGAAAACATTCGTAATCTTAAAATTATGCCGGCAGGAATTATGTAATCACCAGGAAGGCCATATTATCTAATATCTCTTCATATGTGACCACAAAGGATAGGAGACAAAGAGGTCCTTTTAGAGATTCAGATCACAACTGCCAGATGTTCCAAGAAAGGGTCCTGCTATAGTATTGGTGAGGATTTATCATGACAATTGCCTAACAGTGTTCTCCATTATTTCTTTTTCAGAAAGGAAGTTTTAAAATTGCTCTCTTTTTGTTTGTGAGATAGAAAAAGACAGCTAACATAATTATTAATTTTTGGTCATCAGTCATGTATGGACCTGCTGAAGAGGAATGTCCACAGCCTATAGGACTTAGACTTTGAGATGAATGCAGTAATATGATCAGTCATTTGGTTCTCTGTCTTATGAAGAGGTTTAGTATATTCTTTGTGTGTATATTCTTAATATACCAAAGGGGTATATTGTGTTAGAGATTGCCAGTTTACCTCCAAATCTATTACTCTCTTCTTTCTTTCAAAATGGAATATTCAAATTTTAATTGGCCACACAGCCTAGACCCTGTTTCTCTGTACTCCATCATGCACCCAGAAAAGCTTCAGTTTCTATTCTACCTTGCAGCTGGGTATGGTTGTATGTTCCGGCCAGTGAAATGTGAGCAGATATGGGATAGGCAACTTCTTCTAAGACATGTCTTACAATTTCTCTGTTTTCCATTTCTTAATGGCTATAATGTGGATCTGGATTATGGAATTGGAGATTCAGCTATCTGTTGAGGATGGAAAAAAAGAGATAGTTTGAGATAGAGACAGATCACCTGGGCTGTCAATGTGGCCAAGCCTCTACACTAGACTAGATCACAACCTTAGACTCTTCAATGAGAGTGTACCCTTTTATATTAAAAAAATTGGGCTTCTGAAAAATCAGAAACAGTGATACACTAGAAGAAAAATCCTTTAGTTTTGATGTCTTCCTCAGGAACTTGATTCTGCCAATTCTTTGAGGAGAGGGCAAAGACTGTTAGGAAACTACAAATATACATGTGTGCATGTTTACATAAATTTAGATATGATGGGTACAGCTATTACCATGATTGTGGCTATGGTTTCACAGGTATATGCATATGTCCAAACTCATCAATTTGTACATATCAAATATATGAAGTATTGTATTTAAATTATACCTTGGGACACCTGGGTGGCTCAGTCAGTTAAATGCCCAACTGTTGGTTTAGGCTCAGGTCATGATCTCATGGGTGGTGGGACTGAGCTTCACAATGGGCTCCACATTCTGTGGGAAATCTGCTTGAAGATTCTCTTCTCTGCTCCTCCTTCCTTTACTTTCTTGCTCTCTATAAAATAAATAAATATTTTAAAAAATTATACCTCAATAAAGTGTTTTTCTTTAAACCCCCCTTAACTGCAAATCTCCCTCCACCAATGGATTTACCTTATCTACAGCCAAACTTCAAAAAAAATTTTAAGCCACAAATAGATTTTTTCACTTGGCATATATTCATCATCTCAATACAACTCAAAGCAGTGGTTCCATGTTGTTAAATATGATGAGTATTTTTAGTCATCAACTTACTTCTTTATTCCTAAAGCACTGCCATTGGCTTTGTGGGATGATACTTTTTATTATTATTATTATTATTATCATCATCATTATTATTTTCTGGATTCTCAAGTTGGTCATCCCTAGTGAAGGCAGATCCTGTACAGAGAGAAATGAATCCATGGAAAAGCAAAACAAGGCACAGATGGGATCCATGACAGCATTGCCTTATGAACTCTAACAGGGGCTCGTGCTCTGAGTTCCACACTTTATTAAAATGTATCTATTAAAGAATGGAAATGAGCAATAGATGTTTTAAGTGTTTTTGAAGTACCATACAATGGGTATGAAGTTCAAAGTCTTAATTAATCTTTAGTGTGAGACCAAGACTCAAATATGATACACAAAGGAAGAATACCCCTTTTAAATTTTCTACTGACCAATAATATTAGCCAATTATATTTATCTTGGTCAGAATTAAATTCACTCATTTTAGCATTATGTTTATCAAAATAGCATTTTCTTGAAAACTCAAATTTGTGGAATGTCATCAAAGCAAAGTAAATTTAATAGGAAAGTATAGTATTTTTTTAAGCCATTGGATCTTCAATTTGCCCAACAATTTTTATGCAGGACAGAATACAGAACTCATTTGTCCCACTGCTAATAGATCTTTAGAAGGGAAGTTTTCCATTTCGGTGTTTGAAGGGCTTAAATGGTTTCTTACTTTAGGTAAATACTTCTTCAAATAAATTTTTCCCAGGGGTACCTGGGTGGCAGTCAGTTGAGCATCTGACTCTTGGTTTCAGCTCAGGTCATGATCTCAGAATCCTGGGATTGAGATCGGAGTTGAGCCTTGGATCAGGCTTAGTGTGGAGTCTGCTTAAGGCTCTCTTTCCTTCACCCTTTGCTTCCCCTAATTGTGCTTGCTCTTTCTAAAATAAAAATATAAATCTTAAAAAAAAATTGGCTCACTGATTTTTTGGGGGGGCTGAACTCACCCACTTGTTATTCAAAATATTCCTAGGGAGTAACTTTGTTTTGTTTTATGACGTTGATTCCATTTTATCTATTTATCTTTTTTATGAATTATGACTCGGAATGAAGATAGCTTTTCCCCTGGGATTTCAATTTGTTCAAATTCCTCTTACCAGAACTTTCACTTATTTAAAATAAGGTAAACACATTAATCAAATAGTTTCTCAAATTACTACATTAACTTACTATCTATTACATTTTAGGATCATTTATCTTACAAAAGCAGTATCTTTATTTTTTCTCAGGCAGAATTTTTTTTTTCAATAAACTTTACCTTATTTCTCCTTGGCTTCATTTCTAACATATCTCAGAGAGTTTTGGGCTATTTCTTCATGTATTGCTTAAGAATAATCACCTTTTTGGGGCGCCTGGGTGGCTCAGTGGGTTGAGCCGCTGCCTTCTGCTCAGGTCATGATCCCAGGTCCCGGGTTCGAGCCCCACATCGGGCTTTCTGCTCAGCAGGGAGCCTGCTTCCTCCTCTCTCTCTGCCTGCCTCTCTGCTTACTTGTGATTTCTCTCTGTCAAATAAATAAATAAAATCTTAAAAAAAAAAAGAATAATCACCTTTTTGTGTTTATTTTTAAAACTCAGAAACTACAGTAGACTCTACAGTAAACAAAGAAATGATATATCACTGCTTGCCCAGAAAACATTATTATTTTATTTTTCCTGATTTTTTATCTTCTGAAAATAGAACAACCTTGACTTGTTTTGGAAATGATGTGTATATCTCATTTTTTCCCCTCTCTCTGTCATATTAAGCTGGAGAAGAAAAGACTTTGACACTTATTCTGAGGGATTTCATCTGAAATGCTTTCCACAACTCTAAACAGTATCAAGGATTTGGTGCATTTACTGATATCATTGAACAGCAAACCCAGTGCTGACTACATTTAATTCATTTTGCTGGTTTTCTCTAATAGAGTTACATACATTCAGGGCATTTCAAACTGCAATCACTTCTTGCATATTTTTCTATCTAAAAGTACTGAATTTTGCTGGCATGTGACCCTGACTCTGCCAAGCATAGTTGTCTGTCTCTGATATATTGTGACTAGCATAACAATAAACCAGATTATGATCAGAGCTTAAAATGAAGCTAGTTCTATTAATATAGGCTTTGTTATATAAAGCTTATGCTCTAAAGGGAATACAAATTTTTCCTCCAACAAAATTGTGTAGGATACAATAGATACTTGAACAGGGGAGTCATGGTGGCAGGAATGGATCATACACCTGACCTCAAAATTATGGGCTCCCATTCTCCAAGACTGATCTTAACTATCAGTGATACTTAATATTTAACCTAACATCAAGCAGAGATCAATGATGAGTCCCTGATATAGCACTATATCCCAAGGTGAACAACAAATCACAGAGGAGCAAATGAACACTATACCTCTTTTAACCCTAAAGGAGGCAACAATTCATTTTTAACAGGAACCAAAACTTTTTTACGTATTTTTATTTATGTATTTATTTTTATTGTGGTAAGAATGCTTAACATAAAATCTGTGTTCTAAACAAATTTTTAAGTGCACACTTCAGTATTGTTAATTATAGGCACAATGTTGTACAGCAGATCTCTAGGACTTACTCATCTTGTATAATTGAGACTTCATACCAGTTGAACAGCAACTTGTTTTCTTTCCCCCCTGGAACCATCAGTATATTCTCTGTTTCTATTACAATGTTTAACTATTTTAGTTTCCTCATATAAGTGGTATCATGTAGTTTGTGTCCTTCTATATCTTATGTATTTCTCTTAGCATGTTTTTAAGGTTCATCCATGTTGTCTCATAAGGCAGGATTTCCTTCTCTTTTGTCTAAGGCTGAATAATATTCCACCATATGTGTATACCATATTTTCTGTACCCATTCATCTGTTGATAAACCTTTCAATTGTTCCTGCTCTGTAGCTATGGTGAATAATGCTGCAATAAACAAGGGAAAACAAAAATCATTTTGGGAATATAATCACAATTTTTTTTGGATATATGACCCAAAGTAGAATTACCAGGTAACATGGTAGTTAAAAAATTTTTAATTTTTTTTTAAGACTTTATTTATTTATTTGACAGACAGAGATCACAAGCAGGCAGAGAGACAGGCAGAGAGAGAGGAGGAAGCAGGCTCCCGGCCGAGCAGAGAGCCCGATGCAGGGCTCGATCCCGGGACCCTGAGATCACGACCTGAGCCGAAGGCAGCGGCCCAACCCACTGAGCCACCCAGGCGCCCCATAAAAAATTTTTAATTTCTTGAGGAAGATCCATAGTGTTTTCCATAGCAACCATGCCATTTTACACTCCCAACAACAGTGTAAGTAGGTTTCAATTTCTCCTAATCCTTGTCAACACTTTACTTCATTTTTATAACAGCCATCCTAATGGATGTGAGATAGCTCATTGTGGTTTTAATTTGCATGTCATGAAGATTAGTGATTTTGAGCATCTTTTCAGATACCTGTTGGCCATGTCTTCTTTGGAGATATGCCTATTCAATTCATCTGTGCATTTTTAAATCATGTTATTTATTTTTTGCTGTTGAGTTGCAATTATTTATATATTTTAACTATCAATTCCTTTTCAAATATATGGTTTGCAAATACTTTCTCCCACTCTGTATGTTGCCTTCCATTCTGTTGATTGTTTTGCTTGTTGTATGGAAGATTTTTAGTTTGATATAGTCCCTGTCGTCTAAATTTGCTGTTGCTTGTGCTTTGATGTCATATCTGAGAAATCATTGCCAAGCCCAATGTCATGAAGTTTTTCTTTTCTTTTTTTTTTTAAAGATTTTTATTTATTTATTTGACAGAGAGGTCACAAGCAGGCAGAGAGGCAGGCAGAGAGAGAGGAGGAAGCAGGCTCCCTGCTGAGCAGAGAGCCCGATGCGGGGCTCGATCTCAGGACTCTGAGATCATGACCTGAGCCGAAGGCAGCGGCTTAACCCACTGAGCCACCCAGGCGCCCCTCATGAAGTTTTTCTTGTTTTCTTCTAAGAATTTTACAATTCCACATCTTACATTTAAATCTTTAATTCATTTTGAGTTGATTTTTGTGTGCGTTAAAAGATAAGGATACAATTTTATTTGTTTGCATGTAGATATCCAGTTTTCCCAGTATCATTTATTGAAGACACCGTCTTTTATCCATTTTTTTCTTGGCAGTCTTATTGAAGATCAATTGGCCATATGTATGTGGATTTAATCTGGGCGCTTTAGTTTATATGCTTGTTTTTATGCCAGTACCATACTGTTCCATAACTCTGTAGCATATCCTGAAATCAGAAAGTGTAATGCCTCCAGCTTTGTTTTTTTGTAAGATTATTTTGGCAGTTTGGGGTCTTTCCTAGTTTCTTATGAATTTTAGAATTGTTTTCCCTATTTTTATAAAAAAAGTCATTAGGATTTTGGTAGATACTGTATTGAATCTATAGATTGCTTTGGGTAATATGGACATTTTATCAATCCAAAATATGTATCTTTTTACATGTTTTACATGTATCTTTTGAAAATTATTTAATTATTGATTTGTAATTTACAGTACACATGTATTTCATGTCCTTTGTAAATTTGTTTCTAAATATTTATTCTTTTTGATACTATGATTTCCTTTCCTGTTAATTCTTTCTTAATGAATAGAAATGCAACTGATTTTTGTATGTTGATTTATGTCCTATAACTTCATTGTGTTCATTTATTAATTCTAACAGTTCTTTTTGTAGGCTTTGGGATTTTCTACATGTGAGATCATGTCACCTTTTAAAAAAGATATTTTTTTCTTTTTTTTCTGATTTGCACACCGGTTTTTCCTTCCTTCCTTTCCTTCTTTCTTTCTCCCTTTCTTTCCCTGTTTCTTCCTTCCTTTCTCCCTTCCTCCCTCCCTCCTTCCCTTCCTTCCTTCCTTCCTTCCTTTCTTCCTCTCTCTCTCTCTCTCTTTCTCTCTTTCTTCCTCCCTCCTTGCTTGCTTGTCTAATGACTAGGATTTCCAGGATTCTACTGAATAGAAGAAGTGTGAGAGTGGGCATTCTTGTTATGATTGTAAAGAAAAATCCTTCCATTTTCCAATGTTGAGTATCATGTTAGCTTTGGGCTTTTCATATATAGCTGTCACTATAGTAGGTTTTTCCCTCCTACTCCTAGTTTATTGAAGGTTTTCTCTTTAAAGAGTATTTCCTAGGGCACCTGGGTGGCAAGTTGGGTAAGCATCTGCCTTAGGCTAGGGTCATGATCCTGGAGTCCTGGGATTGAGTCCTAGTCAGGCTCCCAGCTCAGCAGGGTGTTTGCTTCTTCCTCTATCCCTCCCTCCTCTGACCCACAACTGTTCAGTCTATAGCAGGTATTGGATTTGCTGATGAGGAATTCAAGGATCAGAAATACAAAATGATTTTTCAAAGTCACATGAGTAAGGAGTGCCCCAAACTTAGGACTTTATATTCCAAAGTCATTTTTTTTTTTTTAAAGATTTTATTTATTTGTCAGAGAGAGAGAGGAGAGCGAGCGAGCACAGGCAGACAGAATGGCAGGCAGAGGCAGAGGGAGAAGCAGGCTCCCCGCCAAGCAAGGAGCCCAATGTGGGACTCGATCCCAGGATGCTGGGATCATGACCTGAGCTGAAGGCAGCTGCTTAACCAACTGAGCCACCCAGGCGTCCCCCAAAGTCATTTTCTATAGTATGTCTTACTACTTTGGCCAGGTATCAAAACCAGGTCCCTCTCAAGGGAGGTGAGAATTTTTTTTAATTGATGTATAACTGATATACAATATCCTATTAGTTTCAGCTATACTTCATAGTGATTCAATTTTTTTATATATGATGAAATGATCCCCATATAGTTATTATAATATTATTGACTATAGTCCTTATGCTGTTCATTACATCTCCATGACTTATTTATTTTATAACTGGAAGTTTTTACCATTTAATCCCCTTCACCTATTTTTTAAATGTATTTTTATAAAGCTTTAAATTTTAACTCCAATATGGTTAATATACAGTGTTATATTAATCTCAGGTGTAAAATACAGTGATTCAGCAATTCTATACATATTACTCAGTGCTCATCATGATTATGTACTCTAAATCCCCTTCACCTATTTCACCCATCCCCCTACCCATTTTCCCATTGATATGCTTTATTTTAAATGATTACCCTCAGTTAAAGTTTTTCTTTTTTTTTTTCAATAAGAACTTTTTTTAACTTGGAGCCTACTTTAGAATACATGGTTCTATATATATATATAAAATTCCATCCAAAAAAACAAAATACACATTTTCTTCAAATACACTCAAGACAATCCCCTGGTCATTTATTACTCTAAAATTCCTCTTAGTACTTCTTTTGCTGTATCCCATAAATGTAGTATAATGAAAAATTTTTAAGCCTTAAAAAAGAAGGAAATCTTGGGGTGCCTGGGTGGCTCAATTGGTAAAGCATCTGCCTTTGGCTCAGGTCATATTTCAGGGTCCTGGGATCCAGCCTTGGAGTAGCATGAGGCTCCCTGCCCAGCGGTGAGTTTGCTTTTCCCTCTCCCTCTGCCCCTGTTTCCTGCTTGGGCTCTCTCTCAAATAAATAAAATCTTTAAAAAAAAAAAAAGAAAGAAAGAAAGGAAATCTTACCTTTTGGGTCAACATGGATGAATCTGGAAGACATTATGCTGAGTGAAATAAGCCAGTTACAGAAGACCAAATGTTGGGTGATTCCATTTACATGAGGTATCTAAAATGGTCAGAATCATAGAAGAAGAGAATATAATTAGGGTTACCAGACACTGGAGGGTAAGGGAAATGGGGAATTGCTGATCAATAGGTATAAAGTTATACTAGATGGGGGCACTTGGGTGGCTCAGTTAAGTGACCAACTCATGATCTCAGGGTTGTGAAATTGAGCCCTGCATTGGGCTCTGGGCTGGGTTTGGAGACTGCCTAAGATTCTCTCCTTCCCTCTTCTTCTCTCCCCGCAACTCCTATGTGCTCTCTCTCTAAAAAAAGAAAAAAACAAAACAAAACAAAACTCAAAAAACAAATACAAGAAGAAGTTATACAAGATGAATAAATTCTAGAAATTTGCTAGACAACATAGTGCCTAAAGTTAACAGTATGGTATTGTGCACTTAAAAAATTTTCCAGAAGGTAGATTCATGTCAAGTGTTCCTACCACAAAAAACAAAAAAGTAAAAGGACATAAAGAAACTTTGGAAGGTGTTAGATATGTCTATTACTTTGATTGTGGGGATGGTATCATGGATGTTAACATATGTCCAAACTCATCATATTGTATACATTAAATATATGCAGACTTTGTATATCAATTGTACCTCAATATATATATCAATTTACATATTGATAAACATCAATCAATTTTACCTCAATAAAGTTGTTATACTGTAGTATGCTAATATATGTTAAAATATTTGTGTTATTTATATTTTGGCAAGTTTTCCATTTCTAGATTTTTAATATACTTTACACATATTACATTATCTAATTTTTAAAATAACAACAAATTTATAGATGATACAACTGACACAAAGAAGGTTGAGTGACTTATGTGATAAAAGCAGTCTGTGGGAGAGTGGAAGTCCATATACTTAACCTTCAGACTACATGGCCATCAAACTCTGAGGGCAGAAATTTCTATAAAGTAGAGAGAACTAGAAGCAAATGATGATGTAGGCCAATATTTCTGCTTTGTAAATGTTAGGCTATTGAGATGATCAGATTCATAAACTTCATTCATGTAAGGGCACTGTGGCGTAGAAAATCTTTAAAAACCTGATTTCTTTTCTTTTCTTTCTTCTTCTCCTTTTTTTTTTTTTAAAGAGGGAAAGAGAACAAGAGCGCACATGAGTGGTGGGGGTGGTGGACAGAGGGAGAGAGAGAATCGTAAGTAGGCTCCACACCTGGTGCAGAGCCCAACGCAGGGTTCAGTCTCACAACTCTGAGATCATGACCTGAGCTGAAATCAAGAGTCAGACACTTAAACGACTGAACCACCCAGGGGCCCCTAAAAACCTCATTTCTTGAACATCATTCAGTTAATCTATGAAGATTATTTCTAAAGTTACATATGCTAATTACTGAATACTTTGACATAGATGTCTATGAAGGAGCCAGTCGCATTCAAAAGTGTATTTTGGGTTGGAGTATTGCTAATGCTAATTTTGCAGTTAAAATTAGTTTTGTGGGACTCCTAGGTGGCTCAGTCAGTTAAGCATCTGCCTTTGGCTCAGGTCATGATCCCAAGATGGAGGGACTGAGTCCTGCATCAGGCTCCTTGCTCAGCAGAAAGCCTGCTTCTCCCTTTGCCTGCTGCTCCCTCTGCTTGTGCTCTTTCTGATAAATAAATAAGTAAAATCTTAAATGAAATAAAATAAAATTAGTTTTGTTATAAAAATTATCAAAAAATTAAAAATTACACAAAAAGGTGAATAGCATATAAAAGGCAAATAGCATATTTTTTCAAACGTCATGCAGGGGTACAGATCACCCAAGGAATAGCAAGGGCAGAAATGGACAAACTTTTTTGGTAAAAGACCAGACAGATTGTGTTGAACACTGGGTGTTATATGTTAAGTGATGAGTCACTAAATTCTACTCCTGAAACCAATATTACACTTTATGTAAACGAACTAGAATTTAAATTAAAATTTGATTAAAAAGACCAGAGAGAAAGGCTCTGTTTCAATAAAATGTTATTTAGATGAACAGATGCAGGCTAGGTTTACCCTGTGGTCTGTATTTATTAACTCTTAATCCAAGGACATGAGCTTTTCTGTTTAATATTGCTCAAATGCCCCAGTCTTTTGATAGATACGTCAACGTTTAGAAGTCTGTCTGGTAGATATTAAAATAGTATCTTCCTAGTATATTTGGTATATGCAGTATAACAAACAAACCCCCAAAATACATTTTATTGCACTATAGGAGATTAAACCAGGTGTGTATGTAATATAGTGTATATGCCAAATATATAACTCTATCCTACAGTTTTAATAAATTATGTAAAATAAATAATGATAGAAACACTAAATAATATGCACAATTTTAGGGTCTGATACCTTTAATTACAGATTTATTGATATCTGCTTTACTACTATGTAGGAAACAAAACAGAACATTGAATTAATCTTAATTTTCTCTACCAAAGCCAATTAAATTACTCACTGTATGCTTTGATTTTGATTAAGGAAGTTTGATATTGACTACTTTCTAAAATTGCCCAAATGATGTATGTATCAGATATAAAGAAGCTCAGAATTGAGGGCTGTTGTAGGGAATAGTGGAAAACCCTTTATAATCAAAAGTTACAAACTATTGTCTCTCTACACACACACACACACACACACACATGCACACATAGAAAAATATACAAAAATCACATTAAAAATCAGCATTATATTGATTGGTTTACTGAAATGATTTACTCCTTGTCTCTCATAATTTTAAATGTTGTAAGATTGTAACATTAGAATAATATCAACTATCTATGCCATCAATAAATGTTACTAAAATGCCCTTTATTTTAATTGCTAAAGAAATTAATGACTGCTTTGCATTGTATCTTAACAGCTGATATAAGGTGGCATTTAATAGCCTAAGAAATATGATTATAACTGAGTGACATTAATTTGTACCATTACATTTATTTGCAAGGCTAACAATAGTGTTGCTAAGCAATGATCTAAAATACAAGAAATTAAAATATATATGCATCCTAAAAATATTTAACAATTAGGCTGTACTAAAAATTTCCCATTAACTTTATCTGATCTATTTTGTAATTGACAACTGGAAATCACTGTAGAGGTCATTCAAATCACAGATTACCTGAACTGTTTGTTCCAAATCAGTTTTACAAGAAAAACAATGGGACAATATTTGAAACATATTCAATTGTGTTTATTTATTCATTACTCCTCTGAGTCAACATTAGTATTCTGCAGAGCTCTGGAGAAATATTGAACAGTGGTCATGGAGATATTTCAGATCTACTTTGTTCTTTAAAGATTATGCCTTTGTACACAGCTCATTTCCTGAGGGCCAAGGTGATATTGGCACAACAGCAGAAATGGAAATATTGCTAAAGTAGCACAGCAAATGATGAGGTTCTTTGGGGAGAGACTGAAAGAAAATGTTGAGCTTAATTACAGTCGATTTAGATATAACCAGTAAGGGAGATAGGGCTAGACCAAGTATTTGGTATTGATTCATGGATCATTATGAATTTTTAATGGCTTTTCCATGATACAAAATTATTATTTTAAATTAAAAAAATCATACAGGTAAGTAATTAGTCACAAAGTAATCAGACAGAAATCATATAAGTTGCTATTATTAAATTTCTATGTAGGTAAGTATATTTGTTAAATGTTTAGAAAAAGTGCTGACAGAATCAACTCTGTTAATAAGGAATATCTGAAGTTAATTTTGAAAAATCTTGAGGATGCATGAGGAAATTGGACATAGGATGATGCTTTGACAGAGCTCAGGGTACAAGATGAAATGACCTTGGGATGTCATGTGAATAGTACTCACCTTAGTTTGCTCATATGAAAAAAAAAAAATGTAAGTTGATTATATCAGTGCTAGGTGTACTTCTGCCTTCATCTCTTACCCTTTCTCTTATTCCAATAACACTGCTTAAATCAGAGATTCTTTAACTATATTATCATACATCGAGGTTTGCAATCTAGTGACTGTTGCTTTAATTAATTTTTGCAGTAAAAAGTTATACTGTGTTCTACTGGTCTGATGATACCTCAACATACTGTGCTGTGCTTGCCTTTTCCTATATATCTTACAAAAATATTTTGTTAAATAAAATAAAATTTCAACATGAAAATACATGTCTTCTCCATAGGTGATTTTCTAAAAACAAGTAAACCAACAAAACAAAACAAAAGCTTAATGAAACATTTCTATCATCAATAGTTAGAGAAAACATCTGTGTGTCCAACATTCAGGATTAACAAATCTTGAGATATTTCTTTCAGATCAAAATTTTTGACAATGAAAATTTTCAGTTTATCCCATCCATGAGCTCATTTCCCATCCATTGAGATCAGCTTTCCTTAGAGACAGCTAGTATCCAAAATTTTTTACTATATTGTATTTAACATGAACATTATTAAGGACCACTTTTATTATTTTTAAACTTAATATAAAAGTTATTTTATGGTTTAAGTCTTTAACAATGTTCTTTACTCATATTTTGGAAAAGCATCCATGATAATATATGACTTCTAGTGGCTGTATAGTACATTATATTTCCCCCCGTAAATATAGCACATTACACTTGTGTAGACATAAAATACTGTTTCACCCATTTGTTACCTACTGTTTTCATGCTATTTAGCATTGATGATATTGATGAGTAATTACTGTTTTTACAAAATATGATGTAATGAGTAACCATATATATTTACACAATTCTTTTTTTTTTTTTTAAGATTTTATTTTATGTATTTGAGAGTGCAGAAGCCTGAGCATGGGCGGGGGCAGGGGGAGTGCAGTGGGGGAAGAGCAAAGGGAGAGGAGGAAGCAGACTCCCTGAAAGCCCAAAGTCAGACTAGATCCTAGGACCCTGAGATCAAGACCTGAGCTGAAGGCAGACTCATAACCAACTGAGGCACCCAGATGCCCCTATTTACACAATTCTTTTGTCTAATATAGAATAATCATAAGAAAACCATTCTTCACTCTTCTAGATATTGCCAAATTGTTTTCCAAAATAGTTGGAATAATGAATACCTTCCAAATTTATGTATAAAATTTTCTATTTTCCTGTAACCTAACAAATATTTAGTATTCAATTCTCTGTGAGACATCATTAAATGTCAATAAATATGAAATTGTATTTTCTTGCTTTGAATTTGCCTGATTACTAGAGAGGCTGAGCTTTATCCATGAATGATTCATGGGGCCACTGTTCAAGCCCACCAAAAAATTCTTAAGGATGAAATATCAATATTTCCATTAAAGTCATTATTGAAAAGAAATATCATGGATTACTTACTTGAGTCAAAATTGTAAAGATCTCATTACTGCAAGGGGAAATATTTAATATTGTTTAAAAATAGGTAAAACTGTTACTATCTTACTTTCTACCCAGTAAATTCATCAAGTATAGTAAGGGTTTTCATTCCTTATAAGTTTTTATTTTAATTTTTTTAAAGATTTTTTTTGATTGCTTATTTGAGAGAGAGAATGTGCATGAACAGGAGGAGGGGCAAGAAAGAGGGAGATGAAGACCCCTCTGAGCAGAGACCCGATGTGGGACTTGATTCCAGGACTCTGGGATCATGACCTGAGCCGAAAGCAGATGCCTAGCTGACTGCGCCACCCAGGTGCCCCCAAAACACGTTTTTAAATGTATAGTGACCAGAAGACTTTATTTTTAGTGACTTATAGCCAAGTAGACATAGGCCTCTGATTTGGCAGAGCTTAGTACAGTATATATTTGATATTTCAAATTGTGGAAAGTTAATTCACTATTCATAAACTGATACACTGAACCAATTTGCTCATCCAACTGGAAAAAAAAATAAAATTATAATTTTGCTTCACAGCAAAAAACAACCAACCCTTATACATTAAATTTCTTTTTTTTTTTAAGATTTTATTTATTTATTTGACAGAGAGAGATCACAAGCAGGTAGAGAGGCAGACAGAAAGAGAGGAGGAAGCAGGCTCCCCGCCGAGCAGAGAGCCCGATGCGGGGCTCAATCCCAGGACCCTGAGATCACGACCTGAGCCGAAGGCAGCGGCCCAACCCACTGAGCCACCCAGGCGCCCCTATACATTAAATTTCTAAGAAAATTACACACTGTTATTCTAACAAAAACTATATTAGAAAAATGTAAATAAAATAAATCATTATGACTTATATTGTTTTTTTCAAAACAATAAAAAATAAAACCCAGAAGGCTTATAATGAAAATTTTCAGATTATTTCTGGATATTTCAAAAAGTCATAGGGGCAAATTAAGAGAAAACATTTGAAACATATAGACATAAAATGATTAATATACACAATAAAAAAGAACTACCACAAGCAAGTCAATAGAATATTAAGTAAAGGAGTCACATAACAATTCACAAAAGAGAAAATGCAAAAGGCCCTGAGCTTGTGAGTAATACCAAATGTCATTGATAATTAGTAAAATGAAATAAAAACTAGAAAATTAGAAAAGTCTAATGGTTTTACCCATCAAACTATAATTTTTTAAATGTTAATATATTAGACATTGTAGGGAAAACTATTTTTATGAAATTCAATTAATATGTAGCTGAAGACAATTTGAGACTCCTCAAACCTGTGAATATAAAAAGTGTAACCATTTCATTTCCTACAGAAAGATACTTACATTTAGAAAAAGAGACATATAGCAAATCTTAACCATATTTTTCATTGTAATAAAGTATTTGATATCAATCCAATTCTATTAATAGGGGATCAGTTCAGTAACTTATGGCACATTCGATTCAATTCAAACAGCTGTTGAATATTATGTAAGTACAGAAAATATAGATTTAAATTTTTTGTACTGACCTGGCAATATATTTAAAATATGCTAACTGAATAAAGCAAGTAAATGGGTAATTGTCGTTATTTCTGAAAAGAGGTTTGGAATTATGGATTGGGCTTGGTGAGAAAGATTTTTAAACTTTCAATCTGTAGTCTTAATTTTTAGAATAGGTTCCACTATTAATTTATGGTTTTATTGTGATACATGTGTTTATTTATTAAAATAAATTCCGAGCTTCAAAAAATGTTATTTAAAATTGTTAATGAGCAACCAGGAAAAGTTAATGTTATCTTGCAACTCTGAACTTGAATATTACCAGATAACATTATTAAGGTTACCTTTGGGAATCAAAAATTCAAAAAAATTTCAAACTGATAACTTTCAAATCATTAATTTTTCAACTTTTTATTTTGAGATAGTTGCATATTTATGAGCATTTGTAAGAAATAAAAAGATAGATTCTATGTATCCTTCATCCCTAATGGTAAAGTTTGCATATTCACTTTTATATTAAGAAAATGTTTAGTGCAATTTTTAGGGTAAATATTATGGTTGCAGTTAATTTCCAGGATGTAAATGATTTTAGACTGGAAATAAAGATAAGTAGCTTTATATTTTAGATTTTAGTAGGGACTTTTATATGCATTTAAAGATTGCAGAAAGGTTTCCTACAAAACCAATGTTCTTTTAGTCAATAGTAACCAACATTTCACTTCTGTGTTTCTATTAATAGAGAAAATATATAAAATACGTAGGTATGCTATAGTACTAATAATAGATGAATCCCTAGCATAAAATAGAAAACTGAGGAGATAAAGAGCAAGCTAAAAATAATTAAAATGTTTAGAAACTTTTTAAAAATTTGTATCTAAACCATTTGAATTTTACTAAAAATATATATTGTTTCATTCCCTAGAATATGCTTCGTCATAATCTGAGAATCTTGATTTATGTCTTTGAAATCTAGTGTTTTGAATGTTTTCAGTTTGGTATATTTCAATGCATGCTTTAAAGGACTGTCAGGATTGGAAAGGGGAATACAGCAAAAATACAAAAGCACCTTGTTCGTTGTGTTTAAACGCGTACGTGTGACCACCTAATTTTCATGGGAAAACCTTGAACATGTTTAGAAATGAAGAGATGGCGGTTGAACAGAAAGGAGAAAAGATCAAATTGATGGAATAGAGTCCCAGCGAATGCTGAAGGGAACGCGATTCGGATGGGAGGAGTGCCTCTTTATCAGAAACAGAAGGAAGGAGATTGTAAAAGATGTAGATGCATGGATCCCAAATATTTCACCTGAGACCGAGGTTTCTCCCTTACGTGACAGAAGAGTATCTGCTGGTTTCAATGCGACCGATGCAGAAAAAGAGGAATCCACCAAGACTACAGTTTGTCTTTTTTTTTTTTTTTTTTTTTTTTTCTCCAGAAACTTAGCTTATAAAATTTTTTAGTTCAGGTGTTTACGGATTATTATCGTTGTTGATTGCTTCTTAGCTCTTGTAATTGCAATTGCTTTACGTCCCCACTTAGTTCTCTCCTAGCAATCCTAGCGTTTGAATGAAACTTGCAGTTTCACAGTACAAAACGGAAGTTTCATGTTTTCATTTTTTTTGGTCCGCGTATTATACTCCTATTTGCTGCACGTGTCCCAGGTTAGGCCCTCTGAAAGCAGACGTTAAAAGGTGTTTATTAGGACCCAACCGCTGTGACTGTATGGGGAGAGTGCGAGTGGGTGGAGAAAAACATGTTTAAGTGCTTCACAGGCAACACAAAGGCAAAGCCTCAGCCAGCTTAGTGTGGAGCTCTGAAGCAAGAATGCTCATCCCTGCATCCTGCCTTGGCTAGAGGGCCCGACCTCCCTCTGGCGGCCTCACTCAGCCATTCATTGCCAGGATACTCTGGGAAGGGCCTACCTTCCACCAGGCTGTAGCTGAGGCGGAACCTGAAGCAGCAGACCATACAGTTCCGCGATTCTGTCTTTAGAATAGAGAGAGCATAAAGAGAGCACGTCCACATATCACAAACTGTTGGCCGACAAGGATGTTTTGTTTGTCCATTTTATGTATACTGAGTCTGCCTGGCCAATCTCTATAATAGCAGTTCCTAGCTGTGCACTAAAACCGTTGTGTTTTTTTTTTTTTGTTTTTTTTTTTTTTTTTTTTTTTTTTTTGCTATCCCTACATATAGTATCCTCTCCTCTGCCTCACCTCTGACCCTTCAGTTCTGCTACCAGAATCCCACAAGGAAATTTTTTCTTAATGTTCATGAAAAGGACATATTCTAATAACCCACTGGTCATTTCAGCATCAGTTATCTGAGCAAAACTGGACAGAAAACTAAGACCAAGGCACCACCTGGGCTTATCAGATCAGATACTCTTAGGGTGAACTTTGGGTATGCCTGTGTTGAAAAAATCTCCTTGGTTTGTTTGGAATGATTAAGAAATCTCTATCCCTGATACTATAGTGACCCCAGGGAAAGAAAGAAGTTCAGAAGCTGCAGCAAGCCATGGAGAGTAGGATAGCTGATAAAATAGAGCAAGAACTTAAAAAGGACATACAGCATGAAGAAAGAACACGTATCAGAATGAAGGCACTATGAATAAAGTAATCCAATCTGTGCCAGAAGTAAGCCTGATCAGGGACACATCAGAAACAAGATCTGGATATAAAACTGAATAAGTTCACGAGGTAAGGATTTATGTCTATCCTCAATTTGGTAATCTTCACAACCTCACATATATCTGGGGATCAATAAGTGTATCCTAGAATGAGTAATCTGAAAGTAGAACACATAACTAAATTCATGCAGAAGTAGAAAAAGTACTGATTACACTTGCTGGTTACTGTTCCATGTATGGGGCAGAGCCCATCTGCTGTACCAGATGCCCAGTGGTTGATTGGACAACGAGCCTGTGGGAGGCAAAAGGCATCTCTCTGAGAAGGCCACCAGGAAAGAGGCCAATGGAACTGTGCCAGGACTACTCCTAACCTCCGTCATAACCTCATAGTCATATTGAGTTCCTTAATTTAACCAGAAAGCTCTGCAAATGTGTAAAGAGATGACAGAGTTGCACTTTATAGTTTAAAATAAGTGACCTTTGAATCTTTCTGATAAAAATGAATTCATATGGTATCTGTTAGACAAACCTCTGCTATTTGGGTTGGCTCTTCCTTCCTTTAAACACATTAGGACAGCAATATTTTCTGTAAATATTTAATTATACAGTATTTCTGAATTGACCCTTAATTTTCAGTGAATTTAATGTGAGAAATCTATCTATTATGATTTGAAGGTTTTGTTAAACTCTAATTATATGGGCAGAATGAACTTAAAAATAATTTAACTTTCAATTTCAGTTCTAATTCTGAATTGTACCAAGAGTTTCGAAACACAATCACACAATATTTGTCTTAAATTTGTATTTATTTTCCCCGTGTCATCATAGACTTGATGTCATAGCTTCCTGTAACCAAAGTTAAATATTTTGCTTTAACAGAAAGCATGTTAATCTTCTAATCCTAAAATGTCTTATCTATATATGCAAGTTTTCTTCTCTTTCCTTCCTTTACCTCTTCCTTCTCTCAGATTCTCTCTCTCACTCTCTCTCTCTCTCTCTCACACACACACACCCATGCACAGTAATTTTGCTACCTTATACTAGATTTAGTGCTGGAGGGAATTCCTATTAACAATACTGGGTGCATACATATCCTAGGTGCCATGTTAACTAGAAGCTTTACTTGAATCACATCAAGTCTTCCCAGTAACTCCAGAGGCAGGCATTGCTGTTGTTCTTGCACAGATGAAGAAACTGAAGCCCAGAGGGTTGCAGTGATGGGCCCCAATCCACACAGCTGCAAGTGGTTGGACTGGGATTAAACACAATGTCTTCTAGACTCTAGTGTGCATGACCAATCAGATCTTTCTGCTGCTTTCTTGTCTTTGAAATTCTGAGTAGCTTAAGAGGAAAAGAGGAAATAGCAGCAATATTTCTGTGTAGTGACCTGGTGATATATTCATTGTGGAGTCTGCTCAACTCTACCTAATACCCAGCAAGACATTAGAAATGGCCACAGATGAAGTTTTCAGATGGTGTCACCTAGTCAATACAACATGGTATTTTGGGAAGAATTCACTATAACATGAGATAGGATAGGAAAAAAAGCACCGAATGTGAATGAAAAATAATAAAACTATAAAAGAAAACAGGGCACAGTTTATAAGGAAATAAAATGCTGGAAAACATTGGCTTTGTCTTATCTGCCTTAAACAGAGTCTGAAACTATGTATCTCAAATATAAGAACAAGGAACTCTGGGCTCGGGCGACGTTATTAACTTATCTTGATTTCTCATGAAAGAAAGTTTAAGCAATTCCTTTAATCAAATAGTAATATATATTTTTTCAAATGTAAATGCTATTCAACAAAGAGTAGTCATGTACAGTGCTTTTTTTAGTATTCTAAATTTAGTCAGCCAAATTTTTCTTGAGACAGCTTTCATTAAATCTTTATCAATGAGAGATACATGTCTTAATCATAAAGCTCTATTTCAGGATAGGGTTGAGGGGAGAATAAAAACAATAGGTGTCAAATAGATGTAGGTCTGAATGCACACTATATTACTAAATAGACACTTAACCTTTGACAATAAGCTAAACTTATGTGTCAGTTTCTTTATCTATAAAATGGGAATAACAGCTGACAATCTCACTGGGGATTGGAGAGAATTAAATGAGATAATGTATGAGAGAACTTACATGTCATCGATACCATTTATTGGCATATATAAATGGTATATGTCATTTGTAGGATTTATTATAAATTACAGACTTCAGTTTTGGATTTAGTTATCCTACTTAGAAATAGATCTAATTCTAAGTCACACTCCCAGATTTCTGTCAATATAAAGGCACAAAACTTTCAGTGTTTTTGGTGTGGAAGCCATGTCTCCTTCCCCAGTCAGACTTCATACTTCCTGAACCATTCTGTGATATTACTCTCGTTTTAGACAGCAGTAAGAGGGTCTTGAGAATAAGCATCTATTCGCAAAACTCCAGGTGAGGTTATTACAAGGCCTTGAAGCAAGGGAAGGCTGGTCTTCTCTTGCACTGTCAGGGTGACTCAGGCTTGAAGATTCTAAGCTTTTTCTGTATCTAATCCAATGAACCCTGTTCAATTATGAGGGTCCCACTCTCTTCCCAGTTTGTCCTAACCTTTACAAGAGAGAATTGATGAGGCTGCAAATTTAACTTCTGTTATAATTTTGCAACCCATTCAATTAAAGTTTGTGTCTGATTTTAATTAAGAGCAGGCCTGTGGCTACAAAGAATAAGGGCTTATTTTAGGACTGTCATAGAATTTCTACAGTTATCTGACTCTAACTTGAGCTGAGAATTTAAAGAGCTGAGCTTGTTGTTTCTTTCTTTCTGTTAAGTGTTCAAGTGCACTCCTTGGGGTCATCATGACTGCAGAAAAGTTGCGTGAAGCAGTCAGTTAGTCCCCCAAGGAAGTTAGCTTCATCACCATAAAACACAGGTGATAAGGTGATTCATGATGTCACTATACGATGTGGAATAGTCGCATCCCATTTCCCATTTTTAAGGAGCTCAGTACTATGGTTCTGACTAAAGACATGACCAAACTGATTCCAAATGCCCGTCTTTGAGAGGCTCCCTTTTGAGTTTCCACTCCTGCTACTAATGACTCAATCATCCAGCAAGGAGGTAGACATCACATCAATTTTTTTAACAAAAAGAATTTTTTTTTTTAAGATTTTTTTGTTTTGTTTTGTTTGTTTGTCAGAGAGAGAGGGAGAGAGAGCGAGCACAGGCAGACAGAATGGCAGGCAGAGGCAGAGGGAGAAGCAGGCTCCCCGCCGAGCAAGGAGCCCGATGTGGGACTCGATCCAAGGATGCTGGGATCATGACCTAAGCCGAAGGCAGCTGCTTAACCAACTGAGCCACCCAGGCGTCCCTAACAGAAAGAATCTGACAGAAAGAATTGTTAATTAGAGATTGAAAGGTGAAAGAAGCAAAACGGAACGTTAACGTGTCATAGAAGTCAGCAACTACAAGCAGCTAGTAACCCGGGGGATTAGCAACAGAGGAAAGAGTTTGAAATTACTAAATATTAGAAGCATGAATGAGGGGCCCTTCGGGGCTGAAATCCCACTTCCTAGGAAGGGATGCTGGCATGGAGATGTCATGAGTCTGATTCCACGAGTAGGGAAAACTATCGGCCTCTTTCAGAATGAAGGCACATTTCCGACATAACAATAACAGGAACAGAAAGGGAAAGGAGGGCTTAACGTGAAACAGGAAGGAGTGTGTATCTTTTTTTAAATTCTTTCGGTCTTTTTTGTGTCTCTCTTTGAACATACCTTCTTGGCAGAATCGAATAAAGAATCAGCTGGCAAGCGGAAATGTGGTTTGCAGTGTCCCAGCCACAGAATCATAGAGCAGAGGATGGGTTTGGGTCTAGGGATGATAATAACTTACAGAGGGAGTTTGGCTTGCAGCACAAAAAATGAGATACATGTATTTTATATATAAGAAGGGATGAATACACTTTTCAATTATAATTCCTTAATTTTATAATTTATAAATTTGGGAGCATTGAGTTATAAAGTAAAAACTACTACTCATAAGATAGGTCATTTATTCAATAACATAGGAAATTAAATATGGAGAGCTTCAATGTGGTAAGTAATAATATGCATTTGTCTTTATAAAGCAATGTGAGTATAGCATATAATATTTTAAGAACAATATTCTTATACAAAATATAGATGAAACAAGAATGCATAATCAATCTTCTTGTATCCACCCCCCACTTAATATATTAATTCTACATGGATTTTTTTTTTCAAATCATCCAAAAATACTTGATTTTCCTTTTGTCAGGGAGGAAAAGTCATATAATATTTTCTTCGGCTTTTTGCTTCAAGTATAATCTCTACCTTACTTATAAGGTAATAGATGATTCAATCTCACTATACCAGTTTTTCTCTCAGCATTATCTCCCTTCCAGTAGAATAGAAGCAAGCGTAGAGTCATTATTCCAACTGTCCTTGTTTTTGTTTGTTAGTTTTTGTTTGTTTTTTAACACTCCTGATGCATAGAATCCCATTCCTCTACTACTCCTACTCAGATATTACTTACTTTTCAGGGCCCAGACTAAATGTTTTTGGCTTCCCTGGTATACAAATACTTTTCATTTATAGATAGTCATACAAAGAGCCAACGTTTATGTGTTATGTTTGGCTATATTTTCACAAGCATAATGCAATGAAAAAACTCCTCAAGCTCTCATTTCTTACACTTCTCCAATATTTTAAGTATGTAGAAGAATAAGTAACTTGCTAAGTATTTAGTGTCAATCTACGTACTAATGATTGTAATTGAAGAAATTTCATTTTATTACTATAATTTTCACTTTAATTCTGGAAAATGGCATTTTGTTTTTTATTTGGCAAATAAAATCTATGAATTCTTAATGAATTACATGTGCAAGTTCATCATAGATTTATTCCCCCATGGCCATATTTAATGCAAAATTACAAGTGCTAAAAAGTCATTTACAGAGCTTTAGTTAGGGAACAGGAATAAACTGACAGACATTTAGCCACATAGAAAGAATACATTATTATTGGCTGCATTTCAAATAATGGCAAGGCTATGCTACTGTTAACAGATATTCTTCACCCATCTGCAAAAATTGCTTTATGCTTTTGGGTGTTATTAATAAACAAGTATTTTACCTTTAACAATACCAATATTTAAAATACATCATCTTATGCTTAATTTTGCCATTATTCTTAAATGAATGTAATTTTTACATGTACAATCATTATTTCTTTATTATCTGTCTGACTTTACCATAAAATAATATTTGCAAAAGTTCAGATAGAAATACTGAATCATTCATACATACCCACTTGTGGGATTTTTTAAAAAATGTATTTATTTATTTATTTGAGAGAGATCTAGTGAGCACGTGCACAGGGGAGGGGCAGAGGGAGAGAGGTTTTTTTTTTAAAGATGTTTTACTTATTTTTTTGAGAGAGAAAGAGAGAGTGAGAGAGAGAGTGAGCACAAGTGGGGGAGGGGCAGAGGGAGAAGCAGACCCCCCAATGAGCAGGGAGCCTGACTCAGGGCTCTATCCCAGGACCCTGAGATCATGACCTGAGCCGAAGGCAGACGCTTAACTGACTAAGCCACTCAGGCACCCTAAGGGAGAGTCTTAAAAAGACTCTGTACTAAGTATGGAGCCTGACATGGGGGTTTGATCTCAGGACCCTGACATCACCAACTGAGCTGAAACCAAGAGTTGGACACTCAACTGACTGCACCACCCAGGTGCCCCAGATTTTTTTTTTTTTTCTTGACCAATTCTACATAGTACGATCAAGAGACTAATGGTTTCCTCTTTAAAAACAAGCAAAAACTCACAAAAAATCCCTGTGTTTTAAGGCAAATAAATTATAAAATAAAAATGTCAAGCTTTAAGAGACAATACTTTCTATAAATTAATATAGTACAATAATAGTGTAAAAATAAAAAACAAAATCTTTTAAAAAAGAACTTTTTGTTTCCAGAGCACAAAATTTCTTTTTGAAGATTCATGTTTCTGTCTGAACTTATATTCCTTCTGCCTAAAGAACTTCCTTTAACATTTCTTAGATTGTGCCTGAGCTGGCAATGAATTTTCTAAGCCTTTGTTGGAAAAAGTTTTTTTTTTATTTATTATATTATTTATTTATTTTTAAATTTTATTTATTTGACAGACAGAGATCACAATTAGGCAGAGAGGCAGGCAGAGAGAGAGGAAAGGAAGCAGGCTCCCCTCTGAGCAGAGATCCAGATGCTGGGCTCAATCCCAGGACCCTAGAATCATGAGACCCGAGTGGAAGTCAGAGGCTTTAACCCACTGAGCCACCCAGGCGCCCCTGTCAGAAAAAGTTTTTATGTCACCTTCATTTTGTAAAGATATTTTCACTGGGTAAAAAAGTCTGGGTTAACATTTGGTTTTTTGTTTGTTTTTGTTTTTTTAAGTTGAGTAGTTTAAAGAACTTATTCCACTGACTTGTGATTTGCATAGTTCTAAAACAAGTCTATTAAAATTCTTATCTGTGGTCATTCTTTATGTATTGTATTTCCCCCCCCTCTTTGGCTGCCTTCAAAATTTCTTACTTTTGGTTTCAGCAATTTGAAAAGATGACATGCCTGTACAAGTATGTGTATGCACTTAGTATTTATCTTAGGATCTTTAAGCTTCTTGGATATATGGTTTAATATCTTTCACTATTTTTTGAAGATCTGAGCCTTTAATTTTTTATTTTTCCCAACTGCTCTGTCCTGTTCTTTTTCTCTTGTCCTTCTGGGACTCCAATTAAATGTTTTTTAGACAGCTTGATGCTATTTATTCTATAACTCTTGGATGCTCTATTTTTTCACTGCTCCCCCACTTTCCCGGTGTGTTTCAGTTTGGATATTTCTACTGATCTACTTCAAGTTAATCATTTTCTTAGCTTCTTAGGGATTCCATCTCCTTACTGAAGTTCCATATATTTTTATCCATTTGTCTACTATTTCCTTTAGATCTTTTAACATAAAAACCATCATTTGTTTAAAATCCCTGACTGATAGTTTTAACACTTGGATTATCTCCATTTCTGGGTCTGTTGATTTCTTATTCTTTGACCAAGCTGGATATTTTTCGTACGTACCTGTCTCATAACTTTTTGTTGATTGCCAGTCATTCAATGTAGAATAGTAGAGAATAAGGTAAATAATACTTGTTCTTTCAAATGAGCATGACTTTTTCTCTGTCTGGCTATTAGTTGGTGAGTAGTTGAGTCACTCTTGTTAGGATAGTGGTAAATTTGGGTTTTGCTTTTGACTATGGTAACTTTGGTGTACCAAAGGCCTCAACTTCTTCCAGCAGTGGTCTACCACTGCCTTGTGATTATTAGTAGAGAGACTAAGGATCAGGAAAGGTTTTCTGTGTTAATGTTCCATTAGGAGCTATCAACCATTATGGCATTCTTGTACAAAAGAAAAGCTATCTGTCCACCCTCCTGGTGGTAGAATGCTATTCCCTCTCACCTGATGCTTACTGAGGCTTGTGGTGAGGGGCAGTGTATTTTCCTGGTCCAGCTTCGTATTAGATAGGCATTGTGATTAGAATGTGGAGTGAGGCTCCCTCACTTTTCCAACCCATTTTTACTATTGCAGCCAAAGTTCACTTTATATCTATGGTGGACCTTGTGTCAGACAAAGGTTTCTCCCCCTCCCCAGTGGTAGACCTATGGTTATATTGGTATGAATTCCTAGCCTGCTTCTCCCCTGAGATAGGTTTTCTTTTCTAACCAATATACTGGTAATAATGCACATTTCATTGTATCATAAGTGTGACAATGTTTCCTGCCCATCCCCCAGAATAATCTTATACAAAAGAAGACTCCAGGTAGTATTGTGAAGTTTTGCGCCTTTCCCACAGTGGCAGTTCCCTCCCTCTTGCATTCTTGTCTAACCACAGGGGCTTTCCTCTGATCATTTACCCTGCCTCCAGTCTGTCTTGAGGGTAGCTAATAGAGGTCATTAGAAATGGACTTGCAAGTGAGTGTGAAATCCTTTTTGTTCTGGGTCTCTCAGGGGTTCTAAACTGCCGGTTAGCTCACACTTGTTCTTTATCAATTAATCAAAATTTCAGGTTTTTTTTTTTTTCTTATCCACTTGTATGGCATCTAGTCTCTCTGTATCCACAGAGATATCTTAGATATCTCTTCTTGAAGGATTTTGTTTCTCCTTGAATTTCAAGGTACTTTATTGCCCTGGGACCTCAGCTCTTTAATGAATTCATGGAAAATTACGATTTTGTACTTTATCTAGATATTTCTCATTATAGTTTATCCAACTGTTGCTCTTTCCAGATTTATACAGCCCAAGCAGAAGCTGAACTTTCAGTGCTTTAAGTTTAAAGAGTATTGAGCTTGTTCCTGATTAAGATTACTCAAGATAGTTATAATCAGGTTATATACTGGTATCAAAGGATATGCCAAGCTCTGCTATATAACCTTAAGATATAATACAATTAGCCTTCCCTTTCATAATTTGAATATAGTTTATCTATATCTACATCTTATGTAAAAATATCATAATAAAATTACATTGTATTTGAAAATTCCTTTTTATAAGTCTTTTAATAGCTCCTTAAATTGTATTGAATTTAGTTATAGCTATAAAAGTGGTTACCAAGACATTCAGTGGTAGTGAATAATTTTGGATAGAAAGGAGGCAGACAATTTCTGTTCTTTTCCTCCCACCTTTTTCTACTCCTCAATGCACATCCTTTCAAGCAGCTAGCTTCTCTAGCTAGTAGAGTATAATTGGAGAAAGAACAAAGGCAGTGCCAGGGTGAATACAATTCCTGTTAACTCCATTCCTCCATGCCAAGTTTGGCATGAGATTCCCTCCCAGTCACCCATAGCCAGGGTACACATTGCCTCGTTTTCATGGGCATCTGTATGACCATCTCATATAATGTTCTGCCTCTCCAAGGAGTTCCTCTCAAGCAGGCTCCGATATCCATGATTGTTGTAGAAACTCTATTAGTTCTCAGAAACTTCACTGCCTTCCAGGTGTGTGGCTGAGGCCATCTTCAGTTTCATTATAAGACACATTCCTATTTTTATCTTGGCACATCAAACATAATATTACCCAGGATCTTAACAGAGAGGTGCCTCACTAGTCAGATTCATCGTTTTGCGTAAGAATAGGCAAAATTCTGTGGATTATCCCTGTGTATAAGAAATCTAGACTTCAAGGATCATGAAGCCTTGATGATTTCTCAGGATTAAGATGGAGATAGGGAAGAGCCAAATTTTCATTTTTTGTGTGTAATTGGATCTTGGAAAAAATATATCTTTTATGCTGTCTGTAGGTAAATTTATATCTAATATTCTGAGATGAAGTGGGTGGGGTGGGAATCAAGAACATGTTCAAGTCTATGTTGAACTCAATGCTTAATCTAGAGATAAAACTGTGTTTTTTTCCTTTTAAATATTTCCTAATAGATGGGTTTGCATAATGGGCCTCAGGCAAGAAATGTTGTAAGGTTTAAGTAACAGAGTTGGTTGTATTTCAATTGCTACTTCATGTCAGCCTAGTGACTTTATAATTTATATGTTTGTAAGTTAGAAAGTTTCATTTCCAAAAGGAATATGTTGGATTCATCCTCAAAATTATCTTTTTGCAGAAATATATGAGTTCAGCCCTATATCACTTATAAAGATTAATGCTTTTCTACAAATTGACAATCAATATTTCTATCATTTTCCTCTAAGTCTATCTCTAGGAGCAAACCACAAGTAAGTAAATGTCAAAGTTATCTTCCACAAACAGAAACAACTATTCTGAAAATAACATTGTGAATCCTTATAATTTTTTAGAAGTAAACTTTCTAAATTTTAGCAGGAGAAAATACGAAAAAGAAATCAAGTGTGTACAAATTAGAAACAAAACAACAGCTTTTTCTTTCATATCATACTTGACACAAATAGAATACATGAGCAGACATTTAAATGGCTATTTAAGAAGCTTCGACATAGATCTTTGTGATAAGAAAAGTGGTAAAAGGAGACAACATACATTGCATATTATAATGAGAAAACTTCTCATCTCAGGTGACTGGCTTATACAAAGATCTTGGGCTGAATGAAGCATAAGCAAACTAGTCTGTATCAATCAGATAAGAAGTCCAGCGTTAAATATTTAAGGAGTAGGCTGAAAATTCTTTTTTATTTTCCTGAAAATTTTAAAAAGACATTACACATGTATTTTAATGAGATATTATTTACATATCAGACAATTGAGATGTTAAAAATTTTGAGGTTTTATTTCTCCTAGGTTACTGGAGATGATAAATTGGATTGTATTATTTTGCCATTCTTAATTTTGGAATCATAAGATTCTATAAATGACACATAAAACAAAGGTACCTGAAAATGCTATGAAATAAAATACTTTAAGTCTATAAATGTAAGTCTTCTCTTAATCTTTATATATATATATATATTTTGCAATTTTCTCAATATAGAGATGCATTATGACATGACTAAGGACAACCCAGAATTATCTGAAGTGTGCAAGAGGGTGGTGAGTATGTTGTGAAGGACTTAGTATTTTTCTTTAGGTATATTTGTATAAATATACAGATATACATCTTGAAACATATATGTATATCTGTGTGTATTTACATTTATCATGAATTCTAACATAATTATAATATTTCAAAATATTATGGCAAATATTCTTAAGTATATCATATCTTGAATAACACTAAATTCATAGTTCTGTAACACCTCGTGATGACACCATAAATTTATCTTAAGTAGGAATGGAGACAAAAATATAATAGAAAAAGATGAGGATTATAGATTAATTTTTTTTTACATAGTAGAAGACTTATCCACTTAGTTTTAAGTGGTTCAAATAGGCCAAATTTTTCTTTAATAATACACTATCCGATGCAAATTTCTGAAGCCTATAATTGGGTATAGGTAAACACTTCTTTGAAAAATGTCATAACCACCCAAAAAATACATTTTGGAGGACGATTAATGTTTATCCATCATAAAGGCTGATCTGTCATAGGAATAGTGCTTCTAAGGAGACCAGATAACTAACCTCCACGCAATTAAAAAAGTTAAAGACACTGCCCGTGTACATTTTGTTTGTGTAAAATTATAACATCTACTGGGTAATTTTAATATCCAGTGGATAATTTTTATAATACAATGGGGGATTTTTAAGTCATTTCCAGAGGGAGACTCGATATATACTTTCAACTATTTAAATAAAGTGTGGGACAATTTTGCTTAATTCTGTCTTTGAGAATAATTTGGCATTATTGTAATGCAAATAGATTTATTTAAAGACAGGCTTTTACTTATTTTTTAAATATGTTGTAAGGGCTTAAAAGAGCAGCAGATCTCCTTCATAAGTGTATCTGTGTCTGTCTTTCTCTCAGAATTTCCTAATCTTATACATTTTAATGCATTGCATTTAACCCAAAGTGCTATATATTTATATAAGAACAGGACAGACATACTCATTCATATGCATATCATTATAATTGAGTCACAGGTGAGGAACTTAGTAAAAACAAATGAAACATAATGAGAAAACTAACCATATGACAGAAGAAAGGCAGTAAAGGACAGCTGCTGGAACAGTCCTAGCTTTAAATTGTTTCAGTTTAATTCGTGCTCTGCCACTTCTTAGTTGTAATTTTGTACAAGTTAGTTATCTTCTCTGTACCTCCAATTTTTGCAAAATGTGAAAATAATTGTACCTGTGTTATGATGCCAGAAAATAATACAAGTCAAGTGTTTTGAACAGGCTGACATGGTTAACACTAAATGTTTACAATTGCTATTATGATCTTCTGAATCGATTAAAATTTAATCCTGCCTGTGGAAGCATAGTCTCTTTAGCTATTGGGATTAAAAAAAAATTTTTTATAGAGTTTTATAGAAAGCATTGTGGTAAGAGAATTATTCCCTTATTTACTGGAAAAATTACTTTGAAGCCTGTCTATTTTGCTATAATTTGTGTGTACAGGGACTGAATATATTAATTGTTGTTATATATCTCTTGGCTGGTAGAGTCTCAGCTTAATTAATGTAGCATTACTAAGGTTCACTGAGTCTTCCCTTTTGCCCTTAGGAAATGAATAAAGATGTTTATCCAAATAGCTCTTCTCAAAAGCAAAAGGGAAAGAAGAAAAAGAAAAAGATGAAATATTGTGTGTGCTCCCCAGCCAGAAGGCTCCCAGAGAGAACCATGGCCTGGAGTGGCCCCTGGAGGCTGATTGAAAAGCTGCCTTGGAGCAGGGACTTTCTGTGCACTCGGCTGCGTGGTTGGCAGTGGAAAGCAGAGGCTGCTCTGTGTCTGGCACTCAACCCTCTTATTTACTTCAAACTTATGATGTCCAGAGGACTGTTATTATATTAGTTTGGGCACAGAGGGATGTGATTCTTTTCTTTCATTATTCATAAGTAAAAGCCTTGAGCTACAGTTTAAAGATTTTCATTTATCACTCATAAAATGATGCTTATGTGAATGATGTAGAAGACATATATAATCAACATCTACCTGTACAAATGTTGTGAATGTATTTTAATGCTTAGTGTGAACATGTTGGAAAATACAACTTAAAGTACATTCTGTTGTTTTAAAATCATTCCTTAGCTATTTTTAAAAACTGAAATCTTCCTGCCCCTCTCCTTTTCCATATTGAGTACCAAACATAATTTGGAGAGAAGAAACATGAAGTATTATATTTTTATATAAATATGATATATTTTAATTGGAAAAAAATAACCAACCAAACAAAAGAAAATTGCCATATTTCAAAAATAAAAGTAAGTTTATTGGAGTTTTTAGAAAGTTCCTGTGAGTTAAATTTTCCATTGAATAAGATAAAATGAAAATCTGACCTATGTACCTACCCCCTATTGTATCTTTACTCTGACATTTCGCTATTTATATTGCTTTTGCAATTGGAAATATTGAGCAAACATTGCTGACATTGCAGAGTTTATCTGTGTCTGACATTCATTATGGTACCCCAACTTGGTCTCCTTTGCTTCAATAATGAAGTTTGCTGCATTCAGCTGAAACAGCTTGACTGGTTTACAGAAGAGACATTGATGTTCGAAACAAGTTATATATGTAGCCTGGAAAATGTTATAGGAAATTGCTCTGGACCAGCTGGGAATATACCAGTTTAAACTACTAGGGTAAAAACACCATTTCTTTTATTAAAACATTGAGATTGGGATTGATGAGACTATTCTCAGCCAAAAGAAGGGAAGAAGAAAAAGGTGAAGGAAAAAAGTAAGAGGGAAAAAAGGGAACAGTAACAATTAAATTGAATTTACCATTACCAACCTGAAAAAAAATTCTTTTCAAGTATAAATCAGTGTTAATCACAGTGTAAAAACTGCCTCCTCCAAACAAAACACACTCAGCTACCCTGCTTTTCAATGATATCTTTCCTCTTCTGAATTCCTCTAGAGTAATGGTTCTCAAAATGTAGCCCTCAGATTGGTGACATTAGCATCATCTGGGAAATTTTTAAAAATGAAAATTCTTAGACTTCATCTTACACTTAGTCAGACACCCTGAATGGGCCCCATAATCTGTGTTCTAACAAATCCCTGATTCTACTGCATACTCAAGTTTGAGGACCACTCCTATAAGACAACACACGTATATAAATAAATAAAACACATAATTAAATGTGTGTGTTTTCTTCCTTTTTTAAAAAAACTAACACATTCAGTTTACATCCATATCCAGAAAAAAACTTCTTCAAGACAGGGGTGTACATACCATATATATAAAACACAACTTTTGGTCACATCTACAAATTCTATAAAGTTTTTACAATGGAAAGACATTTTTAGGCACATTCTTGGTCACAATTTTCAATGTTCTTAACTCAGTTCGTAAAATTTGGCTGCCCAAATCTGAGAGCACTTTAAGTCTAACATTTCTTAAGAATAATAATGATAGGGGGAGGAGTCAAGATGGAGGAGAAGCAGCAGGCTAAGACTACTTCAGGTAGCAGGAGGTCAGCTAGATAGCTTATCTAAAGATTGAAAACACCTACAAATCCAACGGGAGATCGAAGAGAAGAAGAACAGCAATTCTAGAAACAGAAAATCAACCACTTTCTGAAAGGTAGGACTGGCGGAGAAGTGAATCCAAAGCAATGGGAAGATAGACTGCGGGGGGAGGGGCCGGCTCCGGGCAAGCGGCAGAGCAACAGAGCACAAAATCGGGACTTTTAAAAGTCGTTCCGCTGAGGGACATCGCTCCAGAGGCTTAACCTACCGGGGTGAAGCGCACGCGGGGCCAGCGTGGCCTCAGGTTCCGCAGGGTCACAGAAGGATCGGGGGTGTCTGAGTGTTGCAGAGCTTAGAGGTATTAGAATGAGGAAGCCAGCTACAGAGACAGAGCTGAGGAGTGAGCTCTCAGCTCAGGGTTGCCTTGAACCTGTCGAGGCTCTGTCATCTCGGAGTGCAGCTGGAGGCCAGGGTGACGGGAGTGATTGGGCGCTGTTCTCTGAGGGCACACTGAGGAGTGGGGCCCCGAGCTCTTGGCTCTTCTGGGCTGGAGACTGGGAGGCTACCATCTTCATTCCCGTCCTCCGGAACTCTACAGAAAGTGCTCAGGGAACAAAAGCTCCAGAAAGCAAACCTGAGGGGATTATTCAGCCCGGCCCCTGGTAAGGGCGGTGCAACTCAGCCTGGGGCAAAGACACTTGAGAATCACTACAACAGGCCCCTCCCCCAGAAGATCAACAAGAAATCCAGCCAGGACCAAGTTCACCTACCACGGAGTGGAGGTTCAATACTAAGGAGAGCAGCGGAATTCCAGAGGAGAAGAAAGCAAAGCACAGACTCATGGCTTTCTCCCCATGATTCTTTACCCTTGCAGTTAATTTAATTTTTTTTTCTTTTTCAATTTTTTTTCTCCTTTTCTGCTAAATTTTTTTAAACTTTTACCCTTTTCTTTTTTAAAGTTTTTTAACTAGTTTATCTAATATATATATATTTTTTTTCCTTTTTATATTTTTTCTTTATTCATTTTCTTTTTTTAATTGTTTCTTTCTTTTTTCTTTCTGAACCTCTTTTTATCCCCTTTTCCCCCCTCTTGATTTGGGATCTCTTCTGATTTAGTTAAAGTGTATATTCCTGGGGTTGTTGCCACCCTTTTAGTATTTTACTTGCTCCTTCATATACTCATATCTGGAGAAAATGACAAGGCAGAAAAATTCACCACACAAAAAAAGAACAAGAGGCAGTACTAAAGGCTAGGGAACTAATCAATACAGACATTGGTAATATGTCAGATCTAGAGTTCAGAATGACGATTCTCAAGGTTCTAGCTAGGCTTGAAAAAGGCATGGAAGATAGTAGAGAAACCCTCTCAGGAGATATAAAAGCCCTTTCTGGAGAAGTAAAAGAACTAAAATATAAGCAAGTTGAAATAAAAAAAGCTATTAATGAGGTGCAATAAAAAATGGAGGCTCTCACTGCTAGGATAAATGAGGTAGAAGAAAGATTAGCGATATAGATGACCAAATGACAGGGGCACCTGGGTGGCTCAGTGGGTTAAAGCCTCTGCCTTCGGCTCAGGTCATGATCCCAGGGTCCTGGGATCGAGCCCCGCATTGGATTCTCTGCTCAGCGGGGAGCCTGCTTCCTCCTCTCTCTCTGCCAACTTGTGATTTCTGTCTGTCAAATAAATAAATAAAATCTTAAAAAAAAAAAGAAGACCAAATGACAGAGAATAAAGAAGCTGAGCAAAAGAGGGACAAACAGCTACTAGACTACGAGGGGAGAATTCGAGAGATAAGTGACACCATAAGACGAAACAACATTAGAATAATTGGGATTCCAGAAGAAGAAGGAAGAGAGAGGGGAGCAGAAGGTATATTGGAGAGAATTATTGGAGAGAATTTCCCCAATATAGCAAGAGGAACAAGCATCAAAATCCAGGAGGTTCAGAGAACCCCCCTCAAAATCAACAAGAATAGGTCCACACCCCGTCACCTAATAGTAAAATGTACAAGTCTTAGTGACAAAGAAAAAATCCTGAAAGCAGCCCGGGAAAAGAAGTCTGTAACGTACAATGGTAAAAATATTAGATTGGCAGCAGACTTATCCACAGAGACCTGGCAGGCCAGAAAGAGCTGGCATGATATATTCAGAGCAGTAAACGAGAAAAACATGCAGCCAAGAATACTATATCCAGCTAGACTATCATTGCATAGAAGGAGAGATTAAAAGCTTCCAGGACAAACAAAAACTGAAAGAATTTGCAAACACCAAACCAGCTCTACAGGAAATATTGAAAGGGGTCCTCTAAGCAAAGAGAGACCCTAAAAGTAGTAGATCAGAAAGGAACAGAGACAATATACAATAACAGTCACTACAGGCAATACAATGGCACTAAATTCATATCTCTCAATAGTAACCCTGAATGTTAATGGGCTAAATGCCCCAGTCAAAAGACACAGGGTATCAGAATGGATAAAAAAACAAAACCCATCTATATGTTGCCTACAAGAAACTCATCTTAAACCCAAAGACACCTCCAGATTTAAAGTGAGGGGGTGGAAAAGAATTTACCATGCTAATGGACATCAGAAGAAAGCAGGAGTGGCAATCCTTATGTCAGCTCAATTAGATTTTAAGCAAAGACTATAACAAGAGATGAGTATGATATAGGACACTATATCATACTCAAAGGATCTGTCCAACAAGAAGATCTAACAATTTTAAATAACTATGCCCCTAACGTGGGAGCAGCCAACTATATAAACCAATTAATAACAAAATCAAAGAAACACATCAACAATCATATAATAATAGTCGGGGACTTTAACACTCCCCTCAGTGAAATGGACAGATCATCCAAGCAAAAGATCAACAAGGAAATCAAGGCCTTAAATGACACACTGGACCAGATGGACATCACAGATATATTCAGAACATTTCATCCCAAAGCAACAGAATACACATTCTTCTCTAGTGTGCATGGAACATTCTCCAGAATAGATCACATCCTTGGTCTGAAATCAGGTCTCAACCAGTATCAAAAGATTGGGATTATTCCCTGCATATTTTCAGACCACAATGCTCTGAAGCTAGAACTCAATCACAAGAGGAAATTTGGAAAGAACCCAAATACATGGGGACTAAACAGCATCCTTCTAAAGTATGAATGGGTCAACCAGGAAATTGAAGAAAATTGAAAAAAATTCATGGAAACAAATGATAATGAAAACACAACAGTTCAAAATCTGTGGGACACAACAAAGGCAGTCCTGAGAGGAAAATATATAGCGGTACAAGCCTTTCTCAAGAAACAAGAAAGGTCTCAGGTACACAACCTAACCCTACACCTAAAGGAGCTGGAGAAAGAACAAGAAAGAAACCCTAAACCCAGCAGGAGAAGAGAAATCATAAAGATCAGAGCAGAAATCAATGAAATAGAAACCAAAAAAACAATAGAACAAATCAAGGAAACTAGGAGCTGGTTCTTTGAAAGAATTAATAAGATTGATAAACCCCTGGCCAGACTTATCAAAAAGAAAAGAGAGAGGACCCAAATAAATAAAATCATGAATGAAAGAGGAGAGATCACAACGAACACCAAAGAAATACAGATAATTCTAAGAACATACTATGAGCAACTCTACGCCAACAAATTTGACAATCTGGAAGGAATGGATGCATTCCTAGAGACATATAAACTACCACAACTGAACCAGGAAGAAATAGAAAGCCTCAACAGACCCATAACCAGTAAGGAGATTGAAACAGTCATCAAAAATCTCCAAAGAAACAAAAGCCCAGAGCCAGACGGCTTCCCGGGGGAATTCTACAAAACATTTAAAGAAGCACTAATTCCTATTCTCCTGAAACTATTCCAAAAAGTAGAAATGGAAGGAAAACTCCAAACTCATTTTATGAGGCCAGCATCACCTTGATCCCCAAACCAGACCAGGATCCCATCAAAAAAAAGAACTACAGACCAATATCCTTACTGAACACAGATGTGAAAAATCTCACCAAAATACTAGCCAATAGGATTCAACAGTACATTAAAAGGATTATTCACCATGACCCAGTGGGATTTATTCCAGGGCTGCAAGGCTGGTTCAACATCCGCAAATCAATCAATGTGATACAACACATTAATAAAAGAAAGAACAAGAACCATATGATACTCTCCATAGATGCTGAAAAAGCATTTGACAAAGTACAGCATCCCTTCCTGATCAAAACTCTTCAAAGTGTAGGGATAGAGGGCACATACCTCAATATTATCAAAGCCATCTATGAAAAACCCACCGCAAATATCATTCTCAATGGAGAAAAACTGAAAGCTTTTCCGCTAAGGTCAGGAATACGGCAGGGATGTCCGTTATCACCACTGCTATTCAACATAGTACTAGAAGTCCTAGCCTCAGCAAGCAGACAACAAAAGGAAATTAAAGGCATCCAAATCGGCAAAGAAGAAGTCAAACTATCACTCTTTGCAGATGATATGATACTGTATGTGGAAAACCCAAAAGACTCCACTCCAAAACTGCTAGAACTTGTACAGGAATTCAGTAAAGTGTCAGGATATAAAATCAATGCACAGAAATCAGTTGAATTTCTCTACACCAACAACAAGACAGAAGAAAGAGAAATTAAGGAGTCCATCCCATTTACAATTGCACCCAAAACTATAAGATACCTAGGAATAAACCTAACCAAAGAGACTAAGAATTTATACACAGAAAACTATAAAGTACTCATGAAAGAAATTGAGGAAGACACAAAGAAATGGAAAAATGTTCCATGCTCCTGGATTGGAAGAACAAATATTATGAAAATGTCTATGCTACCTAAAACAATCTACACATTTAATGCAATTCCTATCAAAGTACCATCCATTTTTTTCAAAGAAATGGAACAAATAATCCTAAAATTTATATGGAACCAGAAAAGACCTCGAATAGCCAAAGGAATATTGAAAAAGAAAGCCAAAGTTGGTGGCATCACAATTCTGGACTTCAAGCTCTATTACAAAGCTGTCATCATCAAGACAGCATGGTACTGGCACAAAAACAGACACATAAATCAATGGAAAAGAATAGCCCAGAAGTAGATCCTCCACTATATGGTCACCTAATCTTTGACAAAGCAGGAAAGAATGTCCAATGGAAAAAAGACAGCCTCTTCAATAAATGGTGTTGGGAAAATTGGACAGCGACATGCAGAAAAATGAAATTGGACCATTTCCTTACACCACACACGAAAATAGACTCAAAATGCATGAAGGGTCTCAATGTGAGAAAGGAATCCATCAAAATCCTTGAGGAGAACACAGGCAGCAACCTCTTCGACCTCAGCCGCAGCAACATCTTCCTAGGAACATCGCCAAAGGCAAAGGAAGCAAGGGCAAAAATGAACTATTGGGATTTCATCAAGATCAAAAGCTTTTGCACAGCAAAGGAAACAGTTAACAAAACCAAAGACAACTGACAGAATGGGAGAAGATATTTGCAAACGACATATCAGATAAAGGGCTAGTGTCCAAAATCTATAAAGAACTTAGCAAACTCAACATCCAAAGAACAAATAATCCAATCAAGAAATGGGCAGAAGACATGAACAGACATTTCTGCAAAGAAGACATCCTAATGGACAACAGACACATGAAAAAGTGCTCCATATCACTCGGCATCAGGAAAATACAAATCAAAACCACAATGAGATACCAGCTCACACCAGTCAGAATGGCTAAAATTAACAAGTCAGGAAATGACAAATGCTGGCGAGGATGCGGAGAAAGGGGAACCCTCCTACACTGTTGGTGGAATGCAAGTTGGTGCAACCACTCTGGAAAACAGCATGGAGGTTCCTCAAAATGTTGAAAATAGAACTACCCTATGACCCAGGAATTGCACTACTGGGTATTTACCCTAAAGATACAAACGTAGTGATCCAAAGGTGCACGTGTACCTAAAAGTTTATAGCAGCAATGTCCACAATAGCCAAACTATGGAAAGAACCTAGATGTCCATCAACAGATGAATGGATAAAGAAGAAGTGGTATATATACCCAATGGAATACTATGCAGCCATCAAAAGAAATGAAATCTTGCCATTTGCAATGACGTGGATGGAACTAGAGGGTATCATGCTTAGCGAAATAAGTCAATCAGAGAAAGACAACTACCATATGATCTCCCTGATATGTGGGAGAGGAGATGCAACATAGGGGGTTAAGGGGGTAGGAGAAGAGTAAATGAAACAAGTAATGAAACAAGATGGGAGAAGAACCATAAGTGACTCTTAATCTCACAAAACAAACTGAGGTTTGATGGGGGTAGGGGTGTTGGGAGAGGGGGGTGTTATGGACATTGGGGAGGGTATGTGCTATGGTGAGTGCTGTGAAGTGTGTAAACCTGGCGATTCACAGACCTGTACCCCTGGGGATAAAAATATATGTTTATACAAAATAAAATAAAATAAAAGAATAATAATGATAAACAAAACAATATTGTTATAGGATAAGCTTTTGCTTTCAAATTTATGCTTAAACAAATAAAGCTTCGGTGTAACAATTTAAATATTTCAATGATACAATCAATCAATTCCTCTTCACCTATGTAATATTCAGAAGGGTAACTTTTCCTCATACCAGTATCATGCCATCATCCTTATTTTATAGACTCCATTTCAACTAGAAGGGAAAACTTTCCTGGGAAAGTATACCCATGATCTTTTTATTCTCTAATTGTGTACACTGCTCTCATCCCACCCACAATCACAAAGAGTAAGGCAGTCAAATCCAATAAAGATATTTCCTTTTGTGGCCAAAAGGCTTTATTTTGATGGCATCAGGGCCTAGGGTAAGGAAGTTTTTATGTATTAAGTGATTATACTGTCAAGTATTTTTCCCATGGCAGTTTCATATAATAATTTAGACTTCTTATGAGGCTTTATTTGTCCACCCATTTTTTTTTCTGTTTCTAACTTGATGTCACCTTATATTTTATTTTTGAAGCATTTTATGTAGTTTTTACCTTCATCCCCTCCTTACATGTATTGTGACTTTTAAAACATAACCTATCAATCAGCCATGTCTTACTACAGGAGCTACCATATTCTGTGATGATGTCCTGTCCTTATTTTAATTTGCACCCCTCAAGATATCATTCAGATACTTCCTGTCCCAAACTAGATAAAGAATGGTAGAAAAGGATAATAAATATTTTTACTACAATTAACAATATGTTTTGTTGTTATATCGTTGTGTGTTTTAAATTCCCCAAGAGGTTGTTTATTCATAATAGGTTCCTCCATTTAATATTAAAATTTATATTCTATAAACTTCCATTTATTGTTTTTTTTTTTAATTGTGGCACCTGGGTGGCACAGCTGGTTGAGTGTTCAACTCTTGGTTTCAGCTCAGGTTTTGATATCAGGGCTGTGAGATCGAGCCCTGCTTACCACTCTGCATTCAGTGTGGATTGTGCTTAAAGCCTCCCTCTCCTTCTGCCCCTCCCCTCCACATTCTCTTTCTTTTCTCTCTCTCTCTCCCCTAAATAAATAAATAAATAAATAAATATAATAAAATAATGCTTGGTTTCATATTTGCAGCCCATTGGAAGTTACCCAATTCTTTGAAAAAGGCTTATCACTTACTCAGAATATATCCCTTCACAGAAAGTTAGATTTTATATTTTTATAACCATTTCACATTTTTAAAAAAAAATGTGTGACCTTGTGACAAAATGTTTCCAAAATACCAAAATACCAAATGAGTAGTTACCAGTGTTGTGGAGTATCACACCTAAACTCTGTGTGTGTGTGTGTGTGTGTGTGTGTGTGTGTGTGTGTTATTTCTTTGTACATTTGTGTAAATTTGTATAATTTTTTATAATTTGTTTAATTGTAAATTTGTTGTAAATATGTACAAGAGTTATAGGGAAATATTAATATTTAGTAGTTTTTCTCTTATACTTATCACTGAATTCTAAACAAGGATTA